>NC_080072.1:68065531-68691698 GCF_949987535.1 Balaenoptera acutorostrata
AGTTTTCTGGTAGCGTCTTTAGGATTCTCTATATATAGTATCATGTCATCTGCAAACAGTAACAGCTTTACATCTTCTTTTCTGATTTGGATTCCTTTTATTTTTTTTTCTTCTCTGATTGCTGTGGCTAAAATTTCCAAAACTATGTTAAATAATAGTGGTGAGAGTGGGCAACCTTGCCTTGTCCTAATCTTAGTGGAAATGGTTTCAGTTTTCCACCAGTGAAAACGATGTTGGCTGTGGGTTTGTCATACATGGCCTCTTTTATGTTGAGGTAAGTTCCCTCTATGCCTACTTTCTGGAGGTTTTTTTTTTTTTTTTTGTCATAAATGGATGTTGAATTTTGTCGAAAGGTTTTTCTGCATGTATTGAGATGATCGTATGGTTTTTAATCCTTCAGTTTGTTAATATGGTGTATCACATTGATTGATTTGCGTATACTGAAGAATCCTTGCATTCCTGGGGAAAACCCCACTTGATCACGGTGTATGATCTTTTTAATGTGCTGTTGGATTCTGTTTGCTAGTATTTTGTTGAGGATTTTTGCATCTATGTTCATCAGTGATATTGGCCTGTAGTTTTCTTTCTCTGTGACATCTTTGTCTGGTTTTGGTATCAGGGTGATGGCCTCGCAGAATGAGTTTGGGAGTGTTCCTCCATCTGCTATATTTTGGATGAGTTTGAGAAGGATAGGTGTTAGCTCTTCTCTAAATGTTTGATAGAGTTCACCTGTGAAGCCATCTGGTCCTGGGCTTTTGTTTGTTGGAAGATTTTTAATCACAGTCTTAATTTCAGGGCTTGTTATTGCTCTGCTTATATTTTCTCTTTCTTCCTGGTTCGGTCTTGGAAGGTTGTGCTTTTCTAAAAATTTGTCCATTTCTTCCAGGTTGTCCATTTTATTGGCATATAGTTGCTTGTAATCTCTCATGATCCTTTGTATTTCTGCAGTGTCAGTTGTTACTTCTCCTTTTTTCATTTCTAATTCTATTGATTTGAGTCTTCTCCCTTTTTTTCTTTATGAGTCTGGATAATGGTTTATCAATTTTGTTTATCTTCTCAAAGAACCAGGTTTTAGTTTTACTGATCTTTGCTATTGTTTCCTTCATTTCTTTTTCATTTATTTCTGATCTAATCATTATGATTTCTTTCCTTCTGCTAACTTTGGGGTATTTTTGTTCTTCTTTCTCTAATTGCTTTAGGCGTAAGTTTAGGTTGTTTATTTGAGATGTTTCTTGTTTCTTGAGGTAGGCTTGTATTGCTATAAACTTCCCTCTTAGAACCACTTTTGCTGCATTCCATAGGTTTTGGGTCATTGTGTTTTCATTGTCATTTGTTTCTAGGTATTTTTTGATTAGCTCTTTGATTTCTTCAGTGATCTCTTGGTTATTAAGTAGTGTATTGTTTAGCCTCCATGTATTTGTATTTTTTACAGATTTTTTCCTGTAATTGATATCTAGTCTCATAGTGTTGTGGTCAGGAAAGATACTTGACACGATTTCAGTTTTCTTAAATTTACCAAGGCTTGTTTTGTTACCCAAGATACGATCTATCCTGGAGAATGTTCCAAGAGCACTTGAGAAAAATGTGTATTCTGTTGTTTTCGGGTGGAATGTCCTGTAAATATCAATTAAGTCCATCTTGTTTAATGTATCATTTAAAGCTTGTGTTTCCTTATTTATTTTCAATTTGGTTGGTCTGTCCATTGGTGAAAGTGGGATGTTAAAGTCCCCTGCTATGATTGTGTTACTGTCGATTTCCCTTTTTATGCCTGTTACCATTTGCCTTATGTATTGAGGTGTCCCTATGTTGGGAGCATAAATATATACAATTGTTATAGCTTCTTCTTGGATTGCTCCCTTGATCATTATGTAGTGTCCTTATGTGTCTCTTGTTGTAGTATTTATTTTGAAGTCTATTTTGCCTGATAATTGCTACTCCAGCTTTCTTTTGATTTCCATTTGCATGGAATATCTTTTTCCATCCCCTCACTTTCAGTCTGTATATGTCCCTAGGTCTGATGTGGGTCTCTTGTAGACAGCATATATACGGCTCTTGTTTTTGTATCCATTCAGCCAGTCTATGTCTTTTGGTTGGAGCATTTAATCCATTTACATTTAAGGTAATTATCAATATGTGTGTTCCTATTACCGTTTTTTTTATTGTTTTACGTTTGTTATTGTAGGTCTTTTCCTTCTCTTGTGTTTCCTGCCTAGAGAAATTCCTTTAGCATGTGTTGTAAAGCTGGTTTGGTGGTGCTGAATTCTCTTAGCTTTTGCTTGTCTGTAAAGATTTTAATTTCTCCGTCCAATCTGAATGAGATCCTTGCTGGGTAGAGGAATCTTGGTTGTAGGTTTTTCCCTTTCGTCACTTTAAATATGTGCTGCCACTGCCTTCTGACTTGCAGAGTTTCTGCTGAAAGATCAGCTGTTAACCTAATGGGGATTCCCTTGTATGTTATTTGTTGTTTCTCCTTTACTGCTTTTAATATTTTTTCTTTGTATTTAATTTCTGATAGCTTGATTAATATGTGTTTTGGTGTGTTTCTCCTTTAGCTTACCCTGTATGGGACTCTCTGCACTTCCTGGACTTGATTAACTATTTCCTTTCCCATATTAGGGAAGTTTTCAACTATAATCTCTTCAAATATTTTCTCTGTCCCTTTCTTTTTCTCTTCTACTTCTGGGATCCCAATAATTTGAATGTTGGTGCATTTAATGTTGTCCCTGAGGTCTCTGAGACTGTCCTCAATTCTTTTCATCCTTTTTTCTTTATTCTGCTCTGCAGTAGTTATTTCCACTAATTTATCTTCCAGGTCACTTATCCGTTCTTCTATCTCAGTTATTCTGCTATTGTTTCCTTCTAGAGAATTTTTAATTTCATTTATTGTGTTCGTCATCATTGTTTGTTTGCTCTTTAGTTCTTCTAGATCCTTGTTAAACGTTTCTTGTATTTTCTCCATTCTATTTTCAAGATTTTAGATCATCTTTACTATCATTACTCTGAATTCTTTTTCAGCTAGACTGCCTATTTCCTCTTCATTTGTTTGGTCTGGTGGGTTTTTACCTTGCTCTTTCATCTGCTGTGTATTTCTCTGTCTTCTCATTTTGCTTAACTTACTGTATTTGGGTTCTCTTTTTCACAGGTTGCAGGTTTGTAGCTCCCTTTGTTTTTGGTGTCTGCCCCCAGTGGCTAAGGTTTGTTCAGTGGGTTGTGTAGGCTTCCTGGTGGAGGGGACTAGTGCCTGTGTTCTGGTGGATGAGGCTGGATCTTGTCTTTCTGGTGGGCAGGAACATGTCCGGTGGTGTGTTTTGGGGTGTCTGTGACCTTATTATGATTTTAGGCAGCCTCTCTGCTAATAGGTGTGGTTGTGTTCCTGTCTTGCTAGTTGTTTGGCATAGGGTGTCCAACACTGTAGCTTGCTTGTCATTGAGTGGAGCTGGGTCTTAGTGTTGAGATGGAGATCTCTGGGAGAGCTTTCGCTGTTTAATATTACATGGAGTTGGGAGGTCTCTGGTTGACCAGTGTCCTACTCAGCTCTTCCACCTCAGAGGCACAGGCCTAACACCCGGCTGAAGCACCAAGGCCCTGTCAGCCACACGGCTCAGAAGAAAAGGGAGAAAAATGAAAGAAAGACAAAAATAAAATAAAATAAAATAAAGTTATTGAAATAAAAAATAATTATTGGGGGCATCCCTGGTGGCACAGTGGTTGAGAATCTGCCTGCCAATGCAGGGGACATGGGTTCGAGCCCTGGTCTGGGAGGATCCCACATGCCTCAGAGCAGCTGGGCCCGCGAGCCACAATTACTAAGCCTGCGCCTCTGGAGCCTGTGCTCTGCAACAAGAGAGGCCGCGATAGTGAGAGGCCCGTGCACCGTGATAAAGAGTGGCCCCTGCTTGCCACAACTAGAGAAAGTGCTTGCACAGAAATGAAGACCCAACACAGCCATAAATAAATAAATAAATAAATTTAGAAATGGTCCACATCAAATACTCTCTAAAAAAAAAAATAAGGAGAATTATTTTAAAAAATTAAAAAATAATTTAAAAAGAGGAAAAAAAGAAAGAAGAGAGCAACCAAACCAAAACACAAATCCATGAATGATAATAAGCACCAAAAAGAATACCTAAAAAAAAAAAAGAAAATGGACAGACAGAACCGTAGGAAAAATGGTAAAACCAAAGCTATACAGACAAAATCACACAGAGAAGCATACACATACACACTCACAACAAGAGAAAAAGGGGGGAAAAGTATATATTGTTGCTCCCAAAGTCCACCGCCTCAATTTTGGGATGATTCATTGTCTATTCAGGTATTCCAGAGATGCAAGTACATCAAGTTGATTGTGGAGACTTAATCCACTGCTCCTGAGGCTGCTGGGAGAGATTTCCCTTTCTCTTCTTTGTTCGCACAGCTCCTGGGGTTCAACTTTGGATTGGCCCTGTCTCTGCATGTAGGTCTCCTGAGGGCGTCTGTTCTTCGCTCAGACACGATGGGGTTAAAGGAACAGCTGATTCGGGGGCTCTGGGTCACTCAGGCCGGGGGGAGGGAGGGGTATGGATGCGGGGTGAGCCTGCGGCGGCAGAGGCTGGCCTGACGTTGCACCAGCCTGAGGCGTGCCGTGTGTTCTCCGGGGGAAGTTGTGTCTGGATCACGGGACCTTGGCAGTGGCGGGCTGCACAGGCTCCCCTGAGCGGCGGTGTGGATAGTGACCTGTGCTCGCACACGGGCTTCTTGGTGGCTGCAGCAGTAGCCTTAGCGTCTCATGCCCGTCTCTGGTGTCCACGCTTATAGCCACGGCTCACGCCCATCTCTGGAGCTCATTTAGGCGGCACTCTTAATCCCCTCTCCTCGCACACCCCAAAACGATGGTCTCTTGCCTCTTTGGCAGCTCCAGACTTTTTCCCGGACTCCCTTCTGGCTAGTTGTGGCACACTAGCCCCCTTCAGGCTGTGTTCACGCCGCCAACACCAGTCCTCTCCCTGGAATCTGACCTCCAAAGCCTGAGCCTCAGCTCCCAGCCCAGACTCGCCCTGGAAGGTGAGCAGACAAGCCTCTCAGGCTGGTGAGTGCGGGCCAGCACCAATCCTCTGTGCGGGAATCTCTCCACTTTGCCCTCTGCACCCCTGTTGCTGTGCTCTCCTCCATGGCTCTGAAGCTTCCCTCCCACCACCCCCCATCTCCTCCAGTGAAGGGGCTTCCTAGTTGTGGAAACCTTTCCTCCTTCACAGCTCCCTCCCACTGGTGCAGGTCCCATCCCTATTCTTTTGTCTCTGTTTTTCCTTTTTTCTTTTGCCCTACCCAGGTACGTGGGGAGTTTCTTGCCTTTTGGGAAGTCTGAGGTCTTCTGCCAGCGTTCAGTAGGTGTTCTGTAGGTGTTGTTTCACATGTAGATGTATTTCTGATGTATCTGTGGGAAGGAAGGCGATCTCCACGTCTCACTCCTCTGCCATCCTGAAGGTCTCTCCCCCATGTGCTTCTTATTCACATATCCTTCATAATAACATTGGAGACTTTCCTAGGTGCAACATCTGGAAAGTTAGCAAAAGAAGTGAGTAAAGAAACACTAGCCCTGCTGAAAACACTCTTAGAATAGAAATTCTAGTTTCCAGAATCACCCTGAAGCATCTATTGTTGGCTGAGGGCAAGCAGCAGGCAGGTTTCTGCAGAGAAATGGAGTTCAGGAGGAGAGAAGTGTCTGGTACTAGGATGGACCCTGGTGGTGGAGATTTGTGGCAAAAGAGGCTTTTCTGCAGTGGGAGTGTCCCATCTTCTTGGCTAGCAGCTCTCATGATAGGCACTCATTTATCAAATGCAGCAAGCTTAGAGAAATGATAACTATTACTCAGGAAGCCCTCATTTTGTGCCAGATTCTATACTAGATGCATCACACCTGTTATCAAAAAAGTCCTCATCAGAATATGAGAGATGGGCATTAATTATTCCCTCTCTTACCAATGAAGAAACTGAGGCTCACAAAATATAACTTGACAAAGGTAATACTTTCACTGAGTAACACAGAATTTAAACCCAGGTTGCTTAGCTCTAAAAATCATTTCTATACAGCAGTATCTTCAAATTGGGATAGACATTACTATAGGTTCGTTAAGACTCTCTAAAGGGTACATGGCACAGAGAGTTTTAAAGAAATTTATTTCCAGATCTTCCTCCCATCTATTGTTTTCTAAAATGAATCTGAATGAGAAGCCTCCTGAATGTTCTTCTTTACCACCTCCCCTTTCACAATCTCCCTTCGACTTTTCAGAAGAAAGTCATACCTCTCACCTAAACTGGATCCATTCTCATCACTATGCACTCACAGAAGGGGTAAAATCTTACAAGGTACCAAAGCAGTGGAGAACTCAAAATATTGGTGTCATTGTCGCTGAAGTGAATGACTTTAATGACTAGGTAGCAAATGTCTTGAAATTTGGGTCCTTTGTAAATAGATCCATAAATTATAAGATTGCTTTCATCAAAGAATTCTTGATTGTGTTGTCACTGATGGATCAGATTATTTTGATGCTGAATCAGTTATGTCATTTTTGGCATATATAACTAAAAAAGGAGTTCAA
This sequence comes from Balaenoptera acutorostrata, assembly GCF_949987535.1. Taxonomy (NCBI): domain Eukaryota; kingdom Metazoa; phylum Chordata; class Mammalia; order Artiodactyla; family Balaenopteridae; genus Balaenoptera; species Balaenoptera acutorostrata. The sequence goes on from NC_080072.1 coordinate 68,072,110, forward strand.
GTAATTAAGTGGAATTCCTACAAAAATCTTTTCATTACCATCTAGTTTTTTATGAGAATAAAGTTTCTCAGGACTGTGATTTATTTTTTAAAATTTAGAATAGAAAATATGCTGAGCCTTATCTTTTCTATAAATGAGTAATATTCATCCATGGATACATGCAATAATTTTTAATTAACAATCTTTCACAAATATTATTAAGAAATAAATTTTCAATAAAATTTTACTTTTTATATTTAATAGCTTATTTTGTAAAATATTTAATGTTTATGTCATTCTAATAAATTGTGTATTACTAAAAAACATAATGATAACAATCCAGATTATATTAATGGTCTCATGAAATTTTTAAAAAGTAATTTTAATTTTTATACCTATTTTGTTGTAGAAAAGTATGATAGGCTGATGAGTTTTTTAAAAAAACATTTCAAGAATAACATATAACATTTAGGTATAATTTTGTAAGAAAATAGAATAAAACCATGAGATCAAGTGAAAAAGGAAATACTATAAAATCTTAGGCTATAATAGAAGAGTTTGTTTAGGTACTTTTGATATGGATGTTGATAAATATCAGATCATTTAATGTGCGTACATTTTTATAAAGTGATAATAAATTTTTACTTTAAAACTTATACTATTTGCAACATCTATCCCTGAACTTATATTCTCTGAAACTATATACAATTATGATTAAAGCAACTTAGAATCTACTTAAAAATATGTGAGAGCATACAGAAAACTTGGTTTTAAAACTTTCATTTGGTGCTACTCAACGATAAAAGCTTAAAGACATTGTTCTACAGACCTTTTCCCTCCATGATATGACTCATTGCTAATAAGAAAGACAGTATACTAGTTCATTCAAGAGCTTAAGCTCTGGAATAAAACACACTGGTGTTCCAGCCTTCTCTTATTTTTAATCTTAATCTTTTTAATCTTAGACAAGTTACTTAAGCTCTCTAAACTGCTTTATCCAAATCTGTATAATGGAAATTATGAAGATAAGCTGTAGAATCATTGTGAAGATTACATGAAATTAATCATGTTAAGTTTTTAGAAAAATTCCTGCACATAGTAAGTGCCATGTATATACAGTCATAAAAGTTTTCATAGACAAGAGATTTCAGAGGGGAGATAAGTGTATGTTCTTGGGCTATGGTTCCAGAGGGAATGGGGCTTGGTATGGTTTCAGAGAAGGAGTACATAAAGCTCAAAAGGAGGGAAAAAAAATCATCAGCTGAGGCGGCAGAAATACTATGAGCCACAGTGGTGGGAGAGCACAAAGCTTCAAATGCAAAAATGAAGAGCTGCACTTTAAAAATGAAGTTGACAACAAAATAATCCTAATTGTATGAAATGAAGCTAGATTTCCTCTGCCCAAGCCCTAATGCCTGCACTGTTTCTATCCTACCTTTTTTAAAAAAGTTATAATCTTACAGTTTCTGTTTTCTTATATTTCTGGATTTTGAAATTCAGCATGTCCTTGGCCATAGTCCCTCAACTTGGCTGCTACTTACAGTTTAACTCTGTTACTCCTACTTCTTTGTCTGGCTCTGAATCTGAGTTCTACTTATGTTTTGTGTTTTCCCTGAATGGACTCTGAAATGATATCATACTCTACCTCTTCCCTGGGAGTATGTGGGAGAGAACACAAACTATCAAGAGCTCAGATGTTGAAGTCTAATTGATACGGGTTAAAATCCCAACTCAACCACGACCTGTGTAGGCTTGGGAAACTCAGAACTTGCCTGAGCCTCAGTTTTCTCTTTTTTTCAATGGGGATAATTTCTAATCAACAGAGTTGCTATAAAGGCTGAAAGATTTATGTCACAAAAAGCAATAGCTCAATTAACATTCAGAAAATAATAATTCTTATTATATTTACTATTCCTTTTGCAATGAATGGAGTCATTTAATGGAATCCTGCTTAACTCTGAAATAAATATTTTGCAAAATAAAACACATTACCTGATGTCCTCTAGACAGTTGAAGATGAATTGTAATGTCAAAAGTCACAAATTTCACGTTTTCTCTGGAACCAGAAACAAAAATGAAAAGTAACCACCAGAACTGGAAAGCAAGGGGACACATAAAGGCTGGAAAGATCTGTTTCTACATGCTGTTACAGACTGAAGTGAGAGTGACTGTGCCGATTATTATAAAAAGGTTTTACTACTTTTCAGGATCTAAAGGAGGAATAATAGGCAGAAGCAACAGAATGGATCACAGACTGGTTCAGCCTATTCCATTGGTTAATCAGTCCGTTGTGACCAGATTGACACCATTCAACTCTACAAAGATTTATTAAATACTCACTGGGCATCTAGAATGTACAGAATCCCAATACAGAATGAATTTTATGGTTGATGTTATTACTTTGAATCAGGTTTTCAATTGTAGTTGTAAACCAAATGAGAAAATCATTTAGATTTTCAATCATTAAGACAAACTAATTTTTTTTTTCAATTTTCTTTTTGCCAACAGGATTTGCTAGTCCACTTACTGGGATAGCAGATGCCTCACAAAGCAGTATGCACAATGCCTTGCACATCTACATGAATGGAACGATGTCCCAAGTACCGGGATCTGCCAACGATCCCATTTTCCTTCTTCATCATGCATTTGTTGACAGGTTGGTTGGCACTTCTTCATAAATTATGTGCTTATTGGTTTTAAATGTAGCGGATGGCAAGAAGATATACAAAAAGCCAACAGGCACATAAAGATATGCACACCATCACTAGTCATTAGGGAAACACAAATTAAAACCAAAATGAGATAGTACCTCATGCTTGTTAGAATGGCCATCATCAAAAAGACAAGAGATAAATGCTGTCCTGGATGTGCAGAAAAGAGAATCCTTGTGTGCTATTGGTGAAATTGTAAACTGGTATAGCCACTATGGAAAACAACATGGAGGATTCTCAAAAAATTAAAAATAAAACTGCCAAATGATCTGGCAGTTCCAATTCTGGGAATATATCCAAAGGAAACAAAACCGCTAACTTGAAAAGGACAGCTCCATTTTCATAGCCACATTATCTACATAACCAAGATATGGAAACAACATAAGGGTCCATCAATGGATGAATGGCTGAAGAAGTTATCACCATCTCCACCTCACTCATGTTTCAGGAACATGGACATAATATCAAATAACTAAGTGACTATTAGCCTGGAAGATTATTAGGCAGGTTTTTATTGCCTTCTTGGCAACTCTAATATTATAAGAATTAAATAATATCCCAAGTCAAGTTTTATTTAGAAATTAGTTTTTAAGAAAGTATATAAGCACCAAAATTATTATAACATCAAAACCATCAAAACTATACATCAAGGAGGGAGGAAGATTGTGGGGGAAAACATCTTACCAGAACAGATAGACTGAACTCTGTTTACTGAGTCATTTTTATATCATATTGTCTTTGTGAATTTTTGGCATTTTTTTGATCTTTAGTGCCATCCTATGAACTTTAAAGAAGCTAGATTTCCTAGATACCTTGATGCCCCAGACAAGGAATATGCAAACTATGGCTTATAGGCCAAATCTGTCTCCTACCTTATTTGTAAATAAAGTTTTATTAGAACACAACCACAATCATTCATCTACATATTGTCTATGGCTGCTTTCACGCTACAATGGCCAAGTTGAACCAAGACCATATAGTGCACAAAATAGAAAATATTTAGTTCCTGGCCCTTTACAGAGAAAGTTTCCTGACCCCTGCCAAACCAGAGAATTCCATATTTATATGCCAGGTAAGAGAAAAAGGTTGATCTTTATCTAGCCCACCTATATCTATATTTACAGAAAATGCTATAATTTAATTCAATGTCTGGAGGCATTTTTTTAATAGAGATAAAGCTATTATGAAGATATACGGCTTTTAGAAGCCACTTTCCCACTTTTGAAAATTAAAATTTTCTCTTTCTTAGAATTCTCTGTTAATCCTATCTTACTATTAGATACCTGCATGATTATTAAAGTAACTCAAAAATAATAAGCAAATGTCAAAGTAGTTTCTCATTCAGCCCTTGTAGGCAAGCTGATGAAGATTCTGGGGATGCAGAGGGAAGAAAAAGCATCATTATAAAGGATAGAGACCTGCGGATTGCCACAAAGTACTGTGGCATCTGAGCTTTCCTCTCAAGTCTCTTCTTATAGAGATGCATTTCTTCAATCAGATGGTCTTTTCACTGCTGTTCAGTTAGTCACAAATATATTTATTGAGCACCTACTATGTGCTGAGTACATTTGCCTGAATATTCCATATTCATTGTTGCTTCTATGCATTGCATTTACCAGTCTCCAAATCTGGAACATATTTTCCTTGACTTATCTAATTTCTATACAATCTTCAAGACTAGTTTCAATTTTTAACTCTTCCATGATAAATGGCCATGCCTATCTAAAACCATTTCTCTCATCCAACGGTGTGTTGGAGCCAGCCCAAATTGGCTAGCAAGATTGAATTATGTACATATTTTCCCAACTTTGCATTCAGTGACCTCAGGCTGTAGCTTGAAACCAGTATTGGTAGGAGTATTTACATCAGGAAACTGGCAAGCGCTACAAATCAGGGCTTTCACTCTGAGAGAGCTGGTTGTTAAAATAATGGCCGGCATACCGCTGCTCCCATCTGTTAACTCACATCACTTTCTCTCTCTACTTCTTATTTTGGACACATCATTTATATCGTTCTTATTGATTATGTGCTTTCCTTACTGATTATTTGTGCTTTGTCTCTATGACTAATCTCTGAGCTACTTAATGGTGGGACCCACGCCTTGAATTCTATTTGCTTTTCTCACAATGTTTTCTTTAGCTTGTAATTAGTAGATGTGTAATACATTTATTAAATGAATAAATGATTGAAAACAACCTTAGCAAGTTACATTTATCATAGCTACAAAGGAAACTGCAGAGAAATCATTTTAACTAAAAAAAACTTTTTGCAAGTCTTGTAAAACACAAATCATTCAATGATATAAATATGTTTTAAGATTTAGCATGTTTTAGATTTAGCAAGGTCTAGACCATTAGATTAGGCACTAATTGAACAGAATAATGAGACAAGATCACTGGCTTGAAAAAGCTTAGTCTAGTGGGAAATACAAACAAGTAAACAACTATAGTACATTATAATTCACGCATAGTCATAGGAGACATTCTTGGAAAGCTACATAAAAATGATGATATATGAGCTGAGCCCTGAAGAGCAGCAGGCCTACAAGACAAGAATGGATATTCAAGGATTGGGAACGTAAGTCTTACCTCATTGAAACCAAGCACAAGCTCAAAATATGAACTGAAGAAGAAAATGAAGCTTAGGGTCCAAAATAAGGAAATATGCCTCAAGTCTCATATGCAGAGAAAGTGATGATTCCAGTGGCCAGTTAGCTCACCACCAAAATGTGCCATTGTTGGGCAAATAAAGACATAAAGTAATTTCAATTATCTCTACCACTTTTAAGTAAAAAAAAAAAAAAGGAAAAATCAGAGAATGGATCTAATACAATGATTTTAAAAGAGAATATGTATTTAGTTTTTACTCTGTGCTAGGCACTGTTATAAACTCTTTACAAGTTTTATTTCATTTAATCCACACCAACAAGTCTATAATGTTCTAGATTAAAAAAGAGAGTTGGAGAAGTTCAGTAACTGTCCCAAGATTACACAGCTAGTAAAGGGTGGAGTTGAGAGTTCAACAATGCAGTCTTACTACAGAGACATGTTCCTAACCACTGTGGAGAATTCCTTGGAAAATGCAAAGACGAGTTTTCCTTCTGACTGCTCTTAGACTGAGGAGAAATCATTTTCGTTAAAAATTCATTCATTCATCAAACATTTTAAGTTTCTTCTATATTCTAGATCCCATGCCAGGTACCATGCCTTTTTAATTTATTGGTATGAATGACCTCCAGATGCTTATAGTTCTTCAAAAAAGACAGAAAAGGAAAAAAAAATAGCAATGTAGCACTGTCTATAAAAGAAGTGTAAGAGGTATATGAATCCAGAGAAGGAAGAGCTTAAATTATATAAGAATGGCCAAAACTGGAAGCATCTGACAACATCAAATGCTGGTGAAGATGTGGAGCTACAGGAACTCTCATTCATTGCTGGTGGAAATGCAAAATGGTGCAACCAATTTGGAAGACAGTTTGGCAGCTTCTTACAAAACTAAACATATTCTTACCATACGATCCAGTAATCACGCTGCTTGGTATTTACACAAAGGAGTTGAAAACCTATGTCCACACAAAACCCTGCACATGGATGTATATAACAACTTTATAATTTCCAAAACTTGGAGGCAAGCAAAACGTCCTTCAGTATGTAAGTGGATAAATAAATGGTGGTACATCCAGACAATGGGATATTATTCAGTACTAAAAAGAAATGAGTGAGCTATCAAGCCATGAAAAAACATGGAACAAACTTAAATATATAGTACTAAGTAAGAGAAGCCAATCTGAAAAGGTTATATATTGCATGATTCCAACTATATAACATTCTGGCAAGAGCAAAACTGCGGAGATTATAAAATGATCAGTTGTCAGGGTTGAGGGCATGAGGAATGAATAGGCAGAACACAAAGAATTTTTAGGGCAGTGAAAAAACTGTATGATAGCATAATGATGGATGTGTCATTATACATTTGTCCAAACACATGGAATGTATAACACCAGGAGTGAACCCTAAGGTAACCTATGGATTTTAGGTGACTATGATATGACACTGTAGGTTCATCAGTTATAACAGATGCACCATTCTGCTGGGGGATGATGATAAGGGGGAGGTTATGCATGTGGGGGGGGGGGGGAAGGGGATATTAGGAAATCTCTGTATCTTCCTTTAATTTTGTTGTAAGCCTAAAACATCTCTTTTAAAAAAAAGTCTTAAAAAGAGAGATAAGTATGGTTGTGACCTACTTAACATTTTTAAATAACTGAAATTATGAGTGGTAACACTATACTGTTGTTGCCTAATATCAGATAGTGCACCATCAGGACTCTGATAAATAGAAATGTGATATGGACAGTGAGGGCATTGATGAATCTCTAAGAACTTGTCGTAAAGCATACAATTTAGAAAAAAATTAACGACATTTACTTATACAAATTTAACCTAGGGAAGGCTGAGTAGCTCTTCTTATTTGAGTACTCTTCCCATGTTACTCATCAATGGTAACTAATAAATGAACCTAAGTATTTCTAGCATCTCTCTCTTTGTAGGGTGAAATAACAAACCTTTGTAATTTTCCAGAAATCACAAAGATAATTTAAAAGATAGTCTACAAGATTTATGTCACTTTTTCTATATTTAGGATCTGATTTGGGCAAGGCAAAATCAAAGAAGTTGTCAGAGGAAACTTGGACACGATTAAGTAAGATTATGAGTGCCTGAGAAATAATATTTCATTATATTTTTAATGAAAGTGTCAATAAAGCATTTTAAAGTTAAAAGAAAAGAAGGTAACAGGATTGTAAAGAACCTTAGTTCTTTTATAAGTGAGGAACAAGAAACCTTTGCTCTTTTTTTCTTTCTTAAACAGTCAAGAGTATAATACAGGCAACAAAAAGCTCAGGAAATTATTCTAGTTAGACAGAAAATATCTGCTATCTAAAAAGCAAAAAAAAAAACAACAAAAAACCTTTATATTGTAGGCAAGGGCCATAAGCAATATATCAGTCAGTAAGTCAGTAAGTAAATAAATAAATAAATAAAAAGTCAGTAAGTAAGCGAAGTCAGTAAGGCCATCAAAATTGAGAATATTTTAAGGTTTTTAAACAAATTTTATAACTTATTTTTCAAACTTAGGTATTATAAACCAGGTCAAATAAAATTCACTTTCCAAATTTCATCCTTCATTGGCTCCTTCATATCCTAGAACATACTGGCACTTTAAGACAGATTTTAGGGGCTCCACCAGATGAGCACTAATTTCATTATAACATTAAGATGTTATTAACATGCAGTGTTAATAAAGGTAGTCATTGTTTATCTTTAAATGAGTCAATAAATATTTTTTTAAAAAAGAATTCCATTGTATGAATGCACCATTCTTTAGTAATCACTTAGTCACGTATTAACAGGCATTTTGATTGTTTCTTTTTTTTCTATCTTTTCTTTTTTAAACTATATATATATGTGTATGTTTGTGTGTGTTTATATTATGTATATATATATATAATTGTGAACATTTGTGAGTATAGCTAAAGAATAGATTTTTCACATTGGAATTGAAAGGTGAGAGGTTAAATACATTTAAAATTTGTTGATATTTCCAAACTGCCTTCTAAAAATGATTGTGCTTGCTACATTTCCACAAATAGAGAATGAAAGTGTGTTGCCACCCTGTACCCTCATTTGCACTAGATGTCATCAAATGTATTAATCTTTTTAACTCTGAAAAGTAGAAAAATATTTATTTGTATTTTTCTGTTTCCTAGGCATGTTATAGATTAATTATACTTTTTTCTAAAATGTCTATTTACATTCTTTGCTATTTTATGTTAGGTTAATTGGTCTTTTTATTATTGAATTGTATAGAGTCCTCATAAATTTTTAGTTGACCTTTTTTGTCATAAACATTACAAATATTTTCTGCAGTTTTAGTCATCATTTAAATATTATGGTATGTTTCTTGGTATTCAGAAATTAATACATGATCTTTTTTTTTTTTTTTTTTTTTTTTTACAAGGGGATTTTTCTCTGATATTTACTGTGGACCCTCGTTGAGTTCCTGGTGATAAATCTCACAGTATTGTGAGAGGCCCTATGATTGGATGCCCCTTGAGTCTTTTTTTTTTTTTTTTTTTTTATTTATGGCTGTGTTGGGTCTTTGTCTCTGCGCGAGGGCTTTCTCTAGTTGCGGTGAGCGGGGGCCACTCTTCATCGCGGTGCGCGGGCCTCTCACTATCGCGGCCTCTCTTGTTGCGGAGCACAGGCTCCAGACGCGCAGGCTCAGTAGTTGTGGCGCACGGGCCCAGTTGCTCCGCGGCATGTGGGATCTTCCCAGACCAGGGCTCGAACCCGTGTCCCCTGAATTGGCAGGCAGATTCTCAACCACTGCGCCACCAGGGAAGCCCAATGTATGATCTTTTATATCATCTTTTATATTCAATCTCTATTCACAGCTTCAGAGTCTTTAACTCTTTGTTCCTCAGTATTCTCATCTGTAAAAAGAGTGGATTGATCTAATGCTCCATGGTTCTTTCTGGACTTTACAATCCTCTGGATAATGTGTTTTTGAAGAAATGACAGTAGAATGCATTAGTACAATTACAGGGCTTTAGCAGGTTTCTTAGTGACAGCTTAATCATGCTTTTAGTTATGATTAATAGGTAACTGACATATAGATAAATCCAATTCATAGTATAAATTATTTTTCTCTGCTATTCAGATTAAGGTCTGACAGGACTCTAAGCTTTTCTCAGATTTGTAAAAAAGTTTCTGGCAAGAAGAGAGGATTGAACAGTGGGCACCCTAAAAGAACGCATGTGTTGGGATGTTTATTCTTTTTGTCCAAGAAGATCAGATTTGGGTCATGCTAAAGGCGGAGACATTTGAAACTTTAAACCAACCTAACACTACAACACCCATCAAGCAAAGCTGATGCTTTAGCCATGGAATCAGGAACTTTTATGCTTATAAATTCCTTAGGAAGGAAGACGAGCATTGGTGCTGGATGGTACACTATGGATAAATGTCAGAGCAACAGAGAGAGGGCTTTAGAAATACTTCCTTTTCCTTAATACTTCATTGCTCAAGGAGGGCTCACGTGGACAAAAGCAAGCACATCTCTGCATGCATGCATTCATTCAGCTGTTAATTCAACAAACATTAAGTCCTCTCTATGCTCTGTGTGCTCTATTAGGCCATGGGGATTCAGCAGTCACTAATACTATTTCTCCCCACCTAATGCTTCCTGGTCCAGATATGTAAAAAACTAAGTAACATAAAACAAAATGTAACTTCTGCAAGAGTAGTGGTTTAATAGGCCAGAGTCCGCGGGAGTGAAGAAAAGAGCATCAAGGAAGTGGGGACCATAAGAATGGTCCTCCTCATCCCCTGGATCTGTAGCACCTAGCAGCCTGCCTGGCACAGAGTGGATATTCAATGAATAGCTGTTAGATTCCAGTGTTCGGAATTCTCTTATGACCGGTGGCTTTATGAAGAATGAGTAGGATATTGATTCGTGAAGTTTGGTAGTAACAACATTCAATTCATGTGGAACAAAACAAGAAAACCTCAGAAGTGTGAGGTTAATAGAAACTTCAGGAAATAGGCCATAATTAAAACCCAACTAAAATACTGAAAGCACAGCTAACGTTTGAGTGCTTACTGTACACCAAAAGCTAAGGGCATCAATGGACCGAACCATTTAATAGTTAACAATCCTACCAGTTAAGTGGCATTATCACCCCTATCTTAGAGACAAATAGACTAAAGCACAGAGAGGTTAAATAACCTGTCAGGATATGAACCCATGTTTTTAAACTGTACTATATGCTGCTTCATAAAGTGTTTGGAGAGCAGAAGAAATGCATGTCTATATATAGAGAGAATATACTCTTACCCCAACACAAGAGCAAGAGCTAACAGGGTAGGCGGTTATTTTGAACACTAGTCACCAGCATGGTTACTGCAGCAGGAGGCCGGTTGACCAAGCAGAACAGGTTGGTGAAAAATTTAGCAAGCTCCAGTTGGGTGGGGTGTGTGGAGGGGGGAGGAGGAGTGCAGGGGGCAAGCAGGGGCTAGGCAGTGAGGGGTGGGGAATGTGAAGGGGAACAAAAACTGGGCCAATATTTGGAGTAAGTTCTACAGTTTAGAGTGCCCAGAAGCTTAAGCCTGCAGTATGAACTGATTTTTAAATTTTTATTGAAATAGAGTTGATTTACAGTACTGTGTTAGTTTCAGGTGTACAGCAAACAGGTGTAGTTCCCTGTGCTCTACAGTAGGTCATTGTTGTTTATCTATTTTATATAGTGTGTATATTTTAATCCCAAACTCCTAATTTATCCCTCCCCTCCTTTCCCCTTTGGTAACCATAGGTTTGATTTCTCTGTCTGTGAGTCTATTTCTGTTTTATCACTAAGTTCATTTGTATCATATTTTTTTAGATTCCACATATGAGCTATATCATATGATATTTATCTTTCTCTGTCTGACTTACTTCACTTAGTATGATAATCTCTAGTTGCATGCATGATGCTGAAAATGGCATTATCTCATTCTTTTATGGCTGAGTAATATTCCATTGTGTGCATGTATATATATACACACAGAAGTTTTCAACCACATTAGTTCTTGCCCAAAATAGAACAACTGATCCTTAACTTTGCAAAGGTTTCCAATGTCATTTCCAAATTCTTCAAACATCCTTTGGACATATCCTGTGGCATATCATTATTTTAATATATTTTGATGCTAGGTTTCTATGCATTCCATGCATCTAAGATGTCATTTGCATGAATATATATATATATAATATATATATATATAATATATATATATATATATATATATATATATATATAATTTGTATATATCTCACATCTTCTTTATCCATTCATGTTAAACCCTCCTCTGATGTGGGCTGGGCTCACCTTGGCTGAGCAGGCACTGACTCAGGAACTAAGTGAGGCTGAGGTAGAGAGGGCAGGAAGGGACACCTCTAGAAGCTCATAGTCTAGTTTCTAGATTCCAAGTGTGGATAAGAAGTCCTCTGGTGGAAGAACCATGAGACCTGGGGGCAGAATACCTGTGAGCACATCCTGGCTCTGTTTTGAGATACTTATATGACCCTGGGAAGGTTGCTGAATTCCTCCCAGCCTCAGTTTCCTCACTAACAAAATGGCGGTAATATTATTACTTTTCTCATAGGAATGTGACTTTACAGTTTATAACTCATAATATGACAACTGGCTTCTTGTAAAGAGAGTAGAGTATAAGGGACTTTTATAAAGCATATGCGATACTTTTATTCTGTACTCACTATTTGCAAGCGCCCTCCAGGATCAACAACACTTCCTCAGTTCTCCTGTAACCTGTCTCTTGAGTGCATGGGAATCCCAGCTAGGTATAAACCTGAAGCAAAACATTCCATGGATGGCAGGTCTGCCTCACTCCTCAGCTACAGATTAATTACATCTTTTGGAGTGACTTCTTGGCTGTCATTGCTGATGAGGCTTCCTTTCCATTCTGTTCCCCAAGCCTCCCCTGGGCCATCCTGCTAAGAAGGCTGCCCTGACCCACATGCCTGCAAACTAAATGCCTTGCCAACTAGGCAGCTCAGAAATAGTCCAGGCAGAAGGCAGCTCCCTGGAGCTTCAGGAATGAACAGCAGATTGCCTGCCTGCTGGTGATAGCAAGGCCGAAGCTTGCTAAAAAAGACAGAAGTCCCAGGGTTAGGGAAGGAGGTGAACTCAGAAACCAGAGAAATGTCTTAAAGTCTGCTCTGGGAATCAGACGGGATGGCAGAGGAGGACCCCTTTGTTTCTTGGTTTCTTTTCATACTGTTGGATTCTGACCAGCTTTAAAAATGCTCCCTAGACTTAACTCCCTAGAACAAGTAGCAGTTATACCGTTATAGTTGTACTTATCCATATATCCACAGCTGATTTTGTGTTGTCATCAGTGGATTTAGCTCTGATGCCAGTCTGCTTTGGCTAGATGTATTTGTAGGTTTGACTGTCTCTCTTATTCAATCTTGAGCTCCTTTAAGGTTGTGTTTGTGTATTGATCATCTGTAGCACCTAAACACAGATCCAAGCACCTAACAAAGACCCTGGCACATAGGAGACATCATTAAACACTTTAGACTAAAGTGTTGCTGCACTTGATTAATTGATGAAGAGGCCATGTACTATAACTAATAACCTAAAAATTAGTCCTCCTACAGTGTGGGGAATCTCCCAGCTCTTTGCAGGATTAATATGTCTTAGTACGAGGGAAATTAAATTGCTTAAATTGAAGTGTTGATAACTTTAAAATCCCAAATGAAAGAGGATAAAGAAACATGAGTCGTCATTATTTTTGCTGAACTTTTAAATCTGAAAGAAAATTTTAAGATCATAATCTAACCCCTCATTTAACAAATAAGGAAATTGAGGCCCAGAAAGGGTGACCTACCCAAGGACACAGGTTTCTGCAAAGTAGAGGAAAGAGTGTTTCAAGGCCTTGTGGGGCAGGTGGGAGCTTTCAGAGACAGAGTTGAATATTTAACATGACAGAGGGTATTTAACTAAGGAAGGCAGAAGCAGTGTGACTATAGGAAGGTCCTTACCATCATCATTTGCAGTGTGACTATAGGAAGGTCCTTACCATCATCATTTAGAGATCCAGAGTTCAGATCTGCTGAAATAGCACCAAATATCAGATTCAAGGGATGAACAGGACTTTAAAATTAATCAAAAGGCCAGAAATCGGGAGACTAGGAGGCAGTAAATCATGATTAAGATCACAGATTTTAGCATCAGACATGCTTCATTTTGAATCTCAAGGCTGCCACATCTAGCTAAATGATCTCTGGCAAGCTGCTTATTCTCCCCTAAGCCTTCTTTTTCTCAGCCATAAAATTCTGCTAATACTAGTACCTATCTGAAGTTGTAGCTTTAATAATTAATATGATATTTTTATAAATATGTATTAAAGTTCTTAGCACACAATTACACAACAGAAAAGGTCCTTGCCATTAAGATACTTTCTAATTTTCTCACATTTCTGGAAGCTAGAAGTTTGAGATCACAATAGCAGCAGAATTAGCTTCTCTCTCCTTGGCTTGCATACGTCTGTCTTCTCCCAGTATTTTCACATGGTCTTCCCTCTGTACATGTCCATGTCCTAATTCCCTCTGTTTATAAAGACACCAGTCAGATTGGATAAAGGACCACTCTCATGACCTCATTTTAACTTAATTACTTCTTCAAAGACCCTATCTCCAAATAGTTACATTCTAAGGTCCTGTGGATTAGAACTACAGCATATGAATTCGGGGTGGGAGGAGAATAATTCAACTCATAACAAGTGGTGAGGATGAAAGTCAAACTGTAGTAGAATGAAAACAGAATAGGAATTGAAAATGTCAAATTAGACCAAAGTTTTAAAAGTGTGATGACAAACTAAAATAGAAAGGACAGCAAATTGTTTGAGGAGAAGAATTAAGAAAAAGAGCTTTTTGGAGAGGCTTTTTTTCCCCTTTAACAATAAGAGATACATGCCTGAATTTATAATTTAAGAGAGTTATTGCTAAGGAAATGAGAAAAAAAAAGCATTAAAAGTGAAGAACATTGAAATGCTCTAAAAAGTAAACTAAGAAAAATGATATATGGTTTCAATTCTAAAAGATCATTATCTAGGGGAAATTATCCCATATTTTCCCCAGAGGAAAAATTAAAGAATGTTAACTGATGTACAAAATATCCATAGGAAATGCTATATTCAGAACCTCATTTGTCAAAACATTCATAAGATGTCTTTTTATCATATGACTTTGTTTTATTAAGGTAATTTAGATAATATGAGGGTTTCTGGAAATATCAAAACAAAATTTCTGCATATAGGATTGGCAAAGCAGAGAACAGAGAAAACCAAGGATGTACAATACAAATGCTATTTCCATCCTGGAGTCAACAAGGCCTAAGATAGCTGTTGTCAAGTACAAAATGTCACAATAATCTAGAAATAATAATGGGGATGCGAATCTGTTGGAATCTCAGGAAAGACACATTACTGTATTCACGACATCAAACGGCCATAATGAAAAGAGTTTTCTGTAGCTGTGTCCTTATACAAAGCAAACTATCAGGAGAAAGATAAATATTTACCAAAAGAAAAACAGTTTTTTAAGAAAAGTTCTTTTCCTTCAAAAAAAGAAGAAGCAGCAGAGCCCCTTTAATTTCAGGGATAAAAAAGATAGCAGAACAAGCTTCCAGATTCATATCATGGGGCTGTGCTAGTGTCAGTACAACATGGAGTTTTGTGGCAAATTCTTCTTTCTCTCTCAGAGGCAGCTAATTTTTGTCTAGCAACAAGGCAGAGATGAGGTGGGGCGGTGCAGGTGAAATGTTTCCCCCTGATGAAGGAGGTCATCGAGAAGATATGACTGCTGTGGTTTGAACTTTGAGCTGAACCCTGGCAATCAGAGGCTCCTAACCTACTCCCCTGTCTTAGGAACGTACAGTCTGCCTACCATTCATTCCCACAGTGGGAATTATTCCAAAGATCTAGCCTTGAGAGAGTGAGGTGCTACTGAGACCATCTGGACAGCATATGTGACTGAATCCAGTTACACTACTATACATAAAATAGATAACTACTAAGGACCTACTGTATAGCACAGGGAACTCTACTCAGTACACTGCAATAGCCTATATGGGAAAGGAATCTAAAAAAAAGTGGATGTATGTATATGAATAACTGATTCACTTTGCTCTACACCTGAAAGTAACACAACATTGTAAATCAACTGTACTCCAATAAAAATATTGGGTTGGCCAAAAAGTTCGTTCAGTTTTTCCATACGATAGCTCTAGTAGCGCTTAGTTGTCTTTAACATCATTCGAACCAATTTTGTTAGATTGTATTGTGACAGCTGACATACAAGCATGCATTTTACAAAAAACTTATCAAAATTGGTGAATTTTTGTGTAGCCATTTTAATACTGAAGATGGAAGAAAAAAAGCAACATTTTCAGCATATTACTCTATATTATTTCAAGAAAGATAGAAATGCAACAGAAACAAAAGAAAACATTTGTGCAGTGTATGGAGAAGGTGCTGTGACTGATCGAATGTATCAAAAGTGGTTTGCGAAGTTTCGTGCTGGAGATTTCTTGCTGGACGATGCTCCACAGTCGGGTAGACCAGTTGAAGTTGACAGCGATCAAATTGAGACATTAATTGAGAACAGTCAACATTATACCACGCTGGAGGTAGCCGACATACTCAAAATATCCAAACCAAGCACTGAAAATCATTTGTACCAGCTTGGTTATGCTAATTGCTTTGATGTTTGGGTTCCACATAAATTAAGAGAAAAAGAAACCTTCTTGACCATATTTCTGAATATAATTCTCTACTTAAACGTAAAAAAAAGTTCCGTTTTTAAAACAAATTGTGACAGATGATGAAAAGTGGATACTGTACCATCATGTGGAACAGAAGAGATTGTGGGGCAAGGGAAATGAACCACCACCAACCACACCAGAGGCCTGTCTTCATCCAAAGAAGGTGATGTTGTGTATATGGTGGGATTGGGAGTCCTCTCTTACGAGTTCCTTCCGGAAAACCAAACGATTAATTCTAGCAAGTACTGCTCCCAGTTAGACCAACTGAAAGCAGCACTCGATGAAAAGCGTGCAGAATTAGTCAATAGAAAACACACAACCTTCCAACAGGATAATGCAAGACCGCATGTTTGATGACCAGGCAAAAACTGTTACTGCTTGGCTGGGAAGTTCTGATTCATACACCATATTCACCAGACATTGAACATTTGGATTTCCATTTACAAAATTCTCTTAATGGAAAAAACTTCAATTCCCTGGAAGACTGTAAAAGGCACCTGGAACAGTTCTTTGCTCACAAAGACAAAAAGTTTTGGGAAGAAGGAATTATGAAGTTGCCTGAAAAATGGCAGAAAGTAGTGAGAAAAAATGGTGAATACGTTGTTCAATAAAGATCTTGGTGAAAATGAAAAATGTGTCTTTTATTTTTACTTAAAAACAGAAGGAACTTTTTGGCCAGCCCAGTAATAAAAAAATTTTTTAAAAAAGCCTCTCTATAAACTTTTTTTTTTTTTTTTTAATTTATTTTAGTTTTGGCTGTGTTGGGCCTTCGTTTCTGTGCGAGGGCTTTCTCCAGTTGCGGCAAGCGGGGGCCACTCTTCATCGCGGTGCGCAGGCCTCTCACTATCACGGCCTCTCTTGTTGCGGAGCATAGGCTCCAGACGCGCAGGCTCAGTAGTTGTGGCTCACGGGCCTAGTTGCTCTGCGGCATGTGGGATCTTCCCAGACCAGGGCCCGAACCCGTGTCCCCTGCATTGGCAGGCGGATTCTTAACCACTGCACCACCAGGGAAGCCCTCTATAAATTTTAAGATTCTGGTGGGCAGATGCAGAGATCTACTCATCTTGCAGCCACCCAAGACAAACCTCCAATGTAAGTTCCCTTGCTTATTAAACTTGCCACTTACCAATCAGAAGTGGTCTGCCTCTTTCTTCTGTCTCCCCCCCTGCTCTCTACTAAGGGGGCTGGCTTCAGATTACAGCTGGGAAGTTCCCCTGGTGGTTTGTGAACCAACATTTCCCATTTCCCAGTAGCTGACATCTTTTCTTCATGTGAAAGAAAGATCTGCACCTGTGGTCTGAGTAGATTTCCTGCCCGTCTCTCACCAGCAACCAATTAACACCCTATGCTCAGGAGAACAATGGGCCTCTCCAGGTACACCTCCTTCACCTTAGGCTGAGGCAAGGCTCCCAGTCTTTCCATGGATGTCCAGTAGAGGTCTGGGGAAAAGAGGTGGGAAGTGGTTGTGTATTCCTCTGTGTCTTGGATTCTCAGGAATCCTAAGCTGTTCCATAGCCCACATGTAGCTTCATCAATTTGTTACAATTTCAGTGGTTTCCTTCTTACCCAGTTTTATGGCTTTTACCCTTTCCTCTCATATTTTGCCAAGTTGAAGCAGTTCACATATCCTGTCCCTCCTCAACACGTTTTGTCACCCATTGGAATCAGTTTGCCTGGTTTCACTGTGACTCTAGCTCTTGGATGAGGCAAAAATATCTTTTTTAAAAATTATGACTTTTTCTTATTGTTAAATTAGGAATGACATTCTCTTGCAACATTTTTACCTCTTAAGCAGAAACAGAACTGATTGCTGACAAGCATTAATTTTCTCCTCTCTTCCCAGTCACAAAGTGAAAACAATACTAGTGTCAGTGGTAAGTGTCAAGATGGAAGTAATCAAGCAAAAACCTTGGGGCAAAGAATAGGGAGTGAGGAATGGATCCTGAGAGAGCAGTGCATAATAGCTAAGACATAAAAGTTTGTTCACACGCTGAGACAGAATTGATGTCAGAGGAACTGCTGAAGCGGAGTGCTGTAAACCTAGGAATCAAAGTTCATGAGTTAAGTAGCAGAGCTCAGAAATAAATAAAGAAAAAAAGGCTCAGGTACTGCTGTGGTCCCGTTTTCCATCCAGAATAATCCTCGTGGAGCCCTGTTATTACTGTGGGATTGACGTGGGAGGGCTGTGCTTCCCTCCTCCGTCTGTCTTGTGGGCACATGAAAAATCAGAACAAAGATGAAAAATGGAAATATCATTGAATAGTGAGATTGAATTTGTATTCTGGTCCTTAGCATCATGCAACTGCCACATATGGCTCCAATTTTATATTCAGAGGTTGTTATATCATCATAGTTTAATATGAGGAAGAAAGCTAATGATCTAGTCTGCCTATGTGGCTATTGAGCACTCGAAATTTCGCTTGTGCAACTCAGGTTGTAATTTTTAATTTAAATTTAAAAATGGATGTGTGCATTGGTTACTGAAAAACTTGTATGTCTGGAACAATTTGAATATGTGAATATATGTTTTCATCTGTAAAATATATGATATCTAAATACATCTCCAGTATTTCTGGTACTGTCCTATGTCTTATGCCCTCAAAGCATACTCTATAATAACTGACTGGATTTTTCTTAACTTTGTATGAAAAAAAATTAACCTATAACCAATTAGCCAAGAAGAACTTTATCTTCTGTAGTTTATTATCAAAAATGATAGGGAGCTGTGTGTGTGTATGTGTGTTTCATATCAGCTGTCAAGATTCAGTGACAGAAATTGGAAACAATGCCAGTTATCTTAACAGAAGTAATTGAATGCAAATAATAGGTTAAATAGATTAGAGAATTAAAAAGTGAAAAAAGGAACTGAAAGAATATATACAGGGATAGGAACTGGAGGAAGCCGTACCCCCTCTAAGGCTGGGGAGAGATAAGGAGTGGTTAGAGATGAGTGGCATTTGGAGGGCCTTCACAGAAGCAGATTCAGACTTCTGATGGGGAGATAATGTTCAGTTAGTATAAGTACCTCGTGGTATTTTGACATTGGAAGAGGGGCCTCATAGAGCAGGAATTCAAACCTCTGAGTGGGGGGCTCTAGTCAGCTGGTCCTGATAACTTCAAATGTTCAGCAGCATTTTACAGAACTGGGTATCAGACAGACTTCTGTGGGGGGGTTATAGACCAACTATGTTGAAACTTCTTAGAGGGAATGATGATGATTCTGGGAGCTTAGATACAAAAAGCTGGAGGCTGAACTCCACTGCCCTTCTGAAGGTAAGGAGAAGTTGCTGAAATACACAGGAGGGAGCAAGTCCCTTTTTCTTCTTCCAGTCTACTGCTAGTGTCTGTCAGAGATCCAGCTAGCAAAGGAGATGTGCAGCTTACAGAGTCTCAGCCTGAGAATCACAAAGTAGAGTAAGACATCTTTGGGACTGAGAAACACCGACTATTAACTAGCAGAGTCCACCCATTGGCTATTCAGCATCAAACTTTTATTCCTAGAGGATCTGAATTTTAAGTTATTTTGCTTTTCTTTGGTTGCTAAGGTCTTCCATTAAATTTTACTATTGAATATAGAAACACTAAAAACTCTCCAGAGAATTCCCTGAATTTCTTAAATAGTATTTCCTGCACTACAGTGTGGCAGAAACCCAAATACACCTTGATAATCAGGATCATTCAGCACTGAATCATTAATCAAGAGAGTATCCTTATTTCATATATATATGCTCAGTGGCATGAAGCATCTAAAATATTCTTCAATTAAATTTCCAATTCAATGCAATATTTCTGTGTACCCATGTCGAAGCAGTCCTTCTACTTTGGAAGTTAATACCTAAAAACCAGACAATTTCAAAACAATGGTGACAGGAAAAAACTTTGTAAGTGGGTTATAAGATGTTATTGTGAAAAGAACCATTCCCATTTCCACTCTTATTTCTAGCACCTGTAGAGAATGTACACGGGAGAAATATTGGTCAGTATTTCAAAGTATATACTGTCTTTGTAAGGCAAGACCTCAACTCTTTAGGATATTTTCTCCTAATTGGTACCCTAACTGAATCTTCAGTGGCCAATTCATTATTTTATTAGGCTAGTTGCTTTTAGGTAGGAGTGCATGGTAAAACTAGTGAATTCCATAGGAAATAGCTGTGTTGCACTGCTTTTGCTGTGAGATGAGTTCTGTAGTCAGAAGCAATGTTGAGTGGAGAATGTGACAATAAAGAAACATTTCATGAGTCCATGGGTGGTGGTACTGGCAGAAGGAATACACAGAAAGCAAATCCATATGCAGATTTTCATCTATTCTGATGAAAGCAATTGTGCTGTGCTTTATGATGATAGGAGTCCAATATAACCAATGTACCAGGTGAGTGAATTATCCTCTGCTTCAAAGGGATGTTACTTTATCAGAACCTCATAGTTGATCTCCGGTATTAGCAGATTTGGCACTCAGTGGTGGTAGCTAGGTCAGCCTTAGGGAGAAGAGAAGCTATACTGCTGAACCCATGCCAGGCCTCCATCTCTGTCACTATGGCTACTTTGTACATGGATTTATTGAGCAAACATTGTTGCAACTTGGGAAAGAGGCTGAATGACATCAATAGAATGTATCGATTTGTCCACCTTATTACTGATAGTGGTAGGGTGTATTTGGGTCTGTAAAGCAATAGCTTAATAACAATCACAGGTTCTAAATATAAAATTCCATTATTCTATAGCATTGTTTCCACCACCACCCCCAAATATAAATTCCCTCAGAGACTCCTCCCTTGAGAATTATTTCTATGGAGAAAGGCAAGTAAAATATTTCTCAAAGCGTCTTTCACTCCCTCTTAGACTGACAGACCCCAGAGATTTTGGTATGTCATGATGAATCATGATGCTTCTTATTTGCCTACAGGCCTCTAAATGCAGAGAAGGGCAGTATACAACGTTTGAGGACAGAGTGAAAAGTAGATACCTTAACTCAAGGCACTGAGAGTTGAAGGCAAAGTATATGCACCTACCTCTCAATTATGGAGAATCAAGATATCCTTAAGTGGAATCATCACAAATGTGCCCTACTCCAGGGGACCTTTGTGTAAACTGTTATCTCTTCCTTGAAATTCTCTACCAGCTTCTCTCTCTGTCTTCATTCACCACCTGGGCTTCTAGCAACCTTTTGAGCTCTAGCTCAAACATTGTTATTCTCTTTTTCCTTCCCTACAATTATAGCTGATCACATCCTCTGTTTTTTACTATCTTTTACTTATCTCTATCCTAGTGTGCATTAAAATTGCATATTCGTGTATCTGTCCTCCTCTCCAGACTGTGGTGTTTTTAAGTGCAGGGACAATATTTTTTGAGGTCTTTATGTGCAAGAATCACAGTAGCCACTCAGAAGTATTTGCTGAATTTTCAGTGGGGACATTGAGTTTGGGGATTAACAAACACTGACCCTTAATTTCAGAAGGAGACTGTGCCGAATTTAAGGCTTCTATTCTAGGCAGGGGATGGCCAGATACCATACTGTTAGCTACAGTTGAAAGGGACAGTCTGGAAATGAAAATTGCTTACCCAAGCAGGTTTAATTTGGGGCAAGACACCCAAATGTCAAGAGAAGTTTTATTTTGATATGTAGAGACTCAATTCTAGAAGAATTTCACAAGTTAATAAGTTATTAGCCAGATCAAGGAAACATGGCAGAAAAGAAGAAGCACAGTTACTGGAATGGATATAAATGATCAGGGTCAGTCCATGATAGGACTTAAGGACTACTGTGGTGATCTACCAGTTCTTCCTACTGAGATCAGTTCTTCCTCAAAACTGGGACAACCCTAAACCCAGGGTGGAAATTACACAAGATGTGGGTAAAAGGGGCTTGTTGAGTCTCTACTTAAAAACACTCTGTCTTTCTTAAATCCATCCAGTATCCACCCACTTATGTTTTGCTTTTGTTTATTGATTGATTGATTGATTCAGTATCCCAATCATAATTTCAAGAGATTCCCCCCCCCAATATAGTCTGTGATGCACATCATCAAAGGTGCCAAAGGAGGTGACACTTAAGTCCTCGTCCTCATATTTTTCTAGTCTAATATCTAAATTTAAAATCTTTTCATTTTTCACACTAAAAAAGTAACACCTCCAGCTTATTTTACTGTTTTTCCATTTTGCACATTTTCTTTGGCCAGATGTTGACATATAGGTGATGGAAAGTTTTCCTTATTTTCTTCTTTAAAACAGGTTACTATATCCATCAGACTTTTAGCAAATAAATTAATTTTCTTTTTATTCTTGCTTGATTTGATCCAGACAGCTAATATGAAAACAAAATTTTTCCTCTTTATTGACTTCAAGATATAAGGTGTCATAATTCCTCAAGTTATAAATAGTAAAATAAACAAAGACAAAAAACCCCCAACATTTTCCATCTGTGTTCAGGTAGAGTCCATCCAAGGAGATTTTTTATTTTTCACCACAGCAATCAATCTGCACCCAATTGTCACAATGCCACACCCTCAAAATGAATTAAAAGGCATAAAAATAAATACTGTGGAAACAATTAGAGCAGTGTCTTGGGATTTTGTTTTCACCAAAACACAATTACACATTTTTAATGTTTTGAGAACCATGAATGTCTTATTTTTAAAATATCAATTAGCCAATAATTTTTCCAGCCCTGCTCAGCTTGAGATACTCAATACATTCTGCTCAGTGTCTATCTCATTCATTTCTTAAATCAGACCTGACAGAATAGGTAATCTACTATGAAAGTGGTTCTCAATCCTTGCTGCATAAATCCATGGGATACTTTTTAAAAATACCTAGGTGCAGGCCCCAGACACAGAACTTCTTATTTAATAAATATGGAGGCTTGGGCATCAGCATTTTAATGGGTTGAGAACCACTATGTTCATGCCCATAATGAGTGGGTTAGAATTAGCAACATTTACATAACCACAGACATGCCAAAAGTGAATTTTAAGAACAGATATCCACCAATATACAGTATTCTATTAACCTCTTCTCTATACAGCTGGACTTCTTTCTTTCAAGCTTAGCACTCTTCATATTGAGAATCAAATTCTTCCCTGTTGTGAAGGATATTTGGCCAGTACACTAGTACCTTGCCTAACTCTTCCTAGCCTCTTTTTCCAAGAAGGTTGACACTATTTAAAACCTCTATCACTGATAAAGAAATGTCAAGCAGACAGACTACCTAAAACTATAAACTTTAGCACCCATCTGTCCCTGACCCACAGATCTCACACTAAATTTGGTCCTTCTGAATGAACAGGAAGTTCATTCCTTTATACCTTATGTACATAAGGTATGATCTTATATATGGAAAATCCTAATGAATCTTAAAAAAGTAGAGTTAATGAAGGAGTTCTGCAAAGTGGCACAATACAAAACATATAAAAATCAATTGTATTTCTGTAAACTAGCAATAAACAATCTGAAAATGAAATTGAGAAAACAATTCCATTTGCATTAGCAACAGAAAGGATATGACACTTAGAAATAAATTTAACTGAAGAAGTTTGACTTGTACACTGAAAACTACAAAACATTGCTGAATGAAACTTAAGATCTGTATAAATGGAAAGACATTCCTTGTTCATGAATTGGAAGACTTCTCATTGTTAAAATGTCAACACTCTCCAAATTAATCTACAGATTCAAAACAATCTCTGTCAAGTGAGGAGTGAGAGGGTCATGACTCAAATACTACATACTCTCGCTGTTCTTATCAGTTTAGAAGATTTTCTTGCATAAGTGTTATGCTGTGCTTTTAGAAAAATTTCCAGAAACTTTAAATGGTTGGGGCTGTTTTTCATAATTTTCACCAGTTATGTTTGTTTTGCTGGGGAGCAGCACCACAGAAGTCCTCCCATTATCCTTCCAAAAGCAGAAGTCAAGAACCCTTTAAAAAATTAAATGGCATGTCAGTTATTATATTATAACATATTAAAGTGGCATTTCTATATGTAAAACAAGATACAAGTGGAACTGCTCTAATTGTGATTGAGCCCATTTGGATGGCAAGACTTCAAACATTGCAATGACTCTAAGCTACTCATTTATCAACTCCTGAGTTAGATCACAACATTCTTTCAAGTCCTAATATGTATCATATTAACATGGGGATAACATGTGATTTCTACATCTGTGAAACCTTCTCTCTCCTTTCTAAGGAAAATCACTTTTCCTAAAGTGCCATTTTATTGCCACTGCTTCAAGAAATCAGCTAAATACCTTTTTCTTCCCTTCTCACTCATGTGAGTCTTCAGTGAATGATATCTATGTGTTTAGTGTATGTTACTTTTCTTCAAACTTCCTTTATCCTTATATTATTAATTTTGAGTTCGGATCCATTAGGTAATCAGGTCTCTGAGAAATTTTTAAATTTTTTGGATGATTATATCTAGTAATATTTTCTTAATAGCTAGAGATTCTCACATGTGTTGTTCATCACAAAGAGAAAGTGATAAACCCTCACTTACACAGGAAAGCCCAACTTTCAAAAGGAAACAAGGAAATCGTAAGAACTCAGGGACATGAGGGTTAAATGGAATGATTAACCCTCACTGTCTAGGAGTGTATAAGTAGTATGGGGAAAGGCTTCAAACAGGAAGTTCATTCCTTTAACCTTCGAAAAGAAGAGAGGGATTGTCAACTGGACCCAAGGAAGAGTTTGCAAATATGGTTGTCATGTTCGTTCCACCCTGCAGAATTATTCTCTCTTTGCTACTTGACTGTTAAGCAGAATGTATCTCCAGAGCTCCTATTTCCCTGATGTTCGCAAATAGGGTCCCTCTCATTTCATGAATTTTACTGTTAATCACTTGGGGAAAATAGGTAATAAGTGATAACTTGGGACATTTATAGAGATTCCTAAGTTTTACTGCCATAGACCCTTTGGTTTATATTCCTGACTCTTCCTGAAATTGTCTACATTTGCTCCTTTGGTCTTTTACACTCCGTTATTCATTGGTTTCAGAAGGGGTTTCAATAATATCTCACCTTTTTATAGATCATTGCTTAGCACAGAAGATAGGGATTATTTTTTTTGTATTAGCTCCCTCCCCATAGTGAAGATCCAAGATCCAACAGATTTTTCCTTTGCCTGAAGTGGCAGTTTACATTTTTGACTCCAGATTGGGTGACACTCAGATCACTGACCTTTGTAAGAAATACATTTGTCAATTTTTCTCAAATGGAATAGAAGATTAGAGGAGTAGAAAAGGACAGAGATTTGGAAATACTCATAGATGAAGATTTGAGCTACAGAAAAAAAAGTGAGTAGGTGGGTATATAACTACTATTTTAGAGAAAGTAACACAGAAAGTAATCTCTTTTTCAGTCCTTGAACTATCTTTTCCTGGGCTCTTTCCTTCCAACAGTCAGAATCATTTGCTGTGATTAAGATGTCAGGTTGTCAGCTCCAGATGAATTTGCTTTCTGAAGGATGTTTTACATTATCTTCTTTGTTCATTAGGCTAGACTTGAACACATTATATATTTTTCTCATCTAAATTTCTAATGATATTAGTATTATTACTTCATAAATTATTTATGTATTTGTGTTCCATGTGTTTCTATAATTGTACATCATAAATATTCTTAGGCATGCATGGAATATTTGCTGTTCATTGAAAAGAAGCATTTAAGCTCATACTGAATTTTCTTTCTGCCAGATGGCATCCCTGGTGTTCAAACATTTGTGACCTTCTTTGCTCTCTTATTTCACTTACAGACATTACCTTTGATTTTTCTTACCTTTTTAGTAGAGGCTCTAGGTACTTAACTACCCATAAGTATGTGTTAGTCCTTCGCCTCCAAACTCTCCAACCAAAAATCCTCTAATTTCTCCAACTAAAAAAAGTACAACACTTTCATATAAATCCTTCTATGCACAAGGTTTTTTTCCTGTCATTCACCTTCTCAAATGGCAACAGAGACTCTCATTACGTATGGAATAAATGCACACACCTTAGGCTGACATCCATAGGTTTTTGCTATTTTGTTCCCATCTGTTCACTGTCCTCACTACTCGTTTTTTTAATCCATATGTACCAAAGTAACCTATTCATTTTTCTCATCATATGTTCTGGAGAAGAGATGGAGACCAGGAGATATGCAGGCCAGGTATGGGTATTGATAAATTGACAAATGTCCTATTAGTGATCCAAGATGAAGAATGAAGTTCTTAGTGATTTCTATTAACAGGGACTCTTAGAGCCAGCAAGGGAAATAAAGTTGATTAATGGAATTATAGCCTTTGTGTAACTGTGAATGCAGGTATCTCTAGGTTGTGATGTAGGCTGTTAGGTGAAGGAATAATTCCATAACTTCTCTGAGTTCCCATCAAACCAATACCAATACCTTGAGAGGCTGAACATGTAGAAGCTGTGTCTGAAGGGCAATCTGCCAAAATGGTAGTAATATCCTTTTGTCGAAAGAGTTATCATTCCAAATAAAGGAGTTCTCCGTCTGTACAGGTAATAGAAGTATGAAGGACTTTCCACTGTAATCGTAAGAATCAGGGGAATCCTATCATGGTTGGGGGAAAGCAGTAAAGCTGCTAACATCATATTGAAAGGTGATGCTTACAGCAAAAAGATATGGTATTAAAAGCATAATTTACAGAGGATGTTGGAAACCACAGAGTATTGTCTGGTGCTCCTGATAGGACTGTTGGGTCAGTGAAGTTGTATTTATACTAATTATGCCCACCTTGAACTTACTGTTATTACCATGAATGATGACTTTTACTTTAAAGTACCTAAAAACACCTTTCCACGTCAGATACAGGTCTTAGTGCCTTGGCTAAAGTAAAGATACAAAAAATATATATAAGTGGTATAAATCCTCCCTAAACATTGCTTATAGGAAGGGCTCTGCCTTTTGCAAACTTTTATCTCCAATTTTACCATATATATTGCCTGTACTTGCCTGCACTGAGAGATACTCAATAACTATTCACTGAATATGTATAATATATAGTCTCCTTGTCCCCAGGGGACAGATTCTAGAACCCTTCTGGGATAGTTACTTATCAACTCTTTATTGAGTACCAACTGTATACAGGTGCTATTCTAGGTTTTATGAATATAGCAGTGAACAGATTGAGCTTTCATTTCTAATACATAATGCCACAGGTTTTTCCACTCAAAAGCTCTTTTCCAACATTCTTTTTCTTTTCCTGACTAAATTGGAAAATGTGCAAGTCACACAGGTTTCCTCTGTGTGTGTGTGTGTGTGTTTGTTTGCAAAACACACAATTGGAAGCACTTATGCAAAGCACTGAGTGCAGCAAATCTGAGTCTGATTCCTGCTGCTACATTTATTAACTACATGAACTGTAGAAAGTTATTTAAATTCCTGCATTTTGGTTGCTTGTTTTTTGTGTGTTTTAATGTGAATACCATCATGAGGCCATACTTTGCTAAGGCTAAGAGCAGGTACTGAGATTAGACTGCCTGGTTTTGAATCCTGCCACTTATTAGCTGTGTAAACTTGGGCAAGTATCATAACCATTTTGTGCTTCAGTTTTCTCATCTGTGAAATAGGGATAACAACAGAACATTCCTCATAGAATTATTCTGGGGATTAAATGAGTTCCTATATAGGAGTACTAAGAATGGTACCTGACATATAGTGAGTGTTATATAAGCTAACTCTCACTACTGCTACTATTACTAATACCTTTCATGCAGTACTGGTGGAGAAATAATATGATGATATATGTCAAAATCCCCAGCCTAGTACCAGATACATAGCTACCTAATAAATGGGAATCGTTACTGAATTGATTAGCTGTTTTTCATCGTTTTATGAACCTCAGAAGCATCACTCTAATGATGAATAGTAGGAAGTGATGGAAAATTCTGAACTAAAGGAAGAGAAATTTTGAATGGAAGAGAGGCAGCATAGCTATCTGGAGAAAAGTAATAACTGTCTGCATATGTTTCACTATTGGTCCACTGATACACTGTGATCTCCAACAGATGGAAGTAATAGATGTTGATACACTGTGATCTCCAACAGATGGAAGTAATAGATGTTGATACACTGTGATCTCCAACAGATGGAAGTAATAGATGTTGATTTATTATTATTTATTTTAATATACATATCCACTATAATTGTATTTCTACAATTGAAATCCAATCATGGTCACTCCTTATGTAATGTACTTAGATGGCAAATTAACTCTGAGGATCAAGTTCAAACTACCTCCTCATCCCCACTACCCTCCATCTCCTCGGTGGAGAGATGATCTTTCACAATCTGACCCTTCTCACCTTTCTGGTCTCACTTCCTATTGATCCTTCACTAATCTACATTCCATTTCTACACACCAAGCCACTTTCATTTGTCAGTTGTATCAGTGCCTAGGCTCCCTGTGGGTCTGTGCTTTGAGTGCAGTGCCTTCCTCATAATCTACTTATCCAGTTTAAAGACCAGCCCTGCTGTGAAGATTTCCTTGACTCCAACAGTTAACTGCTTCTGCTGTAATCCCATAGGTTTTAAACACAAGCCCCCAAGAGCGTTGTTTACCTTGCATTGAAATTGCATGTATCTCTTTATCATGACATGGAGTGAGATCCATGAGGGTAGGAACCATTCTTATCCATCCTTGGAGCTTGACATGTAGTGGGTTCAAGATGGAATATTTAATGCAATCATTAAATGGGTAACATAGTGAAGGGAACGAGGTAAACCCTCTTATCATCACTTCACAGGTAAGAACACTGAGAATCTGAAGGTCAGTCAGTAACATCTACTGAGAACCAAATGAATAGGCTGCCTCCCAGATACACTGAACCTCATCTGGGAGGGCTGGCCCTTTAAGATACCTTTTCACAAATTCACTCTGACTAGCTGTGGTCTGTGAGTGCAGCCTGGCTCATTTGATTTGAGTCAATTTCTGCCTAATGTAGTGGCTCTCAATCCTGGGTGCACCTTATGATTGCATGGGAAGCACTATAGCTTGCTTTTAATCCTCTCTCAAAATAGTTCCTAGTAGGGTGCCTGGCCACTTAATGATACCCGTAAGTATGGGAAAAGAAAAAATAACTTCTGAAACTGCCTTTCTTTCTTAGACTTCTAGTTCATTGGTTCTTTTCGGTTCATTATCATTGATATTTTGGTTTTGTACACTAAGTTCTTTCAAGTTTCATCACTAGCTTAAGTAGTTTCAATCTGGTTTTTGCTCCCTTACCCGTTCCCCAAAGACCTGTTTGCCCTTTCCTCAACTAAGCTAAGAAGTTGTAAAGTATATATTTGGAATTATAGTCAATCGAAGTTGAATTACTTAGCTGTATAACTGGCTTTTCATTTGCAGCTATTCATTCCTGACAATTCATGCTCTTAAAGTATCCATTTCTTTTAAAAGTGTTGTTTTTCAGTAAAAATTTCCAAATCTTCTTTAAATGAGTTCTATCATTAGCCAGGAACATGAAGAAAAGGAATTACTGGGACACTGTTATTTCAAACCCAGAGAAAGTCTCCAAGATTTTCCAGTGGTCTCGACACAAGTAGGTCATATAACTATTACCTGGCTACTTCCTTTGAGACCCCAAATTGGCTGTTGTTGACAATTATAATATGGGTTGAATTATGTCCCCCCTAAAATTCTTATGTTGAAGTTCTCAGAAATTGGTTTTGTATTCGGAGATAGGGTCTTTAAAAAGTTAAGTTAAGATGAGATCCTTGGGGTGGGTTCTAATCCAATATGACTGGTACCCTTATAAGAAGAAGAAATTTGGACACAGGCAGGTACAGAGGGAAGACCCTGTAAAGACAGGAAGAAGAGGGTCATGAAGAAATCATGGAGAGAGGCCTCAAAAGGCACCAACTCTGCCCACACCCACCTTGATCTTGAATTTCAAGCCTTCAGGATTGCAAGAAAATTTCTGTTGTTTAAGCCACCTAGTCTCTGGTACTATGTCATGGTAGCCCTAGAAGACTAGTACATAATTGTACTTATCTAAAGGGATTCTTGTAAGTATTAAGTGAATTAATATATGTAAAACCATTTAGAATAATGTATAGAATAAAATACAGAATACTGTTATTAATATTGATATTAAAATGATACTTCCTTTGTTTTTGAGTTTTTCTTCCTTAGGATTTCCTTAAACTTTTATTCTCTACTACATTTTTTTTGCTTCTTCAAGGCTTAGGTCAAATGCTACCTCCATGAAAACACCAATCAGATTTACTGTTTCCCTCCTTTGATCATTACATTTGTCATGCTGTATTGCAATTATTTGATTATGTGTCATTCTCCAACAGTATATGGGTTCAGCCACATGTAGCCACATATATTCTTCCTTCCAGCCCTTCTGAACCACTTGCAAGACCCCCAGAGCATACCCCTGTTTCTTCATGCTTCCTAGAACATTCCTGTTCTTTCCCTTCTATCACTTTGCCCATACTTCTGCTACTCGTTTTTTCAAAACTTAGGTTCAAGTGTCACTTAAGGTGAAGGGCCTTACCTGATACCACCTGTGATGGTTAATTTTAATGTGTCGACTTGACTAGGTCATTGTACCCAGCCATTTGATCAAACATTATTCTAGATGTTTCCATGAAGGTATTTTTTAGATGATATTAACATTTAAATTGGTAGATTTTGAGTAAAGTAGATTATTCTCCATAATGTGAGTAGGCCTCATTCAATACATTGAAGGCTTCAATAGGAAAAAACTGACCTCCCCAAGTAAGAAGGAATTTTGCCAGCAGATTGCCTTTGGACTTTAGCTGCAACTCTTACCTGGGTTTCCAGCCTGCTTATCTACCTACCCTGCAGATTTTTGACTTGCCAAGTTGCCACAAATGTTTGAGCCTCTCTCTGTCTCTTTCTCTGTTTCTCTCTGTGTCTTTCTCTTTCTGTCTGTTTTTTTTTCTTTCTCTCCCTTAATCTGTAAACACAATCACTCGCACACACACACACACACACACACACACACACACACCACACACACATCCTGTTGGTTCTGTTTTCCTGAAGAACTCTGAGTGATACACTGCCCATCCCCTACCTAATCAGATGCTATCTCCTCTCTCCCTCTTTCTCGGTTCTACCAAGATGCAAGTCATTAATGCCTCTGCTTCTCCCATGGCACTCACACTATACTGTGCTGTGTGATTGACCAGACCGCAACTCTCTTGAGGACTGGGACAAGTCTTCATACAATTTTGTATTTCCAACTCCTGGCAAAATGCTTATTATTAATATATGCCAGACACTGTGCTAACTGGTGTGGGTAAGAGAGTAACACCACCTATAGATATATCCAACTCAAAATCATCAGCATCTCTTGGATTTCTCCTTCTCTCAGTTCTAATAGCTAACTGCTAAGTAAATGATTCTTTAATATTTAATTCACATTCCCTTTGAGAATTTAATAAAAATGTGGGCTCTCTCCCAAGGAGACTATACAATTCTCATAAATTTTACATATTTTTGAACTACCCGAATCTAGCCCTCTCGTTAGTGAGTAGGCACTGTGATGGACATTTGGTTTGCAGTGATCAATAAGACAACATCATTGTTCTCAATAGGTTCCCCATATACTGTTGGAGAATGACACATAATCAAATAATTGCAATACAGCATGACAAATGTAATGATCAAAGGAGGGAAACAGTAAATCTGATTGGTGTTTTCATGGAGGTAGCATTTGACCTAAGCCTTGAAGAAGCAAAAAAAATGTAGTAGAGAATAAAAGTTTAAGGAAATCCTAAGGAAGAAAAACTCAAAAACAAAGGAAGTATCATTTTAATATCAATATTAATAACAGTATTCTGTATTTTATTCTATACATTATTCTAAATGGTTTTACATATATTAATTCACTTAATACTTACAAGAATCCCTTCAGATAAGTACAATTATGTATTAGTCTTCTAGGGCTACCATGACATAGTACCAGAGACTAGGTGGCTTAAACAACAGAAATTTTCTTGCAATCCTGAAGGCTTGAAATTCAAGATCAAGGTGGGTGTGGGCAGAGTTGGTGCCTTTTGAGGCCTCTCTCCATGATTTCTTCATGACCCTCTTCTCCCTGCGTCTTTACAGGGTCTTCCCTCTGTACGTGCCTGTGTCCAAATTTCTTCTTCTTATAAGGGCACCAGTCATATTGGATTAGAACCCACCCCAAGGATCTCATTTTAACTTAATTAACTCTTTAAAGACCCTATCTCCAAATACAAAACCAATTTCTGAGAACTTCAACATATGAACTTTGGAGGGGGGACATAATTCAACCCAGATTATAATTGCCATGTTACTGATAAGGAAACTGAAGCACAAAATGGTTAAGTAGTTTGCCCAAGTTTGCACAGCTACTGAGTATCACAACCAAAATTTGAATCCAAGCAATCTAGCTTCAGAATCTATGAAGCTAACCTCTACAATTTATTCACTCTCTGTTTATATAATTTCTTTAAAAATGAGAAATAAAATTCATTGACATATTTATTTGTTAAGACACCTCCATCCTGCTTGTGGTACACCAAAATTCCCACGGAGCAGAAATCTAAAACCTCTGCTCTAAGGGAATTAAAGTGGGCTCCTGGTATTAAACTGCAGAAATGATGGTTTCTGATGTATGCAAGAATAACAGCAACAGTTAACCACTGTTGGGTGCTTACTGTGTGTTGGCACTGTCCTGGGTGTATTGTACACTTTATCTCAGTTATATCTCATGGCACTTTGAAGTTTGTTATTATCCACATTTGGCAGATGAATAAACTGAGGCTCACACGGATTATCCTCTCACCCTTCACAAACCAATACCAGAAATTTATCCAGGTTTCTCGAGAAGAAGTTTTATGTTTCTGGCTTCTTTTTGTGCCCTCAAATCCCAGGGTGAAAATTAGGACTCGTTATTAAACCTTTGCTTATAACAGGTTGAAGGTGGATTTTGCCCTTTTGTCTGCATATCCTGCAGGGCTGTCCTATGTTCACAGCATGTACTGTACCTCTTCCCTCAGCTCCTCTCTCTCCCACGCACCTGCTGTGAATGTCAGCTGCCTAGATAAGACTCAGCACTTTCAGAGTCACTTCATGGGTGCTCACTGGCCTCCCTCAGGAGGAATTCTAAGCTGGTCCTCATGCCTAGGTCAAGGCCTAGACCCAGAATCCCACGTAGAGGCCATTCTCTTTGGTCCCCTTCTCTGTTGCCACTTGTTACCTACTAAGCTTGTGCTGGTCTATGGGTCCTCATGGCCTCTGGAGGGAAGTAAAAAGGGTTTCAGTTCCAGAAAGAAAAATCACAAGTCTTTAGACTAGCGATGTTAATATTTCATAACTCTGCATTTATCTCTTCTCTGCACTTGAGAGATTTTATAATCAAATGTTCATTTCTCAGGTAAAGTGAAATGACAAAGGATGCCTAGTTCCCACTTATGTGCATGACTCTAAAATGCTTGGAGAAAAACATTAATGCTTTGTCCATCTTTCTGCTTTAAGTACTAATTGCTAACGTTTTGCTTATTAGTGGAAGAGTATTTAACTTGGAATAGAACACCTGGGCTCTGGCCCTAGCTCTGCAAGCTGGGTATAATGGTAAAACTCACAGAAATCTGACATGAAATGCCAGATTTTCTACTGCATTCTAGTTGAGTGAGCATTGGCAAACTTTCAGCTCTTTGACTCAATATTCTCTTCTGTAAAATGGAATCAATAAAATAGTTACCTCCTTGATTTGCTGAGGCTTAAATCAATAAGCAAGATATATCAAGAGGTTGCGTTACAGAAATTGCTTTATTATGAACACATTCTCCTGGGTTAGATTATTAACTCAAAAGAGTAGCACCAATTATCATGTAAATATTGCAACTATGTGCTCTGCACAGAGAAAAGGAAGATAAAAAAGATGTGGTTTCTCAGCTAGTTGGTAGCACTGATAGTCTCCAACGTACTTGTGCCTGCTCTGAAAACAATGTCTCTGCCTCAGTTTGGATTTGTTCCTCCCACAGTGAAAGAAAACAGGATGATGTGAGATAATTTCTGAAGTAAGTGGAGTGTTTAATTGATATTCTAGCATCTGTTTTTCTGTACCTTTCCAGCCCTGTTGACAAACCCTACCCTCAGATACAAGGCTTAGTCAGAGAGTAACAGAAGTATTCAGGACCCACTCAGGGAGAATAAGGAAGGAGAAAACAGAATCACAGGCAGGGACAACTGCAGTGTCAGAGGAAGAAGCCCAGGTACATCAGCCAGAAGATCTGGGTTCTCATCTACCTTAAGCGCCTTACCAACTTTGTTCACTGTTTCCTTTTTTCTGTTATTATTATTATTATTATTTCACTTCAACCAGAAAATGTGGAGTCTTCTGTGACATCTCACCACTGAGCTGTACTACTTGGATAGCCACACATCATCTTTTTACCTGGATATAATTTTCTTGCTGATTTCTTCATCCCTTGTTCCTTGCACATCAATTCTGACTGTCCTTCAGTCCCTTCTCCATAGTGCAATGTGTGTACTCTTTTAAAAAGTTATCTGTTCATGTTATCTCTTGCCATCACAGATATAAACAGTGACTTCCTATTGCTCTTAGGAAAAATTAAAAATATTTCTCACATGTTCTCAACTGCCCTTCTTGATTTGGCCCCCATTTCCTCTCTAGCTTCATCTCAAACTGTTCTCTCCATAGATACATCAGTCATTTTTTTACATTTTCTGGCTGGACAGATATTTTTATTCCAAAGACATAGATCAGTGGAGAAGTGTAGCATGAAGAAGGGGTGCTAATATCATGATTTTTCAAGATACTGTGTGCTGTGCTTGAAGATGCTTTTGAGGCATTTCAATGGGGATGCCACTTAGGCAGCTGGGTATTTGGACCGAGATTTCAGAGCAGGATTTACTCTGTAACTATAAGTTGAGAAGCCATCAGCCTGTAGATAATAAGTGAAGCTATGGGAGTAGTGAGACAGATGAGAGAATCTGACCTCCCATCAAAGGCCCTTGCAAATTCTATTATTTTTTCAGAAACACTCTTGTACCACTTCTCTAAATACTCTTTCAACACCATCAAAGACTTTCCCAAAGGCTGCAGAATCAATGAGGCCTCCTCACTAAATTGCATTACCATGTTGCTTCCTTCTATAGTATTTGCCAGTCTGTAATTACAGATGCATTTCTGAAATTACTGGTTAGTATCTATCTCCATCAATAGATCTAAGTACCACAAGGACAGAGAGATACATCAATACCTGGCAGAGAACCAGTTTATTATAGGTGCTCATAATATGTGTATTTAACTATTTATGAAATGATTGAATAAATGAATGAGAAAGAATTCTATAGTATTTGTGCATTTTTTACTGTAGCAGTGAATGTACTAAATCAAATCAGTTCCCTAATATCCAACTACACTAGGCTTCTTTGTTAGTTCTGTTTTTAAAAAGAAACTTCAAGAGTAATTTTTTATTTACATAAATGTTGCAGAGTTTGCATATACCCCACATCCAGTTTCCCCTATTCTTAACAATTTACTTCAGTATGGAAGGTTTGTCACAATTAATGAAACAATATTGATACATTATTATTAACCACAATCTATACTTTAAGATTACTTCGTTGCTATCTAATATCTTTTTGTGTTTCAAGATCCCATCCAGGATGTCATATTACATTTAGCTATCATGTCTCCTTAGCCTCCTTCTTGGCTGTGGCAATTTTTCAGACTTTCCTTGTTTTTGATGACCCTGACAGTTTTGAGGAGTACTGCTCAGGTATTTAATAGAATGCCCCTCTATTCGAATTTGTCTGATGTTTTTCTCTTGCAGACTGCAATTACATGTTTTGGGGAGGAAGACGAGAGAGGCAAAGCACTATTCTCTTCACATGATATCAAGGGAACATGCTATCAACATGGCTTACCATCGTTGATGTTAACCTTGATCACTTGGCAGTTGTCATATTTCTCAGGTTTCTCAAACTCCTAAACGATTCTACCACCCTTCCATATTGTGCTCTTTGGAGGAAAGTTACTATGCACAGCCCACACAAAAGGAGTAGGGAGTTGTGTATTGCTGTTTTATGTACTCAGTGTGTCTACCTAATTATACTAGAGCTCTGTTGGTATCATGGTAAAGTACAGGGGAAGAAAGTGTTCTACAATATTCTGATTAAATTTCAGTCTTTTAGTTGGCCAGTGTCTTGGGGCTGTGACCTTCATGAGTGTTTCTCCAATGGTATAGCTTTTTGGTTTCTTTGCCCCCTCTGTCCTCTACTCCTTTTTCCAGTTGTAGCATTCCCAATCTATTTCCTTGAAGCCCTGACCCATGGCCTATGTTTTATTTCCCCTTAGGTGAGACAGGAAGGCTGAAAGGGACTGGACTGAGAGGAATTCCCTTCCTCCTACCGGGATAAGTCTCTGGTAGTTATTTCCTCTGGATTAAAGGGCTTTGGTGTGGAGAAGACTCTGGGCATATTTCACAATGGTCACTCTCTCCCTCCCCCTACAGAGCCAGGAGAGGATCTTTCTCAGGTCTTCATTGTGAAAATCTGGCAGAGTTCTTGGAGGTAAAACCCCCAAATGTGTGGGAATATCCCCCTAAGACTATGGCTCCCAGGAGTTTCTCACATCACAAGTTGTCCGTACTCAACCTCCAGCCATTCATCAAAGTGTTTAAGTTTATGGATCCAGCTGTTTCTCCTCTTGGTTAGCAAATTTCAGTTGAGTTCCTCTGGTAGCAGGTCCTCTGGCAAACTGCTTCCCCCAAAACTGTAGAGAGTATCTCTACAGTTTTGGGGGAAGCAGTTTGCCCAGTTCTCTCATGGGTCCAAGAAAAGTTGTTGATTTTCTACTTGTCCAGCTTTGTCTTGTTTTAAGGATGGGTGTGACCAGACGTCCATGTTACTTTCATACATAAAACACATCCCTTCTTGTTTCCATCTGTGATCATCTTAACCTTTTCCTAAATTCTCTGTTGTGCATTTCATTGTTGCTCAGACTTCTAGAAAACCATCTAAATACAGTTTAAATGAATCTTTGGTAAGAAGATAATTTTCTTCCCAAAATGTCAGTGTGATTATCCACGTTAAACATTAGTATTCCGATGTGAGCCATTCTAGACATGGTTTGATGAAATTAACTGAAGATGAGACGCACTGATGAAGAATTTAAGCAAGATTAATACCTTCATTTTAAAAGGTTGGTAAGGTGGGTAAGCACATTATTGGTTTCATCCATTACATCTTTTGGTGCTGAGAATTGATGTCCTTGTCCTACCTAGGTAAAGAATTTTTACTTCTTGGCAGAAATAAGATTATTTATAAATTGAACTATAGGGGTAATTTTTCTCAATTAACAAAACGCACAATGTTTGCATCAAGCTCTTATCTAGTAGCTCATTGTATATTAGGCTGTTTCTAAGTCAGTCAAAGTTTAATAGGGATGGGGAAGAGATTAATTATCAGAGGGTCTCCTTCTCATTAAAAAATAGGTTTACCTCTTGAAAACTGGTGAACATTGTTTAAACATGTTTAAATATCATTTAAACATTGTTTAGTACAAATAAAATGTCTCATAAAATATTGTCTATAATAAAATTCTTTTATTAAAATATGTATTTAATGTTATACTTGTATATTTTAAAAACTGCAACAAAAATATGGAGCAAGTACATATGATTTTTTTCTTTTCTCCTTTTTGCTTGTTTATATTTTCTGAATTGTATATAATGAACAAGTAATGCTTTCATGAAAAAAAGAAAACTATAGATGTTAAAATAAAAAGGATAATTCATGAAATTATAGGACTTGAATAGACTTAAGCCAGTTCCTAATTTCTTCAGTTGAAGAAATGGAGGTACACACAGAAAAAACAATCTTCTTGAATCCTCTGCTTCCCCATTTCCGCTTAAAGAATAATAACCATTTTTAAAGAACCAGCTCAAATATACATGGCTTTGGCATTTCTATGCATGTCTCATGTCTCTCACCAGTTGTAGAGTTCTTCCAGTATAACGTGAATCATGAGTAGAAGGAAAAAGAGGAAGAAATGCTATGGGGATGAGGATGGCTTCTGTTTACCATCTGTCCAACACTTAACCATATATCTTACTTATGTTATTTTAATTAATCAGTTTTTAATTTTTTTATTTACAATGTTTCCGGGTAAAGTGATTTGCTTATACACATATACGTATATACATACATATATACATATTCTTTTTCAGATTTTTTTCTATTATAGGTTATTACAAGACATTGAATATAGTCCCCTGTGCTATACAGTAGGTCCTTGTTGTTTATCTCTTTGATATATAGTAGTGTATATCTGTTAATCCCAAATTCCTATTTTATCCCTCCCCTCCCTTTCCCTTTGGTAACCACGAGTTTTTTTCTATGTCTTCTGAGTCTATTTCTGTTTTATAAATAAGTTCATTTGTGTTGTGTTTTAGATTCCACATGTAAGTGATATCATATTATATTTGTTGTCTGACTTAGTTCACTTAATATGATAATCTCTAGGTCCATCCATGTTGCTGCAAATGGCATTATTTTGTTCTTTTTATGGCTAAATAATATTCCACTGTATATACATACAATATCTTCTTTATCTATTCATCTGTCAAAGGACATTTAGGTTGCTTAATTAATCCTTACAATACCTTCAAGACATAAATACTACTCCCATTTTGCAGATGAATAAAAGGAAAATTAAACAGGTTAAGACCTTTTACAAGTTTCCTTTGTCACAACCCACAGAATTCAGGTTTTTGCACAGGTTCAAATTTCTCCAAAACTTAACATATAGTAAGTACTCAGGAAACATATTTAAGAATTGAGCTATTTAGGGACCATTTGGTATTCATGGACCAGATTTGCAGTGTTTATCAGCAGCTTGCTGATCTCTCAGTTAATTCACAATTAAAAACAACTTTGACCACAACTAGTATTTGAAGTCCAGATTCTCTAAGCAAATAGAATTGCTTTTCATCACAGAAAAAGTGATCACCACTGCTGCCATCTGACTTCCTTGTTCTCTTCTTTATTGTACTTCAAAATGTTTCTCAAAATAATTGTTTGCTTGAAGTATTATCACTTTCTTTTTTAGACCCATCCTCTTGACCATGCACTAACCTTTTATCTCTGAACTTAAATTCTAGAGCTAAACAACAGTAGCTTATATATCTAGCACTTTCATAAAAATTATCACATTGGATAATTTGGAAACAGGACAGATATTATTACTTTCATTTTAAGGATGAGAAGGCTAAGTCTTCAAGTGGTTCAGTGATTTGCTTATGAGCTTATACAGCTTATACAGCTCTTAAACCACAGATCTAGGACTCAAGGGGAGTTCTCTGACTCCAAATATAGTGTTCTTCTCTCTATGTTATATGGTCTGATAACACAAAGCTATTCTCTTTATCACACCTTTAATGATCCACTATAAATTCTGCTGTAGCTTAGTTTTGCTTCCATTCTTACTAGACCTTTTTGATCCCATAGTTTTTTAGCTTTTGTTCCAGTTATAGTTTTTAAATGCATGCAGCAGAAACTCACTCTGGCTGATTCAACAGGAAACAAATTTGCTGAAAGGATATTGGATAGGTGAGGAGATCATGGAGAAGCAGGTTGAGAAACAGATGGGAACAAGGGAGGAGGGCAGCAGTCAATCATCTGCCAAAACCATGCTCTAGAACAGGGGTCCCCAACCCCCAGTTGGAACTGGGCCACACAGCAGGAGGTGAGCGGCGGGCAAGCAAGCGAAGCTTCATCTGCAGCTCCGCATTGCTCCCCATGGCTCACATTACTGCTTGAACCATCCATCCCCCCCACCATCTCCCCCCCCATCCCATCCATGGAAAAATTGTCTTTCACGAAACTGATCCCCGGTACCAAAAAGTTTGGGGACCGCTGCTCTAGAACACAGGGTACCCCTGGACACCTTTACTAATACCTCTGGCCTCGCTGCCCTTAAAAACAGGATGTTGGTTTTCCATTGTCCTTGCTTCTTTGTGTCAGTGTCTCCTGTTTCAAAGTCTTGGATGGGTATGTCTGATTGGCTGAGTATTGATCATGTGGTCATACTCTAGCTTCCAGGGAAGTTTGGAAACCACAAGTTTCCAAGTAAGTATTTTTAGCCTCTATCATGGAAGGTGAGCTCTTTCTCCCACCAAGATTCATTAAGCATACACTGCACCAAACATAACAAGGAGGTTGAAATAATTGAAAGTCCCCTACCATGACCAAAAAATGGCCAGATTCTAGTACTGA
Organism: Balaenoptera acutorostrata; assembly: GCF_949987535.1. Taxonomy (NCBI): domain Eukaryota; kingdom Metazoa; phylum Chordata; class Mammalia; order Artiodactyla; family Balaenopteridae; genus Balaenoptera; species Balaenoptera acutorostrata. The sequence goes on from NC_080072.1 coordinate 68,112,434, forward strand.
TTCCAATTTAGTTTTGCATGTTCTTTCTTTAGGTGAACTTTCTTTGAGATAAGAGACATATTTAATTTACAACTATGTCTCAATTGTCACTCAACCAATAATTACACTTGCTCTGCAGCATTCTGAAGGGTCTAAACTTGTCATGTAAGTTTCATTTATCTTCTAAGAAATTTCTCTTTCAAAGTTATCCTCTAATATTTCTCTCAAATGAATGAGTTTCATCAGGGCCTGACAGCATGAACTGGTGACTTACAAAATATTTTCAAAGCGTGAAAACTATATTTGGCATCTTTCCACGGCTTTAGGTTTTAAGATATGCCTTGTTATTTTACTTTAAGAATTCCAAATATTTCTTTTACTAACCATATGTTTCTGACCTTGAATAATCCTTTCCTCTGCAGTATTTTTGAACAGTGGCTTCGAAGGCACCATCCTCTTCAAGAAGTTTATCCAGAAGCCAATGCACCCATTGGGCACAACCGGGAATCCTACATGGTTCCTTTTATACCTCTCTACAGAAATGGTGATTTCTTTATTTCATCCAGAGATCTGGGTTACGACTATAGCTACCTACAAGATTCAGGTAAAGCTCAGTTTCTTTCAGGTGAATTGCTGAGTCTGGTGTGACCAATTTCTTTTGAGAGAGTGCAAAACCTTATGTTTTTACAATGTTATCCCCAAATTATTTAAATTGGGAAAATGCATTACGATCCTTTACTCATCACTGATTCATTATTACATGGACCAAGTTGCAAGAATCTTTAAATTTCTGTCCTTTCTGCTTAATATAGAGCATTTTGCATATGGCAACCATGGGAAGAGCACTAAAATTAAAATCAGAAAAAAAAAATGGGTGTGAGACGTGACACTATAAACTGACTTTTGTGTGACCTTGGGAAATTTGACTTCAGTTCCCTGAATCTCAGTTTCTTAACCTAAAATATTGAGAATAGAATACCTCAAAGAGATATTTGATAATTAAATGCATTAAGAGCCTAGGGCAGTCAGCACAAGTTAAACATCTAGCAGTTTTTTAAAATTAATTTATTTATTAATTTATTTTTGGCTGTGTTGGGTCTTCGTTTCTGTGCGAGGGCTTTCTCTAATTGTGGCAAGCGGGGGCCACTCTTCATCGCGGTGCGCGGGCCTCTCACTATCACAGCCTCTCTTGTTGCAGAGCACAGGCTCCAGACACGCAGGCTCAGTAGTTGTGGCTCATGGGCCTAGTTGCTCCGCGGCATGTGGGATCTTCCCAGACCAGGGCTCGAACCCGTGTTCCCTGCATTAGCAGGCAGATTCTCAACCACTGCGCCACCAGGGAAGCCCCCATCTAGCAGTTTTGAAATCATCTTTGGGAACTTCCTGCTAGGGTTACCAAGAAAATCTGTGAACATTTTGATGTTAAACACAGTTAATAATAATAATGATAATAGCTATTATAATAATACTTGCTCTGACTATGACTAAGTCTAGGATTGTAACTAGATCTAGGCTTTAAGTAATCTTCCTTAGTAGTAGTATGTCAGTATCTTTTTGATAAATACGGAACAGGTAGTAATGTCTCTCCCTACCTGTGAGCCTGCTACATACCATACATGCATTGTTAATCAACCATATATTAGGGGAAGTATTATTACCCCTAGAATGATGTAAGGACACTGATGCTAAAATAATTTAAATGACTTTCCCAATAGCAAACACCAGTATGTGGAAGAGCCAGATTTCAACACTACAGGGTCCTCTCCACTGCAACACAAGATGGTCAACAGCTAAAAAAATGGTTAAACAACACAGAGCTTGTGGATACGAGGTATTCGACAAGCACTGATGTTTCATTATATTCACTGATAATTCATGGAAACATAAACAGATTAGTAAAATAAAATGAACACATGAATGACATTTACCAATTTCCTACCTCTTGTTAGACTTTAGTGACACATAAATGAATGACATACCTCCAGACCGCAAGGAGCGTTAAATTCAGTATGGATGTCAGACAGTTGTGCAAAAAAGTGTGAAACATCAGGCTGTGTTAAGTGCAATAATGGAGTCATAAACCAAATCTTATAAGAGCACAGAGGAGAAAGCAATGACTTCAGAGTAGTTCAACCTCAAAAGACAAGACAAAGCCTTGAAGGATGAGCAGGCAGGTGGCAGATAGAAAAGGGGAGGGAATATTCTAAACTAATAGAATAACAAAGATAGAGGTGTAAAGTGTACTATGTATTTCTGAGATGCTAAATTCTCCTATTTGAGTAGTATGAGCAATGAAAAATTACACTGAAGAGATAAATTGAGTTATTTCATAATAGCTAATATATTATGGATCTTTTCATGTGCCAGGAACTCTTCTGGGTATGCTGTGTGCATTATTTCCTTTAATTTTCATAATTACCCTGTGAAGTAGGCACTATTATTTCTTTTTCCTGATCATAGATGAGAAAACAGAGGCTTAAAGAATATAAATAACTTGTCCTGGGCCATCTAGCTAGTATGTGGCATAGCAGAACCACATTTTAAGGCCAACAGGAGAAACTGTATTTTATCAACCTTTTCCTGCCCTTTGGGGAACCATTAGTTGGACAGATTTGGGTTCGATACCTGTTTTGCTTTATCTGAAGACCATAGCCAGTGGAAGGAATACTAAAATGGTTGGTAGAGGAGATGAGTTCTTTGAAAACCTGGAGATCACTAAGAACAGAGGATTTTGCAGAGGGTGGAGGTATGGTAAGGGGAGGGGCTCCCAGTGAGTCAAAAATAGGGGCAGTCTCAAGTAACGTGTTTTTCTCTCCTTCTAAAAACACCCACGGCTCATAAAGGAAGGAGAATATTGGTAATGGTTTTTCAGAGATTCACCACCAGGATTTTATAATTTCCATTTTCAGAACATAACAGACTCTTTCACGGGCTCATGCTTTTATTACACTATTCTCTCTGGCTAAATTCTGATCCATATCCATTTGTCACACTCTCAGATATGAAATCATTGTGTACATATACGTAGTCATGTTTAATCACTCCTTTATTAGAGTTACATGGTAATTTTTCTACATATGAATCTTTCCCCCCTCCACCTTGGCTGTGAGCCCTACAAAATCAGAACTGATACCTTGCAAGCTTCTCCAGTCTTCTCCAAATGGTATCTGGTATGGGGCTAAACCAATGAATTAACTTGAATGCAAGTGATATTTAGCATGAAGGGTGGTGTCTCTTAACCAATACATATAAGTAAAGCTTGCTAGAAAAATGTCACACCTCTTAATACTCAGGTCATTTTTAAATTTAAAAAAAATTTTTTTAACATCTTTATTGGAGTATAATTGCTTTACAATGGTGTGTTAGTTTCTGCTTTATAACAAAGTGAATCAGCTATACATATACATATATCACCATATCCCCTCCCTCTTGCGTCTCCCTCCCACCCTCCTTATCCCACCCCTCTGGGTGGTCACAAAGCACCGAGCTGATCTCCCTGTGCTATGCGGCTGCTTCCCACCAGCTAGCTATTTTACATTTGGTAGTATATATAAGTCCATGCCACTCTCTCACTTCATCACAGCCTACCCTTCCCCCTCCCTGTGTCCTCAAGCCCATTCTCTACATCTGCATCTTTATTCTTGTCCTGCCCTCGGTTCTTCAGAACCTTTTTTTTTTTTTAAGATTCCATATATATGTGTTAGCATACAGTATTTATTTTTCTCTTTCTGACTTACTTAACTCTGTATGGCAGTCTCTAGGTCCATCCACCTCACTACAAATAACTCAATTTCATTTCTTTTTATGGCTGAGTAATATTCCACTGTATACATGTGCCACATCTTCTTTATCCATTCATCCATCAATGGACACCTAGGTTGCTTCCATTTCCTGGCTATTGTAAATAGTGTTGCAATGAACATTGTGGTACATGATTCTTTTTGAATTATGCTTTTCTCAGGGTATATACCCAGTAGTGGGATTGCTGGGTCATATGGTAGTTCTATTTTTAGTTTTTTAAGGAACCTCCATACTGTTCTCCATAGTGGCTGTATCAATTTACATTCCCACCAACAGTGCAAGAGGGTTCCCTTTTCTCCACACTCTCTCCAGCATTTATTGTTTGTAGATTTTTTGATGATGGCCATTCTGACTGGTGTGAGGTGATACCTCACTGTAGTTTTGATTTGCATTTTTAGATATTTTTAACGTATTTCAAGTCTTCTATTGCACTAGATATTTTCTAGGTGATTTTATTGGTTTATTTATTCTTTCTGCATACATATGTTTAGTAACTACCTGTTCAAGGCATTCTTTTAGATACTATGGATACAGTGGTAAACAATGTAGTCTCCTTCTTCACAGTGCTTACATCCTAATGAAAGAGAAAGACCTTAAACCACTACTTACCTAATGACTCGTTTGTTTAGAGATGTGCATATCTCTAGGGGTCAATGAAGTGACATTTCAGAGAATATCAGTAACAGGAAGAATTAATTAGTTGAAATGGAGGTCTTGATTATGAATTTTGGCCATATTGCTAGGATAACAGAGCCATTAATGAATTTTAAACAAATAAGGATCAAATTTGAGTTTTCATAAGATTATGGTTGCTGCAGCTTGTAGGAAGTTCTTTTTTTTCGATTTTATTTTATTGAAGTATAGTTGATTTACAATGCTGTGTTAATTTCTGCTGTACAGCAAAGTGATTCAGTTATACATATATGTACATTCTTTTTCATATTCTTTTTCATTATGGTTTATCACAGGATATTGAATAGAGTTCCCTGTGCTATACAGCAGGACCTTTTTGTTTATCCATTCTATATATAATAGTTTGTGTCTGCTTATCCCAAACTCCCAATCCATCCCTCCCCCACCTCCCCCACATCCCCCTTGGCAACCACAAGTCTGTCCTCTATGTTAAAGACATAATGTTGAGCCAAAGAAACCAGACATCATAGAATATATACTGATGCTTATATTCATATAAAATCCGAAAAGATGCAAGTTTTGAGTCAGTTGCAAAGCACATTTGGGGAGGCCAGTGAAAATGCTGTTACGAGTATCCAGGGGAGAGGCGAAGGAAGTTGGAATTGCAGTGGTGGTAAGAGGCAAGGCAGAAAGGACAAAAAAATTTGATATTATTTTGAAAACAAAATTTATAGAACTTGGAAAATGATTACATATAATAGGTGAGAAAGAAGTAGATATTAGAGTTGCCCTTAAGCTTTCTGGCCTGTGCAAATGATGAATGGTGATTGAATTCATTGAGATAGAAACAATAGGAGCAGGGCCAGACATGGAGTGAATCTCATGGTGATATCTGTTACACAGTGAAAGGGGGTGAATGGAACATCAGGGTAAATATATCTCTGAGGCAGCTGGGTAGCCTTGAGCCTCAGAAAAGATTCTGCCTGCAGATACTAATGTGAGAGACATCAGACTATAAATTGTTATCTTTGCCAGTCTTTATAATCTTGCGTAGCAGTGATTTTATTCTGTTTTATAGGTAAGTAGATTGAGAACAGAAAGATAAAGTGACAAATTCTAAGTCACAAAGCTCGTAAGTGGCAAATATAGAATCCCAAATGAATCCTTTCTCCATGACTCCACAGAAGAGAGGGTTCTCTTTATACTTGCCTTGTACACATATGTTCCACCTCATTGTCCCTTCCCTAGTGTCCTAAATGGGTACTTTTTACTGAAAAGGCAACAGAAACCACTGGAGGAGAAAAGGGAAAGTAGGCTCAAAGAGTCACATTAGGGAATTAAAGGTATTTATTATTTATTTATAGTTAAATTTTTAAAAATAAAATTGATTCAAAATGTTTTATCTATTTAGAGTCCTTTTCATATAGCTGTGAGCTTACGCCACTAATTTTAGAGAAGTTTTGCTTTAAAATAAGCAACAGCAATTACTTATTTTCTATTTTATGAATTATTCGATTTCTCCCTCTGTTGTACTTTCAAGGAGTTTAAAATTTATCTTTCATTCTTCTATTCATTCATTTATTCATTCATACAGCAATGTTTACTGAGACACAATAATACTGAGACACAATGCCAGAATAGAGTAAGCTAAACTTTAAACTTACTAAAAAATTCTTTAAAATTTCTTGATATAATTTAGTTCAGGCAGTTAATTATTCATCATTTAGGCACTCACGTTTATAATTACTTAATTATTTTCCGTAAAAGGCAGCTGATGTCTTCTTGCTTTAGTCAAACATTTTCTCTTATAATTGAACTTAGTGATGTTTTTCAAAAGTGAGTAGCAGGTGATTTTTTTGCGTGCATAACTGATTGAAAGGTGAGACCAAAAACCTTTGGCAATGAAGGGTTGAGTCCTTGATGCTGTTGGCAAATGTAATCCTGCTTTCTGCCTGGTGTTACTTTGTTAAGAGCTTCCTTCTTCCAATATATTCCAAAAGACCTGGACATTTGATTTTAAAAATGAGAGGAGGAGGCATGTTCACAGTAACTGGAGGGTCTCATTCTGCACATGGGGTTTGATGAGGACTTGTTCACTAGTGCTTCCCTATGTGTATACACAGGTGCATACTGTTCCTTCTGCCTGGGATGGCTTGCCATCAGCATCCCACACTCAAGTCCTAATTTATTCTTCTACTCAGTGGGATAGTCTCCTGGGATGCCTCCTCTGACTCCCCAGGCAGTTATAGGAGGTCTTTTCCCCATGATCCCATTGTATCTTTTATATACTTGCATTGGAACAGCATTGCTCTTAAAATCATTTGTTTACTTGTCAGTCTCCTCTTCCAGTTATTATTTCCTTCAGGCCAGGGGCTCTGCTTACTCAGCCTTTCACATGCAGTTCCTGGACCACCACCTGACATTGATTGTGTCTCAGTAAACATTGCTGTATGAATGAATAAATGAATGAATAGAAGAATGAAAGATAAATAAGACATACTACTTGCTCTCAAGGGTTCATGATGAAGCCTGAAAAGTAAGACATACATATAAATAATTACAACACGTAGACAATTGTGCCAAGTGTCGCAAAGGAGCAATGAAAGAAAGAGTCTGGGAATCCAGAAGAGAGAGCTGAGCAGAATCAGTGATCAAAGCAGGAGTGAGAGAGAAAAACTCTTACTGGAAGCTGGTTCCGTTGAAATATTGATGGCATTACTATGGAGTAAGAAGAATCGATAACAGTTATAAATTACTTTTTTATGTGAAAGACATCATTCCAAAGGTTATACATACATTGTAGAGTTTAAATATTACAGGCAAACTTTCTAAGTTACAGATTTTGAATTGGTTAAATTAGGGTAATGATTCCTAACTACCTCATGTGTTTGTTGTGTGGATAAATGGGCATATGAATGTGCTTTGGAAATGACAGAGCACCAGAAAAAGAAAAGAGTATATGATTATTCTGAAGAGAATGGGTAACAAGAAAAATGGAATTTTAAGTAGGTAAAAAAATAGAAAACTTTTGATATTAAGAAATAATTTAAAGATACACTATTGAGGCTCAAAAGCAAATAACTGAGGAAGACAAGTCTAAATTTTAGGTTGAAGCCATTGAGAAATACAGCGTGTTTCAAAGAAGACAGTCCATTGGTGACAGTAAAATTAAGACCACTTGAAATGAACTGAAGTAGAGAAATAATAAGAGAAGCTGGAGAACAGAAGGACAGACAAAGAAACAGTGTTTTAAAATTGTGAAAGAATTTGAGCTGAGCCTTAAGCAATAAAGAAATCATACTTATTATGTAACCTCTATGTAATCTGCATTTTGTCAGGCATGTAAAATGCACTATATATTGAAGTGACTAATAGCAATGCAAACTAAGCATTTGTAATTTCATTTTCAATATAACTTTTAAATGTGTTAGAATGGTAACCTTTATGTTTGATGAAAATACTTTTCACATTTTTAATTTCTTTATTTTAGCTTTGTTAGTTTTCATTTCTTAGATTTAAATTAATATTAATCCAAAGTTATAAATCTTTTTTATTATAATTTATTTTATAATGTTAGTTCTTTGCAACTTATTGTCCCCTCTTGATGAAGAGAAACACAAATCTGCTCTATTGTTTCAAATTATGCTTAATGGATTCTAAGAATTTTAGAGGTATCTTAGTGACAGCTGGCAAAAGGACAGTACTAAGGACAAAAAAGGAGAAAGTAACAGGAGAAATGGGGTTTGAGCTCTGTAGCCCCACTTAAGCCAAGGAAGCGCCACTGTTACCTTCTTTGAATGAAGATTGGAATTTAATATAAAATTAATTTTTGACAAATTCTCCTGCTTTAACTGTTTTGAGTGCTTGAGTTTATGGTGATCAGTGAAGCTCCCACTTTACATTTCACTTCATGTTGCTACCCATTCTTTCCAAGATATTTTATTAAATAAATATTAATTTTCTTTTTATATTGTTGATCTAATTTTTATGATATATGAAGCTTACATATAACTGTAATTTCAGAATATACTAAGGTACTTACTCTATCTTTTATTGTTGTAGGAATCTAACTAACCTTTAAAAATAATTAGGACTTTTTGAAGTGCAAAAGGCAGAAACTCCAAGGAAACAAGATTAGATAAAAAGATAATTTATTGGTTTACAAAATCCAAGGAAGGAATGAACATTTGAAATGTAAGAAAGACAAAAATGCAGCTGAGACTGAGGAACAGCAGGAACCAGGAAACTAAGCTAGCTAAAGATTCATTCTCCCCCTCTCTCTCTTTCCCCCCTCCCTACCCCCTCTCTAGCTCTAAGACTGTTATCAGCTCCTGAGTCATCTGACTCTCAATTCCAGCACAGTGAATTCTGAGTAATGATTCTGACTGGCCCAACTTGAGTCAGTGGTTCACTATGAACTAATCAACAGTAGCCTAGAAAATAAGTCATAAAAAAATGTTGTAGTTCCCACATCAGCAACAGGGGGAAGATAGGGATGGGGAGCAGATATAGGCTCAAATATCCATGGCCTAAATAAGTTAGTTTATTTATTGCTCAAATGGCAGTCTTGGTATGTTGTCAAATACAAGCTCCATAATTTCAGGGACCAGAGCTGCTTGTTTCTTGTAGTTCTATAAGACCTAGGGTTTACCCTTGATCACATGATCTATGGTGGCTCACCAACATACTATCTGCCTTAGATGAAAGGGGAAAAGGGAAAAGGAAAAGGCATACCTTTTCTTTTTAAGAGAACTGCCCCAAAGTTACATGTATTACTTTTGCTCAAGACTTAAGTCACATAGCCATAATTTGCTACTAGGTAAGCCCAAGATGCACTCTCTTCTTTCCTTTGTATCACAAAATGGATATAGAATATCTTAGAGTGTCTTGTAAATAGTGATAGGAACTTTAAAATCAAGCAAATAGATATAATAAATTATTAATTCCAAGTGGAAAATAATGTAAGAAAGGAAATGTAATCATAGAATAATATTTGGTTCAATTGTGAATAATATTTAAATACTAAAAATAATGAAAATCCGAGATGTGGATTTGACCCCAGATCATGGTATTATTATGCTGAAAATATGGAGGAAAGAAAAGGGAAACTGTAAGAGAGCCCAAATCATTGTTTATACCTGAGGAACTCCAGAGATAAACTTGACGAATTAATAAGTAGTAATATTTGCTTATTATTTAGAAATATGGAGTCAAATAACAGAATAAATAACTAAAAGAGTTACAGTAGCTGACTTGGGTGCAGGCACTGTACCATTTACAGATCAGATAATATCTATGAAGTTTAAAACATCCCAACAAGGTGGTATTGTTTTCCTATTTTCCTGATGAAGAACCTGAAGCTTAGGAGTATTAGGTGTAACTTTCCCAAGATCTTATAGCTAGTAAGTAGCAGAGCTGGCCTTCAAACCCAAGCGTCTGACTCCAAAGTACTATGCAAGGATGATGATGATGATGATGATGATGATAGTAAAAACATTGGGATGTCTTTCTATTTCAGGACCAGACAGTTCTCAAGATTACATTAAACCCTACTTAGAACAAGCAAGTCAGATCTGGCCATGGCTCATTGGGGCAGCCGTGGTAGGGTCTGTCCTCACTGCCGTGCTGGGAGGACTCACTAGCCTGTTGTGTCATCGAAAGAGAAAGCAGCTTCCTGAAGAAAAGCAACCACTCCTTATGGACAAGGAGGACCACCACAGCTTGTTGTATCAAAGCCAGTTATAAAAGGCTTAAGCAATAGAGTTGGGCCAAAAAACCTGACCTCACTCTAAATTAAATGGTGTCAAAGTCCCTAGGTGTTGTCCCAGCAGAAATCCTTGGCATGTGTCCATGAAGATCATTATTAGAATTGTTATCTTAATACAAAATATACCCCTCCTCCAACTCAGGTAGAAGCCACCTGTGCTTGCTTTGCTGTATTTTGATCATTCCCTTAATAGTTTTCCTCAAGCCCATATTTCCAAGGAAAGGATGCCATTTGGTAATGGAGGTGCTGGTCTGCTAGTCATATCTGGATGAAAGTGCTCTTATAAAATATGAGAACAATTGTGATTATTTTCCTCTGGATTGTTTAATGACATGTTTCTTTTATTATCCCCTTTCTTTGATTTTAATAAAATAGTAACAAATTTACACTAATTGACTCCTTTGAGCTCGAGAAATACATTTTAATTTTCCTAAGAAAGCATGTTTCCCTTATGTTTTACATTCCTGCTCCAAAATATGTTATGGACTTCAAATAGAAAACAATCTTCAACTCTTTCCTGCCATAGTTCTGACTGTACATTTTAAGGCCACTGAAATCAAGGGCCCTTCGCCTGAAGAGAATCTGGCTAAGTACCTGTCTCAAGATGTGCTCATTAATTATGTTGATGAAGATGATAATAATCTTATTATAGAGCCTTTTTTTATCTTCTAAGAAGAACTTTATTAGAGAATGTTTAAAATGCTATAAAACATTTCATGGTAGAGAACAATTATGTGAATATCAGCCTGTCTGCAGTTCTAGTAAAATAACTTATTTCTATTTTTCCTGGCTATTAAGACCTTAAATTAGAATGTCTAGATAATCTTGCTACTTGAAATTTTAGGTCCAGTTGAATTTCTAAAAATAGTCCAATTGATATTCCATTTGTATTATCACTATGTAGAGCATAAAAGATTAGCACCAGTGGGTGGAATTTATAGAGGACCCATTTTGGTGTAATAAAAGGAAAAACTGTCCAATATTCAGAGCTTTCCAAAACCAAAATGGACATTCTTGGAAAATAATAAGTGGTTGACTCTAGAATTCTTCACATAGAGGTTGGATGGCTAATTTGACTTGAATTCTGTAAAGAGAATTTAAGTATTGAGTCTATAGTCATTCTTGGCTCAGGGCTCATAACAACTCCCCATTCAGAAGCGAGGCCAAACATGCTCTGTAAAAAGTTCCTGTGATTCTGCCACAGTATTTCAGGATGTTTCACCAGATACCAACTTTCACTCTCTCATCCAAACTCAATCACTCTGTCCTGGTATCCCCAGTCTCTTTAGTTCCCTTATGTTTAGTTTGTATGTATCTGCTCAGCATTTTCAAATACGTATCTCAGTTTGACTACTTGACTTATATTTCCAGCCTCATCCCTAAACACTATCTTTTCACTTTCTCAAGATGGCCATGCTTTTAAGACAGACTTGTCCAATTCTAGCTCCCAGAAACCTGCCTGGGTCTGACACCTAAACCTCTACATCTCTGGGATGATATTTAAAAGAAGACCCACCGACCTGTATGGTACATTTTTATTAAAATATCTTACAGTTCCTATAAGGCCTGCAGTGTAGGATTCAGACTGTTTATGAATACATTTAGAAATTAAGAGGAAAGCAAAAATCATCTTATTATAAACTTTGGTCAAATGATTTTGGCTAATTTTCATCTAGAACAAATAAAAATTTACAATTCTTGTTGAAGTAATGCCATCAACTCTCAGAGATTACTAATAGTTAAGAAATTCAGTTATAGAGCAACTTTCATCTTCTAACTCTCTTTAGTTGTCAGTCAACATTTGCTGGCTTATCTAATTTCTGATGCCTAGAGGAGAAAAGTCAGGCAAGGGGTGGGGAGTAGCATATTTATTGACACAGAAGAGGTCTGTGGGATTAGAGGGCAAATACTAGGGGTTATATCCTCCACTTGGTACATAACCAGAAATACAAGATTTAAAATAAATTAACAAGGACATTTGAAAACTGGATTCAATTTAGTTGAGAATAGGAACTAGTAAACCTGAGAGCAAGGAGTAGGAAAATAAATTTGGATAAGGCCTGAAGAAGATTCTGGAGAAACAGTAATAGTGATTGTGGTTGCCTTCAGTCTGACCTCAGAACGCAAAATAATTACTTAGCTAGGTTTGATCTGAAGGCAAAATTTCAGACCAGGTGGTGTTTAAATCATTTTTTACAAAACATCTAGAATAAAAGTCTACCCAGGGAATTTTCATTGTTACTGACAGGGATCTGTATAAAGTTATTCTCTTCCTTATCACAAGGCAATTCCCTCCTTTATCACTGAGCTTCAACATAGACTATCATTTTGTTTCTCTAGAGGCTCAAGTTATCTACTTGAGTAGCAGAAACATCTGTGATAAAACCACCACCACATTCATTCTGTGGTTTTCTCAATAAGGTACCAAAATGACATGACATATTTCAAGATACTTAGCAGTTTCATTAAATTCTAATCAACATTATATTCTGTGGCATTGTTTTATAGTGTGCATATTTTGAATTGCTTCATTTCAGCTCTGCTCTTTTTCCATTGCTACATATATGTCACATTTTGTTACAGAGAAAGAAATAAGCAGCTGCCACTCTTTTTGTTCCTCTTTCTGTGTTTTACTTTTTTTTTAAAAAAAGAGTATTTTTAGAATCCAACTTTTCCAACAAGTCAAATATATAATTCTCCATCTGTAGAAATAAATATGTGATGGGTACAAGTCATTTCAACCAGTGTCTCTAGCAAACTGACAACTGGCATTGATTGTGAATGTTTTTAAATAGGCTTTTCCTTGTTTATATGGGCTTTGATATGTAGGGACAGTTTTCTTTGTCATCATAAAAAAAGACCACATTGGGGTCACCTATTGTAATCCTGTGCTATTTGGGGGGCATGTCAGTAGAACAAAGGTCCACTCACTTTCTGATTAGACTCCTTCTGAAAGCTGCTAAAATGCAAGTAAAAAGAGCTTTTTTTTTTTTTTTTAACTTTGTGTTGCTTATTTTCAAAAGCATTTGCCAGTTTGTACAATATAATGAATATAAAATTGCCTTTGGCATCCACTGGAGGCCTTAAAGGCTTTCAAATCCTTCAGCTATTTAAAACCATATAGAAATATTTTAAGTATGTTCTTTTAAATAAAAGCCTTATTAAAACTCTATATAGCCCATGTTTATCTAATTGTTTTATGAGTTCTTGTCTTAATAGCAGTGTAAGAAATTATTCTTGTAACTTCATGTTAATCTACCAAGTCTTGTATGCATTATTACGGTGATTTCTAATTTCTTATTTAAAAATAAATAACAAAGATGTTAAATGCAGTGAGTGGTCATGATGTTCCAAGAACTGTGCTAAACACATCATATATGTTAACTCATTTCATCTTCATGTTATCAATATGAGAATAAGTATTATTCATGTTTTCAAATGAGGAGACTGTGACTTAAATAGGAGAGGCACCTTCCCTGTTTACATGTCTGTTCAGTAGTTTAGGTAATTTAGCTGGGATTTGCATCCAGTTCTTCTTCATGATTATAAATTTCATTGTTTGTTGTTCAATTATGTTGACATGTCATAATTTACCAATTCACTGTTACTGAATGTTCAGGTGTCATCTACTTTTTAAATTATGGTTAGTGCTGTAATGAAAATCCTGGTGCATTTGGCATCTGACTTCACTTAAATTATTTTCTAGGAGTAGAATCTCTGGTCAAAGCATATGAAGACTTTCATGGCTTTTGTAATGAACTGCCATGGTGCTTTTGAAAAGGGTTGCATAGATTAAAGAATGCAAAGAGATGGAGCCAAACAATAAGAGATCAAAAGGAATGAAGAAGAAAATGAAAAGGTGAAGAACTTAGAAGAAGGAAGAGGAGTTGCAAGTCTCTTTGAGAGGAACTGAAGACCCTACTTGCCACTTCACGTATTGCTTCTTTTCATAAATCTATCTTTTTCAAATTATAACATCTATTTAATGAGCATTTTCTCTTATTAAAATTAGAAGAAAATAGACTGAAGCCATTTCAGAAAGACAGGGAATAACACTCATGTAACTTGGTTCTCAAATAAGATATGTGTACATCTTGTCTAGGTAGAAGCGTGTGAGTACCTTTCAGAATCATACAGGAATAAAAACAGCAAAACCAGAAATCCACACTTGGAAGAATAAGCACAAGGCATCAAAATAGTCTGAATCAAAGCGGACTCAGTGTCAGCTATTAGGACGGACAGGAGATCATGAGACAGGGGTAGGGAAGGCTGGAAAGGCCCTGAAGACCAAGCCCAAGTCAAGTTTGCACCATTTATTTTTAGTGCTTTTTGAGAAAGTACTGCATTCTGCCTGGGATTTGGTCAGTCTTCATTATTGGACCATGTCATTTTTAAATACTCTTGCCAGAGGAATTATGAACAGTAGATGTGTCTGTGTGAGTGTGTATGTGTGTGGAGAGAGAGAAAGGGAGACAGCGAGAAAATACAGAAAGAATGAAAATCTTTTTCTCTCTGATACTGGAGAGAACTTTGTTGCTGACTATATAGAATTTCTCTTGCTACTGCAATAAATTACCACAAACACAGTGGCTTAAATCACTACAAACCATTATCTTGTAATTCAGTAGACCAGAAATCTGATATGGGTCTCAAATGGCTGAAATCAAAGTGGCAGTGAGGCTATGTTCTTTGTGGAGACTCCAGGAAATAATTCATTTCCTTGTCTTTGTCAGCTTCTAGAAGCCACCTACATTCCTTGTCACATGGCCTTCTTCCATCTTCAAAGCCAGATAAGGTTGTATCACTCTGATCGTTAGTCTGCTGTCACATCTCTCTCTGACTGACTGCAGCCAGGAAAAGTTTTCTGCTTTTAAGCATTCATGTAATTAGTTTGGGCCTACCTGGTACTCCTAGAGCCTCCATCCCAAGGTCCTTACCTTTAATCATATCTGAAAAGCCCCTTTTGCCATATACGTATTATAACATATTCACAGGTTCTGGAGACTAGGGTAGGGATATTTGGTGGGGAGATGGGGAAGAGCATCATTCTGCCTAGTACTGACCTAAAAAGTAGTAACAATTGGCCAGCTGATAAATTGCTCTTCCTGTGTGATTAACATGCCACAGACTGAGATAATCAGTACATTAAAGATACGAGAAAACCTTTAACATATGTGGGATCTGAAGTTGGACTCTATGAATTCGATTCCTGGCTCAGTCTCTCATTAGCTGTATGACCTTGTGTGAATTATCTTACCTCTCTGTTTGTCAGTTTTTGCATCTTTAAAATGTAGGTAATATTCAGCAAGTGTGATTTAATAAACTCTCATAGAGCACGTTAACTTAGCAAAACTGCCTTTAAAAAAGAGAGATGAAATATAATCATACATTTTGTGCAAAATTGTTTTGCATAATCATGAACATTAATATAACATACCTATTTAATGAAATGATATCACGATAAATACAAGTGTATATCAATACATTTAAGACAGAGAAAGACTTGAGACATAGAAATACAAATCATGCCAGTAACAGGCTCACAGCTCACAAACAAAAGCTGGCTATTAAACGACCTGTGAATGTGGTACTGAACTTGAATCTAATAAACATGTTAGGCCAACTGCCCTAGCAGGAAAGACTTCTCTTTGAGTTGGACAGTAATGATTCATACTTTGTTTGTTCATTTATTCAATGAACAAATATTTATAAGATTTCTGCTCTATGTTGGTACTGTGCTGGCGATATGAAGGTTAATAAGATTTGATCTCCATTCTCAGAGAAATCAGAGTAAAATACCTAAACAAATTATTGCGTAATAAGTATTATCACAAAGGAATATTGTAGGTACTTTAGGAATACTATAATAATACCATAGAGGTACAGCTAATATGATCATGGGAGGTATAGAAGATTTCGAAGATAAACTGATCATTGATTTGAATTCATCAAGTTCACCCATGAGATGAGGTGATTGATAGTCTCAACAAAATCATGGCATGGATAAAAGCAAGTGTGGACAAATGATGGCCCATGGCCTAACTCCTGCCTGCCACCTGTTTTTGTATGTGCAGTATTATTGGAACACAGCTGCACTCGTTCATTTATGTTACATGCTGTCTATGGCTGTTTTTATGATATAATGTTAGAATTGAACAGAAACATACAGAAACCATATGGCCCACAACAACAGAAACAACAGAAACCATATGGCCCACAAAACCTACAATATTTACTATCTGGCCCTTTATTGAAAAGGTTTGCTGCCCCCTGGCCTTAAAGTAAATCAAGAAATTCAGAGTAGCTGAAGAGAGATGAAGGTAATTATAAAACCATGAAAGAATTCCACCTTAACAATTGTGACAACAATAGTTCATTAGTGTTCTTTTTATTCCACTGTTTTGCCAGTTTATTAAGGTATAAAGTCCTTTGGTACAGATAGAAATATAGATATAGCCATAGATATAGCTACAGTTACAGATGCAGATATATATAATATATACATGCAGGTGCAGGTGTATGTATATAAACATATACATACATATGTGGATTAGGAACTATTGATAAGGTTGCAATATTGAATTTTGTGAATAATGTCTATGAAACTGCGAAATAGGAAATCTATTTTTCTGCCAGAGACTCTATAAAAGTCCTGTATTTCAGTTTTACTCATATTTTTATTACCTGCTGTCTCCATGGACGTGTCCTTCCTGTCCCATCTCTCTGTAATCTTGGGATCCCAACCCTTCTGAACTTCCTGGGACCTCTACTTCATTAGTTTTTCTTATCCTTCCCTGTGTCTTCAGCTCTTCCCACTCTGTAGGATCCTTACCATTTCAGCATTTAGACATGCTGATTTAAAAAGAAAATTTTCTCCACCGATATCATTTCCACACAGCTTTTGCACTATTTCTTTTTTATAGTCAAGCTTCTTAACTGTTTTAAATTTGTGTTTGTTATCTCTTTGTCTCCTACATACTACTCAACCTACCCAATCTGTTTTCTGTCCCCATCTCTCCATGAAACTTTTCTTACCAAGATCACTAATGGTCTCTATGTTGCCAAATCAGAGGACATTTTGTGACGCATTTACTTGACCCTTGGGCACCATCATAAACTTCTTACTGCTTTCTTCGTTAACACTTTTCTCTTGGTTTCTGGGAGATAATCCCCTTGTGGTTTCCTTCTTCCCCACCCCGGCTTTTCCTTCTCAGCATCTCTTATAGGTTCAACTCTTCTACCTCTGAATATTGGAGGATTCTTAGTTGGGGTTCTCTGAGAAACAGACTAGGCAGAAATTTTCATGCAGGATATTTGTTAGGAAGTACTTGCAGGATTAACACAGCTAAAGGAGTAAGGGAAGCAGGGTGTGGAAGTAAGAGAAAATGTGATACAATAGAGTCCTCAGCCAACCCTACAGGGAGCTCTACACCTAAGATGAATATCTATATCTATGTCTATATCTATATTTATACCTATACCTATATCTATCTATCTATCTATCTATCTATCTATCTATCTATCTACTTGTTTATTATAAGGAATTGTCTGACACAACTATGGGAGGCTGATAAAATAAATCTGAAGTCCTTAGGGCAAGCAGTTAGGAAGGGAAGATAAACAAACTGGAACCCCAAGAGCATGAAGTGAAACTTGTTTACAAGGGGGAGTTTCTTTACTCAGCAAAGGCCAAAACCCTGTTTAAAGAGCTTTACAACTGATTGTCAGGTCCACTGAGAATAATCTCCTTTTTGATTAACACAAAATTAACTGATTAGAAACTTTAATCATATCTGCAAAATCCCTTCACAGCAGCACTTAGATTAATGTTTGACTGAATAACTGGAGAAAATGTATGTATGCTACAAAATGCTTCCTCCAGTTCTTGTGAGAGAACATTCCTCTTGGTCCATACTAGAAAGGAGATTCTGGGAACTATAGTTTATCATAGCCATGTCGACACAGCAAAAGACATCACACGTGGTAAGACCGAGCCCTCCATACTCTGAACCATTCTCAAGACACAGCTGCCGTACTTGTTAATTTACCATCAAATGGACAAACCAGCAGCTTCTTAGTGGTGAACCATTGGATTCCATGGTCATGTGCCCACTGTCCCATACTCTTTGCCATATAGTGTTAGTATACAATGATCCCCACTGGAATCAGTGATCCCAGTTCTAAAACTATATATCCTACAATTAGCCCTGACTTAGAGAAAGACGTCACTGAGCTTCTCAGAAATACTGGTGTCCTTCTCATCAGCAATTCCTTATCACTTTTGTAAATAGAGGTTTCTTGAAACCTTACCATGCAACATAATCAGCAGGTGGTTTTCCACGCCTTATCTATGATATCCTTTCTGACCTGCTCTTCGATCCTTCCTTCACCATCAGCCATGGACATTCTGACATTGCTCTTTCATTTAGTGTGGGCCATAAATTTCTCAAATATCCAAGAGTGATCCTAGCAGTATGTAAGCACCATCTTCTGGGATTCTTTCAAAGATGTTAAATTCTGTGTTGCAGGAGATGTTCCCATTTCAATGAATTCTTCCTTATCCAACTTTACGTTTCTTCCCATCTTTCCAGTTCCCTCAAGATCCAGACCCATATATATTATTCCAGATCTCCCTGGGTATATATTAGCTACACCCTGTATCTTTTCCCCCTTTTAAATGACCTAGTGACTTCCCCAAGTAGTTTATGTTGTCACTTGACCCTACTTATTGGTCTGATGTCTATGAAGAGAATTGGGGGCAATACTGAAAGAGGTGTGTGTAGTCTTGCAAAGCAAATTTGGCATCATTTTCAAGCAAGAGAGGAGGGCTAGCCCTTAAGAGGGATGAGTAGGTCACTTCTGCAGCCAGCAGGTTAAAGGGAAGCTGATGGTTCAAGATTTCCAAGTGCATCAATCGTAATGTCTCCCTCTTGACTCAGGATCCCACTTTATTCTAACCAGAACCCTGATCTTCAGGTATCAGAATTGATAAGTTTGAAGATGCAAACTTTGTAGCAACTCAGCTCCCCATATAATTAAGTCCTGGACTGATCATCAGGTGTTTCTCTCCTGTGGTTGTAGGAAATGAGATTCTCTTTATTCTGTCGAGGAGGATCTCTGGCTTTCACATTTCAGCTCAAATTGTAAGGTCATTGGCTCTCACAAGTCACCTTAAAATAATTATCTCCAGCCTTTCATTGTCTTCTTTCAAAGTATCAACAGTACTTAACAAGAGCCATTTGCCTTGAACTTCTCAAACTCCTAAGTTATGCTTTAGTTACAAGTACATTCCATTCTACTGGCAGCCTATTCCAGTAAAGACTGGTGAAGTTTGTAACAACTGCCCACTGCAGCATGCTAGGACCTATCCACACTTCAACCACTACTAGTGATGGAGTCTTCATTGCCAATTAATTGGTAGGTTATCCAGCAGCAAGATCCTATTTCAGAGGCTGCTTCCTAAGACCATGTCTGGAACCAACAGTCTTCATCTGATTTCCTCTCAGATCTTAGCTGATCAAACAGCTATCTGGAGCTGGGATAGTCCTTCAAAGGGGCTTCAGCTTTTGTTTTTCTCTACATTGCATGTGAGCTGTCCCAAGGAAAGAGATGTAAACTGGAACAAAGGATTCCTTTCTGTGAGCACAATTCCTGAGGAAGAACTCAGCTCTGAGCAATTAATAGCCAACACTGACAGTAGCTGGGGAAATCAGTGCCTCAGTCCTGAAGGAGCAATCTGTTCACAGCATCTACTACACATTGATTCTCTTATCTTCCCATTCTACTTTTTTTTGGAGTCTTCTTTTCCAAAATGTTCATAATTGTTGATGATTCTCAAGTTTTCACCTCTAGGCCAAGCTTCTTTTCAGAGTTCCTGAATGATATATCTAGCTGCTTATTTTTAAATTTACTCCAATATCCTAGAAGAACTAAAACTTACATCTAAAAGTGAAGTCTTAATGTCCTTCTAAAGATTAATTCCTCCTCCAGACTTCCACAAGTCAATAAAAGTCACCTATACCCAAGCCATTTCTCATGCAAGAAACTTGAAATCCCTTCTAATACTTCATGCTCCTTTACAATCCACATCTAATCTATGAGTGGTACTCTTGATTCTACCTTCAAAATACAGTAAGTTTGTAATACCTCCACTGCAGTCTAACCTGCCCTTGGTATTACAGTAATCTCTCTATTTTAGTTCTGGTCTAAGCCATCATCATCTGTTGCTGAAACTACTACAATAACCTCTTGTCTGGATTCTACTTGCTTCAACTGCCTTTTTCTAATCCACATAGCAACTGAAGTGGCTGTTTTTAAGCATGTTTATAACCCTTTAGAAGGCAAACAAAAGCATAAAATAGAAGATTTGCTGTTGCTACAGCCATGTAAAGGTGTGTACACATATGGATGTAGGTTGGAAGTTGATCATGGAGAAATAAACATGTGGTTTTCCTAAGGGGGGGAAAAAAAAAAAAAGAAAGTTAACTTTCCTCTCCAGTTAAATTCCAAATCCTCAACCAAGGCCTCCCATTTTGGTCCCTGTCAGGTTTTCCAGTCTACCTCATGCCACTTTGCATCTTACCAGAAGTGCTCTAGCCATATAACACATTTTTAGCTCATTAAAAGCGTGATTCTTTCTGCCATTTTAGGACCTCCCTCTGACTTCACTTCAAGCTTGCCCCAAATTCTTATTCATATTTTTAGATCTCTTCTTAAGTGCCACTTTCTCTAAACAGCCTTCCTAATCTAACTCAGATCTTTCTTTTATAACCTCTCATTATGTATTTTATTTTTCTTTCATAGAATTTACCACACTTTTCATTATATACCTATTTGTGTGTATAAAGTTTAATGTATTTTCTTCCACTAAACTATAAGCTCCATGAAGACAAGTCCTGCAGTGATTTTCAGACATGATATTTCTAGTGCCTGACCCCTAGGAAGCATGTGATGAATAGTAAATGGAAGAATGAAAGTTCAACTCACAGAAGTTAGGCTTCAGCAAATAGATAAAAATAAAAAAATAGAATAAGCACAGTTAATACTTAGAAAATAATAAGATCAGATCCACCTCAGCATATCAAGGACTTTTAAAAAGTAAGGACTGCTTATAGTACTGGAAAAAGTCACACTTGCATAAAACTAGGGAATACTCCTAATAAAAGAAGATGGAGAGCTGAAGCTAGTGAAAAGAGTGACCCTGAGAAGAGAGAAATTGTTCATAGAAAAAAATCCTTGATAGGAGGTGAAAGCATAACAATGTGATAAGTCTGCTAGTGGCTCTAGAAGACAATGTTCTTAGATGCAGATGGTGAAGATTCCCATTAGAGCTTCCATAGCATGATAAATCATGATGAAAAGGCCATTAATGATAGACAGCAGTGGAATAATTTATTTAAAAAAAAAAGTTTAGTTCAGAACCATTCTTGGTAGAAAGCAGTGGTTGAAAGCTTGAGCTGGAATTAGGCATCCCCAGACTTGGATTTGAGGGGATACAGAAGTGAATAGACAGAAGTTCTGCCCTTCAGATGCTTAGAGTCCAGGAAGAAATGTAAGAAGTACACATACAAACAATAAAAATACAGCAGATTTGGCTTACGGTCAAAGGAGAAGAATTATAAAAGTTGAAAGTTTTTATGGACTTAATATTTAGGTAGAGTTTTATCTTATGACATGTCAGAATTTGGTGTTTAATGCATTTGATCTCATTCCACTGTCACTAAAATTCTGAGTTTAGTATTATCCTCACTTTCCTTGAAAGATAAGGAAACTAGAATGCCAAGAGGCCATGCCCAAGGTCATACAGCTGGTGTGAAGTTGGGATCCAAACCTACATCTGACTCCAAAGTTCATGTACTTTTCTAATATACCATGTTCATAGCTATTGCCATATGTGTGTTTTTGTGTGTTGTGTATGTGTGTGCATCTGGTGGTAGCATCAAGAAAAGTTCAAGGAAGAAAATACATTTAAGGTAATCTTTCTGGTTATTTATATGACTAGTATGTCTTGAATCAATGTTTGAAGACAAGACAGAAAAGAGTGTGGTTGAGAATGTTAAATTTGTTTCCTTTGACAATAAGAGATATTTTCTAGTAAAGCAAAAGGAAACAATGCTTTCCTGCTCCTCAAATGACTATAGATCACTGGGATGAGCATCCTGGAAACTTTTCTTTGAGATGCATCCCAGTTGCTGCCTAAAAGGATTTTGAGTGTAGCCACTAGTATTAAGTCAAAAAGAAAGCCAAGAGCTAGTGATATTGATTTTTTAATAAAAATGTTTTCAAATACACATGGAAAAATCATTTCTATTATGTAATGTGAGCAGTCTCAAATTTAATGCTATTCTATAGTTTGGCCAGTGAATCAATGAGCTGGTGTTGAGGTTGTATCTACAACTAAGATGGTGGATATGGGAAGAGAAAAGGACAGATGCAAGAAATTCCAAAAAGGAAAAATTAAGAGGACTTGCTGGCATAAGTAACAGAGAAAACTAATTAATATTCAAGTTTTTAAGTCTGATATTACCTTTTCCCTAGCTAGTCAAGTAATTAATGTGTAAGTGCTAAAAAATAATCTTTTGATCATATGAATTCTTAACTGATTCCTTCTAGCTTTTCTTTAAAATAGTTTTCTTTCCTGAGGACAACAATTTTAAGATTCTTTCTATGCTTGTAAGTACCTATAACAGTACCCAATATTTCCTATTAGTTATGCTCCTTAGTTGTAATAGCACAATGAGAACTAGATTTAATTTAGCAGTTACCGAGAACCTATTGAGAATCAGATATCTTGCTAAGAACCAGAATATAAAGATGATTAAGACCCTAAGACTGTGCACTTCATTGAAGAAATGAACAATTAGTGGAGGTTACAGGCAAGCAAATAACTACAAAATTGTAATGGAAATATAATCACCTCAGAGCAATATTTTAAAACACACTTTCATAAATAAGATCATAATACAGAAAAAGTAATGAATTATCCATGATTTACTACCAGATTTCTTCAGGTTGGCCTAATTTCTCCCATAATAATTGTAATAGTTATCTCTTTATCTATTATATGTTAGACATAATTCTAAACACCATTATTTTATAATTGTTAGTTCTCATATACCCTTAAATGGATATATTATCTTAATTTTAATAAGGAAAAAACTTGAAGAACATAAATCTGCCCAAAGTTCACAAAACTAGTAAAAGTGTAGGACTAGGACTTTTAATTCATACCTGCCTGCTATACCATACCGTTTCCAGACTTTCATACTTACTTTTCTGTATTTATTAAAATTATCATTGTTATTAATAGCAATGAGTACTTACTTTGTGTCCCTAAATACTTCATATCTATTAACTCACGTAACCCTCATTCTACAGATAAGAAAACTAAAGCTGATAAAAGTTTTTTTAAAAAAATGGCACACATAACAGAGCTCACATTAGTGGAGGCAAGATTTTAACTTAAGCAGTAAGAATCTAAAATCCAGAGGGTTTGCCTCAAAAGGAATTCTAACTATTGCATTATATGGCCAATGCTGGAATTCTGTAGGTCCAGAAAGACACTGATCTATGAAGTCAGCTGAAACAAATCCTCAGCCTTCCTCTTGACAGAAACCTAAAGGCTCCTTTATAAAGTATAATACTAAAAATATGACACCCGATAAGCAATCAAATCGTTATCACTGTGTTGTGTATTGACTCTAAAACTACTGTCTCAGGTATAGTGATTCTTCTGTGTTGAAATAAACCAAATATTGGTGGGAAAACTGGTAAGTGATAGTTTTCAGAAGTGTAATAAAGAACGACTGATGGAGTAAAATTTGTTTTTCTTGGGAATATAACCTGTTCTGTAGGTTATTGTTGGAACTGTGAGATTTGATGAAAAGTGATGGGCTGGAGAATGCAGGGAAGATAACAAAGAGAAAAAGGAATATCTTAGAGAACAGTCAATTCTACCAACACAGACCACATTCACCATGATCCACTCAGGGGAAAGATGGGAACAGATAGGTTGAAGAAGAGTAGCAAAAAGAGAGAAACAGATGAGGCATATTAGGGTTTGGGATAGTATTTTAATGGTACTTTAAAAAGGGAATCAAAGAATGTTTGAACCCTGCCCTGCCCCTGTTTTGTGTCAGGTACCCCTTACTTCTGTGTGTCTCATATTATATAAGAGGTATATACAATACACAGCATTAGAAGAGGAGATAAAGTGGTATTAGTAACTAGGCCAGTGCCTAATCCCAATCTGGGGTTCTCTGGTAAACCTAGGTTGGTGCATGAGGCTTAAGAAATACTTCCAAATGGAACTTTCAGCTGTTAGTAAAGGATGAGTCCAAATCAGGGCTCTTACTGCCCTTGGTCTGTCAAATGGAGAAAAGATATCAAAGAGAGAAAAGAGACATAACAAAGAACACAGCAACCTGCTTTAAGGGCTCAGCCATATGAATGCAATACAAGAAATAGAAGGGAGGGCTGAAAGTATGGGATAAGGTCCTGCATCCACTTCCCTCCCAGGCACATAAAAGAACAGTGAGAGAACAGGTACAGTGGTCTCTCAGTTTGACTGGGAGATTAGTTCCATGAGCCCCCATGGATACCAAAATCTGCAGATGCTCAAGTCCCTTATGTATAATAACACAAAACAATGGATACAGTCAGCCCTCCAAATCTGTGGGATATGCATTCACGGTTTCAGCCAACCTTGAGTCTAAGCCAACCTTGATTCAACCTTGGTTGAATCCTCAGATGCAAAACCTGTGGATAGAGGGCCAACTGTAGTAAAAGTCATGCAGATTGTGTCAGGGGAGCCTAATATGACTTAGGTTTGGTGATTCTTATGGAGGACTCACAAGACTCCCCATATAATTGCACTCACAGCTAAGATTTATTACAACAAAAGGATACAAAGCAAAATGAGCAAAGGGAAAAGGTGTGTGGGGTGAAGTCCAGAGGAAACCAGGCACAAGCTTCCAAGAACTTTCTCCCAGCAGAATCGTATAAGACATACATAATTCCTCCAGCAATAAGTTGTGACAAACTTTGTGAAATGTTATGAACCAAGGAAGCTCATTAGAGACTTGGTGTCCAAGGTTTTACTGGGGGTTGATCATATAGACACCCTCTGCCTAGCACTCATCAAAATTCCAGACTCTCAGAAGGAAAGCAGGTGTTCAGAATAAACCTCATTGTTTGCACAAAAGTTTAGGTACGCTGAGCCACTCTTAGCTGTTAGGTTGGTGGGAATGCTCCTGAATCTATGTTCCCAGATGGCCAATCCTGCAAGAAGGACTTCCTAAGAAAAATAGCAGTCTCAGGCCTGGTATTCTAACATTTTCTGAACACAAGTGTATGGCATGTTTTTTTTACACATAATAACCGTATCTACTATTAATAAATGCTGACCAATAAAAATTTCACACTCTACCCATGATGTGCCTTCTGGAGAATATACGTGTGTTAGACAAGCTTCATTCAGGCATGAGTTGTAGTGGTGTTGGCTGTGAATTCAACATTAACGAATCAACCATATATATTAAATAAGGTGTCTTCAATCAGAAACACACATAAACAAGGTCATGTATTGATTGTTTGATAAAAATATTGTGATCAGAGGCTCACAAGAACCTAATTGGGAGCAATGGTTCAATATTCACTAATTCAGTGTGTGTGTGTGTGTGTGTGTGTGTGTGTGTGTGTGTGTGTGTGTGTATGGTCTTCAGAGAACAGAACTACCAGAAAAAAAACAGGACTCAATTGTACCTGCAGGCATCACTTCCTATGTAATTTAACTGCCAAAAAGCCTGCCATAAAGACTCCTGTTTCTTTAGGACATTGGTATGTGATGGGCAGCTACAACAACCAGGGGCACAGAAGGGCTGTGACTGAACAGAGCCAGTGCATGGATGATTTGCCTAAGCCCTGAGGCAAAGGAAACCTCAGAACCAAGGATAATAAATTAATTCAGGAGCTGAGTGGGAAACAGACAGAAGCAGAGCCTGGGTTCATCTAAGGACCCACACAAATAGGCTATGCTGAGTATAGCATAGGACCTCAAGGTTCTATGGTCTATAGCTGAGCTAAGGAACCAACAGGAAAAAATATATATACAGGATTCCTGATACATGTTCCAGGTTAAAGCTGAGTTCAAGGAAACAGGTGAGGGACTTCCCTCATGGTCCAGTGGTTAAGACTCTGTGCTTCCATTGCAGGGGGTGCAGGTTCGATCTCTGGTTGGGGAACTAAGATCCCACATGCTGTGAGGCACAGTTAAAAATAAATAAATAAAATAAATTTTAAAAAAAGGAAACAGGTGAGGAAATGAGTTATATTGGACAACTGAGGAGAGAAATTGTAGTCACAGTACAACTTTGGAGTATGGCTGTGGCTCTCATGGCTCGTCTGCCAGCTAATCTAATTTGGGACACACTTCCTGTTACTAACAGATAAGGGTTAAAGGGTACAGGCAACTACTCCAAAGGCAAAGCTTAACAGAGCCTACACAGTTGTAGCACATTACTAGACATATTATTTCCATCTACTTTGGGAGACCAAATGTATTTTTCCCCAAGTATCCTGCTAGAGATTTGAATAAATAATTAACCATTTCTCACCAACACCATAAAGGAAACCCAAGGCAAATAGAGAGCTATTCTAAAAACTTGAAGTCTCAATTTGTTTACTAAACAAAACCTCCCACCAAAGTCTTTTGTCAGAACAAACCTGGAATTTAATTTCAGAAATCACCCTGTCAAAATGCATAAAAGGTAACTTGGAAATCTGTCACAATTAACAGTCACTCTAAGTCAAAAATTATTTTTTACATAATACCTTAGGGTCCATATGTGAAATGCAAAACCAGCTTTGGATATTTGCTTATATCTCCCGGTTGATGACATATTTATCCAAGCTGCAAACGGCCTCTGCAACACAAGCCACTTAAAAAAGATTTCTTATATATTTCATTGCCTAATAAAAAGTCTGATGAGAAACTTTTACTGTCACACATTTTCATATTTTTGAGCTCTGGCAAACACATTCCTGACAACAAGGTAATCAATATGAATAAGGGAAGGCATTTTAGAGGAACTTTTAATCTTCAGAATTGAGGTTTGCATCAAAGTCTCCTTGATTTGCACACGCCCCAAAATATTTTTTCCCAATTATCTTTTGTGTTCTTTCCCCACTGGCCACTGCTGATGAGTAATTTTACAACACTAATGCTATTAAAACATGCACTCATGACCCCATTGTGACACAAAGCAAATAATGCACACGGGGAATGCAAGCACATAACTGCTAATTTTGCTTTTTAAATGCATTTGAACTTGACCTATTGGAATGCCCATTACAGTACGCATGACAGCTTGGCAAAATACAGGAGGCAAGACACCACCTCAGGAAAGCAGATTCCCTGAAAATAAATCACTTGAAAGATTGTAACGTGGTAGCAATTGACTGAGAAAAATGCAGTACCACGTAGTGAAGTAACCTGCTTAAACCCTACAAACAAGTCACCACTCCTAAAAGCTCTATAAATTAGAGCACTGTGGCATCTTATGTGATCCACGAATGACTTTTAGATTAAAGAAGACAATGAAAAATAATTTAATATCAAGAGCATACATTTAGAGATGCAGATAGCATAATGTCTTTTACTCTGAAGCAAATATCTTTTCATCCTGCTGATGCAGGAAGTTTTTCCAATTATGCATACCTTAGGATCTAAATGTGACCATGATCATGTGTACTGAAGCATTTTTACTCATTCTGTCCACTCTAAAATGGAATAAATTCTGTGTTCACAGCCAACACAGAAACACAAAATGGAATAAATCTTAGAGAAAATTCTGGTGTGCATTTTTCTGATGGGGAAGTCACACAGCTAGTTTTCAGATGGTACTGGAACACAGGTGTAAAAACTAAGACAGAGCAAACGGCTCATATTCCACCTATGTAAATGTCAGACATACCTGTGAGTTATTATCTTATTATTCTTTATTTTGTGTAATGTACAAATTTCAAAAAAGGGAGATGGTGATATATTGGAAAAAATAAACAAAATCCTTTAAGCAGAAGCTTCTATATAAGTGTAAATATTTACAGTATAGTCAATGTTTAGGTAAAATAGAAATCCTCAGTGATCAACTATGAAAACTCAACATTTAGAATTCATAATGAACATATTATATTTTATTAATTTTTATGAAGAGAAATATGTATAGTTTTGACATCTTAAAATTGTATAAATATTTCAATGTTTTAATAAGCACAATTATGAGATTTGAGAATAATACCAAAAAACAAAGAAACCAAAGATAAAATCCAAATCCCAAACCCAGCATAGTAAATTTAGAGATTAGAATTCCATAATTCCCAATTATACATCCTGCTGAACTGAAAGTTACAAGAGTGTTGACAAGCTTGTTACTATACCACGTTCAAAATTTTTCAAAGTGACATTTCTTAAATATTACTTGTTTAATATCTTCACAAGTAAGACTGGTGTGATCATTTGGTCTTTCATTAGGATGAAAACAATACTAACACACTCAAAATCCTGGAAAAATTCTTGATTATTACTGCCAAAGGTGAGCAATTAGTTTACAATGAAAGGAATTTTAAGAATATTTATCCAAGCTTTATTTGTTTAGCAAAACAATGAAGGTTTTCTACAAACGTACCATAACTTTACAACAATACAATTACATATAAAAGTAAGCATTATTTTTTCCAATTCTTTACAAATATTGAATCTGAGTTAATGCTTCTTCCCCAGCACCGCGTAAACTCACACTTCCATTTAGCCCAACAAGAATCAAATGCCACACCTAGAATGCTGAGTGTCTCATATTGTGATGAGTGGACTATACGTCCTCCAATTGTGAACCTGCCACCATTGAATGCTTATCAATGAAAGATGGAAAGTATCATTACACATTATTGCAGAATGTAATTTTCATATAGGCAATTTTCCTTCAATCCATCGTAAAAATATTCTCTCTCTCACATACACATGCACATTCATAATTTAAATACAAATATCTATAAAATAGTGTAAGCTTTGATGAAAATATATGATACAAAGTATCTTTGTTAAGAGTAAGAAAAAGATAAATTAATTTATTTCCATCTAGGAAAAAATAGCTATGATGCAGTGTTTTTTTTCTTTTTTAGAATTATTTCTAGTTCTAAGATAAAGGCCTTGGTTTTAATCCAGTAGGATGTCTGAAAAACACCTGCTTTTTTCTCCATCAAACCTTAAATAAGCAAGTGACTTATAGCATCCTCCAGCAATTCCTAGCTCAACTGTCATAGATCAATACAGCTATCTCCAGCCACATTGGGCCTGACCAAAAATAGTCAAGAAGAATTCAGAGGGCAGTTATACTGGACAAACAGGTGACTTTTGTTTATGGAAATCTCAGAAGAACAAAGAGAGATAGTGGTGCCAGTTGGCTTGTGAGTACTTCTTTACTTGCCCTGAAAATACAAATATTAGTTCTTTCAGTTACAATGGAGTGCGACTCAGAAAAGCCTGTGTTTTCACTCTCTTGTAGTGTTTTATTTTGACTGTGCTATCAAAAAACCTATTAAAGATTTGCTCAGGAAGTGTATCCTTCTTCACCACCCTTTCCTCCCCTCTCCCACATTCTTGCCCTACTGCATCCCTGTAAGTTTAGCAGAGGTAAATGTTATTCCTATTTTTGTGCACATGGTCTAATACTTTCCAGGGGTAAAGGCTACAAGTCTTCTGATTTCTAACCCAGGATCCTGTTCACTCCACACATTGGAGGTGGCTGAATAAAATGATGAAACTGGCACACTCTTGGGAAGAACTGCCGCCAATTGTTTCCACTTTTTAAAGTGCTTTCTACGTTTCCCAACTCTGAATTTAAATTAAATTTTAATGAAAAGAGAAGAACATAAAGACAGTTTCCTGCTAACGCCATTTGGCAAGCAGATAATCGCCATCTTTAAATACGGATGTAATTGTACCTACTGGGTACCAAGTTATGTGATTAAAGACGCCAAGCTGACTCAAGAGCTGGTATTTTCCTGATCTGGATAGTCCCTGGGAGTTTGTAGAATAAACTGTGTAGCACATCCAATCAATCACGGAGAATGGAGTGCAACCCAGGTCACATTCCAACGCATGTGTGGTAAGGTATTTTGCATTCCTTAAGGCTCAGCTGGAGAGGATACGCTGGAAGATTTAACTGCTTTCTCCCTAGCCAGTGGAGCAAGCAAGGCTCCCATTTTATGCCTTGTGGATATTTCTCACCAGTAAAATGAATTATATAGTCATCCTAAAATGATAACTAGGTTCAGATGAATGTGCTGATATAACTGAACAGATACACTGTTATGCTACAGCAGAGAGAATATCTTTCTCAGCATCTGCGTTGTTGGGAAGATTTCATTCCCTGGGTGGAAGGATAAGCGCTGAGAAATATGACCTTGCAATGACAGAACATCAATGTGCAGTGTATGTAGCTGCACCAGTGCATGGCCGCCTCGGCTTCTTTATTGCCACATATACTAGAGCATTTACGTGGTGCTGGTCCTCACCTAAATATTGGGGTTGTCTCCAGGCCCACCAGTAGCTCATCAAACTCTAATTCGTATAGAAGCCAAATATAATTCTGATCAAAAGTAAAGCTTCTGCTAAAATTCTAGTAGCAATGAAAATGTGAAAGGATTCCTAAAAACAAACCAAACACTACATTCTCTACATTTTCCCAAACCAGAGTAATAGCTAGTTTTGCCCACATTTGAGAATCTATGTTATGAAAAAAAGCATAATCGTGTCCTGATCTGTTAAACAATTTCTCTTTCTCTGACTCCCTTTTTTTCCCTCCTAGTTTTGCTCCTATGAGGCATTTCCTGCCCTTACTGATTCTTAAATTGCAGTATTAAGATACTGCATTAACATTATTGGGGATTTTGCAACAGTATAAAATACAATAAAAAAAATCTATTTTCAGATTCTATAAGGAAGAATATCAAACTTTTGTATAGCAGAAAATAAAAATTCTGTGTATTTGCTTCAAAAAAATTACTGGTGTGTGTTCTAAAACAACATTGCTTAACTCTGCTAATTTTAAGTGATTCACATGGCCTTTTTTCTCTTTTCCCTTAATGGACCTTTCTTTGCTAAGTATTGGAAGTCTGCTTCTTTTCTTTGCAAAACCTCATCTAGCTAGCTTTTGCAACTCTGTCCTTTGAGAATACTACAGAATGAAATAAAGAAGTTGGGGTAATGGAGGGGAGATTTAGACAGAAGGAAATGGAGAGTTCTCATTGTTCTGTGGTAGCTGAAGTAAATGTCGATCTCACTATGCTTGATTTCATTTATTTATAGTCTCAAGAGCTTACAAAAAGTTGACTTTCTTCTCCTGAACAAGAAGCATGTTATGGTCATGTGAATAGAGAACAACAGTCATTTGTTTTAATATCAACATTTCCCTGGGTGGTTAGAAAGCTGGTGAGGTTATGACTTCTATCTATCAATCAATTTAAAATTACAATATTAGCATTTCCTAGAAACTATACTATTACATATTTCTCCACTACAAACTTCTGGAGAATATAATCCCTTTATCACAATTGTCATATTTTAAAAGTGATTATCTAGAAATAGGTTCTAATAAGCAAAACATATAAGACTAACAAATTATAATCAGAAGATATATAGGGAAAAAGACTTATTTTCTGTATCTGAATCTGGAATTAACACTCATACTTTATTTTCCATGTAGCACTAAATAGAGTTTATAGGAGATTCAAACTAACAGCTGTGACTTAATAGATGTTTATGTCACAGGGAGGGGGAAAGGCCTTTTCAGTAGCAGAGATTAGAAAAGCTGGACTCCAGTTTCCACACTGTGACAAACTCAGTGGATGACTTGAAGCAAGCTTCCATCTCCCTTTGGGTCTCAGATTCCTCAACTGCAAAATAAGAGTACTCCCAACTTCAGCATTTTATGTTTCTATAATATAACCAGATATGAAAGTATCCTGGACAGCACAAGAAAAGGAATCTGTTTGTCATGAGTAGCACTTTAAAATGTGTCTCATTGTTTGTTTAGAAAAAAAATCACTGTTCAGCTGAGTTTATCATCCTTAAGGAAAAAAGAAACAAAATTTTTTTTACTTAAAATTTTTTCTCCTTAATATAATGAACATTCTTTAGCACTAACATTATCTGTTGATGACAACCATGGCCTGCTTACTTCTAGCAAGCCACTTTAACAATGACTTATAATTTAAATCCATTACCTGCTGTGAATGCTCCAAGTAAACATTGATTTGGGGGGTTACAAGTAACATGGACATATGGATTAAGTCAATTCAGCCTATGCTTTGTCTACATTGCTTTTATTTTTTTGTTTTAAGTGCTTGCACTATCACAATCACCCTACTGGCATTTAAAGTCACTAAATAAAAAAACTATCAGTCATTTTACTTTTAACTTGAATTTAAAAAAAACAAAAAAAAGTAAAAAAAAAAAAAAAACAACTCCAGAAAACAAGCCCTAAGTGTATGTCTGGGGTGTGTGTGTATGTGAATCTGAGTTTAGTATTATTATTGATATGTAAAAACCACAGCATTCCCTTACATAAAACAGGAGACCCAAAAAAGATTAAAAACTGCATGGAAGATTCCATTGGATTCTTTGTTTTGGGGCATATAATTTCCTTTCCTTTGTCCATATAGTTCATGTCTTAGTATAATCCTATAAAAAAAGGATAGTTTCATCCAAAAAATCAGAGAACAGAAAGGCATAGGATAAAAAAAACATCTATAATGATGATTATTTGTTCAGAGTTTCTTAAAAAGGAATCCTTGCTTTTGGAGATTGTGGGCCCCCCAAAATTATATGTAATAATTTGTAGGTGTGTCATAGTATTCATTTTAATCAGGTTCTCAAAAATATACATTACTAAAAAGACTGCTAACTACTGACCTTGTCCGAATGAGAAGTCTTCATCCCAGAGTGAGGAGCAATTGCCACAGTTACACCACTAGCCAGTGTCATCGACAGCCCCAGAACTGAGATCCTTATGGCCACTCATGCTAGTGCACACTCAAATAAATTATGTTTCTTAAACTTGTGTCATCTTGTGAAGAAACTCTGCCTGCTTTATTTGTTGCAAATGTAAAGTCAGCTTATAGAGATTTCAAGGATACCTTTTCAATTTTAACATTTATTGCCATTAAAATTACTGTGTTAAGATTGGTCCAACAAGAATTAGCCCCAGAGAAAGAATCCGTCAAAACAAAACAAAGTTCTCTTGTACATGCATGACGAAGTCTTAGTTTCATTCCTACTTACAGAAGCAAAAATTACCTATGTTTAACACTCAACGTTGGAACATCCACTAGAATTTAAAATAGGCAAAGAAGCTCATCTAGTATAGCAGACCTACTTGGAAAGATCATTCTTCTTGAAAAGTTTTCCACCAGTTTTACTAAAATGAGGTGTATTAATATAATCACATAAATAAATTATAATTAGTAAAGAGTGTTGCATATCAAGCCTGTACTAACTTAAGTTTCTTTTTACTAGTTTTTCCTGTTATGTGTTTTAATGAAAATTATTTTTATTTTAGAAAGTGTTGCCAAGATGTACTGGTTATTAAATATGCCTTCAGAGCTAAATCTGCAGGAACATTGCACATTTCCCATATCTTTTTCTGACTCACTTTCCTTCCGGAGAAGGAGAAGAAAGAGTTCCAAGGAGAGGAAGAAATAGCTGTAAGTAATATGTTCATGGGCATTTAATGCTAGATGGTTTAACATGCTTGATTGCTACTGGTGAATCAGAGCTAAAAAATGACAGTAGCATCTATCATGTTATGCTATATCATGCAAAATTTTAACAAAGGCACGACAAGCTACACTGCTGATTTCAGCAATGTGCTATATTTGATAGCAATTGATAGATGTCTACAAAAGAAAATCACTAAATTGTAAAAATGCCTTAATTTTTAAGGTAGTGAGTTATATTCTCTGAGCTGAGAATATAATGGCCAGGGAGCATAAACTGATAGGATCACACAGCACGGTCCTAACAGTGACTTTAAACTCAGTAATTCTTTATCAGGACCCAGAATACCAGGCAGTGCAACAATAATATTCTTGATTCTGCACTTAAATTTCAATAAGCAAATAAAGTATTCCCTCCTGTATAAAGAGTAAAATATAGATTTCCTATTCAGGGTTGTGACTACACTTTCAATGTCTCCAGCATAAACCAATGTGTGACAAAAGAGAGAGAAATTATATCTCAGTGACCCTGGCAGACATAACACCCTTTGGTCTTCAAAGTGCAAACTAAACAAAGCCCCTTAAGAGGCTATGATAAACTGCACTGGGAAAAAAGGTAAATAAAAATAATAGAGGCCAAAATGCTGAAAAAGGAAAAAAGTTATTAGCCTATATGTTCCTTTATAATTTATAGTAATGATATTTTCCTCATTAAAATGCAATAGTAATAGATTAAATAAATTGGGGATAGAAAGGACAGATTAAATCATTGTGTCTAACACATGCCAAGGGAGGGCAGATTTCCCTAGACTAAGGAACAAAGAAGAAAGAAAAATATAAATATAGGTATTATATCAACATCTGCAAAAGGTTCATTGAGCATAAAGTCTACGGATATTAAGTAGAGGTATTAGCATCAGTAGTGAGCAAGATTAGATACTGACACAAAGTACCCGTATCAATGGCGTCCTGTGCTGTATTTTCAGACTTCTAGTATAATTACCTGGAGCTTTTCTAAATCAAAGCTTCTCTGTTTATACTCATGTAGAAAATGTAATCTGAGTTTCAATGAATTTTTAATTTTGTTCAATCTTGCATTTGTTCAACCAAAAACAATTTAAAGAGGACCAAAGCTATCAGCCTCTCAGTGAGCAACAACTTACTAGGGAGTTCTTGAATCTGCCATAAAAATCAATAGTGTGCATCTAATAGTTTTCTTTTAATTTGAGCAGTGAAAAGTGAATAATCACATCAAATATTCTTCAGGGCCTCTTTGGTTTCCAGATTAAACATGTAATGTGACCTGTCATCTTGCCACATTCTCTGCATTTCCATTTTAAATAATCATAAATAAGAAAACCTTGCTACACTTTGGCATGACACAGTTGTTTGATCCAGCTGCATTTCAAAGTCTTAGAAATTGCACTCATTCCTTCTTTAAAGTCCTTGTTCATCTCAAAGGTTTTCAGCTGAAAGATTCTTTATTGTATTCGAATCTTGTCCCATATGAATTGTTTTGATTACTCAGTTTATGAAGAGTCTTAGAAATTGAATTAGGTCCACAGCAAAAAACACCAACTGTTTTCCTGGAAAGACAAAGGGAGAAAATGGAAAATCAGGTGGAAAATTAGGCAGAACATGACAAGAAGTATCTTTTAGTAGCATGTTTAAGGTGTTAACAAAGTTAATTTCTTGCTGCTTTGCATACAAATAATTTTCCAATTATTACCAAATATAAGTGACCACTGGGAAGATATTTTATTTACCTCATGCTTTTCATGCTAGAGATCAAGATCATTCAAAGAATATAACTATGAGCACATATTTGTTTGTTATCAGACAGAGTGAGCAGTCTGCATGTCATTGATGAGGGCAGAAACGAAGTCAAGAGCAGCAATTGATAGATGTCAACTGCTCCACATTTGACATATGAATAGATTTCTATCCACCCTGGACCATATCAGTTCTTCTCATGCTAAATGTTTTACAGACATTTTTTCCCCCTAAAGATCCCATGGATTTTCATGGGAAGTGGTGAATAAGCATAAAGAAAGGAAAGCTATTACCAATTTGAAAGGATAATTTTAAGTGACTATTTTATATCTACATTAAAACAAAAAGCATACTAATCTGGATACATTTTTTTTTTTAATTTATGTGCCACAATAATTGTAACAAATACCAAGCAGGTTTTATTATTTGCTAACATAAAATTTTGGTAGATAAATTATACATATCCCTAACAAATAGAATAAATAAATCCCACAAAATGATTACTATTTCACATTGATTTCCTGCAAAGTTTGTTGATTTGCATTGAATTCTTCCTATGATATCAAAATGATTGACAGTTCTTATCATATCTTGGACAAATCCAGTATGTATTCATTATCTGAGAATAATTGTTGCTGAAAAAAAGACAGCGAATCCATTTAAATGGGTACCAAAATTTATAATAAATACTGAAAAAAGTTTTATTAAAACTTTTCACCTTGAAAAATGAAACAAAGAACTACAAAATAAACTTTTACTTGTAGCCATGATGGAGAAATAGGGACGAGATTTACTCTCCTGCATTAAAAAAATAGGACAAAACAAATAACATATGAAACAATTATTTTCAGATACTGGACAACAGGCAGCACAGAACTGTGATCCCTGAGAAAAAAAGAAAAAACAAGGCGAGCCAGACAGCTAAATCTTCTTGTTGCCTGAAGGCAATTTAGAAGCTGTAGCACAGAAGAGGGAAACTCATGCAGAGACTGGCGGTCTTACTGAGTTAAAGAGAAAAAGAATGGAGTTCACGAAGGCCAAAGCAGCTAGAACTTGATATCAAAAGAAAGAAGCTCTGGAGATCTGCAGAGAAGTATCCTCAAGTCTTTGGCTGAGTACTAATCTCCTCATGTGTTAGAGGAAACCATGTGAAACTGGGTAGAGAACTACCAAGGAGCAGTAGGCCAAACAATTCTGAGTTTACGCAAGGCTGTCAACAATTCATAGTCCCACAAGCCAAAATGGAAAGCTCTCTATATAATACATTGGCAATGGATAGTGTACTCAAAAAGTTATTACCTTATTTGCAAAGGGTAGGGAGGATGTTGGTAAAATTAGCCCAGATTGGTGGCTGCTCTGGACTCATACTAACAAATCTTAAAAGCAAGCCTTGAAAAGATCAAACTGACGGACTTCGCTGGTGGCACAGTGGTTAAGAATCCACCTGCTGGGCTTCCCTGGTGGCGCAGTGGTTGAGAATCTGCCTGCCAATGAAGGGGACACGGGTTCGAGTCCTGGTCTGGGAGGATCCCACATGCCGCCAAAAATCCGATTTTTTTTTTTTTTTTTTTTTTTTTAAGGATTTTCTTTTTTTTTTTTTTTAATTTATTTATTTATTTGTTTATTATTTTTGTCTGTATTGGGTCTTCGGTTCGTGCGAGGGCTTTCTCCAGTTGCGGCAAGCGGGGGCCACTCTTCATCGCGGTGCGGGGACCGCTCTTCATCGCGGTGCGCGGGCCTTTCTCTATCGCGGCCCCTCCCGTTGCGGGGCACAGGCTCCAGACGCGCAGGCTCAGCAATTGTGGCTCACGGGCCCAGTTGCTCCGTGGCATGTGGGATCTTCCCAGACCAGGGCTCGAACCCGTGTCCCCTGCATTAGCAGGCAGATTCTCAACCACTGCGCCACCAGGGAAGCCCCAAAAATCCGATTTTTAAGTGCATTCACTGTTAGAACTACTTGAAGAGCTCCCTCGCTTGCTAACGTGATTTAAAAAAACTTTCCCAATGATTACCTGATTTATGCTATTGGAATAAACACCCTTTATAATATGGATCTATGTAAATTTAAAAGTAGGTAGGAGAGTCTAGTTCATAAATAGACTATTTTTAAGCCAAATTTTAAGTATTTGGCATTACAGATGCTTAAGGTGGTGGTTCCTGCCTTGCTCCCTCCTTTGGTAGTGATAATTGAGGGTTTAAGTGACTCTGTAATTTGTAAACACATTACTAAGTAATCTTTAAAAACGTCACGTGATGACTTGGGAATATTTTAATTTGATCATTAGCCACATAAATTTTTTGAGGAATAGTACTTACCCTCTGTTATATTTTGCTATTTCATTAAACAGAAGTTTCCACCGAGGACGTCCAATAAAAAGTCTCGAATTCAGTGCTTGATATTTTTCTCCAATTATCTTCTGCCAAAAAGAAAGCACTATATTTTATATGACACAGAGTTGGACAAATAACCCATTTCTCTAACATCATCTTTGCTGGTGCTGTGGCTTTCTAACAAATTGCTGTGATATAAAGAATATAAGTATCATATGGCAACCTATTAGGTAAAGTCATTTACAAGCATCATTTCCTCCCTCTTCCCCTTTAAAATCCATTACCTTCTTGAATGCCATTATTACAAATGGCTGATTTTCCTAGACTTCAGTTAGTTGCATCATTTTTAAGCAACTGCAGCGTTAAAGAATGCATTCTAATTGCCTACTCTCAAAAAAGGCGCAGCACATAAGCTTTATTGAGGCGTTTTTGTACTGCAAAGTTATCATATTTGGCTCATTATATGAGTAAAATACTGTAAATTTTCACCATAAATTTGGGGAAATGATCCTGGACATGATAGCCTAAAACAGAAGAGCTCCAAATTTGGGATCTATCAAGAAACAACTTCTAATGTACTGGTGCTTGCAATTAACAGACTATTAGATCTGAATTGGTGATAAAGAGAGTGAAGTGAGAAGAGAGGAGAAAGTGTCTGAGTCCCAGGCAGACAAACTGAGAATCAGATGTAATATATGCTCTGTACCTTAATTACAGCGAAACCATGAGGAATAATGATACTGACTTGCTTCATGAGAGTATAAAATAAAATGTTTTTACATACCAAGTAGGGTAGAAATCTGACTAAAAAAATAGGCTTAGATTAGTTTCAAAGTAACTGACAAGCATTCATGTTTTGTATTCAAACTATTATAGAAAACGTATGATGGAAAATACTACAGTAAAACTTGTGAAAGCATTCATGCTCAGGTTTATACGGCCATACAGCTCTTCAATGTTGTTTGTAAACAGTTTCTTCATCTATGATATGGGGATTGCAAGATCATTTACCTCTTGAATATGTTGGAATTACATGAGATACTGTATATGAAATGCTGAGCACAGCGTCTAGCAGTGAAGTAAATAATGCGTGATGACTGTTACTTTATTTAATTACCCTTGAAGAGAAACAAGCTTAATTGTGTATGATCTTATCTTCTCTCTCCACATAAAACCTCCCCTCGATGAACATAATCACAAGACTATTCGCTTATGTCCTCATCTCTAGATGAGGCAACTGTGGAGAGAAGAGAGATGAACTCAAAGGTCTGTTCCAGCTCCCTGTGAAAGGGAGAATACGGTTGACTTCAAGGACAAGCCATGAGTTTGCTGGACACATTCCAAAACAGGCTTTCCTCTGGGAAACGTCTCTTCAAACCACCTGCAGAAATTTTCTTCCACACAGCCCCTACAGTAAATCTTCTATTCTCAAGAGGCTTGTTTAATTTACAATAACATCCAATCACATACCTGTAACCCATCTGTCTGACTGAGGTACAGCTGGATGTTGACATAGTCAGGTCTGTTCTCTTGCCAAAACTGACAGGACATGAAAGTAAATAGACATTAAAATTTGTTCTGTATACACAGACTCTCTCCTATCCTAACATACGTGATTCTACGATATGTTAAGATGTATCGTGTCTTATCACAGCCAACATCTATGAGCAAATGTACATATATACATACATATATATGTACCACAGACAAGGTAGATTCTAACATTAATAACCTGTCACCTACTGGTTTAATTAGTTATGATGGAGGTAGTGGACAGGATTAGTTCTCTGTTATCTTCATAGATACAAAATCAAACACGTTAAATGTTACCCTAATATTCCCCTAAATCCTCCCCAATTCTTTCTTATTTGATTCCCTAAGAGCCTCTAAATTTTACTCAAAAGTTCACTCAGAAAGAATATGAATTTTTAAAAGTAAAAAGTGATATTTAATAGGCATGCTAGGAATCACAAAAAACAAAACAAACAAAACCTGGTTCCAGTTCCTACCTTCTTCCTATTCAGCACTGGTTTCCCTTGTATAAAAATGTATGAGGCAGCAAATATACCTGCCAAAATAAAATAGTCTGGAAAAGCTCTCAAACATTTTGAAATCTTGAAAAATAAACTGACAAAGAAAACTATCTGAAGAAAAATGAATTCAGCAAAGGGGGTAAAAGCGTTCTGTCCGCATAGGCATCCTTTTACCAGAAGGCAAAAATGAATCTGCTAATGACTCTGGCCTTGCTCTGACTGAATCCTGACTTCTGAAATCTACATTTAAAAAAATAGTAATCTTCTTAAGGCCTCCTTTCACCACCCTGAAATAAGGAGATGCTGAAAGATAAGAAAAAGGAGTCAAAAAGTCAAAAAAAAACAAAAAAACGTAGAAGAGAAGGAAGGAACACAATAATCATGGTGTGCTCTGGAGAACAGAGGTGAGTATCTGATGTGTAGAACCTGAGGAAAGGCTTAGCAGAGACCAGCACTTCTTCAACAGCCAAACTATTTCTTGAGCATCAGTGGGCGTAGTAGGTTTGCTGGAGATGGTATGGCTTTGCTGGACCTTATTGCAGCGAAAGGATCAATTGATTTCAAGTACTGTTTTTACAGAGTGTGAAAGTAATAATTTTTAATGAATATATATTGGGGCTCAAAATAGAAGGTTCAGGAATGCAAAAGAAGTCATTTTGCAAACAGGGAGTAACTAAGTGAGGTTACATCACTCCTCTGGAACCCTTTATAATAGTAAGGGCACCTGGCAGGTGGCTAGAGACTTGTTTCTACTGCCATCACTGTCTGACCTTGAGATTTCTAGGGAGTTACTCAACTTATAAAGGCCTCAGTTTCTTCATCAGGACAATGATAGAGTTGAATGACATTATCCTACAGGTTTCTTCCAGATCTAAAACTATACATTTTCTGACAGGTGGCAACTCTAAGTTATAAAATCCCAATAAAAACATATTTTACTTTTAAAGTGATAAGTGATGATTCTCAGCACCCATAATAGTCTTAAAATATAATCATTAAATTCCATACCACAGCTGCCTCAAGTTATACCTAAACACTAAAGTAATTTTAAAGTCCTTCAGGAATTGAATCAGGGTTTATGAATTTTAATTGTGAGGAAACAGGAACTTCCAGGTGCCAGTAATGGATAGCACCTCACAAAACACATGACTTGCATTGATTTTTGTCTTAAATGTCTACCAGGATCCTCCTCTGAGATCACCCCAATAACTCCTGCATCAATAACTGCTGTTTGGAAGTAAGATCATCTATACCATTTTTCTAGATTCCACATATATGCTCATATGTTAATATACGAGATTTGTTTTTCTCTTAACTAATGAGAACATACTGTATAGCACAGGGAACTCTACTTAATGCACCGTGGTGACCTAAATGGGAAGGAAATCCAAAAAAGAGGGGATATATGTCTATGTATAGCCGATTCATTTTGCTGTGCAGTAGAAACTAACACAACACTGTAAATCAACTATACTCCAATAAAAATTAATTTAAACAAAAAGAAAAAAAATAACGTGTTTGGTGCCCACAGCCTCCAGAGAGAAGTATGCAGACTTAAACAATGTATT
Source organism: Balaenoptera acutorostrata (assembly GCF_949987535.1). Lineage (NCBI taxonomy): Eukaryota > Metazoa > Chordata > Mammalia > Artiodactyla > Balaenopteridae > Balaenoptera > Balaenoptera acutorostrata. The sequence goes on from NC_080072.1 coordinate 68,154,091, forward strand.
TAATGATTTCAATGTCTCCATTTTAACTTATCCCTCATTGAAAACAAGCAATAGTATCTACTAAAGAAACACACACACACACACACACACACACACACACACACACGCACAACACACTGAACTTGGTAACTCAGTTGCAAACACAGAAAATAAAAAAAGACTTCTTTTTAACATCTTCCTCAGAGGCACAATTGAAGGACCAGTGTTCATCCTCTTGATGTGAAAAATCGAAACAGGTATACAGAGGTGTGTGTAGAGATAATCATCACCACATTATTTACACTAGTTTTAATCTTTCATATTATTTACTCCATGGAATCCTAAGGGTAAAGCATATCCACCAAAAAATTTGAGAAGAAATCTTAAGATTGAACTACTTCGAATGTCCAGCAATTTATATTTTTTTCTTTCCTTTATTCCTTTCCTGCCCTGCTACTTGCCTTATAAAGCATCTATTATTCAAATGTGCCTTTCCACATCTTGGATCCAATTATAGCCTTTTATTTAAAAATGTATAGGCTCTCTATCAGTTCAAAACAATTTTTTTAAACTAGAAAAACAGGCAAAGGTAGAATTAGGAAATCTGAGAAGTAATACAAGTGTTTGGTAAGCACAGGGAGAGAAGTTCAATCTCAGTAACATTCAGGGAAAAATACAGTGAGACGCCACTGTTTAAGAGATGGATAGAAATTTGAAAGATTGGTAATGTAATGTTTGGAATAAATTTCTCTTATATTCTTTGGTGGAAATGTAAATTGTTTTAGCCTCCTTGGGGGACATTTTTTTGGTATACATTAAAAATTTAAATTCACTCCCAAAGTCCTCAGAGCCTCCAACTCAGGATGTCCAGCCTCAGGCATTAACCTAGAAAAAATACCCACACATTTGAGAGTGGTATGCTCTTCTTGAAAGATTTTTCTCCCTTACCTCAAGGACAGAACTACCTCTTGGTTTCCTAGTACCTCACTGGCCACTCTGACCAATCTCCTTTACTGACCAATCTCCTTTACAGAAGATCACTCATCTTCTGCCCCTCTAGAAACTGCAGTACCCCGAGGCTTGGTATATTCACACACACTCTCAAGATGATCTACAATCATATACGTATGCTCAAATCCAATCAATGGCTTCTCATCTCTCCCTTTTTTTTTCTCCTGATTTAGCAGGCCCTTGGTGAGCCCCAGGAATCTGCACTTTTTTTTTTTAATTGTGGTAAAATATACATAGCATAAGACTGATCATTTTAACCGTTTTTTAAGTATACAGTTGATTAGCATTAAATACATTCACATTGTTGTGCAACCATCACCACCAATCCATTTTCAGAACTTCTTCATCTTCCCAATCTGAAACTCTGTGCCCATTAAACAGTAACTCCCCATTTGTCCTTCCTGGAAACCTGGCAACCACCACTCTACTTTTTGTCTCTATGAATTAGACTACTCTAGGTGCCTTATATAAGAGGAATCACACAACAGTTGTCCTTTTGTGTCTGGTTAGATAGTAATAAGTTTATAGAAAGCAATGTGCAGAACAATACAAACAAATAGTATGGTAGAATGTATAGAATGCTCGTGAGTTACATCTGGTTACACAGATTGGGTGGGGATTTTGCTTCATGTGGATTATTAGAAAAATTTGTAGCAAAGATGCATATGTGTATTACTTGAATAACTTAAAAAATAAAGATAGATACATTAATAGATAAGTAACAGGTTACACGTAGGATAGACGAAAATGCCTGTTTTCATCTCTGTAAGGAATAAAACTTAGAATTTGGGATTTTTGAAAGTCTGTATACTGTGCCAGAAGTCTGCTGATGATCTAACTTGGAATATCAAAGGTGGAGATAAGAGATAAGACCTACTAGAACAAAGGATGAAAGGTGTAATAGTAATTGCCTGTTGATGTTTTCCTCTATCTGTCCTCTGTTACAATCTCATATGCATTCACATTTGCATGCATATGTATCCTATATGCACACATCACCAGCCATATGCATACATTTCTATGTTAAAACATTCCATGTTAAAACATGTTCTAGATACACAAATTCACAGATACCAATATCTGAAAAGATGTGTACCAAATTATTAACAGATGTTACCTCTTTTTTTTTTTTAAGTTTAAGGGATTTTTTTTTCCTCCTCCCAACTTATCTGCATATTTTCTGGTTTATTCTATAGTGAGCACTTATTACTTTTACAATTTGAAATAAAATAATTTATTTTAAATTTAGAAAGCCGCAAAAGTAAAAACAAACCTAATTTTACCTTGTTATACAACACACATAGTAAGTCTGCAAACCAACGGAAGGATTGGATGTCTCTGCACACCCAAATAAAATACAGTCTTCTAAGCCTGTATGGTTTCCAGTCATCCCTTTAAAATTAAAATAACATGATAATGATTATGATGGCAAAAAAATTAAGAATCCCTATATACTTGAAATTTTGCTTCTCATTAGTAAGTAACCTATAGAAAAAACAGTCATTTACATTCTAGCATCTGACATACCATTTACTTTAACTCCCAAATTTATTTAAAATGCAATATACTGACTCAAAGATATGCTATACTCCATGAATTTAAGTGCTCATGCTTGTGGATATTATATGCATATCACCCATTTCCATTTGAAGGCAATAAACTAAACTCCTGGATTAGAATAATATCAGCTCTGCATCTCAGGAAAAAAAAGTTCTCTATTTTCAGCGAATTCTATCACTCAACAGGGCTCCAATGGTCATCTTGCCCTGGCTTCCAGGCAAAATGAACCAAAACCATTCCAGAAAGTTGGTTGTTTACCCCCTTCTTAATAATTGTTAAAGAAAGAGATTTCACAACCACTTACTATGTAATGCATTCTAGCAACTCACAATTCCAAGTCTGGATTCCTCCTTATAATTATGAAGTAGACTTGAGGTTAAGAAAATACTCTTCCTTTTTTTAAACTTTAGGTGTCCAAATAACTTGCAAAATGTTTTCAGAAACAATTTCTGGTTTGGAATATAGTTTTTTTTCTAAGAACCTCCAAAAAAGTCCCAAATTTATATCAAGTATTTAAAATTGAAATAAAATATCATTCAAACACATCACTTCAACTTATTACTTCTTTTTTAGTACTTCATAAAACAAACTTTTAATGCAAATTGTGTTTTCTTGAAAAGTGAACAGAATATATTTTGTTTGTGGGTTTCATGACAATTACTGTCCATTAATTTTTGCTTATAATCCTAGAACTAAAATAACTGAATAAGTATATCCTGGTTAAGCAATCTTACCTTTGAAATTTTTATTCTTCAGTCTGTTATAAATTTGCTGAGTAACAGACCAAGGAATGATGTGCTCATTTGTCATCTCCTCAGAAAGGCTTTCCCTGACCATACTTCTAAAATAACCTGGGCCCTTTATTTCTATATCCCATTAATCTCTCTTCTCTTCATCATAGTTCTAATATTTTCTGAAATAATGTTATTTATGAATTTTTCACTGGTTTATTTTCTTCCTGCCCCATTTGAATGTAAACTTTGTAAGGGCAGAGACTCTCTTTAGTCATTGCTGTATTACCAGAAACTATAAGATCAATCGGCACATAGGTGCTCAAAAATATTTGTTGACTAAATGCATTAGTAATGCCACTTGCCCCTGATGAGAAAGTAAAGAAACAGAGGCTGGTGGAATGACTTTAACAGAGGAAAAGGACAGAGGGATGCATAATTGTGATACTGACGTTATTCTACAAGAAAACACGCTGAAAGCCACAGACCATGTATTGAGAATCACTCAGTTATTCCACTTATCAGTCAGTAAATGGAGTTCCTTGAACAATAAGTGAAAGAATTCTGGAAGGAATTACTTCTTACTGAAAGAGAGCTGTCTGAAATATTGACAGTTCTCTACTTGGACTAACATAATGGATCAAAATGACATACAGCAGAGTGTTGAGTATTGACGCAAAAGGAGTTACTCCAATGCCTCCAGCCACGCAGAGGCTAACCTCATAGTTCAGTGAATCTTCAAATGGACTTCCAAAGGGACCATCAATGTAGAGCCTGTAGGCAAGGCAGACAAAGGTGGAAAAAATGAAAATGAGTTACATTTCTATAATATGTGGCAAACATGATAAATCTAGTGTCTAGGCTTTGTGATGGCTCGGGCCTCATTTCATTGTTTCTCATAGTGATAAGCTTAAAGGAACAAGAAGTGTTGTTTATGAACTGTCAATATTAACACAAGCACATCTGTTTCAAAGCATGCCTATTTTGAGGGAAACATTCATTTAAAGTGTAGGGAAATGTATATAGGACCATGATAGTTAGCTAAGGACTAGTTAAAGCTTTGATCTATTTTATTACTATATTGGACTAAATTAAAATATCTTGTTTTATTGTGTCTAAATTCAATAATATTATTCTCCATGGTAAAGACAGCAGCAGAAATATTTCCTGAAACCTTTACCATGTGAACAGAAAAGAAACTAAGCCTGTTCCTCTTCTTGCCCTGGTTAGGTTTATTAGTATAGAAATAGCCAGAGCACAATCTCAAAGGAATCTCTGATTACTCTACTTGTGATTGTATATTCAAATGTATGTGTGTATGTGTGTGTATGTGTGTGAAATCCTTCTTAACTACAATGAAACTTGAAAATCATTCACTCAGTATTCATCCTCCCATTCTTTCTTGCTTTTTTTTTTGATTGAAGTATAGTTGATTTACAATGTTGTGTTAGTTTCCAGTGATTCAGTTATACATATACATATATCTATTCTTTTTCAGATTATTTCCCCTTATAGGTTATTACACAATGTTGAGTATAGTTCCCTGGGTTATACAGTAAGTCCTTGTTGGTTACCTACTTTATATATAGTAGTGTGTATATGTTAATACTAAGCTCCTAATTTATCCCTTCCCTCCTTCCCCTTTGGTAACCATAAGTTTGTTTTCTATGTCTGTGGGTCTATTTCTGTTTTGTAAATAAGTTCATTTGTATCATTTTCTTAGATTCCACATATAAGCAGTATCATATGATGTTTGTCTTTGTCTGTCTTACTTCACTTAGTATGATAATCTCTAGGTCCACCCATATTGTTATAAATGGCATTATTTCATTCTGAGCCATTATTCATGGCTGAGTAATATTCCATTGTATATATATACCACATCTTCTTTATCCATTCATCTGTCGATGGACATTTAGGTCTCATTCTTGCTTAGTAACAAAACATTAACGTTATTCAGGGAAGCAAACTGCCCAGCCAAAATACGACATTTCCCAGACTGTCTTGCATCTATTTCGGTTGTGTGACTATGTTCTGCCTAATGTGATATAAATGGAAGTGTAGTTACGAAAACTGGAAGGCTCCTTGAAGGAAGCTGTCTCAGTTGAAAGTTGCATCTCTATCCTTGTCCCCTTCTTTCCTCCTTCCTGGTGCCTGAAATGTTGACTTGATGGTCTAAACACTTATCTTTGATGACTATAAAATTGCCATACCCTCTATGGACTGCCTAGTTCCAGATATCTTTATGTTAAAAAAAAGACCCATATATATAAAACACTGCCATTTTAAAGCTTTTTTCCTATTACAAAAAAAAAACTTTCTTAAAAAATAGTAACTGTCCAGGGCTTCCCTGGTGGCGCAGTGGTTAAGAATCTGCCAGCCAATGCAGGAGACATGGGTTTGAGCCCTGGTCTGGGAAGATCTGGAGCAACTAAGTCCGTGCACCACAACTACTGAGCCTGCGCTCTAGAGCCCGCGAGCCACAACTACGGAAGCCCGCACGCCTAGAGCCCGTGCTCTGCAACAAGAGAAGCCACTACAATGAGAAGCCCGTGCACCGCAACGAAGAGTAGCCCCTGCTCGCTGCAACCAGAGAAAAGCCTGAGCACAGCAACGAAGACCCAACACAGCCAAAAATAAATAAATAAAAAATAAAAATAAAAAAAGTAAAAGTAAAATAAAAAGTAAAATAAAAAATTTTTAAAACCTAGCAATTTAATTTAAAAGAACAGTATATAAAGGTAAAAAAAATAAATAATTTTTCTTAGTTGGCATTAAGTGGATAATAAAACTGAACAACTTCATAGTGTTTTAAAGATTACAAAACACATCTCTATAAATGTCTGATTTGATCTCAGATCAATCCTGTGTTTGGCAAAAATGGACATTCCTCCACATATTCTATCTGGGTTGATGTCAAAGGAAATGTTACTTTTAATGAAATTTCAGAATATAACAAGCCTCTGGGGTAGTGAGGTTTCTATAAGAGAATAGCTATCTTTGAACTAAATTAGACAGCCCAAGGGTTATTTTTCTAACCAAAATAAATTTATAGGCCTAATCTTTCTGTTTATGTAAAGATAGTACAATGTAAAACCAACAGCTTTTTCCTTGACTATTCTGACATCAATAGAGCTATGTGACTGGCATAGTGCTACATGCTTTAGATGAATTATTTGTAATTATTAAACAAGAGTTAAGTGGTATTATTCTACTTCCTCAGTTAGGAAGCTGAGGTTCTAGAAGTTTAAATATTTTCTCAAGGTCACACATCTAAGAAGTGGTTTATATTGACCACCAGAATGAACTCCATTTCTATTTATGAAACCAAACAAATCAAAACTGTCTTCTTAAAAAGGAGTTCATTCTAATCCTTTCAACCAGAGAAATAATGAATTGAACCCTTTTTTCACTGAATATTAACTCTCTTTATGTCTGAAAGTATTTTTACCTTAAAGTCTATTTTATCTGAAACAATATTTCTTTGGTTAGAATTTCTCTGCTGTATTCTTCACCTTCTTTAACTTCTCAGCCTGTCTTTACCTTTATGTTCTGAGCAAATCTCTTGAAAACAGCTTATTGCCCTATTTCATTTTCTTATTCCAGTCTGACAGCCTTTTTCTTTGAACTGTAGAATTTAGTTCAATGATGTTGAATTACGTACCACAATATCACCTGTACTGTTTGTCCAACGTTTTGTTTCTTCCCCTCCCCCCCTTTTTTTTTTTGACTACTTTTAAGTGTTGGTCTCTGCTTTTACCTTTCTGTAAGTAAATTATGATTTTTCCTAGGGTGAATTTATTTTTATTATGTTGCTTGAGATTCATTGAGATCCCTGAATTTGAGCTATTATTTCTTCAAATATTACATCTCCTTCACTCTCTCTTTTTCTCCTTTTGAACCTCTAATGTAAAGGAATGCATGAACTTCTCACTCCATCCACCATACCTCAACCTTTCTTTCATATTTTCCATACCTTTGTCTCTGTGTGTTGCATTCTGGATAATTATTTCAGTTTTACTTGACAATTCATTATTCTCTCCATGGCTGCGATAAACTGCTCAAGTTTATGATATTGTATCTCTCACTTCTAGAAGGTCTATTGGCTCTTTTTCAAAAGTGTTTTGAGGAATTTGATTGTCCTTCGTCTCTTAATCATTATTTTAATACTCTCTTTTATTTCTTTTGACATATTAAACATTTGTTTTATACTTTTTAAATATACAATTTTACTAACGTGATTTGTTTCATGTTTTAAAAAATACGAGCTCTTTGGTGCCTCATGTATAGGAATACTTTGAGGATTAAAATGTGTCCCTCCAAAAGAGCATTTTCATTTTCCTCTTCCAGGCCACAAAAGGACACCATGAATCTGGAATCACTTTAAACTAAATTTTTGTCTCTGTGTTTAGTGGGCTATATACATATTGTGAATTCACTGTTTCAACTCAAGTGAGAGGAAGCTTGTGGTTACTAAATATCAGGGGAGATTTCTTTTCTAATTCCCCTAAGAACCAAGGACAAAATAAGTCAATTATCTCTACCACCTCCTTCTGCCGAGCCGACTATTTAATCTCTAGTTTATCCACTGGGCCATTTGCAGGGGTCTCTGATCTGCTCTCCAACCCTCCTCAGAGCCCAGGACTTATCTCTTGTCCATCACACATATGGCCTGTTAAAACCAGCTCTAACTTTGGGGGATAAATACCTACAATGTTAGGAGCAAATAGAAGCTTTAGCACTCACTTCACTTATTCATCTAGGTAGGACATTCCTTATGAGTTACGACCCCAAGCAATTATTTTTATCTCCTACCATATCAAACATGTATTAAAATTACTAATGTTTGTGTGCTTAGATTTTTAGGCTTTCTATACTAGTAAGATTATTATTGAGCATCTAGTATGCTATATTATGTTTATTTTTCACTCTTAAATACACACATACACATACATAAACATATAGGTGGATCCCCACTATTGGAATTAGTTCCTATAGAAAGTTAAGGAGAATTTGTTTTTGCCCTTTGATTTTGTTTTTTTTTTATTGTGCTGGCTAACTTAGGCTTGATCTGCTAATATGTGACTTGAAATGTTTATTACTATGCAAAAACTAGTTCAAATAATATAAAAGAAAAGCTACCAAGCTCTTCAAACTGTGCACACACTAGGTAGTTAACAGGAAACACGAATTATAAGCTGACCAACCCCTAGTGAATCTTCAAGTAAAACACCTAGCCAAATTTCACACCCCATTCCAACATATATTTAAACCCAGCTGCAAGCCACACTAAAATAAAATTACCTCTGAAAGCTTTTAGAGGGAATATATTCCGTTAAAATAAACACTTTGAGTTTAGACTTTTATACTACATCAGCCTTTCCAACAAAGAGTGTTATTTTTTAAATTGTATTTACTCTGGAATGTTATTTATTAAGATGATAACCGAATCTTTTTATTTTCTGTCCACTTATCTGCATTTAGGTGCAAATATTTTACAATTTCTTTTTCTCAAACAAATCATTCCATCCCTTTCCTAGTTTTCTTCTTTTTCCCACATGGCAACTTATCCTCCTGCTGAAAGCAAGGTGTATAGCTCGCTGGCTTAGTTGCTGGCTAATTTTAGTGTGAATAAACTCTTAAACCTCAGATTTATTTATGCTATGTTTTGTTTTGTCATTTCTTTTCCATTAGTGTAGAGAGCTCAATTCAATTAAGAAATAGAAGTAAAATGTCATTATTATGCATCTTGTCTTCACAGACCAAAAAAAAAAAAAAAAAAGAGAGGGTAGGGGAAGAAACAAAACGTGGGACAAATAATGAGCACAAAATAATTCTGTAGAATGTAATTCAACGTAAATGAACTAACATCTTCAGCTCAACGGGAAAGACTGTCAGACTAAAATAAGACAATAAAATTGAGTCATGGGTTTTTTCAAGAGACTCAGCCAAAAAGTAGGGTATTAAAGAATAAAGATATAGGAGGAAAATTTATTCGAAAGCAAAATATTTGTAGTCAACACTTAGTTCAGATAAAATAGACTTTAAGGAAAAAACATTGTTACAGATATGATGTTACTAATCATTGGTAATTCAGCTCGGTGGGGTGTGCTTTCAGATTTTCCTTTGTTATCAAAGATGGGTGACCATGAGGCGAGAGACTTCTTTATTCTACTCTCTTCTTTTCTGTTCAGCATGCTGAGCACTCCTCTCTTCCCTGGTTACAGATGTGATAAAATTTGACCTTGAAAGGAATGAAAAGCCTTCCATTAGGCTTTGACTAATATGTGGTATGTTTCCATCCAAAGTGTGGTTCTTGGACCAATAGCATTAATTTTATATGAGAACTTGTTAGAAGACAGAATTTTAGATCCAACCTCAGACTTACTGAATCAGAATCTGTGTTTTAATAAGGCCTCTGGGTGGTTTGTAAACACATTAAAGTCTGAGAAGCACTTCTCTAACGCGTCTTTCCAGAGAATTCCGTTAATGTTGATAATAAAGTGAGATTTTCCCCCCTATTTTTCTTTTGTATTCTGTGAATATTATCTTCTTCGAGACTTTATAGAAAGCGATGATTTAGTTATTTCAAGATCTGGAGGGTAATGTCTGCTACCTGAATGTGAATCTTCCCCAAAATTGTACAATCAATAAGGAATGCAAATAAAATCACACATAATTCATATCAGCATTACCAGTAGACAGAGAATAACTATTGTAGATAAATGATCACTAAATACCAACAGAAAAAAAAAGTGGTTGAAAAGGAAGACAGGCAAGTAATGTCATATACATATATATATATATATATATATATATATATACATACATATATATAACTGTAGACTCTGAAATCAAAACCAAAACAATGACACAGAACTATATTTAAAAATATAATCCAAGAAAGTAAAAGTTCAGAAATACCATCAACAAAATCTCAACCTATAAAGTTAGACAGCCTTTGGGAATTAAGTGTAATATTACCATATTTTGTGAGTATATGGATTTTAATGTTTTGTCTCACCTTCCTCTGCCATCATTTTTCTCCTCCCTAGGTGATTCTGGAATAACAGAACCCAAAAATGCTGGATTTCAGCTGTGACACAACTTACCAGGTGCAACATTTTTCAGACAGAAAGAAATAATCACTCTACTGTTATAAGTTTCTATCATTCTAGCTTCTAGGCTTACTCTTTGATTGATTAGAGGCTATTAATAAACAAGAGGTAAATTATATAAGTAAGATAAACTCATAGAATAAATGGGTAAAACAAACAAAATACTACACATGAAAGTGCTTTGAAAACAATAAAATGCCATAAAAATAAAACATATTTTATAAATACAGCTAGCCCTATTGTCTAGGAATCACCAGATTTCCTCCTTGGGTTTTACTACTAACTCAAAACCCAGGACACTGTTAAAATAGTTTAGCTCAGTCGTTATCTCCAGTTGCTGGCGTACAATAGGCACTAAAAAATTTTGGTTGAAAGAAGTACTGAAAGAATAAAATATGCTCAACACATTCATTTGCCTTTAATTTAGAGACAATACGCTTGCAACCTCGTTCACTAGAGGGGAGAATGCTCACAGTAGGGTAAAATTTTCTGTTCTCAAAACTTTCTCAGCAATTACTTTCAGTACAGAGATTTTAACAGCAAAAAATAGCCTTTTAAAATCCAAGTAGGAGGGAAAATTGCAACTTAAAAGAGTTATTAAAGAAAATTTAAGGAAGATGAATAAAACTATGTGTTTACTATATAGTAATATAGTAAATTAGAATGTAGGCTCTAAATCGAGTTTAAATCATGGCTTCACCAGCTAGTAGCTGTGTAACCTTGAGCAAGTTACCAATCACTTTGTACCTCAATTACACTCTTTGTAAACAGAAGGTGATGTAAATAATACACACCTCACTGGTTATTGTAAGGATTAAATGAGATAATTCAGGCAAGGTAAAGACCACTGGTTGTCTACCCTTTATCTGTTTTCTCTCCCTTATTCCCAATTGGTGGTGGCGTTACAGTAACGTATCCATTTAAGAACAAAAAAATGACTATATTTCCCCCCCTTTCTTACAAAGACATAAGACCCACTTCAGGGTAATAAGATGTAAGACGTTTGGGGTTGGGGTTCTGAGCAGCTCCTTGAACAGGAGGACGCTGACTCAGCGTGCCTGCACCTGTTATGCCCTCTGCTCTTCTTTCTTCTGTCTGGAAAGAGAATACGATGGCTGAAGCTGAAAGAGGCATCTTGCAATCGAGAGAAGGAAAGGGGAGTTGCAGACACCTCAGATGTAATATGCTGACCCTGAATTAATATAAGCCACCACTTACCCTGGTACCTCTTGTCACATGAGAAAAACAAGCCCTCATCACTTTTAGCTATGTTTCTGTTTTATGTAGCTGAATGCAAATATTTGATAAAATATTTTAACATGGTGCCTGGATATAGTAAGCGTGTGATAAATGTTAGATTTTATTATTAATAATAAAGAGTTATAATTTACATACATTTAATGCTGGTGCAAATGTACATTTCTGGAAAATTATTTGCCTTTGTTATCTTCATCTGATTAACTTTTACTTTAAAAATGATTCTAATTTAAAAAAAAATAAAAAACTATCTGAGACCCTTACCTCCCAAAACCTAAAATAAGGTATCATAATAATAGATACTCCTCATTGAACATTTAATTTAACCCAGGACCTACCTAAATGTTCTATATACACCTTCACTCTTAATTCACACAACAACCTTCACAGGAAGGTATAATCTCCCTTTTACTGGGGTGGGAACCAAAACTCAAAATGTTACATAATTTCCTCAAGGCCACGTTTCTATTAAGAAGCGTTACTAAATTTCTTGTAAGACTGACTCCAAAGCTCATCTTCTTAATGATCACATATTAATGATTACAGTCAATTAGAAATTATTTTGGTTAGGGATAATACATAAAGGCAAAACAAAATATGAAAAGGGCACATTGTGTCAAGGAACTCCTGGAAATTCCTGCTTTGCAGGATGGTAGGGTTCAGAGCCAGCCTTCATATAACAGTTGTTTCTGGGAAAAAGGTGAATGTGATTAACTGTTTCCCTCGAAAGGACAGTTGCAGTTTTAGACTATTCCATTCCCAGGAAGTAATCATATCAATAAGAACAACAAGGAGTGGGAGGGAGTTAAAAAGCCTGAGAAAGTCTTTGAAATCTTTCTATCTTTCTCTAATGGTCCTCAAATGTTAGTGTGCATCAGAATTGTTTGGAGGGCTTGCTAAACACAGAGTGCTGGCCTCCACCCCCAGATTTTCTGGGTCAGTAAGTCTGGGGTAAAGTCTGAGAACTTGTGTTTCTAACAATATCCCATGTGACATTGATGGTGCTAGAAGAGCAGGTAAGGAGGATAGAGAGTAAGCTGGTGCAGGTGGGGATTTTAAATATGGTGACCCAGGCAGGCCCTTAACATTTAAGTTAAGACTTGGTGGGAGGTGGTGGGTAGTGGTCCACACTGCTTAGACTTTAGGAACAACTTAAGGAAGAAAACTTCACCAGTAGAGGGCTAAGAAATCTCCGTAATTAACGAGTGAGTGATTAATACATAATACAATCTCATGCATAAATAAAAGCAACATTGTTCGAAAAACTGCTTTGATTGATGTCTGTTTCTTGGAGTTCTGAATCATTTAATCAAGATTTTCCAACAGAAACTGTTAATTAATTTAGGGGTTGCAAAGACAAAACTTCTTTGGCAAGAAGTTCCCATAAAACAAGTATATTATCAAAATTATACTACCGTAACCATTATGAATTGATTAATTTTTAACTGCTTTTTTAATATTCATTTTTACTATAGGTTCATAAACTGTTTCTAAGATCATGGCTTAACTTTGATAATATCTCACTCTTCTAGAGCTGAGAATATTGTTGAGGAGCTATATATCACCTTATGCAAAAAGGAGGTTGTTTCTATCCAAGGATGTTAAGATAGGATTTTAAGATTTTTAACAAAGGAAGAACTTCAGGCCACTTTCTCTCTCAACTGATAGACAATTTCTGAGTCAAAGACAAATAAAAAATTAAAAAACTAAAAACAGCTGATGTCTGAGAAGATGTATGACAGCTGAGAATGCAAGATGAGGCAGAACAAAGAAAGTAAATAGCTCTCAGAGGCACTAGATGGAGAATCCAATATGCTTAACTTAGTCTCCTAGAAAGTGTTTACTTCGTCAACTTGTTCTAAGATTTCAGCTGCCTGACCTCCCAGCTACAGGTTCATCTTGGCCCCATCCTTGAACCAGTTCTTATTTGAGTCCAGAACCAGTTATTCTCTCACTCGGCACTGACGCATCCTTCTTCCTTGTCCATTAGTCTTGCACTAACAGAGTTCTTTGACTTATCATATGTCTGAGAAGAATCTTCATAATTTCAGCAGTGCCTCAGTTTTTGTAGAATTGTTCGATGTTTTTTTTTTTGGTGGTCCACCTTGCTTTTGCAGTCCTGATGGCAGGGTTTTTACTTGTGAATCCCAGCCCAGGGGCTGGGACCTACTATCTATGGATAGATCAGCTTAATTTCGACATTATGCTTGCCTAGGTTCGAAAATATTCAAGAATTAAGAATCCTAAAAATATCAAATTTTTTAGATCTCCTGCCAGCCAGGTGTTGGAATATCATCTACTAAATAAAAGAAAACCTAAGTTTAGGGATGAGAAAATGAGAGACAGTAATCCTTTAATATTATGTACATTATGAAGAATGTTATGACTAGCTGTGATTGTGGAAACTACTAGAACAGCTGTGCATCCGTCATAAGCGGGCCCACAATAGAAAGAGTCCCTTCCTGATTAATCACTCTGCAATCAGATCCCATCACCCAGAGCCATCATTGTTGGGCAGAACATGTCCGTTCTGGAAGGATCTAGACTGGAATGAAGACATTAAAGCAGACCATGAGGTAGAACTTCACCCTGCCCTGAGGTGAGGCATAGCTTTGGGAAAAGGTAGAATAGAGCTGGGAATGGGGATACTAATGAGAATTCACATTTGCAAAAGGTCAGGTACTTTACATCATTTTATTTAACAATCACAAAGCTTTACGAGGTAGAATTATGCCAGGCACTGTGTGTTCCTCAAAGCAACGTTAGAGGGATGGTACTTATCTGTCTATCTACCCACCCATCCCTAGTTCCTGACACAGAGCTCCTAAACTCTTGTACATATGGGTACTAGGAAAACCTTTTATTCTAGTATTTAGTCTTTGACTCTTATTCCTGGCACAGAGCTCCTAAGACCTTTGTAATTTCCTCCATGATAGGCGCATCTGACACAGAGTTCCTATATTCTTGGAATTTCCTGATTCTAGGAATGTCTCTTGTTCTGATGAGACAATTCTTGGTGGGCTCCAGGATGCAGCTGGTCACCAGAAATGCCAGGCCATGATTAGAAGCTTGGAAGTTTCAGCTCCACCTCCCTATTCTCTGGAGAGGGGAGAGGAGCTGGAAATGAAGTTAATAAATGACCATGCCTCTGTGACGAAGCCTCCATATAAAGGGGTTTAGAGAGCTCCCAGGTTGATGAACACATCTACATGCCAAGGGAGTGGTGCACGCCAACTCTATGGGGACAGAATCTCCTGCACTTGGGACCCTTCCAGACTTCACCTTATGTATCTCTTCATCTGGCTGTTCATCTGTATGCTTTTTCATATCCTTTATTGTATAATAAATCCCTACGTGTTTCCCTGAGTTCTGTGAACGAAGGACAGAATCCAAGGAGAGGGTCCTGGGAACCCTGATTTGTAGCTAATTTGGGCAGAAGCTGTAAGTAACTTGGGAACCTACTACTTGTGATTGGCATCTGAAGTGGGAATGAGCAATCATATGGGACTGAACCCTTAACCTGTAGGGTCTGCAACTAACTCTGGTGAGTGTCAGAATTGAATTGAATTGCCAGACACCCATCTGGTATCAAAGAATTGGCTGGTGCGGGAAAAACTCCCACGTACCTGGTGTTAGAAGTATGGTATGTGAGAGTAAAGGAGAAACAGGGAGTTTTTCCTGTAGTGCTAATATTGTATTTGAAAGAGAGGGGAAAAAAAATCATGCTCAGAAAGACCTCCCACTTGTCCTCAGTCATGGGGACAGTAAGCCAGCATGCGATACAAGTGAAACTGCTTGAATTCCTTCCTTGAAGTCCTTCCTCTTCCCTTCCCTCCCCTCACCCTTTCATCCTCTCCCCCCTCTTCTTTTTGCCCAATAATCATCCCATTCTGCTGACTGTGCCTCCTAACATTCTCAGACATCTATCTGCTTTTCCCTATTACTATTATGACAGAATTGATCCTTTATCACTTCTCCCCTGAATATGAAATACGATCTCTCAATGAACCACCCACTTTCACGGTTCCATATGCTGTTATGCTCTTTGTTCCATCTATAAAAAGCCTCTTCATCTGGTTCCATAGCACTTGTCAAGATTTTCCCCAAAGGGAAAATTAAACTTTACATGAATTGCCTAGACAGGAAGGCACTTTATCTTCTCTTCTCCCATTGAATTTAGTACTTCTCTATAATTTATAAGACTTATCATATTGTTATAATTAATTTCTCCATTAAACTCTGATTCTACTTTTCCCCCATGGGACTCTAGGTCCCTCAAAGCCATATACTATGTCCTAATCATTTTTGTATTTTCAGTAATTATGACTGCTTCTGGTGCATGTAGTTTTTCAATAAATATTTGAAGAATGGAAAAATGGACAGATGAATAAATGAGAGGCAGTATAGCACAATTAGGTATAATTTGGGGGCCAAACAGACCTGGGTTTGAGACCCAGCTCTGCCATGTGACTTTGGATAAGTCACTTAACCCCTTTAAATTTTAGTCCCTTAATCTGTAAAATCTGTAAAATTCGGAAAATGGTCCTACCTAGCTCATAGGGGATGGTAAAGATTAAATGAAATAATGCATATAAAGCACATAACACAATCTTGGCATGTAAAAAGTGTTAAATGTTGCTATTTTTTATTATGAGTGAGAATAACTTCGCTCAGGTAACAAATATATTACAAATGTGCAGATTGAACAAAAATTACTGAAGTGGGAGGGAGGGTCTCTGGAAGAAGAGGAACTCAAAACTTTCTTTGGGAAGAGAAAGGAAGACAATTTGGAGAATAGATGACATCTGGAAAGGTCATCTGAGGCTCTGCAATTTAAGTATATTACTCAATATCACTGTTTTAAGCCATTTTTAAACAGCCCATTGGAAATGACATTGAGTTGAGACATTGCTTTTATTGTCCAAATAATCAAGGTTGTCCTCTGGTGGCAAACCAAGCCAAAAAGAAAGAGCTCTGAATTTTGTCATAAATAGTATTCCCCTCTCTAAGCAGTTCTGACATTAAGCATTCCAGAGAATTTGATCTTTATGAGAACCAAATAGAGATACGTGACATTTTATTCCTGTTTTCCACAATATTTTTATACGTATTATGATTAAACTTTCAGAGCCATTGGAATATGTTTAGCTGGCCTAATTGCCAACATGGTTGCAAGTCATTTGTGAGTAAAATTATGCCAAATGTCTTCAACCATTTTACATCCCGAAGCTGCATTTACAAGGATAAGAATATTTATAGCTACCCTCTATTCTAAATACATTATAAACCTAAAGCCTTCACAGTTAATAACGATGATGACAGCTAAGAAATGAGCAACAAAACTTAAGCTCATTATCTCCATTTCTTTCCTCTAACCTATGAATCAATATTTACTTTGTATTAAGTACGCATTCATTTCCTGCTTTTCACTCATCTGTCTATTTCTGACACATCTATTCCTGCTCTGCGAATTTTCATGGTGCAGCGTCTTCTATGACATTCTGATGAGAATGGATGTGCCCGGTTTTGGCAATGGGTCAACTTTGAATTCAGGAATGTAAGAATGTGACTAATTAGCATTATTATATTTTAGAACAATGTTCCCCAGCACCATCGCAGGTAACATTTTTTAAAAAATGGCTTTCCCTTAAAAAACACACGTACACACACATTTCAAGAACTAGTCAGTTCTCTTCATGAATATTTTCCCTAAATAAAAGACACCCTTTTCCATGTTTCATTATCCGTTAGGTGTCTCGATAAGATGCTCAAGATTATAGGGACACTATGCTCACTAGAGAACCCACCCCCAATCCAAATTACCACAGTCCATTCATCAGCCTATATTAACCAGTGTAGAGTGAGTCTCACTTAAAGAAGGTCAGCTACATTATCCTCTGTAAATATCACTCTGTGACACCACGTAATACAGGGCACATAAGTCACTTCTTAACCCATATTTTAGCTCTTAGAACGTATTTCTCACAAATGGAGTCTATGTTCAATGAGTCAATAAAAGAATCAGAATAATCTTAATGTAGTGCGAATGTAAATTGATACAGCCACTATGGAGAACAGTATGGAGGTTCCTTAAAAAACTAAAAATAGAACTACCATGTGACCCAGCAATCCAACTACTGGGCATATACCCTGAGAAAACCATAATTCAAAAAGAGTCATGTACCACAATGTTCATTGCAGCACTATTTACAATAGCCAGGACATGGTAGCAACCAAAGTGTCCATCAATAGATGAATAGATATAGAAGATGTGGCACATATATACAATGGAATATTACTCAGCCATAAAAAGAAACAAAACTGAGTTATTTGTAGTGAGGTGGATGGACCTAGAGTCTGTCATACAGAGTGAAGTAAGTCAGAAAGAGAAAAACAAATACTGTATACTAACACATATATATGGAATCCAAAAAAAAAAAAAAAAGGTTCTGATGAACCCAGAGGCAGGACAGGAATAAAGACGCAGAGGTAGAGAATGGACTTGAGGACGCGGGGAGTGGAAACGGTAAGCTGGGACGAAGTGAGAGAGTAGAACTGACATATATACACTATCAAATGTAAAATAGATAGCTAGTGGGAAGCAGCCACATAGCACAGGGAGATCAGCCCGGTGGTTTGTGACCACTTAGAGGGGTGGGATGGGGAGAGTGGGAGGGAGATGCAAGAGGGAGGGGATATGGGGATATATGTATACATATAGCTGATTCACTTTGTTTTACAGCAGAAACTAACACAACATTGTAAAGCAATTATACTCCAATAAAGATGTTAAAAAAAAATAATATGGTTATATCTGTAAGTGCCAAAAACTTATCTGGTAGAATTCAGCAGCCAATTCTATGTTTATTAATATAAAAACATAATGTCATTTACTATAAAGCAGATCTGGCTGCTGAAATTTTAATGAGATACAAATAAATTAAACTCTCAAACAATTACTAAAAAAAAAACTTAATATAAATAGGTATACTGCACTGTGAATAAAAGCAACAAATACTAACGGTTTGATTAAACTTTCAGCTTTCTAGAAATCTTTGTGTGTCACAAAATTACAAATTCCTTGACTTTTAGTGATCTTCAATAATGAATAAATGAGAGTATATCTGAGAGTGAATATAAATGAGAGAAAAAATGAGAGTATTAAAAACCATGAATAATACAAAATTAGTTTAAATTAGGTCTAAACACACAGATTCCCTGCCCACTTGCATTTACTAATTGGCCCTTACCACAACTTTCTCTTCTACCCCAACATTCTTTAAGTGGGCATTGTTTACACGCACAGAGTTTTTGCTCCTAGGCCCTTCCCTGGACCAACTCAACACTGCCTAGGCACAGCACAAACAGAGTTATATTATCCCTTCTCTGTCCCCCAGCATCTCCTAAAATTCTGCCAAACTAGACATTAAATCAGCTATGGGAAGATGAAAATGCTTAATATTCTGTAACTTAAATAAACTAATTGTATTTAATCCAGAATTTTATGTAAATATTTTCAGCCCCAGAAACCTTTAATTAGCATATTTTCATTTGATAGTTTAGAAAACTGAAGCTCATAAAGATGTTAAGTGGTCACCTAAGCAGTGCCTCACATCAGCATCTCGCAGTAATTTAGAAATATTGAATAAATAGTACTTCCTTAAATATTAATAAGGGTGGGTTGACGAAAGTATCTTGACATAAAAGCTATCCTGCAAGATAAATGAACAACCTATTTCCTACGGTGTTTGGAAACATGTAAATCTAGTTAATTCTAGATGCAATTTTAAATAAATAGCAATAAATAACATCTGCAGCTAAAATGCAGTATTTACTATGTGTCAAGCTCAGTTCAAAATATTTTTTTATTACTTCATTTAATCTTTGTATCATGCTTGAGTGGTAAGTATTATTATCTTCCTCCTTTCACACAGGTGGAACTGAGGCATAGAGGGTTAGGTCACCCAGGTCACCAAGTCAGCAGGGAAGGCAATCTGCTTCAGAGTCTGCACACTTAACTGCCGTAATACGGTGTGTGTGGCATCAATGGATGATTTTTATTTCTTTAATCTGCAGATGTCAAAAAGTATATCTACTCCAAGGGTTAGACACTGACAAAGGATTGTTACATGATGTCTGTTAAATATTAGAATGGATCACATCACTATCAGAAAAGCAATCTAAGAAAACAAGAAGGATACTTGTAAAATGATACAGCTAAGGAAACCTAGGGAAACAACTGCAGACAGATTACCAGTTTAGAAACCATTGTAAGTCTCCTTTAAACAATGGTGTCAGTCAGAGAGTAGGCCTAAGAGGCAGAAAAGCAAGTATCACTGGCCCCTGCAAATAGCAGCTGTGGGCAAAAATACTGATAGACATGCATGGATCTCTTCAGGCACCTCCATGCTCCCTGCCAACATGAACATGAGTAATGTACCCATGCAAGGCTTGTCCAGGCACATGTATGTCCCTGTGAGTACTGGGAGGAGATTGGAAGATTATTGCTAGAGATTAAACCTGGATTAATATCTGAAACAATGAACAGATAATTCAGATTATATATTTATTTTGTGACCAGAATTAAGTAAATATTATCATAGCTATGTAATCAGGGAAAAACTAACTCAGGTGAAGTTCAGTAAATACTTGAATAAACTGCCAAACTGAGCAAAGAATGAATCATTTAGCATCATGATGAGTTTTGATTAAATATGTGTAAGCCAAGCTCTAATTCTTTAATTTGGTGACCGTTTTTTCTATTTCAGATAACAGTTTATTCATTCTTTAGCCTGTTGCATACTAGCTAGTAAAGAGAGTCAGATTACTCAAAAAGTAGAGGGTACTCCAAGCTTTCACAGGAAGGATCAAGATACCAGCATACATCAGCTTTTAGGGAAGAGAATACCTAATAAAAACCTGGTATTTCCTTATTCTCTGGGAAGATGAGGCACATTGCTTCAACCAATTAGTACACTTGTGGCATCTAAGAAAAAGTCTATCCCATTTAAGAAAGAGTTATCAAGATGCTAAAGAAGAATAAATTCCTAAAATCATATCTAGCATGTGGTTATTTTGAAAACCACTTATTAACATAGGCAGAACTCTCTATGACATAAATCACAGCAAGATCCTTGTTGACCCACCTCCTAGACAAATGGAAATAAAAACAAAAATAAACAAATGGGACCTAATGAAACTTAAAAGCTTTTGCACAGCAAAGGAAATCATAAACAAGACCAAAAGACAACCCTCAGAATGGGAGAAAATATTTGCAAATGAAGTAACTGACAAAGGATTAATCTCCAAAATTTACAAGCAGCTCAATATCAAAACAACAAACAACCCAATCCAAAAATGGGCAGAAGACTTAAATAGACATTTCTCCAAAGAAGATATACAGACTGCCAACAGACACATGAAAGAATGCTCAACATCACTAATCATTAGAGAAATGCAAATCAAAACTACAATGAGGGATCACCTCACACCATTCAGAATGGCCATCATCAAAAAATCTAGAAACAATAAATGCTGGAGAGGGTGTGGAGAAAAGGGAACCCTCTTGCACTGTTGGTGGGAATGTAAATTGATACAGCCACTATGGAGAATAGTATGGAGGTTCCTTAAAAATCTAAAAGTAGAACTGCCATACGACCCAGCAATCCCTCTACTGGGCATATACCCTGAGAAACCTATAATTCAAAAAGAGTCATGTACCACAATGTTCATTGCAGCTCCATTTACAATAGCCAGGACATGGAAGCAACCTAAGTGTCCATCAACAGATGAATGGATAAAGAAGATGTGGCACATATATACAATGGAATATTACTCAGCCATAAAAAGAAACGAAATTGAGTTATTTGTAGTGAGGTGGATGGACTTAGAGTCTGTCATACAGAGTGAAGTAAGTCAGAAAGAGAAAAACAAATACTGTATGCTAACACATATACATGGAATCTAAAAAAAAGAAAGGGTCATGAAGAACCTAGGGGCAATATGGGAATAAAGACGCAGACCTACTAGAGAATGGACTTGAGGATATGGGTAGGGGGAAGGGTAAGCTGGGACAAAGTGAGAGAGTGGCATGGACATATATACACTACCAAATGTAAAATAGATAGCTAGTGGGAAGCAGCCGCATAGCACAGGGAGATCAGCTCGGGGCTTTGTGACCACCTAGAGGGGTGGGATAGGGAGGGTGGGAGGGAGGGAGACACAAGAGGGAAGAGATATGGGGATATATGTATATGTATATATGTATAACTGATTCACTTTGTTATAAAGCAGAAACTAACACATCATTGTAAAGCAATTATACTTCAATAAAGATGTTTATATATATATATATATATAAATCCTTACATTTAAAGGATAGAAAACAGGAAACCAGATGAGGGATTAGCTGTGAAGAGCCTGAGACTTTATACTGCAGGAGATGCTCTAGTTAGTTAGGTTAGGTTTTTCAGGCCTTTTCAGAAATCCTAAAAAGGAAACATTTTTTCTTTGCCCTCCCAAAGCTCGCCCATCATTACGCCCATTCCCTTCACAATACCTAGGGAACTCCTATTGCTTACTTGGGATAATTTCTAGATTGAATGAAGGGCAGAATCTCGGAGTCTTGACTAGATGGAGGAAGTAGTAAATCTCGAAATCGTTCTGTCAAAAGAAAAATAAACAACAGGCTATGAAAAAGGTCATAAAATAATTTCAAAATAGAATTATTTCCTATTCTTTTAATTTGTTAACTATATTGACTGCATATCTTGTATTAGAAATTTACCCACTATTTTATGTACTACCAAAATAGGTTTTTATTTCACTTTAATGACTATGCATATTTTTCTAATTAAGATATCATAACAACTGCATATATAAAAATAGCAAGTATTCATTAGTATAAACTAATACTAAAATCTTATAATTGAAAGGTTAGAGGAAACATATATGACCAATAAATATACCAAGAGATGCACAAACTCATTAGTAACCTGGGAAATGAGAATTAAAACCACACACCATAAGGTAGCATTCACATTATGTGGCATTCAATTGACAGAAATTAATCTCACAAGACCAAGTGTTAGGATTGTATCAACATAAGCTCTTATATAATTCTGGTGGAAATGCAAGTTGGTGCAATAGCTGTGGGGAACAATTCAGTATTATCTTTTAAGTTTGACTTTTGCATACCCTATGAACCAATATTTCCTTCCCTAGGTATATACTCTGCAGAAACTTTGAAATATGTCTCAGGCAGCAAGAAAAAGAATATTCATAGCAGCACTGGTCAGAACAACATAAATGGAAACAACTCAATTGCCTAGAAACAGGAGAATGGATAATTTGTGGTATATTCACACAATAGAATATTCGTTGAAGTGAAACAATGAATTCAGTTACAAATAAAAACACAGTGAATCATATTAGTATGATGTTGAGTGAAAAAAATACCAGCAGATTACATATACAAGAATATTATTTTTTGTTGAGTTAAAAACTAACTAAGCAATGTGTTATTTGGGTATGTTATATATGAAACAAAGAAAACCAGTGAAAAAAGGGATGATATAAACAATCCAGGACAATGGTTACCTTTTAGAAGGAGTGAGGGGATGAAATAGGAGAAAAGCAAAAAGGCAGGTGAAAGAAATTGTTAATAAAGTCATATGTATTCATTATAGCATCATAAATCAGTTTATGAATGAATGAATGAGAGCCAGAAATTGTCCAATGATGACAGTGGGTCATGAACCAAGAATTTGATTAATACAATTCTGTACTCATGAATTCATAATGAAGGAAAGAGGGAGAAAGGGAGGAAAAGAAAGAGGAAGAGAAAGAGACAGGGAGGGAAGAAGTGAGACAGGAAACGGAAAAGAAGAGAAGGAAAAAAAGGAGTGTGGAGAAAGGAAGAATCCTCAGTTCTACCTTAGAAATAGTTATAACGAAAAGCTATCTGCACTGATAGAGTAATCTATCACTTTAATACTGATCCCACATTTCTAGGATTAGATAGTCACTATCTCTAGAGTCATCCCTAGGGAAGGCTTCCTTGATCCCTCCTCTTTCTTTCTTTCTTCCTGCCAAATCTGGAATAGATGGCCCTGCTGGGTACTCCTAGTACACTCTGTGCTACGCTCTCATAGAATCTATCATATTACATTTTTACTGTTATATACATTTGTCTATCCACCCCTCTCCCTCCTCCTAGTAGATGGGTATTGTGCCACCAGGATGCAGAACACTATCTGATACATATTAAGGTGTTAGATAAATATTTGTTGAAAGACTATTTCCGACTTCCATTTTTACTGGATACAGAAAACTGCTTGCCAAGGTTAACCTTAACGCCTTTTAGAAGAGCCCCACTGGTCATCGATCAACCATAAAAAGCCAGGGGACCTGTACTCTAGCCTTGACAGACTCACACCATCAGGCTGAGAACAGAGTACAAAGCTGAAACGCTGCACTGCAGTAAATCCATCACTAACAGAAGGTGAGCAATTTCCACAAAATACTGAAAATCTACACTTGATGATGACTCACCCTTTCCAGGCTACTGAATAGCCAGACGTTAAACATTTGTGAGTACAGGGGTTACCAAGTATGGCTGAGAAGCGGGATGTGGATTTTATCCTAATATTTATTAAAATAGATCGAATCAGATGTTTAGCTGACCTCTACTCTGCATTTTGTTTTCACCACTCTGACAGTTCTTACAGTACGCTTGGAGAGGAACTAAGAAAATTCAAACAGAGGTGGCTGTATCCTACAGTCTACAAATCCAAGAAAGCATACTTTATTTTTTTCTCCTTTAGGCACACTTACTCTTTAATTTGAGTTCATATTTTTTAAAATTAAATTCTATTATTAACTGATATGCTGCTATTTTTCATCAACAAAATTAATGATTATTTTAATGAACGACTAGTCAATTTTTCTGACAACATGACCCATGCTTTTCAGTCTACTTGCCAATTTATGTAGCATCCCATTAAATGAGTGATTTGCAGTGTTTCTCTTTTTCCTTCTTTTGCCCCCCATTTATGCCTTTCCTAAAATGGGTCTTGAAAAATAAAACCAAAACCCAACAGCAAATATGAACTTTACACATCAAGTAAAGAACTGTTCAATCAAACAGCTATATTCAATATGATATATCCTTGGGTGCTGAAAATTAATATCAGTTCAAGTTTTACTGAATGTTTTCCAAACTGATTTAAATGCAAAGGAAAACCAGAATTATTAATAAAAATAACCATAATATAATACAGCTATAGATTATCCTTGCTTATATAATCATAAAACTCACTTGATTGTAAATCTGGAAGAAAATCTCTGGAGATGACATTATACTGATAGGACTAAAAAACAAACAAAAAACCACCCCCTACACACACAGCAAAAGTAGCATATAAGAGATCATTTATTAAGCTACCCAAACTATGAAATATATAATTAGTATTCCTACATCTGGAGCATCCTTTAATCTGAGTATCATAAATTCAAGGAATACCAAGTGAACGTGAAGGCTCTTGAGTAGCTAGTACGACTGTCAAAAAAAAAAAAAGCTCACATATACACAAACAGAAAATATACACAGTACCTTAAAACTGTCCTTTTAAAATTTTCTATTTTTATACCATATTTATAAATTCCTAAATGAGAATAATTAACTTTTTCCCATAAAAGTATAATGATTGCTTTTTTTTATGTGAATAAAAATAAATGATAAAAATTATCTTTAGAAAAGTCCAAGTGAATGAAAAATTGTTTCAAATGCTTACATTAATCCTTCTTTAGTCTCCTAAATTTCAGCTATTTAATTAGCATCCCATTCTTTATCTGATGCTAAGGAAAAGACCAAAATAAATTGACGTTTCCTTGTTAAATAGCAAAAATTCTAAAATAATGCTTCTTTTCTTAGAGTAAAATGTCACACCAGCTGATCTGCTTTCTCAGTAGGCCCAAAGTCTGTTTCTTAAGAAAATGGCAGTTATCCAAAAACTAGAGCTCAGTCCTTTCACAGGGCTTCTTAGAACAATTTCATTAAAGCCACTGAAAAGAACCAGAGGATTTTCTGCAAAGTGATATTTTGATGAGTTGACTAATGATGTGATAATGTCTGACCATAATTTTCTACCAGTAGGGGATATATCTTAATTAACACAAGCTTTTGTAGCCTTTCACCCACTGTTTCTTTCTCTCATTCAATGAACAAAAGGATTCTCAGGCAACCAGACCTGGATGACATGCTGCACACAATTACATTAATTTGGGTTCCCTGGACAACCAACTGTGAGACAATATACTTATTTATTTGAAAACAAAGATGAGAAAACTAAAATACTCTTTCCAATTTTAACAAACTTTTTTGTACATTTACTGTGACTCAAATTCTTTATTTTCCCTTTAGTGGAAAATAGGCAATCTGCAATCCTCCCCAACATGCAGAATGTAACAAAAGCAATAAAAATTTGCATAGCAACAACAAACAGTATGCATATATATTCTTGGAATGAGAAAAAATAAAGTCTTCTCTCTACCACTATAATAATAAGGAAGAAAAAAAGCAAAAAGCACAGTCAGCAGGTAGCCTCCAGCTGTCAGTTACTTCAGAGTCTGCCTTAGGTCTGCAGGGGAAATGCCTTTCCCAGAACAGCTCAAATCCAGTGACTGAACAAGGCAGGGGTAGTTTAGCTGTACACAGGCAACTCTGATGGGCAAAATTTCCTCCAAAACTTCCTGCCACTTTGGCTGAGGCTTCATAGAGACTACATGGTGGTTCAAGTTCTTCCTCTACCCAATTTCACTGCCTTCCTCTTCCCTTCACAGGTGTTGATCCCTAATAAGCATTTTATATTCACAAATTATTCTCAGAATCAGTTTCTGGTGAACCCAACCTGCAACAGGTGGGCTTGACAGACCTCCACTTTGTACTTAGAGCTCGCAACTAAGAGTTTGCATGCTGCGACTAAGAAGTCCACATGCCGCAACTAAGAAGTCCGCATGCCGCAACTAAAGATCCTGCATGCCGCAACTAAGACCCGGTGCAGCCAAAATAAGTAAATAAAATAATTTATAAATAAATAAACATTTAAAAAAATTAAAAATAAAAGTAAATATTAAATTTATTTGTCTTTTTCAAGAAAGTTGATGATGAACATGCAACTTGAACAAAGTGTTTGTATTTTGCCATCCACCCTGGAAGCCATAACAATTTCACTGAACACATGAAAACACTCAAATCTGTTGATAATGAATCAGCATCTACTTCAAAAGTTATTCATTGTTTTATGAAAAGACTGGTCCAATGATGATAATTTAACACATAAATATGTAGAAGGTGCAGTAGGTGATCAATGTCATGAAAAAAAATAACTTGACAATAACTGGAATCCAGGTGGCTTGGTCTTTGTGCATAGTGCCAAGCTATTCATCAAAAGATAATAAAGCTATTCTAATTTTATAGAATTGCCCAAAAACTGACCATTAATACATGGGAAGGTGAGTTGGAGTGAGAAGAGATTATATTCGAAGTGTCCACAAACATCTTAAACTCTCTTACCCTCCTTCCACTGATTGTCTATCTCAACATTCTCTACTGCAAGGCAGAGTTTATCCCCTAAGGGTCTCTAACTTGTATTTTCATGTTAGGAAGAACAGGTACTTGTTTCATTTTTCTTTTTCTCTCCTAACTTTCCTTTCTACACTCAACTTCCTGTTCTTTCTTCTTCTTGCTCTTTTTTTAAAAAATGAAACTTAATCCCTTCCAATGAAAATTCTTCTCTCTCACTTCTCTAGTCATTTTCTACCCACTCCATTTACTGTATCACAAAAACCCAATAATATCAATAGTTCCCAAAGACATCCTTTTCTTTGGAAAGGAAATTATACAGAAGAAAGTAAGCTGGTCAAGTCCATGTTCTGGTTAGTGAGGTAGGGACTGGAGGCGAGCTCTTCAAACACATACACTTTGACAACTTTTATACAAATACAAAAGAATGGGGTCTACCTATTGGAGTTAAAGAAGAAACAATGGCATGGATGAAGAGGTAAATTTAGGACTAGCAATAAGACATGAGAAATGTTCCTTTTTACCTAGAAGTACAAAACACCAAGAGTAAATTATGAAAAAAAAAAAAACAAAAGAGGAGAAAAAAAGGAGATTATATTGATAAGGGGATTCTGACAGTGGCTAAGTGTATTTATTCAATTCATGCATTCTGGAATTAAGGTGGATTCAAAGACCCACTGGGCCTATGGTGATACAGACTAAAGCCAAAACTATTAACTTCCTATAAGACCTTACTGGTCTACTGTAGTAAGGTTTTGGTTCCTAAGAAAATGGTGTCACCTTAGAGTCAATGTTTAGTTCCCCCAAAGTGGAATATTTCTTTCACCCATGCACAGTCACCCTGCCAAATGGCTCCAAGCACCCTGCCAAATGGCTACAGGGTAAGAGGATCATTTAATAGTTTAATTTTTGACATGTAGAAGGGTTTTTTCTCAAAGGGACTTAACCATCCCTTTACTAAAGGTGTTCACAATCTATGAACTGACTCAGATCTAGGAATTGGATGAAGGGCTGTGACTCTCTACTGAGATGATTCCGGTTATGCCTCTGTTTGCCAATCCTTGAGTTTTCTTTTCATTTGTACAAATCAAATAAGACTTTACTAGGCTGTCCATCTACTTGAGTCCTAAGGACACCATGATCAGTCAACACTAAAGATCTCAACAGGTCAATCCATTCTGATCACTGCTCTGGACATGCTGCCCATAATGGTAACCACACCCAGCTTGACTTTATCAGTTAAGTGCTGCCTCATAACCCCTGCCTCTCAGGGACCTCATCATCTCCACTGAGTTCAAGAAGCCCAATGATAGCCTCTCTCGTTTGTCATTCTCAGCCTGCAAACTGTCACCATAGAGCTTTTCAAGGGTTCTAGAATGCCTACCACCAATGTACTTCTCAAATCTGTAGTGAAAGCATCGTTCATGGGCATTTAGTTAAGGGGTTGATAGCCGTCATATATAATAAGTTCTCTTCAGCTTTCCAATCTCTCTAAGGTATTGGATAACTTCATCTACAATATATCTAAGACGTCTATAAGCATATATACCAAAGAGTTGAGAATAAATATGGTTAAGGATTTGAGATGGAAGTTTAAAAGACATTAACTTTTATTTTATCTGTATCTTGTTTGTATTTTAAAGAGAACTTATATAAGAGTAATCATTTTTAAAAAGATAGATGTGCATACTATCACACACATACACACATGCCTTCAGGGGTACTTGTCATTTACATTCCCTACAATACAGCTTTTGTAACACTATCCACTCCTCTACCTCCTGAGGAAGACATAACACTGATGCAGAAACAGCATGCATGCATGCACACACACATACACACATGCTGCTTAAAAGAGAAGGTACAAATTAATATTTCCCATAATATTTAGGAAGTACTACCTAAATATACAAACAACATTTGCATATTTGAAAATATTTTTTTCAGCAAACATTTATGATCATGTACTAAACATAAGGCACCAAGTTAGGTCCTCAATAAACTACAAGTCTAGTAAGGAAGACATATGTGTTATCAAAAGAGATGTATACTGCAAATAAATAAGTGATAAACATGTACTCTAACAGTCCAGAAGAATAGAACCACCAACTTTGCCTGGATACATCGGTAATAAAAAGCAAAAGAGGCAGAGAGGTTTTATAAAAAAGTGAAAGAAACCAAAAAGAATTCCTTCTTATCCATGACGTTAGATGAAATGAATAATTTTGCTAGCATTTTTGCTGTCTTCTATATAATCAGTTAAAGCATCCTTTATTCATTTATTCACTCACTCAACAAACTTCCATTAAGTACCTATTATTTGTCACACACTATGAACAAAACAAATTGCAATTCTCAAGGGCAGCCCTGTTTATCACAAGGAAATGCCAGGACAACGAAAGAACTGCAATGCAATTACAGCCATGATGGGGCTCAAGGCAGGCTGCCCCAGAGTGTGCTACTTTGGCATGTGGATTATTCCAAGCTGAAGACAATCAAGGCCCAAAAGATGCAAGAAGAGCTTCTTACCTCCCGCTTAACTACCTAAAAGAATTTAGATAACGGGCCTTACCAGGAAGAGAGGTATGACCAGCCATAACTTTTCACAACAGAAAGACTTATCTGCATGGCATGGGAAACATTTATTTACCAAACATTTGCTCTTCCCACCTTCCTGTGGATTGTCTTCCTCCCCTTTGAGGACCCCTACCTGCTTCTCCTTAGCTCAGCATGGCATATAAGCCTCAATTGCCTAACTGCCAAGAAGCCTAATCTCTTTGGGGTTCCCATACATATGAAATTAAATTTTTTTTTCTTGTTAATCTGGCTAAGGTCAATTTAATTATTAGGCCAGCCAAAGAATCTAGAAGGGAAGAAGGAAAAAGTTTTCCTCCCCCTATCTACTTGAAAAAGATTTTAGAATGTAATTACAACATTACTTAAAGAGGGAAAGAAAAGCTGTTCTCCTAGGGATTCAAAGAAATTAATGGTTTGTCAAAATTTGGTGTTTTATTTTCCTGAGGAAAAGAAATATGCACACTAATCTTAGAAGAAACAAATGACTTCAAAAAATGAGAATTAAAGGGCAAACTTAGAGAGAAGTACATCCAAACCAACTAGAAAGATACGGAGTATAAATTTTCCTTTTCTGAAAAGTTTAAATCAAGTAAATGTTCTTTATTACCATGGTAACTCAGTATTGAATAACAATAGTTGCTATTTAAAATATTGCTTTCAAAGCAACATCAAAGGCATTCACATTAATACCATTTTAGATAAATCAGAAAATCTAGCTGCAGAGCAAGAATATTTTCCTATTAAAGATATAGACAAATCTTCTGTTGATAAAATTCAAATGGAAATGGACTGAGATTTTAGAAGAAAAAAACAATCAGCTGCATGCTCTGGTTATATAAAACTACCTTCTCCACAAATATTAAGGCCAATATCAAAGGAATACAAAAAAACAGAATTTTATACTTGTCTTATCCAAGTGGGGAAAAAACAAGTCCACACTTGTAACTCAGAAGATAAGAACATAGAGCACAATACATACAACCAGAGTTAATAAATGAATACAAACACTAATAGGTGCTAGAAAGAAAACAAACATAAAAATCCCATATTTGGCATTTATCCTCCACAATATTCCCTGTGAGATTTTCTCAACTATCCCTCAATTAATCTGTTATCATTCCTACCCTATGTGGAATTAAATTATCCACGTTTTAGGATATATTTCTCTGAAAAGAATTATACAGCCTTCCATCAGCAATGAGCTGGTAAATGAGAAAATTATATCAACGCAACAGGTTGTAGGTGAGGAAACTAAAAACCACACTGCCTGACTGACTGGCCCAGGGCCATATGGCTAGCAAGAGGCAAAGAGATTTAAAAAGAAAACAAAAACAGAAACAAAAACAAACCCCCAAAACTCACAGTCAAGTGTTTTTTCCACTGCATTATATTGCCTCATTCTTGGGAGAGAAAATACTGTACTCCCTTTCCTGGCCTCCCCCCCTCTCTTATTTTCTTCTTGCCTAAGGATTACATAATAAGAGAAAAACGCAGCAAGGTCATATACAATCTGCGTGCCTCCACACCTGGTACTTTCAGCAGTGTAAGGTCTGGAGGTAGGCCATGCAGTATCACACAAAGAAAAACTATTTAATGGATGCTTTTATTTTCAGAGCAAGCCCAGTGATAAAAGTCTATTCCTTTAATATTCATTATTCTAGTTCCTACTTGTTAAACATACTATTTTTAAAAAAAATCAAAAAAAATCAGCTTTTGAAAGAACTGCAAACAGACTTGTTGGCCTCTAAATACATCAATGAATCAATGTCTGTAACTGGCTTTCTTATAAAATATGAGTTCTATTGCCACTGAAGCTAAATACAGAAATTGACAGGGTGAAAAAAAAAAAAAAAAAAGAACAGAGGTTTAAGGAAGGTGAAAGCAAGTAACAGAGGCATTTTCAGTTGCACACATTATTGCTACTAAGCTTTCCACAATCTACCTCTTAAGGAGAATGTTTTCTTTTCATTTGTCACAGCAAATGCACTTTTTTGACAACGTTGGCGTTCAACAAAAGAAACACCTCAAAGTGATCAAGGCTCAGCTTGATACTAATTCAGTCCCTGCTTTCTGCACAAACTCAATACCCCCTGGGTGCATATTCAAGGAGGAATAGGCAATTTTATCCAAAGAAACTGGAGGGTTTTTTAATGTTTTTATGAAGTTCTAACCTAAAACCTTGGGCAAACAAAATTACTGGCATGAAATACATGGTCCTTTGAAACCTATCAAAACCAACCTTCCAGTGGGAATCTTCTCTGTTCTTAAATACAGGAACCGCCTGGTCAAAGACCAAGCCCATGAAATGATGGATTAGGGAAGAGCAACAAGCAAATATATGAATTCACTTCCTTCATGAGGTTGTTTCATTGGGTAAATTTGAGTTTCCCTCCATCTCTCTGGCTTTGTTATTGCATGTGCATTTCCGATGCCAGGATTGCTTGTCCTTCTTTTAACCAAATCCTGTCCAAGATTTCAGGACCAGCTAAGATTCCCATTCCTTGAAGAGGCCTGCACAAACTATGCCTACCAGTGATAACCTTTGTTTTCATTTTCAGCATAATAAGGTTAGGTACTGGAGCAGAGATTCTTAATCTCCTGTGGACTATACAATGAAGTCTAATTTGTTTGGCTGGGTGTTGAATATTCTTTAAACAACTGGCTCCTACATATCTCTGCAGCCTTATCTCCTAATATTTCTAACTATGAATTCTAAGCTCAGCTGCATTAACATCTTATTGTTTGCTATGACATCATGCCTTTTATGGCAATGTGTTCTTTCTTCCAACAGTGCCCTTTTCTGCATAGAAAGCTCCTACTTTAACCTCTGTGTTCCAGCTCAAATGCACCTCATCATGCCCACATAAATTTTCTGATTTCCTAAGGCAGAATAAGTTAAATCCTCTTAAAGAACCCTAGTTATATATCCATGAGAGAAAATGTCAATATTTTGCATCCTCACCAGCAATAGATACTATCAATAAAGAAAATCTTTGTTAATTGATAGATGAAATATGGTATTACAGTTATTCTAATTAACATTTATTTGAATATTATTATGATCTACTCTGTTCACATAGTTTATCCATTTCTTTTTGCAGCTTATTTCTTATTGAACTAAACAAGCTCTTTATATATTGAAGGTTTTATTTACTATAAATATTTTTTGGTTCAATTTCCTTTTATTTTTTGGCATGATTTTAAAATTTTTATGTAGTTAAATCTACTTACTTTTCTCTGTGAATTCTTCCACAATAGAATGCTCTTTCATATGGAGAGTTTAATTTCTATATTTTCTTCTGATGCCTTTACAGATTAACATTTTTATGTTAAAGTACTTAACCTATCTGGAAGTAATTTTTGGTCGTCTGAAGTAAAGATTTAATTTTTTTAAATAGTTAAGTGCCAAATGCTTTAACTATTTACAAACTAACACTTCATATTGATTTACGGAGCTTCCTTTATCATATGATATATATTTTCATGTATCAAAGGGTCTGCTTCTAGGCTATTTTCCTTCGTTAATATATTTCTTGTCACTTTTGCTCTAGTGCCACAGTGCTTAAACTTCTTGAACTTTATAGGAGGCAGTGTAGTAAATTATAAATTAGCACATCCTTTAGCATAATATGAGCCTGAGTTCAAATCTCAGCTCATCCACTTAATAGTTTCATGTTCCTACGCATATTATTTAGCCTTGTAAATTCTTAGCTTGTTTGTAAAATTCATTTCACTTTATAACATGTTTAAATAGAGCCAGTCCTATCTTGTTATTCAAATTTTTCTAGATTTTCTTGTTACTCATTTTTAATTGTTTTCTTATTCAGTTTGTTTATGTAAAACTTCAAGTGCTATCAAAACTTGAGTTGGGCTTCCCTGGTGGCGCAGTGGTTGAGAATCTGCCTGCCAATGCAGGGGACGCGGGTTCGAGCCCTGGCCTGGGAAGATCCCACATGCCGCGGAGCGACTCGGCCCGTGAGCCACAATTACTGAGCCTGCGCGTCTGGAGCCTGTGCTCGGCAACGAGAGGGGCCGCGATAGTGAGAGGCCCGCGCACCGCGATGAAGAGTGGCCCCCGCTCGCCGCAACTAGAGAAAGCCCTCGCACAGAAACGAAGACCCAACAAAGCCATACATACATACATACATACATACATACATACATTAAAAAAAAGAATGTAAGCAGACAAGAATAGCATTAAAAAAAAAAAAAAAAACTTGAGTTGAGATCAAGGTATCAATTATCTTGTGTTTAGAAGTTCAATTTATTTTAATAAAAGTTGCAAATCAGTGGCTTAATCTTAAAAAAAAAAAAGTCCTTCCAATGGTTGACATATTTGGCTATTTATTGACCTCTTTCACCTTATAAATTTATTTTCCCCTTCTGAATATTTATAGTAGTTTGTTTTCTAAGAACTAGGGGAAATTGTGCCAAGGAGACAAAAAGGGAAGACAGATGGATTTGTTTTCAGATATTCATGTGAGCCAGTAAATGTGGTTGAAAAAGTAAAAAAAAAAAAAATTATTTTTCTTCAAATAATATTTGAAGTTTTCTTCAAATAATATTATTTTTGATCTTGAGTTCTGATTTTAATTGAAATTATATTAAGGCTGTAAATTATTTTGGGAAGAATTAAGAGTTTTAAATATTTTGCCTTTATATCTAAAAAAACTGCATGTCCCTTTCAACTTTTCTATTCTTTAAAATAAATCTTTAATTTTCTTTACATCACTTGATTCTCAGTTCTCACTGAAGTTATATCATTTCTTTTTCCTCTGTGACTTCCTCTTAATATGGAAAAGTAGTGAACACCAAATGGATGCCTTTGATAGGCTTAGGAAATTTTTTGTTAGAAGTTTACATCATACAGGCCAAGACCTCAAAGAAAGAAATAATAAATACAATTAAGAACTTCTTTTTAAAGGATGATTTGAAAAATATTGCCTCTGTTTCTGCTCCGTGGAAGAAACAAGAATAGGAATATTTATTTATGTAAATTGATTCCCAGACCTAAAAAAAAAAAGAAAAAGATAAATTCTCATTTCTACTGAGTTTGCATCTTAACCTTGTTTGTCTTTTCCACTATGTTCGCTGAAAACTCTGCAAGTCTGTATGGTTGAGTACTATATCTCAACCAGCAAGGACACGATATTCCAAACCACCACTGAACAGTCCACCATGCTAGCAGCAGCAAAAGGTTTTCACTGTTATTGTGAAATTGTAATGTCAGAGGAATACATCACAAATAAGAAGAAGGGGCTGGGCGAAGAAAGGATGACAAGTCACTTGACTATTCCTGAAGGACAGTCGAACCCTTAAAATGTATTTTCTTATTTGCTCCAATCAGAGGCATAACGTTCTGCTAGATATTGTCATTGAAAATATTGGGATATGCCAAGTTTTCTACGTGGACCTTCTTGGCTTTCCCTTCCTTCTAACTATGTGGGTGGCCACATCTCAAGACATTTTACTAGTTTCTCAATACAGTGCCAACAAAAAATAAGATTGCCTTCTGTTATTAAGCTCTTCATCACTCTACGACAGACCATTTTAACTTTTCACTTTATTATCTATCCAAAGTACATCTCTTAGTGTTCCCTAGCATTCCATGTCCATAATTTGTCACCTCCAAATTTTCTCAAAATCTCATTTCATGGAAGAGTTTAGTTTTTCCATTCTATTTATATTTGTTTATGAAATCCCACCCTTCTTCTCTGTTAAAGCTCAAAAATCATAATAAGGGCAATAGCATTTTTACTAGACTCTATTCCCAAAGTTCCCTTACTTGATTGCCTTTGAATCCATGGAAGATAAGTATATTCCTTCGGGATTAACATACTTAATGTCTTAGGTGTGTTCATTTGGATGACCCTAAAGAACACTGTCTGTATGATTATAATCCATTAAGTTACAATTTTGCTTTAAAAATTACAATTTGTTTAGAATACAGGAACTATATGCAGTTAGCTTCCTTTATAAAGTGCTTAGCAATCGCATCAAACAAATGAGTACTTAAAAATGTTCCTCATGATAATGATAATGGCACAGAATCCTTGTCTTTTTGGCTTTGGAATTATTTAGTCCTTTACCACCAGACTAGCTTGGCAAAATGACCTATTCTTTCTTTTTTTTTTTTTTTTTTTAGAGAATATATATATATATATATATATATATATATTTTTTTTTGGCTGTGCTGGGTCTTCGGTTCGTACGAGGGCTTTCTCTAGTTGCGGCAAGTGGGGGCCACTCTTCATCGCGGTGCGGGGACCGCTCTTCATCGCGGTGCGCGGGCCTTTCACTATCGCGGCCCCTCCCGTTGCGGGGCACAGGCTCCAGACGCGCAGGCTCAGCAGCTGTGGCTCACGGGCCCAACTGCTCCGTGGCATGTGGGATCTTCCCAGACCAGGGCTCGAACCCGTGTCTCCTGCATTAGCAGGCAGATTCTCAACCACTGCGCCACCAGGGAAGCCCGACCTATTCTTTCTTGACCACCCAGTACATTACTGTCATATTTTTGACATTGCTTAAGAAATTATGTTACCAAGAAAATTCCTCACTATTCTTTTTTTTTGTTTTTTGGCTGCGTGGGAGGTGGGATCTTAGTTCCCTGACCAGGGATTGAACCTGTACCCCCTGCAGTGGAAGCACAGAGTCTTAACCACTGGACCACCAGGGAAGTCCATCACTATTCTTATTTTCCTTAATATTATATAGTAAATCAAGCAGAAAATAGTCGGTAACAGAGAATCCAAACTTTGGAACAAACAGTTCATAATAAAAACATAACAATCCATGCAAAAAAACCACTTTGCTATAATAACTCTACTTCCAGGTCCAGAAATTATATTATTTGCTTATTTTCAAAAATAAGAAGTAAAACTTTTTATTGGATAAAAACCCCCAAGTTTTGTATTTTCCCTATCTTTGGTGTTGTAAGATAACTGAACTAGAATAAAACTTAATGAGTAGTGAATTCCAATCACTTACTAAGCAATCTCTATATTTTCTGTGGCATTATAAGTGAACTATCATCTACTAAAAAATGACAGCATATTGGGGCTTCCCTAGTGGCACAGTGGTTGAGAATCTGCCTGCTAATGCCGGGCACATGGGTTCGAGCCCTGGTCTGGGAGGATCCCACATGCCGCAGAGCGGCTGGGCCTGTAGGCCACAACTGCTGAGCCTGCGCGTCTGGAGCCTGTGCTCCGCAATGGGAGAGGCCGCGGCAGTGAGAGGCCCGCGCGCCGCGATGAAGAGTGGCCCCCGCTTGCCAGAACTGGAGAAAGCCCTCACACAGAAACGAAGACCCAACACAGCCAAAAATAAATAAATAAATTAATTAAAAAAAAAAAAATGACAGCATAGATTTCATGTTCATACACCAAGAAACCAAGGGGAAAACAATTTATTCTCTCTCCTGAGAAAAGATGGGCATTTATATGGTAATACAAATTTCTCATTTCCCTGATAGAAAAATTTCCTTGACTTCTGAGACTATGAAATATGCAATTTAACCACAGCTCATATTTATCGAATGATTTATTATATTGTGATAGCAAATAAGTTATGTTAAATTCCATTATATTAGCTAATTAATAGTCCTCAATGATTTCCACATAGACTTACATGGCGCTAGAGTTATAGTGTTTCATTATACAAATAATACATACTTTTTAGGACATAATATGTTAATCCTCACCCTTCCCTAAGTAAATAGGTATCTATCTATTTACCTAGATAGATACACAAGTAATTGCATATGTATTTGCTACTCATCACCCCCCGCTAATAAAAGGACAGATCAATATAAATTCAATCCCTATCAGAGTTCTGGGGCAATTTAGAAATAGGAAGAATTTAGAAATAGGCCCATTTGCTATGTGCTTCTCTTTGTACACTAACTCTGTCTACTTACTGGTCTCCACTTTACTCAGTAATTCACAGCAACCTCTACCATCCTCAAACCTCTTCTCTGCATTT
This sequence comes from Balaenoptera acutorostrata, assembly GCF_949987535.1. Lineage (NCBI taxonomy): Eukaryota > Metazoa > Chordata > Mammalia > Artiodactyla > Balaenopteridae > Balaenoptera > Balaenoptera acutorostrata. The sequence goes on from NC_080072.1 coordinate 68,191,887, forward strand.
TCCCAAAAAGGTGGTTTTTATCAAGTTAGCAGTGATGCCCTCCCAAAATTATTGTTCAGTCCTACTTCTCTGGTCACCATAGACCATTCCCTCCACAGAACTTTTTATCTCCTCAGCTTCCTTGATGCTATGACAATCCTTTAATTTGGTGTCTTTGTTTCTAACCTGGTCTTTCTCCTTTCCAATCCGTATAAAAAACCAGCAGGGGCACCCATATAAAGTACAAATTTGATTTCAGTTCCTGTTTTAAACCCTTCAATTTTCACCAACATCTTTAGGAAAAAAGACCAAGCTTCTTAGTAATTCCTACAAGCTCCTCCATAACATGACCTCTGGATACCGTCCCAGCCTGCCTTCCAACAGCATGACATTTTCCTGACTTTCCATGATAATTCACCCCTCTGTGCTATTAGTCAAGCTATTTTTCTCCCTGGAAAAATCTCCCACTCTAGACAAGTCCTATTTTTCCATTACACTCACTTTGGCCCAGAAAGCCTCCCAAATCTCCCTCCCAATGCATCTGCACCCTCCATTTTGGTGAATACAGTATGGCATTATGTATCTGACCCCTGCCCCACTTACTGGTGATTTTTCACAAATCAGAGGATACACCTTCTTGCTTGCCTACCTGCCTTCTCCCCTTCCTTCCTTCCTTCCTTCCTTCCTCTCTCCCTCCCTTCTTCTCTTCACTTAACAAATATTTACATTTATTAGGAACAACCATTTTAATGCACCCTTGAGTACAACGGTGAGCAAAAAGAGGTACAGGTCTCTATCATGATAATGCTTAGAGTATATCGAAGAAAACTTGTTACACCAATGATCACACTTTGAATATATAGTTACCGATGGAGATAAGTGCTCTCAAAAACAGAAATACAGTGATGGCAGCATATAAGAAACAACATCCAAAATTGAGGTGTCTAGAAGGCTTCTCAGATGAAGTTGCTCCTGGGCTATGATTTAAAGATGCTAGGTACCTACGCGGGTAGGGGTGGGAAGAAGTGGTGGAGAGCAGTATGGGTATATGGATCATGATATATATATGGTGGGAGGTAACAAGGGAAACAAAAGGAACAGAAAAGCCAAGGTGCTCTTGTGCAGAGAAGAAAAAACTGAATCAAGATAAGAGTAGGTCAGGGTCCAAGCAGGGATGCCTTTCTAGGCCACTGTAAGGGTTTTTTGCTTTATCTGAGGAGCAATGGAAAGCTATTAATGTGTTTGAGGCAAAAGCAGTGATTTAATTGGATTCATGCTTTGAAGTTTCTATGGTTACAGTGCAGAGAATAGATTGGAAGTGACAACTATAGTGAATTTAATCAGGAGTGGACCAATGCTGGTTAAATCCAACTCCCCACCTGCTCAATAGCTAATCTGAAGAAGTGGACCATGCCAGGAAAAAACTCACAATTATTCTGACTTCTCTCACTTTAAATTTTGGACCACATATCCCAGTAGGACTCTTGGCACAACTCAGAAAGGCCATCATGCTTCACTCATGAATTTACTATTTAAAATGATACATTACACTTTCTTCCTTCTCCTCAAAATTCAAAGTACTTCTCCCCTTCCTCATTCTCAGTGAAAACCTTACTATTTATTTCACTAAGAACACAGAAGGAGGGACTTCCCTGATAGTGCAGTGGTTAAGAATCCACCTGCCAAAACAGGGGACACGGGTTCCAGCCCTGGTCCAGGAAGATCCCACACGCCGCGGAACAGCTAAGCCTGTGCACCACAACTTCTGAGTCCGCATGCCACAACTACTGAAGCCTGCGCCCCTAGAGCCCATGCTCTGCAACAAGAGAAGTCACCACAATGAGAAGCCTGTGCACCGCAACGAAGAGTAGCCCCTTCTTGCCTCAACAAGAGAAAGCCCGCACACAGCAACTAAGACCCAACACAGCCAAAACTAAATAAATAAATAAATTTATTAAAAAAAAAAAAGAAGGAATCAGAAGACAAATCCCATTCTTCTCACTCCAAGTCCACCAACCAATCAGTAGCCATGCTCTATAACCATCTTCTCTTGTCTTCCTATAAAGCATGAACTGCCCAGCTGCCTTACCTGAGGTCAACTCCTCCACTTGCACATTGTAATCCAGTCCTTCTGGAACCCATTAGGAGACCCTCATGGGCTTTGCTCCTACAATTATAACCTCTATCTCTCCAGCATTATCAATGTTTCCATCTCTACTTTAATCTTATTATTCATATTGCCCTTAGACATATATAAACATAATAGTTCACATTAAATATATAAGTGTATATATAAAAATATATAAAATACATGTATATATTTATTTTATATGTACTCCAAACTCATATGTGCCTTGTCCCTATATCCTCCGCCCCTTCAACTACTGCCCTATTTCTTTACTTCATTTTATATCCCAACTCCTTAGAATTTGTCCAGAGGTATTTTGGCAAATATTTAATAGACGGGTCTTTAAAAAATGTTTTTAATCCCTACCTTATGGTGTTTGTCAATCTCTATGGAATGAATACTCACATTGTGGATGATTTAAAGCTATCAAACTTGACTTCACTGAACGCTGAGTTGGAAAATAAGCACCCTATAACCCAGTGAGCTCATAGGAGCTGGCCCCAACACACTGGATTTATCTATACTTACCATCTCCAGTTCTTCTCTTACTATTATTATCTCTTGAACCCACCTCAATCAGGCTTCTGTTCCCAGCACTCCACTAAAAACACGATTCCTAAGGTCATTAATTCAGCCTTCATTTCACTCCGACTTTCAGCAGCATTTGTTTCAACTGGTCCATTCCTCATTTTTGAAACACTGTCCTGTGGTGTCCAGGACTCAGACTTGCCTGGTTCTCCTTTTACCTTAGTGGCCACTCCTTCTTAGTCACCTTTGCTGAGCTCTACGTGTTGAAATGCCTCAGGACTCAGTCCTCTGTTAGATTTCTTCTCTATCTATACACGTTTCTTAAACTAGTTACTCTTGATGGAAGAATACCACCTCTTAGGGGGACTTTTGAGAGCTTGTGGAGGCAATTTGGTTCTCACAATGATGATGAGAAGTTACTGATGGTTAGAGAGTAGGGGTCAGAGACAGCAGACATCCTGCAATTTGTGGAGAATACTGTGCAACAAGAAATTGTCTCACTCCCCGTATGCTTTTCAAATGACTTTCTGGACATTCATGTACATGAAAAACTCATTTATAATTATAAAAGATGCAAAGTTTTTGCACGATTTAAATATGCACTGGAATTTCTGGGATTGTAACTACCCTGTAAACTAAATATTATTGTACTCTATTGTGTCTAGAACTTAACCAAAAGATGTTCACCATTTTGGAAAAGCACATCATAAAAGAACTGGGGCTCACAGTATTTGACTTGCATTGGGAGCCTGCATTTAGAACTGTTTTATTCATGATGATTCTGTATATGGGTACAAGTCACCTATTTCTTATGACTTCTAGTGTAGTCATGCTTAAGAATTTAAATATTGAATGTAAATCATTTACTATAAGTTATTTACATAGCTCCTTTATACTAAGGTATATTGATTTTTTATAAATCATTTGTGTATATAATACCTGTAAATTGAATTTTAAGAATGCAAAGTGGGCATATAAAATGTTATAAAACAAGGTGTTGGATCTTACACGATTGAGAATTACTGCCCTAGGTGACCCTGTCCAGCTTCAAGGATTTAAATCCATGAAGATACTAATGATTCCCAAGTTTAGATCTCTAGTTTAGACCTCTCAAATGTAAAATGTACAAAACTGAACTTTGAATGTCTACTCTTGTCCCCCCAGTATGCCACAGTGTTCTATATCTCAATAAGCAGCAATACCGTCCACTTACTTACTGAACTAAAATCCTTGGAGTTATCTTTGATTCCTAACTTTTTTACACTCCACCTCCAATGCGTCCACAAAACCTGTCAGATACACCTTCAAAATACATCCACTTCTCAAGACCTAGTCTCTATCACCCTATGCTTAACTAGCATTTCCTCTTGTCTAGACATCAGCAAGAGCTTCTCAACTTATCTCCTGATTTCCACTCTTGACACCCCCCAACATATTCTCTACATAGCTGCCAGAATTACCATTTTAAAATATGAATCATCCCCTAATCAAAATCCTCCAATGGTTCTCCATAACATTTATAATAAAATTGAAGTCTGCAAATGCCTATCATATCTGGTCCACGGGTATTTCTCAGACTTTATTCCTTATAACATTTCCACTTACTCAGTTCCAGCAACATTGCACTTCTTACTGGTCCTTGGACGTAAACATTTTACTGCTTCAGGACGTTTACACTTTCTCTTATCTTTCCCATATATCACTCCTCTCAGTGATTCAATGCTTTGTTCAGAGAGGATCTGCTGACCTTCTAAGTCTGGGTCCAGCCAAAACCAGGAAGGGCTCTATATGATTTAATTAAAGGAATTTGATATAAGGAACTCAGGTGAGGTAAGAATTGGGAAGCTATATTAAAGATAGGGGAGAAATCCAAAGAGTAGCAGGAAGCTACTATCATCCATACAAGCTAGTGGGATATAGGGTGTAGGTGAGGCTACCAGAACCCATAAACCAGGCCCATATGGCAGAAGATAGAACCACCACTAAGGCAAGGCATCTCAAAATGATGATACACCTTCCCCTTCACCAAAAAAATTTGACCTGTTTTTTTTTTTTGATCTGTTTTCTACAGTGCTCAGAAGTATCCCCTTTTCCTCCTTCTCCCTAAACTCAGTATTTTTTTTGAAACAACAAAGCAAACAAACAAAACACACACACACACACACAAAACCCTTGGGTTGGCAAACACTAGGTAGTATATATTAGAACAAAATGGCTAATCATTCAAATGTAGACTTCAAAATCATGCCTTTTATCTCAATCAGATTAAAATTCAAGTCCTCCTGTAACCCACAGAGTCTGATCCCCAACTCCCCTCTCTGATCTCATTTCCCACTACTATCCCCCTTCACTGACTGTATTCCAGCCCCACTGGGATCCTTGCAGTTCCCTGACTATCCAAAGTTACCCCCACCTCAGGGACTTTGCACTTACTCTTTCCTTTGCCTAAACACACTTCTTCCTGAAATCCACCTGATTTATTCCCTCATCTACTTACATGTCTGTTCAGAAAGTCCATAACTAAATACCTTATCTAAATAGCACTACTACCCTTCATCATTCTTACTCCCTTACCTTTCTTTATTTTTTTCATAGCACTCATCACTATCTAACACACTATGTATTGATTTGCTTTTCTGTTTCTTGGAGGTCTCTACTGGCTAGAACACAGCATTGGTCAGTGCTGTATCTCCAGAGACTAGTGCAGTGTCTGGCATAGAATAAGTGCTTAATAAATATTTGATTATTACCCAAAATTACACATAGTTTAAATGTTATCTTCCACAGATATGACCATTATAATTTGCTAGTCATAGAAACAACAAAAACAACAACAACAAGAAGTGTATTTCAGGTCACTACAGGTCTCTTCTTTAGGCTGCTTCATTTGCTTCTTGGGTACTCTACAGCTCGGTGTAGCTGATTAGCCTTACATTAGACCCATGAGGTGGTATTAAAGCTGTTCTTTAGATGTGCCCAGGCAGAACATATTTCAGGGAAGAAATAGTCACTGTAAAATATCTCTCAGTCAGTTTAGAGAAGTAAACCTTTGATACTCAACTTCTTAAGCATCTCTTTGGAATTTTCTATACTTATTACTCTTAACACTGAGTAAGACTTAATAATCAATTCTTTTAGAATAAAAACCCAATAATCATTGATTTCAGCAATGATATTCCCAATTTTCCTTTGATAATTATAATTCCATTTTTTTAAGACAGCTAAAACGTCTTTTGAACTAAAGTGCCAGATAGTGGCAGAACTATTTAGTGGTTCTCTGCATGAATGCCTGACAGTTTTTTACAAATCAACAAATATTTAAAGTCAACAACCAAGAAAGTCTATTAATTGAAAAGCATCTAACTGGAACTGAACTCTCTGAAGAGAATGATCTTGTTTCTCCCTCAATGGCACTGTATATTAAAAAAGAGGATAAAATTAAAACTATTAAGTGTTCCTAATAGAGATGGTTGAAATAAATGATGAGATAATCAGATAATCATTTATTTTAATGAGCCACTGACAATAGAAAATAACTTTATGAAGAAACTCAGTAACAATAGCTAGTAATAAGCCATGATGGGGCTCCGGGTCCCCATCGCTGCACAGCAGCCAGGCGGTGCCAGGGATTTGGATGTCCGTGGCTCTGGGGGACCATTACTTCACCTGCCACATGTTTTACCTTCTTCAGTGTACTTGAAAATTGCCAGTAATTGGAAGATTACTAAGAAGATGTCCATGTCGCACAAATTTCAGACAAGCGTGTAGGTGAAGCCAGTGAATAACATTTATAAGTGCATGTGTGGCTGAGAACGCTAGTGGTCTGCATTGGGAGGATTATAGATCTTGTGCTGTGTATGCTTCTTTGTGTGAGTTTGTCTATATATCTATGCTTTTACCATTTTACCTAGTGTTCTGTCTGTCCGGTTTTTTTTTTTTTTATACAGTTATTAGCACTTGTTATCATTGGTGGATTTGTTTATTGGTTTGGTTGCTTTCTTCTTTCCTACTTACTTTTTTTTATTAATTTTTAAATTTTATCTTAAATAATTTTTTAATTTTTAATTTTAATAACTTTCTATTTTGTTTGATTTGATTTTCTTCTTTCTTTCTTTCTTTTTTTCTCCCTTTTCTTCTGAGCTGGGTGGCTGACAGGGTCTTGGTGCTCCGGCTGGGTGTCAGGCCTGTGCCTCTGAGGTGGGAGAGCCGAGTTCAGGACATTGGTCCACCAGAGACCTCCTGGCTCCATGTAATATCAAATGGCGAAAGATCTCCCAGAGATCTCCATCTAAACGTTAAGACTCAGCTCCACTCAACGACCAGCAAGCTACACTGCTGGACACCCTATGCCAAAAAATTAGTAAGACAGGAACACAACCCCACCTATTGGCAGAGAGGCTGCCTAAAATCGTAATAAGGTCACAGACACCCCTTAAGCAAAATGAGAAGACAGAGACACACAGCAGATGAAGGAGCAAGGCAAAAATCCACCAGACCAAACAAATGAAGAGGAAATAGGCAGTCTACCTGAAAAAGAATTTAGAGTAATGATAGTAAAGATGATCCAAAATCTTGGCAATAGAATGGAGACAATACAAGAAACATTTTAAAAGGACCCAGAAGAATTAAGAGCAAACATACAATGATGAACAACACAATAAATGAAATTAAAAATTCTCTAGAAGGAATCAATAGCAGAATAACTGAGGCAGAAGAACGGATAAGGGACCTGGAAGATAAAATAGTGGAAATAACTACCACAGAGCAGAATAAAGAAAAAAGAGTGAACAGAATTGACGACAGTCTAAGAGACCTCTGGGAAAACATTAAACACACCAACATTCGAATTATAGGGGTCCCAGAAGAAGAAGAGAAAAAGAAAGGGACTGAGAAAATATTTGAAGAGATTATAATTGAAAACTTCCTTAATATGGGAAAGGAAATAGTCAATCAAGTCCAGGAAGGACAGAGAGTCCCATACAGGATAAATCCAAGGAGAAACACGCCATGACACATATTAATCAAACTATCAAAAATTAAATACAAAGAAAAAATATTAAAAGCAGCAAGGGAAAAACAACAAATAACATACAAGTGAATCCCCATAAGGTTAACAGCTGATCTTTCAGCAGAAACTCTGCAAGCCAGAAGGGAGTGGCAGGACATATTTAAGGTGATGAAAGGGAAAAACCTACAACCAAGATTACTCTACTCAGCAAGAATCTCATTCAGATTCGACAGAGAAATTAAAACCTTTACAGACAAGCAAAAGCTAAGAGAATTCAGCACCACCTAACCAGCTTTACAACAAATGCTAAAGGAACTTTTCTAGATGGGAAACACAAGAAAAGGAAAAGACCTACAATAACAAACCCAAAACAATTAAGAAAATGGTAATAGGAACATACATATCAATAACTACCTTAAATGTAAATGGATTAAATGCTCTAACCAAAATGAATAGACTGGCTGAATGGATACAAAAACAAGACCTGTATATATGCTGTCTACAAGAGACCCGCTTCAGGCCTAGGGACACATAGAGACTGAATGTGAAGGGATAGAAAAAAATATTCCATACAAATGGAAATCAAAAGAAAGCTGGAGTAGCAATTCTCATATCAGACAAAATCAACTTTAAAAATAAAGACTATTACAAGAGAGAAAGAAGGACACTACATAATGATCAATGGCTCAAACCAAGAAGAAGATATAACAATTGTAAATATATATGCACCCAACATAGGAGCACCTCAATACATAACGTAAATGCTAACAGACATAAAAGGGGAAATCGACAGTAACACAGTCATAATAGGGGACTTTAACACCCCACTTTCACCAATGGACAGATCATCCAAAATGAAAATAAATAAGGAAACACAAGCTTTAAATGATACATTAAACAAGATGGACTTAATTGATATTTATAGGACATTCCATCCAAAAACAACAAAATGCACTTTCTTCTCAAGTGCTCATGGAACATTCTCGAGGATAGATCATATCTGGGGTCACAAATCAAGCTTTGGTAAATTTAAGAAAATTGAAATTGTATCAAGTATCTTTTCCAACCACAACGCTATGAGACTAGATATCAATTACAAGAAAAAATCTGTAAAAAATTCAAACACATGGAAGCTAAACAATATACTACTAAAAAACCAAGAGATCACTGAAGAAATCAAAGAGGAAATCAAAAAATACCTAGAAACAAATGACTGAAAACATGACAACCCAAAACCTATGGGATGCAGCAAAAGCATTTCTAAGAGGGAAATTTATAGCAATACAATCCCACCTCAAGAAACAAAAAACATCTCAAATAAACGACCTAACCTTACACCTAAAGCAATTAGAGAAAGAAGAACAAAAAAACCCCAAAGTTAGCAGAAGGAGAGAAATCATAAAGATTAGATCAGAAATAAATGAAAAAGAAATGAAAGAAACAATAGCCAAGATCAATAAAACTAAAAGCTGCTTCTTTGAGAAGATAAACAAAATTGATAAACATTAGCCAGACTCATCAAGAAGAAAAGGGAGAAGACTCAAATCAATAGAATTAGAAATGAAAAAGGACAAGTAACAATTGACGCTGCAGAAATACAAAGGATCATGAGAGATTACTACAAGCAACTATATGCCAATAAAATGGACAACCTGGAAGAAATGGACAAATTCTTACAAAAGCATAACTTCCTGAGACTGAACCAGGAAGAAACAGGAAATATAAACAGACCAATCACAGCACTGAAATTGAGACTGTGATCAAAAATCTTCCAACAAACAAAAGTCCAGGACCAGATGGCTTCACAGGTGAATTCTATCAAACATTTAGAGAAGAGCTAACCCCTATCCTTCTCAAACTCTTCCAAAATATACCAGAGGGAGGAACACTCCCAAACTCATTCTACGAGGCCACCATCACCCTGACACCAAAACCAGACAGAGAGGTCACAAAGAAAGAAAACTACAGGCCAATATCACTGATGAACATAGTTGCAAAAATCCTCAACAAAATACTAGCAGAATCCAACAGCACATTAAAAGGATCATACACCATGATCAAGTGGGGTTTATCCCAGGAATGCAAGGATTCTTCAATATATGCAAATAAATCAATGTAATACACCATATTAATAAACTGAAGTATAAAAACGATATGATCATCTCAATAGATGCAGAAAAAGCTTTTGACAAAATTCAACACCCATTTATGATAAAAACCCACCAGAAAGTAGGCATAGAGGAAACTTACTTCAACATAATAAAGGCCATATATGACAAACCCACAGCCAACATCGTTCTCAGAGGTGAAAAACTGAAACCATTTCCTCTAAGATCAGGAATAAGACAAGGTTGTCCACTCTCACCACTATTATTCCACATAGTTTTGGAAGGTTTAGTCACAGCAATCAGAGAAGAAAAAGAAATAAAAGGAATCCAAATCGGAAAAGAAGAAAAGCTGTCACTATTTGCAGATGACATAATACTATACATAGAGAATCCTAAAGATGCTACTAGAAAACGACTAGAGCTAATCAATGAATTTGGTAAAGTAGCAGGATACAAAATTAATGCACAGAAATCTCTTGCATTCTTATACACTAAGGATGAAAAACCTGAAAGAGAAATTAAGGAAACACTCCCCTTTACCACTGCAACAAAAAGAATAAAATACCTAGGAATAAACCCACCTAAGGAGACAAAAGACCTGTATGCAGAAAACTACAAGACACTGATGAAAGAAATTAAAGATGATACAAACAGATGGAGAGATATACCATGTTCTTGGACTGGAAGAATCAATATTGTGAAAATGACTCTACTACCCAAAGCAATCTACAGATTCAATGCAATCCCAAGCAAACAACCAATGGCATTTTTCACAGAACTAGAACAAAAAATTTCACAATTTGTATGGAAACACAAAAGACCCCGAATACCCAAAGCAATCTTGAGAAAGAAAAACGGACCTGGAGGAATCAGGCTCCCAGACTTCAGACTATAATACAAAGCTACAGTAATCAAGCGAGTATAGTACTGGCACAAAAACAGAAATATCGATCAATGGAACAGGATAGAAAGCCCAGAGATAAACCCAGGCACATATGGTCACCTTATTTTTGATAAAGGAGGCAAGAATATACAATGGAGAAAAACAGCCTTTTCAATGAGTGGTGCTGGGAAAAGTGGACAGCTACATGTAAAAGAGTGAAATTAGAACGCTCCCTAACACCATACACAAAAATAAACTCAAAATGGATTAAAGACCTAAATGTAAGGCCAGACACTATAAAATTCTTAGAGGACAACATAGGCAGAACACTCTATAACATACATCACTGCAAGATCCTTTTGACCCACCTCTTAGAGAAATGCAAATATAAACACAAATAAACAAATAGGACCTAATGAAACTTAAAAGCTTTTACATAGCAAAGGAAACCATAAACAAGACGAAAATACAACCATCAAAATTGGAGAAAATATTTGCAAATGAAGCAACTGACAAAGGATTAATCTCCAAAATTTACAAGCAGCTCATGAAGCTCAATATCAAGAAAACAAACAACCCAATCCAAAAATGGGCAGAAGACTTAAATAGACATTTCTCCAAAGAAGATATACAGATTGCCAACAAACACATGAAAGGGTACTCAACATCACTAATCATTAGAAAAATGCAAATCAAAACTACAATGAGGGATTACCTCACACCAGTCAGAATGGCCATCATCAAAAAATCTACAAACAATAAATGCTGGAGAGGCTGTGGAGAAAAGGGAACCCTCTTGCACTGTTGATGGGAATGTAAATTGATACAGCCACTATGGAGGACAGTATGGAGGTTCCTTAGAAAATTAAAAATAGAACTACCATATGACCCAGCAATCCCACTACTGGGCATATACCCTGAGAAAACCATAATTCAAAAAGAGTCATGTACCACAATGTTCATTGCAGCTCTATTTACAATAGCCCAGACATCTGTCCATCGACAGATGAATGGATAAAGAAGATGTGGCACATATATACAATGGAATATTACTCAGCCATAAAAAGACAAAAAATTGAGCTATTTGTAGTGAGGTGGATGGACCTAGAGTCTGTCATACAGAGTGAAGTAAGTCAGAAAGAGAAAAACAAATACCATATGCTAACACATATATATGGAATCTAAAAAAAAAAAAAAAAAGGTTATGAAGAACCTAGGGGCAGGACAGGAATAAAGACACAGACATAGAGAATGTACTTAAGGACACAGAGAGGGGGAAGTGTAAGCAGGGACGAAGTGAGAGAGTGGCATGGACATATATACGCTACCAAATATAAAATTGATAGCTAGTAGGAAGCAGCCACATAGCACAGGGAAATCAGCTCGGTGCTTTGTGACCACCAGAGGGGTGGGATAGGGAGGGTGGGAGGGAGACGCCAGAGGGAGGAGATATGGGGATATATGTATATGTATGGCTGATTCACTTTGTTATAAAGCAGAAATTAACACACCATTGTAGAGCAATTATACTCCAATAAAGTTGTTTAAAAAATAAAAATAAAAAATAAGCCCTGATAAACTTTCTGCTTACCCTGATGAATTAAATTATGACTTCATTATGCTTGTTACCCTTCAGATATAGAATTCTATCAATTACCATTCATTATTGAAGTTAATTCTTATTATATTGGGATTCTTACCAGAGAAGAATTTCAGCTCATTCTTTATTTGCCAAACAGTGCAGAACAATTTTTATTATATCAACTAGTTCTGAGCTTATGAGAATTACTATTTGTATACTACACCAGTATTCTTCTAACAATGGACTACAATGATCTCTTCCGAAAGCTATCAAATGAATAATATGAATTTAAGCCTGATTTTTCATGATTCCAAATAGGTCATCACTGCTCAAAGATCTTTGGATTAGTTTCTTTGTTTGCCCATTAAATCCTATGTTGCATATTTTCCCCATTTTCTTCTCATCTCCATTTCCAAGCTGAGTGCTCTTTCTAGAGACAAAGGATTTTATACATACTATTATTATTTAACTGTATAATATAAGCTCTTTCAACTGTCCTTTCTAAAATATCTCTTCTCTATTACATAACATCTTGTCCTTTCCTAATTTTTACAATAATTAGTCCCCCCCTTTCCAGTACTAACTTCTTAAGCTGCATTTGCAAATACATTTCTTCTAGTCCTCAGTTTCCATCCTCACTCCTTTATTGACTCCTTCTCCTCTGCCTTCCAGTACCAATAAGTCTTCCCTTGATCCTAATCTAATCAACTAGCAAGTTATCAATACCATTTACATTATGATGCTCCAAATCCTTCAAAGATTCCCTAACATCTCTAAGTTGTTCTAACTTCTTGTCAAGGCATTCAAGATCTTTACCATGCTGACCCTAAATGGTTTTTCCATACTACTCCCCAGAACAATATCTTTGCTTCTGCTAGGCTGACTGACTCACACTTCTCAAATAAGGTTTAATCATTACCTTCCTTGATTTTTGACAGTGCTGTGGATTTCACTTAAATGACCTTCTTCTTTCTTCATTTGTCTAATTTTCAATGTTCAGTTCAAATTTTATCTTCTCTGTGAAGCTTCTCTTATTGCCCGAGATTACACTGAATCTGCCTTTTTCTGATTCTGTATAGTTTTCACAAACCAACTCCTAGTTTAGCATTCAATTAAAAATTATTTTTTATTTACATTTGCATCGTTTCCTTTGAATAGTCAAAGTAAACAACCAGCCAACAAGCTCACATTTACTGAGCACTCACTTGTCAGTCACTCTGTTGGGCAAAGGGAATATAAGAATGAATAATGTTTATTTACTCAGAACTCTTAATACAATGCACCTTTCAGATAATAAAAAAAATCTTATCAATAAAAGAGTAAAACATCACCAACAGACCTGCTATTATAAATGACCACTATTCAAAAGATGTTGTAGAGTTGCTATATATACAGATAATACCATGCAGACAGTCATGCAAGAACTGGAAGATTTGTGTGATCTCAATCCCAGGTGTCGATTATTTTGAAAGTAAAACCAACCACTAATTTTAAAATGACATTTTCTAAAAGACATTTCAGTGTTCCCACTATTTCCAGTACATCTGACAAGCAGGTAGAAATCTATGATTTGCAATCACATGAACAACACACTATTAATTACTGATATCCAAGGTATTCCAATTCCAAAAATGCATCTTACAGAAGAAAAAAAGACACATGAATGTTAAAACTGTACAAGCAAAGAAGGAAAACAAAACAACAGCTTGAGAACACATACACATTTCTATACATGCTGGTCATTCCACTACTTAGACATCAAAATTATTGTTATGACCCATTATTTTCAAAGTGTATATTTTAAAACTCTATGTTCTACATACCTGTCCAGTCTCCTACTATTTTAAGGTGGACCCCAAATGTTGCTTTGGTTTCAGTAGGACACTAAAAAAATAAATAAATACTGGAATCAATTCTGAATAATAATTATATAGTACCAGAGTATGATTCAATTACTACTTTTATTCTCATAGAAAATCTCCAAAATCAATAAGAAATAGAAAGGAATGGACTAAAAAAAATCTATACAGATCCTCATTAGTGGGAGAAAAAAAGCAATGCCAACCAGTCAATAAGACACTATACGTTTCTCGAAAAGCCCATATGTATTATATAAAACAAAAAATACACATAGTCTAAAATGGCTAGTATATTCCATCTAACCATAAATCTTGCTTAAATATATTTTGAGTTAAAGTATTTAAGAGGACACAGCTTTTAACCACGAAGGAAGAAATGGAGACTGATGATTTTAGTGTCTTTTTCTTTGCAGATATTCTTATATGCTTCACATCCTAACAAATTCCGGGGAAATGAAAAAAATAATTATCAATGTGACCTGAATTTTCTGTGTCCAATGAAGAAACTCCTACTGAAAGAGTTTTATTTCATTCCCTCCCATAATTCTCAGAAGAAATCTGGAGTAAAGTGGCAAGGGTACCTGAGGAGGGGAGTGAGCTGTGGTACTGGAGGTAAGAAAAAGTACCTGTGGTCCCGTGTTTAGCAAATATAGGAAACAACCACATAGTAAAAATGAGAGAATAATTTTTAGTTCACAATAAGAAAATGCAGTATCTCCCTTTATTTTACAGAATACCAATCCCTTTCCACAATTCTAAAATTCAGAAATTTTCAAAAATGAGTTTTTTCATAACACATTTGGTGGCACTATCAGACCTGAATTGATGGGAAGGTAATGATGGGAGGTTAATACTTCTGTATAAAAGTTCATACAGAACTATTTTCCTACAGAAATACCCATTTGTTTAAGAATGCTGCCTCATATCCTACTAGAGATCTTAGGTAATATATTAATTATGCATACCTTTTACAACCCTCAAAATTCTGAATTCCGAAAATACATCTAGCATAAGGGTTATGGGTAAGGGATCATCTGCATGTGACTAGCCAGTGTTCATTGAATATCATGTACCAAGGGCAGGGCTAAGTGCCTCATTTCTAAAAGTTCACAATAACCCTGGTGAGTTGTATTTCATAGTTAAGGAAATTGAGTAATTAAGACTTAAAATCAACTTTTAACAACCTTTATGGGAAAAGAATTTTAAAAAGAGTGGATATATATATAACTGATTCACTTTGCTATACAGCAGAAACTAACATAACATTTTAAATCAACTATATGCCAATAAAAATTTTTAAAAATAAAAAAAATTTTTTTAAAGGAAAAAAATAAATCAACTTGCCCAAGACAGAGTTTGGGTCTGGGTTTGTCTGACTACACAGTTCGTAACTATGGCAGGCCACTGTCTCCACTAAAGCAAAGATATGGAAAATGGCTAAGGATTGCATGAGAAGTCAAATGGAGTAGGGGGAAAAAAAGGATTTGTTGAAAATTAGTGGAATCAATGTACAACAATATGAATTAAGGGGAAATATGGGCTGAAGTTAAAGCACAGATGAAAGAATATGCCAGTGGCTCTGAGGGCCTTGTGATAGAGAATGGGTTACATGAAGTAAGTTGAAGATCCTCGAGCTCACTATGTTGACTAATTAACGTAGGTCACATAGGGATGCTCTAAGGAAAAGAAATAAAGGAAGGTGAAGACACCATGGAGATATGTAAACAACTCATCAAAGCAGATAAGTAGCTTGGAGGTCAGTGAAAACACTAAATAAAAAGTTAGGTATTAATCATTTCTTCATGACAAATCATAAACAAACTAAAAAGCACATGTTCAGGGTTGAGATTTATTGTAACATGGAATTTCCAAACCACTATTCCACAATCAGTGTTTCTAATAGGATTATTACTACTAACTGTAGTTTAAAATATTGAAATAAATGAAAAGAATATAAAAATCATATTACTTAAATATTATTTATATTATTAAAATGATATTACTTCATTTATAATTCTGACTCTAACGTTTAATTATTTAATTTACATTCTAGTTTTTAATAACTCCAAGAGCAATGTTTTGTCATTAGTAAATCTCCAAATAAGATGATGTGATCTGTAAAAACCCACCACCACTTTTACTTCGTACTATCAATACTTAACGCTGGCCAGAGCTTCTATGCTGTAAAAGTTGTAGCTGCCAGAAAGCAAGAATCCCAACAGAGTTCCAAGCTACCAATCTGATTGTTCCCATGTCTCTTGATGTTTCCCTTATTGTGAACTAAATCTTAGGTTACGAAAAGAAGATCTAAGCCAAGAAGATAGAATAGGGAGCAACAAAGTTAGTCTTTCTATGCCTGAGTGCGCATCTGGCTTGATTTAATCTTATAATGTATTCTAAAGGAAAATGTACATTTTGCCAAATATTCATAACTCTGTTCTATTCTTTCAGTGCAGACATTGTAAAAGATAATTACATATGATGTTTAACATTCCCTCAGGCCTTGTAGGAGCCTATAAACCTCCTTCTTCTAAGTGTTGGCCAAATGTATCAGGATAGCTTTTAAGGCTGATCTGGTTGTGAACAGGTAGAACACAATATTGTTCCTCTCAAACTCTTGGGAATGATGCCTTTATAAATTACTGATACTTCCTCAAACTAGCTAGGAATTAAGAAGACAGATTTTAACAGAGTCTTTGCCCAATCATATCACCCCAGATTTGAAGGGGGCCTGCACAGAATAGCACACAGAATGACTTCAGCATGTGTGGTTTGAAAACATGACTGAAAATCTTAGAATCACATTTTAGTACCTTTGCACAAATAATGTTCAGATTCATTAATGTTGTCTAAAGCACAGTGTAGTGATTCCTTAATGTTGTTTCACTATCTTTTTAAAAGTGTTTAGAAAACTTCTCAAAGGGAAGAAATAATAAAGTATTCATATCTTTGGCTACCTTGTTTCTCTTAGAACATTAAAAATAAATATGCTAATGACAAATTTTCAGTTAAAAAATGTTGTAGGACATGTAGTAAAGTTCACATTATTAAAATTAAAACAGATATTAGGGGACTTCCCTGGTGGCACAGTAGTTAAGAATCCACCTGCCAATGCAGGGGACACGGGTTCGTGCCCTGGTCCGGGAAGATCCCACATGCCGTGGAGCAACTAAACCCGTGCGCCACAACTACTTAGCCTGTGCTCTAGAATCTGAGAGCCACAACTCCTGAGCCCACGTGCCACAACTACTGAAGCTCACGCGCCTAGAGCTCGTGCTCCGCAACAAGAGAAGCCACCGCAACGAGAAGCCCACGCACCACAATGAAGAGTAGCCTCCACTCTCCGCAACTAGAGAAAGCCCACATGCAGCAACGAAGACCCAACGCAGCCATAAATAAATAAATAAATAAAGAAATAAATAAATAAATAATAAATAAAATTTATAAAAACAGATATTAGGGCTTCCCTGGTGGCGCAGTGGTTGAGAATCTGCCTGCTAATGCAGGAAACACGGGTTCGAGCCCTGGTCTGGGAAGATCCCACATGCCGCGGAGCGACTGGGCCCGTGAGCCACAACTGCTGAGCCTGCGCGTCTGGAGCCTGTGCTCCGCAACAAGAGAGGCCACAATGGTGAGAGGCCCGCGCACCGCGATGAAGAGTGGCCCCCACTTGCCACAACTGGAGAGAGCCCTAGCACAGAAACGAAGACCCAACATAGCAATCAATCAATCAATCAATAAAGAAATCTTAAAAAAAAAAAAAAAAAAAAAGTTGCTTATATTTAAAAAAAAAAAAAAAAACAGATATTAGTGTTTTCCCTCTATACATAGAAATACATTGATGAGACTATATGATACATTGTTAAGAATATTAATTTCTGGGAAGTAAAATTGAAGACAGAGAAAATAACTCATTTCATACACATCTATTTTTAAAATTTATTATTAAGCTTTTTAATGTTTATAATTTTAAATACTTTAAAAGTTTAATTTAAAATATAAACATTAAAACATTCCTGAGTCTTACTTTAGTCTCACTTAAGTTTCCTATATAAAGAGAATGGAGTTTGGCTGATGTTGACCTTAATATAAGTAGCAGAATACACATCACCTAGTTTAAGGAGAAGAAAATAAAATGACAGAATTTGCAAGAGACCTGGGGGAATGTGTACTTTGATATCCTGGAGAAAAACAACCTTTTCTTTCAAATTATTTGTTCAAAATGGCATTGGGTTTTTAATGTGCTCAAATGACTAATGATTTTATAACAGTCCCACAAAAATATAAACAGATATTACATAATCATCTTACATCTGAGAACAAAATGTAAAAATGATGTCACTGCACAGGAATTCATTCAACACAGAAAATGAATTTAAAAGCCACCATGTGTTTATTTTAAATCAAGAGCTTTGCAACAATAAATAAAAATAATTCTAAAATGGATGTTACTATGTTAAATATTAAATTTTCAATGGAACAAATTTCTTAAACCAGAGAAAATGATCACAGAATATGATGTTCTTTAATCATTATTGTCAGGTCTTTATTTTTAACCCTCTTTTCCAAAGCTCTAGTTTCACATTTTCTATGCCTGCTAGATAATTTCTACTTGAAATTTGCTCTAAATGTAATATATCTAAAATTGCTGTTATCTTCTTTCCCAAATTATCTTCTCCTTCTAATTCCCCTAGGTCTGGACATGGAACTTACATCCCACCAGAACAGAGGTTCAAATCTCAGAGTAATACCAGGTATTTCTCTTCCTGCCAGCATTCAATCAATTTTCAAGTCCTTTCAAATAATATTACCAAAGAAAACATCTGATCACAGCAATCTCCTACTGATTAACCTTTCGTATCCTCTTATGGGAAAACACGCACATTCTTTCTTTCCTACGGTCCCTGACCAACCACATTTGTTCCAAATTCTTTCCAATTTTATATTCTATTTTTCCTCTTTGATTCACTCTAATCCAGCTAAGCCAACATGGATCAACTAATATATTTTCTTGTCTCTTCATTTTCCCACTTACTAGTATACTCATTTAGAATGACTTCATTCCCATTTCTCATATTGGACACTGGTAATTCTTTAAGGCCCATCTCAAATGCTACCACTTTCATGAAGAAATCTTGATTTCCCATGCTACAAAAATCCCTCTCTTCTCTGAAATTCCAAATTACTTGACTTTTATGCCCTTTATTACAGTTTACCTCTTTAATTTTGTGTAATTTTTCCAGTATTAATATACTATAAGTGTCTTGAGATCAAGAACGATTTCTAAATCATTATCATATATTCCATAACATCTTACCCTTATTGGGTGTGCATTCAAATATCAGTTAATAAAATATTGGAGAATTAACCTGAGAATGAATAAGGACTTCAGCAATGGGCAATTCTTCTACAATTTATTCAAACATTCAACAAACATGTATTGAGTATTAAAAAGTTTCACAGACTATACTAGGAGCTCATGTAACTTCACAAATGAGGACTGTTCTAAAAGTAAGAGAGGAGATAATGAGCCAGGAGCGCAAAATCCATCACAATTAGTGCAGCATCGTGACCCTAAACGTTTTGACAAACATAACATTTCAATATTTACTGGTTTACTTGAAGGAAAAAGTTAGTGTTTACTTGTATGGTTTCATGAAAAAAATGCTAAATATTAAACAGAAAGATCCTGGAAAAGTATGTAAGTGAGATTTTTGCTAACTTCAATGGAATATGTGCATTTATCTCAACTCCCTCAAAAGAAAAAAACCAAAACACTGAAATAACAATTTATGAATATAAAAATACACATGACAATATCAAAGGTAACACAGGGAATGATAACAACAATAGAGAGGTGTCAACATATTTTGAAAGATGAAATGTGGGTGACATGGTGGTTTGGGAACTGACTGAAAAAAATTCCAAAGCTGAAATCGCACAACCTTCAAAAAGGGGATCACCTTGAGAAGCAAGCGCATCTTTCTCACACCTCATTGGGAAAACCTACATCTCAGAGACCTCACAGACAATAGAAGAAAGCTGAGGTTGGACTTATAATTTTAAAGAAGAGAAGAAATGTGTTCATGTCTGTATATGGGATAACTTGACCCCCAAATTACCTCACCTCAAGCACAAGTCAGGCAGCTATGCTCCCACAAATCCAAACACAAGTAGGACAAGTAGAGGTGGGAAAAAGAGGGCTCAAGATACAGGAATAACCTGTACAGTGGAAAGTAGGGCTGAGATGTCATTCATTTGCTCAGGAAATATTTGATAAAAGTAGACTAAGTGCCATATCACATTTACATATCCCAAACTGAGCTCTACAAATTCTCATCAGAATGAGAGTTTTTGTAGATGAGAATTTGATAGGGAGGGCCCTCCCTATCTCAGATAATGCAGTTCCAGTTGCTCAGACCAAAAAACAAAACAAAACAAAATAAATAAAATAAAATAAAATAAAAACCTTCACTCTTGTATTTCCTTCACATTCCATACCCAGTCTATCAAGAAATCCTGCTAACTCTTTCATATATATTAAGAACCTGATACTTCTCACCAGCTTCACTGTCACCATCCTGGTCCAAGCATCATCATACCCCAAGTGGATGACCACAACGGCCTCCTAACTGGTCTCTCTGCTCTGCCCTTCATCTAACCTTAACATAGCATCCGGAGTGCTCCTGCTAAAAACTAAGCCAGGTCATGTCCTTCCTCTACCCAGAGCCATCCAATGGCTCCTTCCTCACTCAAAGTAAAAACCAAAGCCCTTGCAGTGTCATATAAACCTTACATAATCTGACTCCTCATGACTTCTCTGACATTATTTCCTACCATCCTTCCTTTTCCTTAGTCTATTCCAGACACTCTGACCTCTGACCTCCCTTCTCCACTCACACCCCTCCCCACACCCACCCACTCACACAGATACAAGTCAACAGATATCAAGTATAGCTCAAGGTGAAAACTGCCTGGTTTTTTAACAGAAAAATGACATAATCTGATTTTCATTTCAAAATAATCACCTTGGCAGCTTGTTAAGATTAAATGGTAGCTGAGTAAGGGCAGACAGATGCAGAGCAGTCAGGAGGCCATCCAATGGTAGTAGATTGGACCGGGGTGGCAACGGTGGAAATGGTGGACATATTTTGAAGGTAGAACCAAGAAAATTTGTGGATGGATTTTTGTCTATATTTTTAAAAACTGATAAAAGTCAAGAATGATGTTCAGGTTTTCAGCCCGAGCAACATGGACAATTGAGTTGTCATTAACTGAAGTGGGAGAAGATGGTGGGTGGGATAGGTTGGAAGGCCAAAGGTTAGTTCAATTTTAGACATGTTAATTTAAGATGTCTATTAGACATCCAAGTGGAAGTTCCCGGTAGACGATTGGATACAGGATCCTGAATTTCAGAGATGGGGCCTGGGCTGGAAATATAAATTTGGGAGATGATAGCATACAGATACATCAAAAGGAAAGATCACCAGAGAAATGAATTTAGCTGGAGAGGAAAAGTAGTTCAAGGAATGGATGCTGGAGGGTTCTGATATTTAGAGGTCATGGGATGACAAGGA
The DNA here is from genome assembly GCF_949987535.1 of Balaenoptera acutorostrata. Taxonomy (NCBI): domain Eukaryota; kingdom Metazoa; phylum Chordata; class Mammalia; order Artiodactyla; family Balaenopteridae; genus Balaenoptera; species Balaenoptera acutorostrata. The sequence goes on from NC_080072.1 coordinate 68,213,539, forward strand.
ATAGCAAAAAAAGAAAGACCGAGTAAAAGTACCCAGAAACCTAGGAGACAAGCCAGGTGAGTGGATGTCCTGGAAGCAAAATGAAAGCAGGGTGTCGATAAAGCAAGTGATCAGCTGTGCCAAATGGAGCTGAGACGTCAGTCCAACTGAGGACTGGGAAATGACCCTCGGACCTAGCAATAACATGGTCACTGTTGACCTCAGAAATGTTTAAGTAGAGTGGTATGGACAAAGTTGGTGGATTTAACAGCGAATAAGAGGAAAGGAAGAACTGAGAAATGGGGCAGTAGCAGAAAGGAGATGTTAAGTCAAGAAAGGAGCTTTTGTTGATCATCTTCTCTTTGGTATCTAGGTAAAAGGAGGCATCCAAAAATACCAATTGAATAAACCAAGTTTAATATTAAACAACAGGTTTGCTCTGAATACATTGACCTATTTAAGTTCATATTTATCATGTAGGATCACATTAGGCACTGAAGGAATATTTTCTTTTCCCCTGGAAAAAAGTCAAACTAGAGCAGTTAAATAATGTCTAATTTTCAGAGAATTCAGATGCCCTGTTAAGTTTCCTGAACATTAGTGACCTTCTGGAGCAATTTCCACCACTGTGCCTGCTCTGTGGTTAAGACACATTGTTGCCTTGCCTATAGGTATAGGTCCTTTGCCTGTAGGTATAGGTCCTTTGCCTATAGGTATAGGTCCTGTTTTATAGGTCCTTGCCTATCATCCATCCCAGCTGAGCTTCTAAATTGTGCAAGCAAAAGATTTGTGAAACCCTAGAGAAAAGTAATTTTTAAGAGTTAAATAGATGAGATCAAGACCCAAGATCAAAACAACTGATCCAGACTTCCTGGTTATATTTAAACCCATGGAATTAAATAAATAATAACAAAAATAGTTTGCCAGTCTTGAGAAATCCATGGCCATTCTTGTCTGGTTTTCATTGAAAACTGGAAGGACTATTCCCAAAGTGACTGGTTGAGAGATGAAAAACAAAAATCAGAAAAATAATGGCAAGTGCAGGCATGCTATGTAAAAGTACAGACAATAACAAACTAACAACTAGACTTTCCTGTGACTCATGGAAAAATATGTGAAATCAGGTTATCCAAGTTTAAAAATAATGAATCATACAATTTAAAATACAGATGTCAGGAAAGCACATGTGTGTTTCTGAATAAAAATAATAATGAAAGGATACAGAGATACTTATGCAAACTTCAATCAATTACTGATATACAAAAGCAGATTCTGCATTCTTTATTTGAGAATCCATGAAAAATATTAATAAACATAATTAATATCTACCTCAGTTAAATACTAAGAGATGTTACATTCTGTAGTAAGCAATAGGTTTCATGCTTTCTTAAGTTTGGCTTTTTAAAATCATCTCTGATTTACATATCAAATTAGGTGAGAGCATACCTTAATATATTTGTTTTGGCAGAAAATCCAAAGTTTGGTAATTACAGAGCACAGCTAGAAAACACTTTAAGAGATCAACTACATAGTCAAAAAAAAAAAAAAAAAGAAAAGGAAAGAAAAATCTACCCAGGTTTTAAGTCAATAAAGGTTTAAAGAAGGAGAAGAATCAGAAAACTTGAATTTTGGTTCCAACTTTGTCATCAGTTGTGTTACTTTGGTTTTTTTGATTTTTTAAACAATTTATGCTTTAGATACCTCCTTCCCTCACAGCAAAGAAACAAGTAAATCTGCTGTTTGGACTACAAATTTGTAAAGTTCAATAACTTTAGATAAACTATTAGAATTTATATGTGTCTCAAGTTTAAGTTTTAAAAATAGAATTATCTCACAAAAGCTATATTTTAATACACCTTTTATATATTTATAGGTATATAAATGTATATAAATATATAAATTTAAATACATCTATCTAAGTGTTGTGTGTAGTGGAAACTGTGGTGCACTGTTCAGGTCTTCTTCCCTTCTCCCTTTTCCCAATTTTCAGTATTAAAACACTCATTTCCTCAATCTCCCAGCTGCTCAAAGTGCTGCCTGCTGAGAGCTACTTCTGAGACCCTCCCCAGGAATTGCCATCCACAGACAAACGCTTCCCCACCCATGTCTAAGCGTCAAATCCAATGACTGTAATTTGGGAGTACAAAGATTTGTCCTCCTGACTTCAAGACAGGACAACTCTGAACTATCATTTTACCTGCAGATCTCCTGTGTGAGCTACTGAGGCCTCTGCGGAGACTATATCACAGTTCAACTTCTGCCCTGCCTCCTTAGTCCCTCACTCCTTACCAGGTGTTGATCTGAGCACACTAACCAACAAACCTGTGGCACGCAAATCTCTACTCCCAGTCTGTTTCCCTGGAAACCCAACCTGAAACATCCTTCATCCCACGGGCTAGTAAACCACAAGAGGCAAATCATCAGTCCCCCAAATGACTGTTTCTAAACCAGTCTATGGGCAGAGCTTAGTCAGTTATTGCATGCTGGAGAAGGAGAAAACAAAAACAAAAAAAGTCAGTTTAATCCTGTTTTGACTGTCCACTCATTATTGGAAATAAAAATATCATACGACAATGCTTATACGTGGAATCTAAAAAAAAGGTACAAATGAACTTAGTTACAAAACAGAAATAGAGTCACAGATGTAGAAAACAAACTTGTGGTTACCAGGGGATAAGCGGGGGGAGGGATAAATTGGGAGATTGGGATTGACATATACACACTACTATATATAAAATAGATAACTAATAGGGAGCTACTGTATAGCACAGGGAACTCTACTCAGTACTCTGTAATGGCCTATATGGGAAAAGAATCTAAAAAAAAAGTAGATATATGTATATGTATAACTGATTCACTTTGCTGTACACCTGAGACTAATACAACATTGTAAATCAACTATACTCCAATAAAAAAAAAATTTTTTTAAATTGTGGGATTGGAGTGAGAAAAACAACAACAACAACAAAAACAACTTCTAACTGACTGAGAATCTACTGTGTGCCAAGCACCATGCTTAGCACTTGATTATATCTTTTTAATTCATATTCAAAGCTTCATAGAGAAGTTACTATTATTATCCATGTTTTATAAAGAAGTAAACCAAAGGTAAGTGTGTTAATTATCTTGTCCAAGGTCACAATACTAATAAGTGGGGTATTCAGGTCTCCAATATCAGCTGTCCAGGATTCCAAAATCTATGGTCTAATACTGTACAGTGCCCTCTGATCTCCAACAACCTTTGTCAGCAAACGTTCCTGCTGGTTACACCCTGAGAGAATGCAAGTGCTATCGCAGAATACAATCACAACTTTCTGGGAACACCCACCAAATTAGCATGGCTTCCATATGTAGCAAAGTCAATGTCAAGTATAAGAAATGCTGAAGCACTTTAAGTAATGAAAAGTCCAACCTTTGAGTTCCTAATTAAATCAGTAGTCAAAACTTAGCCTTACTTTGACTGAAATTATGAAAAATATTATAGTGCTTCTGTACCTTATCTTTGCACCAACTTTTTTTTGTTATTTTCAGTTGTAAAAGCTTCATCTCTGTTTAAAAAATGAGTTGAAATTCAAGCTACTGAATTTGGGATCAATGTATATTTTATAGATTTGATTTTTCCTTATACTGACACAATATATTAAAGTAAATATTAGACTTTTCTAGCAGGGGAATTTGACTTTCAACTCTACACAGTATTTGAAGAGCTTAGTAGTGTGGGCAATATAAAACTTTCAACTTCATATTTCTCTTGAAAATACATTTTTATAGTTTCAGTAAATTTCTCTTTTAAATGGTAATTCTTTTTTGTTGACTCCAACAAGTATGTCTAAGAGCAATAGGAGTTTTAGAAATATGAATGCCCTGAACATGGCTAGGTGGTGAGGCATGAGAGAGACAGGGCAAAATAGCTGACAATACACCTTTCAGCCAGGCAGTCTGTGTTTCTATCTCACCTGTGCCACTAATTAGTTGTGTGTTATCTAATATTTCTGAGTCACATTATTTTCTGCATCATAGAGAGCTAACAATACACATCTCATAGGAATATAGTAGAACTAAATAATATAATATTTTCAAAGTTTGTTTAGGCATTTAATTAGTAGGTACTATTATCCTTGACAAAGATGGGGTGTATATACAATTTTAGTGGGAATTGGCATATGGGAAGTCACTTTGTTTTGCTTTGTTTTATTTCAAAGGAACCCTTAAAACTATCCAGTGAAAATGCTTGAAAAGCATGTATTTTACATGTAAGTGCCAAACAGAAGTAATTGGACAAAAAGAAGGAAATGGCAGGAAAAGACAGTAAATTAACATAATAGCATAATGTAAAATTTAGCTTAGAAATGTTTTTGCTTTACTCAAATTCATTTCCAGGCAGCAGTACCATTCACCTCTTTTCCCTCTTACAAAAACAGCGACTCCCTTGGGGCATGGTATGAGTGAGACAGCTAGCAATTCCCTCAAATGTGGGAGGGCTATAAACCATTTCCTAAGCCTACACAAAGTACAAGGTACACAGATGGTCTGGTGAAAAGAATCTTCCTTTGCCTTAAAATTTCTTTTGGAAGCCAACTATTGTTGCAATTTAAAATATCTATGAGATATAATTCTTTTTAAAACAATTAAACCTTTATTTGAGGTTTAATAGGGCATAATCAAAACATACAAAAAATGATGTTTAAAATAAGGATAAATGTGAATACAAAACCTAAACTTGCAAAGTCAAGATCCATTTTGACCTGCAGGTTGCTAGGCAAACCTAAGATATATTGATAACATTTGTCAAATAAGCAACAGAAATTAGGAGCAAGTAATTTTCCATTGTTAGCCCTGAGAATGGGGAAGTGGAGGTGAAAAATTGACCTGCTGTCTCTAACCAGATGTTCTCAGTAAATTGTTTCCCTTTGTCTTTGGTGGTTCTTCCCAAACTACCTCCGCCGTAAGTACATTTCCCGTTCCTCTTATCAGCTAGAGAAATAGTCATCATGACCTTAAAGATTAGACTCAGAACCTGACTGGAAACCTGCTCTTTGACTGAGAGCCACATCAGCCATAAGCATTTCCTCTTTCTCCTTAAATCCTCTAGCTTTTCCTTTTCTCTCGCTTCACCTTCCAAGTGAGAGATGGGAGGAAAAGAAAATTCACCTATGAAGTATTTCTCAAGGTTAAGTCCCAAACACGAATTATATATTAAGTGTTTTTCACTCTTTCAACAGATATATATTGGGTTACTCTGTGTACCAGATGCCGTGCTATGAACATAACTTTGAAAGGGTTCCTGGAGCTTATGGTCTAGGAGGAAGACAGGTATTAAACAGGTAATTTAATGGCACTAATTGCTGAAGAGAATATACAGGGTCTTATAAAAGGAAAAGGTCAAGAGAATGTATGGTATTTGGAGAGTGAATAAGTGGAAGAAGCAGTGGTTGGTTTCTAGGGCAAAGAGATTAGTCTAGACAAAGATCTAAAAGTGAGAAAGTAGAAAAGGGTTAAATAAATGGGTGAATAAAATTTAATGGGATTATTTATTAAAGAATGTCTTAAAACCATTAATATGGTAAGAGAAACTATGAATTTTTAAAAGCGATATACACTAAGCACTATTTTCCAAACTATTTTAGGTCTTTTCTTTCTTGTTTTTCTTAGAGAATTTTCAGAGAACCATGTTCCTTGAAGAGAACTGAAGACTGGCCTGGAAGAAGCAGAAGGAAAAAGGAAAAATCTTTTCTTAATTGAAGAAAGTAAGAAAGAAGAAAAACTATGATGGATACAGAATCCCAGGCATCCAACCTCTTTGCCTCCATCCAACACACTCTGACCCTGAATCTTCTGAAACAAGCTTGTACTGGACACAGTGCTGAGGACTTACCAGACCTCCTTTAGAGTCAGGGTGATGGTCCTTTGCTGTAGGAAGCTGCTCATAGGGTACTCAGGAGGACTGTATACCTAATAGCGCTTCACTGAGGTGAGCAGAAGCTCTTCCGTCTCCCCACCCGGCCAAATACATCCTATTTCTCAAAGTAGTCACTATACCAATATTCTTTCTCCAAGAATAATGTACTGTTATTCCTATTCTTACACCTTAGGATTCCATGGCGGGGGGGCGGTGGGGAATGTAAATAGTCCTTCATTCACACAACAAAATGTAAAGTACCTGAGAAAATTCTTATATCATTTTAGCTTGTTTTATCTTTAGACTGCTATCCCTATCTTTTCTTTTGATTCATAGCCAAACACTACTATTTGGGAGTTGATGAGAGCAGAGATTCACTCACAGACAGAACTAATAAGTGACAGAGTTGGGACTGAATTCTAAAGTTCCTGTCATTTGTGTGAATATTTACTACCTTTTACCTCACATGTAATTTGTTCTCCCTTTCTTAGCTCTCTCTCCTATTTCCAGTTGCTGCTCTTCTGTCTGTTCCCTCCGTTCCCTTCTCCTCTTTTCTTTTCCTCCCATCCGTGCCTCAAGCCAGCTACAGGGTTATCACAGCTCTTCCCCAATCAGCTTTCAGGAAGCAGACCAGGCCACATAAAGCATTTGCTTAAAGCCCTTCAGATTCTACACAACACTTTATTTTATTTCTCCTTTGCCCTGTAAAAAAGTTCTAGGCCAGCTGAAAGAGACTAGATCTAGAAGCATCTACTCAGTGTGTAACACAGGTGAAAAGTTCCTGGATTTTCTGTTTTGAGAAAACATAAAAGTTTTCAGTGACAGAATATATACTAAAAAGTAAAAAATCTTTTTTTTTGTTGTTGAAGCTGGGTGTTGGGAATGTGGGAGTTCATTATACTATTCGCTCTACTTTTGTGTATGTTGAAAAACATTTTTATAAAAAATCCCTCTCTTCTCTGTAGTTGACATTCAGCAACGGCCTTCTTTTCTTATTCCATATTCTCTACTTAATGCTATGATGAAGAAACGATTTTCAAAATAGAGTCTCATGTTGTACACCTTAAATATATACAATTTTCATTTTTCAATGAAATGATGTATGTAAGCTAAATCATTATGCTGCACACCTTAAACTTACACAGTAGTATATGTCATTCATATCTCAATAAAACTGGAAGACAAATTAAAAATAAATAAATAGATAAATAAATTTGCTACATACAAACGGAATGCAAAATTTGGAGCAAATGAAGCAAAAAATTCTCTTTCTTTTTAAGGAATTGTTATTGGATAAATAACTTCTGTTTTTTTCTCTAACCGTTTGACACTTCCTTTCTGCTTGTTTTATCCTTTAAATACAAAATTTTCTGGTCTAGCCGTCTTCACAAGTACATGTTCTCAAGGGGCAAGTTCACACTGAAAATAAAAATCATAATACTTGCTAACACGTATCGACATGTACCTGACACTTCACGTTCCAGGCTGTGTTCTACATACTTTATTTGTAGTAGTTCACTTAAACTCATAAATGTGTGAATAGCTGTTGCTTTTATCACAATATTACACTGAGAAATGAATGTACAAAAAGATGAAGTAACTTGGCCAAGGTTTCCAAGTTTTCAACTTGACTAATACATCAAATTTAACAGCGGTTCCAATCCCAGCACAGCCTCATCCCAAAACCTCAGCACTTTGACACTAGTTATTTTTCTGTCCTCTCCCCCATAATTTGTTCAATTTTATTTGCATATCTTAGCATATATTTTAAACATGTGGTCCCTGTCTCAGTTACCTTTGTTAGAAACTGAATAAAATCTTAACCTCTATCATCAATGGGGAATGTTAAATAAATTACTGTACATTCCTACTGTGAAATATTATACAGTGATCAAAAAGAATGAGGCATACACAAACACAGTAACATGGAAAGTTGTCCATGACATATTGTTGTGTAAAAAGAGAAAATGATAAAACAAAGGATCCAGCAAACAAATGCCAGACACCTATATATGCCAAAGTATACAGAAAAATATCTGGAAGACTATAGGTCAAACTCAAGAAAAGGACTGGGGAGTGGGGAAATGAGGAAAAGTTATAATGTGATCTTACATGCTTGTGAATTGTTTACTTTTTTATAATGGGCTCATGCCATTTGTATAATGGAAAAAAATAACGTTAAACAATGGGCTAACAATATTTGATAATGCCGTTATTTAGCTAGATTTCCCCTCATTATTATTCCATTTTATTTTTCTGACCTTATTTTCCTTTCCTTTCTCCATACACAACCTGGGTGCCAATTATACTGGGCTTTTTCTTTTCTGAACATTTTCTTATGCTTCCACCTCAACCCAGAGTACTTTCTTTTTCTATAATTTTAATCTCTCTAAAGAAAATCATGCACATATTATATTTTGGTACATACTTCATAAAAGGAAGAGTCCAAATATTCAGGAAATTTTCTGCATTTTGAATCAACAAGGTTTAATAAATTAAATATACTATTTCCTGAAGTTTAAAGTTGTAGAAAATAAAAAATAGTTTAAAAGTTTCTGAATAATTATATTTCTTTGTAAAAAGATGGCTTACTTAAACATTAAGGATATTGTGACAGGTTTGAATGATTTTTAGAATGAGGTGGAGTGTACACACACAAAAAGAAAAAGACACATTTCATTCTAAAAATTAAAAAATCAAAAACAAGTTTCTTACCATTGTGAGAGTAAACGGATGGTTTTCCAATGCAGACACACTGGGACAATGTAGAATAATATACTAAAAAGCAACAAACAATTTTTAAATGACCAAAAAAGAAATTCAAATAGTCTAATGGTGCTAATTTTCAAAAAATATGGAAAGATAAAGGGTATTTTAAAAGTTTCTGGACACTGACTTACCTGGCCAGGTCTTGCTTTAAAATTTTCTTTGACCATTCGGATTTCCATGACATCTGAGGGATGACTTATGACTGAGATGATGGTGACTGGCTTATTGCTCCGGATACACCTGTAAAGCCTTTCAGCACAATACAGGCACAAAGGTCCAGAAATCCAAAGCCAGGTCTAACAGAGAATTTTTGAAATACACTTTAAGAAACACTTGTATCATAAGAATCTTTATATCCTGCCCAACTGCTTATTTGACACATTACAGTAATAATATATATTTTTTAGCATTCAATAATAAACACTTATTTCTTGGTAACATATCTGTAGGACAACTGGGGTGTTTGTTCCATGTGTTACATCATAGGACCAAAGCTTGAGGAGCAGTGGCTACCCCAGGTATGCTCTTGCCATGGTGCTGGTAGAAGTACAAGAGGACAAGCCCAGTCAGACAAGCACACACATCATATCCTCTGCTCACATCACATCCACTAGCATCCCATTGACTAAAGCAAGTTACATGGCCAAAAATATGGAACGCTTCATGAGTTTGCCTGTCATCCTTGCTCAGGGGCCATGTTAATCTTCTCTGTATCGTTCCAATTTTAGTATATGTGCTGCTGAAGCGAGAACAGTAATAATATTTTAATCTGTATTTTAAATAACAAAGTGTAAAGAAAAATGCGTAAAAAACAACAGATGCTCACTGCAACTTAAACAAGAGTAAAGTATAAAATAAAAGGGGAAGTAATATCAAGACCCTACCCTCTAGCCATTGCTAAGGGTATAACTACCATTAACAGGTAAGCATACATTGTTTCATATATCCTTCTGTGCACACCAGAAATATATAATGTATATATACACAATATCTTACTCTAACGAGAGAAGAAAGGGAAGTAAAAGCTCAAATAAATCTGAAGATGATTTTAACAAAAATGTACCAGTTCAATGTTTGTTAAAAAAATGAGAACCCTAGATATTGTTAATGCACACAATGTATATGCATAATGTACATATACAAAATGTATACCTAATGTAAAATATGTATATGCACATATTTTTAAATATGGGTATACCACATGTGTTGTTCACAACTTACTTTTACATAATATGAACAGCAGATAATATTTAGAATTTGGAAACCATGACAATTTTGCATGTGTGCTGGAGGGATAGCCCTGATCCCAGGATAACTGCATAACCTGTGTAGCCAACCTTTCTCCTACAGCTGCATACTTTATCTCCCTCAACACCTGGAAGCCTCCAACCCAAACTTATTTTCATGGTCACTTTTTTAAATCTTATTTATGGAGTTATTCCAGAATTCTATTCTTCCACGCAAATCATGCCTCTTCCTCACATTTGGTTAGAAACTGTGTGAAGAATAAGTATCACAGGACAAGCTCTGCAACTTTGGGACAGTCAACGTTTGGGCATCAGGTCACACACAAGTAAAATGGGAGTCCCAATACCTGCCCTCCCTAACATATAGCATTGTGTGAATCCCAGAAAAGCAATGAAGGTTGTAAAGTCTAATAGAAATCTAGAGGGTTATTATTAATAATAAACATAAGACTAACACTCACTCACTCCAAAGTCATCTACAAACTCTACCTTTTGACCCCCCTTTCTTCTTCTTAAAACAGACATTCAACATCACTATTCCCTGATTTTCACTTGCTACAAAGAATACAGGGTGTAATACCCATGTGGGCAGCTCCCACGGCCACAAGGGAAGATTAGGACCTTTATCAAACTACTGGCTGGGTATTTGGGAAAGAAGTTTTCTAAGAGCAAATCAACAACCTGGTTTTACACTCTACTTCTCCCACGTGTTTGTTTGTAGAGTTTGGTCAAGGTATTTTATGTATTTAAGCCACAATTTCCTCATCAGAAAATTGAGGATGATAGTAATTACTTCAAAGAGTTGTGAATATTGAAAAAATTATGCATATTATATATTTTAGCATAGTTCCTAGCAGATGATATTAAGCATTCAATAAATTGATTTTACAGCTTAGTATTTATAATATTATATATAATATTGTACCATAATATTATACCATAATAATTATTAGTAGTAGTACTAGTTCTTTCACTATTGTTTTCCTTATTCAACTTATTTTTCTCAATGCATAAGGAAAATATCTTTGCTACCTTTCTTGTGGCAAGTACCAGTGCCACAGTATGCAAAGATCATATGATCAGTTAAGCAGGGATTTTCTATATTCTGTAATATCGTAGGTCTTTCTCGTTGAGCTGTCGGCTGCCTATAATGAAACAATAGGTAATAACTTGCTATTGAAACATCCTGAAACATTCTCTTCTGCAAGAATAATTGCTTCATTACCTTCAAAAACATGTCTAAATACAATGTTGATCAATTGTTATGGAAACATGGACTTTGCAGAGACCAGTAAAGACATAGAATTAATCTGACCTGTGGAAAATTAGCTTGGAACCTGGGCTCTTCCATACAAATCTTCACAAATGTGTTCTGGGTAAGCTCATCTGGTTTTGAAAATCCTCCAGGGAAAGATTCATGAAAATGTTCTGAGAGATACGCTGGTAAGTGAATATTCTGGTAGCGGGTTCCATTAAGATTGATGCAGCCAGGAGGATGCGTATCTAAATTAGTTTGATACTTAAGCAGCCCTCTAAAGTTAAGAAAAAAATAAAAACAAGGAGATGAAAAAGAGATTGAAATCAGAGAACACAGTACAAGAAAAAACCTTATTTTCTTGTTAACTTTACATAGCATTTATCCAAAAAAATGCTTCTCATATATCTTACTTAAGAGCAATTGAGAAATCTTAAAATTTTTAATAAATTCTTTACTATGGAACTAAATAAAAAAATTTAGACCCCCCCCACAAATGCCACAAATACATGGTAGAGAAGACACATGCAATCTTTCCAAATATTCTTGAATTTGACAGCCTTTACTTCAAGTCTATTAGGCATTCATACATTCACATACAAGTTTTCACTTCAATAAACACTATAATGATGAGTACTTTCACTATAATTTCAAACACAAATGGAAAAGTATGGGGATCATATTTGACTTGGCTAAGACTAGATAAAACAAGCCTTGTTGATTTACAGAGAAACGTTAAACAAACATAATAACAGAAACTGGAAGCTTGCATCTCCTGTGATCTGAAAACAATACACAGCAATCAGGCCCTAAACCTGCTTACTTTTCAATTTCTCCATAAACAGGACCACATAAAAGGCTCAAAATAATGAATCAGGAAGCAGAACTTAAAACCCTAAAATACCATTCTTATTATTTCATATTTTGTGAGATTTAAGATAAGCCTTCAACTTTCTGTGCTCTTTATTTCTTACAAGGAGTTAAGTAAGATCTACCCCACAGGGATAGTGCATGAAACCATAGATTATATTAAAAATTTTTTTTTTTGCATAAGCAAATCTTGAAAAAAAAAGTAAGAATTTGAAAAGCATTGAAAATGTTTATTTTAATTTTGAGATATTAAAATTTTGGTTTCCAAAATTATTTTTCCTCGTTGTCTGAGTGTGTTTTTAAATTACTCTTCATGCTCTCAAATAATCAATTTTAGTACATTAAAAAAGTACATCTTTAAGTTCACCACAGCTATAATTTTACAAATGATTTACAAGGATGATATTTTCAAACAACAAAAACTATAACAAGAAAAATGATACTAAATAGGTCAATGATTTAGCAATGACTAAGGTAGTCTTTGGTGGAATGTACCATCTACTCAACCTGATCATTCTCCCTTTTACCCCTTTTGCTTATGTTCAATTCCCTTTCTCTCCTCACTTTATTTTACTCTCTTCCCTAAAACCAGTCATTATGAAGTCACTGGAGAGCACAGAGAACACGTCAGGAGCACCTAAGTAGTGGCTGTATTACATAACATCCATGGTAGACCACACACACATTTTTTTTTCAGTAATGCAGTAGATATGGCCTAGGTATTTAATAAATGAATGCATATTATATAAATGTGAGCCAAGTACATAATCTTTTATAGAGTTCTAGTCATATAATACAATTGTGCCATTTTAATACTTGAAAAATCCATTAATTTGATGCAGCTTTTATTACAAGTAATGAGTTACCCAAACCTGTTGCTCTTATTAACTATCCCAAGGGTAGTGGCTGACGGGTGGGCAGGCCAAAAATCTCGAGCATTTTTTTTTATTGGTTGTTAAGTTGAACAAACATTGGCATAATGCAACTGGCACTATCCTAGGTGGTGCTACAGATAGTCAGATCTGGCCCCTAACCCTCCAAATACTTAAAATCCAGTTTAGAAGATATCTTTAGAGAAGGTGAACATAACTGAGACCACAAATAATAATTTGAGTAGAGTGATTTAGTAAGAGCTTAGTAATGTATAGAAGACATGAGGTCCAGTCCAGAGCAATTTGTATACATTTCACATTACCCTCACCACAGCTACATGAAATACAAATTATTATTCCCATTTTACAAATTAAGAAACTATTTTAATAAATTAATACCCTAGGGTCACACAGCTAATAAGTGGCAGAGCCAAGATCTGAACACAGGTCTGACTCAAATTCTAAGCTCTTCACCTCTTACTATACAGCATGTTAGTCCATTGGATCATTGGATCCTCACAACATACCTTTGAAAAGGTTAAGGGAGGGGAAGATCAATATTTATTAAGAAAGTATGTCAGGAATTTTGTAAACATCTATTTCCCGCTTAAACTTCAAAGCAAAATAACATACCAGGTGTTTTTATTCCCATTACACAGATGAGAAACACAAGGCTATTGTTTAGGTCAGAGATTAATTAAGTAGTAGTCAAAGCATGGGATTCAGAAACCTGAGCTCCCTCACTCCAAAAACCTATATCGTGCATAGCAAATCAGTTGGTTAAAGAAGTAAACATCAAGGGAAGGGGTTCAAAACGAACAAAAGCCTGGAAATTAGGTCAGACAAAGAGAGAGAGAGAGAGAGAGAGAGAGAGAGAGAGAGAGAGAGTGTGTGTGTGTGTGTGTGTGTGTGTGTGTGTGTGTGTGTGTGAAGGGGCTGCTTCACATCAGGCAAAGAAATGTTATTTATTCCTTCTCCTAAGTCATCACAGCATTCAGGTGGACATCACCCCATGCGCTAATGGTCCTTAGAATGACAAATGTTTTTACTATGCAGTACAAACCTTCAGGACAGCCCAATCAAATAAACAATGTTGCCATTCTTGGTATATAAAGTAGCATATAATATTCTAAAATCACTTTTAATTTTGAGAGTTTTATGTTATTTTAAGCTTATCAAGCTTAATGGCATAGGTTACCTCTGTCTATGCCCATTAAAATGGTATTTTCTTTGTCTCAGATTGTAATTGTTGCTATTGAAGAAACATGGATAAGAGAGAAAAGATCTACAGGCAAACAATGATAAGAAACAAAAAATATCATTCATCAGAAAAAAATCAAGCATGGAATCTATGGGGTTTTTGGATAAACTAGGTGGTAAAGATACTGACGGGTTCAAAAGGAAGGACACTGGCAGGTACTGAACTTAGTATTGGAAGGATAGGTAGTACATGCCAGACAGGTACTTGATGTTTCAATACCTATTTCCACAAACTTCATAATACATTTGTGTGGTAAAGGTCGGTAGCCCCATCTCAGAATGAGTGAAAACATTCAGAACTGTTAAGTAATCTGCCCAAGACCACACTGTCAGTCAGTAGCCAAGTCAGAGAGTACAAAGGCCATACACCTTCCCAGGTACTAGACCTGCTCTCCCTGCAGAATTCCCATTCTACTTATGAACAATATTCTGAAATTGAAGGCCAATGTGTGCAATGAATGAATAAACTTTATGGCTCTACATGGTTATATATCTGGAAAAGGAGGTAGTATATTTCTACCAAACCAATAATTTTATGTTATTTTTCAAGTTCAAATAAATGCAGTAACTTACTTTTTCATTGTACTAGTAAAAAATAAAACTTTTTTAGTACTGGTACAGAACTTTTTAGAAGTTTTAGAAATTTCCTTGGTACTACTGAAGAAATTCTTAGAATTTGCAACCCTAGAATATAATATTTCTTTAAAAATTATATTTCAAGTCCGTAAAATAATTTTACTCTGAAGAATTTTGAATAGGAATGTATATTAGATATTATAGATATTAGATTGACAGATAAAAATCAGATATCATCTTTTTAATCCAATTACTTCACTGTGACCACATTTGTTAAAACTGAGTTCAATATTACATGTGGTCTTTGTGATTTCTTTGAATCCCTAGTACCTATATTTATTTCAGCAAACATAATATACTTGTCTTTCTTTAGAGCTTAATGCAATCTTTTCAAATACAACAGAGCCCACTTTAATTAACACTTTAAATAATGCACAGCTGTGTCTATCTGACGAATAATCCTGATCTTCTTCCTTGCCCCACATCACCACTGAGATATACCTATTTCACATTTATTATTATTTAAGTTTTGAAATTTATTAATTTAAACGATATGGCCTCTGTCTTTAAGAAGCTTAGAATTTAGTGCACTTCTATCCAACAGAACTTTCTGTGGTGGTGGAAATGTTCTAAATCTGTGCTGTCCAGCCATGGGCCACATGTGGCTATTGAGCAATTGAAAGGTAGTAGTGCAGGCAAAAAATGGAATTTTTCTTATTATTTCATTGTAATTAATCTAAATTGAATAGCACGACTTTAATGGGTATAATTAGGCATGAAAGCAAAAACAACAACTAAAAACCAAAATGAGTAATGCTATATAGATGTATAGTGACCCCTGGAGAGTACATAGAGATGATGAACTCTGATTATGACATTCTGGAAAGGGCTTCACGGGGAAGTAACTGAAGGATGTGGAAATTCCAATGTTAGAGACTAGGGAAATGGCATTCCAATATGAGGGAGTAGTATGAACAAAAGCACATTGTTTATTCCCAAATTAGTAGAAGGGATAATATCTTGTGCATTTATATATCCCCCTTATAACCACAGTCACTGCCAAATATCATCAGCCCTCCAGCAAGTTTCTTGTGTGTAGTAAGTCTTCAGTGCGTTTCTAGTGAATTGATTTTAAAAGCAAATAATAACTACATAATTTGTTTGAATACAGCATCTAAAAGTTAAAATAAAGGGAACATTCTTATATTGTTGTACCTTTCATAATTAAGTGAAAAATCATTTGAAAGTGAAAAAAAAGAAAAAGATGTTAGTGAATGGTAAGCAGAGAATATTGCCAAGTTAAGACAGTGGTGTGACAGGGGCTTGGGGAAGGCGCACATGGCCTATGTGGGAATAGGAACACTTATTACTAATTTATTTTAGGTATATTGCATTATGTTCTGAAAGAGAGATTTTGAAGTATCTCTGGAATGTCTAGCATTCTTCAATCATGAGAGATCAAGGATTTTATGGTGTATCAAAACACATGGTTGTGGACACTATTGTTTTTGCACTCATAAGGATTTCAAGATGTACTTTCAACACTCAACAGTGTTTCCACAAAATAGGTTTCTTTCTTTCTTTCCTTTTTTCCTCCCTAGGCATTATAGTTATACTACTATTTTTTAATGCCTGGCTGTGACAAAGTCATAGAAAATAATATAGTACACAGAATAAATCCTACCAGGTTAAAACATAGAAATCATAAGAACTTTTTACGGCAAAAGTTAAATATTACAAAACACTATGCCTGCCAAAAAGAGAATCACAAAATCATATCTACTTCAACTGCAAGTTACAAATTTCTAACAAATGCAGTGTCGCTTATGAGACCTTTATGTTTGTGGTGATTTTAATCCTTTTTTAAAGTGGAGAAAAAAATCCTTGTCCCACGAGGAATCTATTTTTTACCTTGTATTCTATAACATACAAAATATTTCTTTTCTTTACAGAAAAAATATAACAACTTGTTTCTGACCATTCTTTTTACTTTGCTTCAAGTACAAAAAAAGAGCTTAAGAAAATACATCCAAATTCAATATTGCAAAACCCACTGGAATTCACTGGATTCTGAGGAATCCGCTAGAATATACACTACTTAAGATCAAAGATTTGTCCTGTGCCTCTATTTTTCTGGTGTCTAGAACAGTGCCTATAATCTGTAACAAGTGTTCGATAAATATTCACTGAATGGATTAATAAATGGCTAGAAGTATATAAACAATTTTTTGTTGTGGTTATTTTTGAAACACGTGATTGAAGAGTCACCCGGTTTTAACAAACACAGAAGTTAGTTTGAACTCATTCTAATTTCAATAAAGATGTCTAGACTTTAGCAAATGGCATTTAGTAAAATAAACCATGTGTGTTCATTCAGCTTCGCAGGGAATAGCATTAAATAGGGCTGCAACTTACAGCATCCCTCTTCACCCTTGAGTACCGCAAAGTCCAACCTGAGATCTCAGCCCTGCCCTGAACCTGAGCCCATCCTAACCTAGGTAGACAAGTCATCGAGAGAGTCAAGCCTATCTGTTAGCAGCGTCTAGAAATAAGAGTGCTTTCCTAAACTAAGGATCCAGCGTGCCTCAGGGAAACCCTAAGCATCGGATACCCATCCAACCAAAGCTTCTACTCTCACCCCCACTTTGTCGGGTCTAGCCAGATTCTTGCCAGATACTTGCCTCTGCATTCTTTGCTGGGCTCTTGCTACAGATACCTGAGTGTACTCGCAACCTGCAGCTTGACTGGAGCACGTATCGTGTCTAGCTCTTGCTGGTGGTGATGCCCAAGGTACGAGACTGGGCCACACAGACAGGGCCAGCAGCATGGGTGTGTGACCTGTGTGCTCTCACGGGACCCTGATCTTAGAAGGGCACTGTAATTGGTTCAATGCTCTGTTGCCATCATCTTGAAATGCTTAATAATCTTCTATCAAAGGGCCCCGCATTTTCATTTTGCAGTGAGCCCTGCAATTAAGCACCCTGCCACAGACACTATGCAGCTGGCAAAACAAAGCCTTGGAATCTAAGGACATAGGATCAAGATCCCAACCTTCCCTAAGTGTGTGAAGTAAAATAGGTCATTTTAATATGTTTTCTCAGCTCAAAGAGAGAGACAGTGCCTGTTACCCTCTACTTCACAGGTATATAAAGGAAAGGACTTTGATCTCTTGGGAAGGAAAAAATATGTAAGCATCTAATATTTGTTACTATTTCCTCTGCTTTCAGGCTTTACTAAAAGGGCAGTGGGAGAGAAAAGGATTACTCCACATTTCAGAAAAAACACTAATGTACTGAAAATATTTCTTACAATAAATTTAGCCCTAGTTCCTTCTCCTTCCTCCCCAACTTTCTCACCCTGTACCTCTAGCCAGAACCCCTTGTTATTATAAATAAGGTCCCAGGAGAAAAACTGAGGTTAAAATTATGTGAGAAAGTATTTGGGCTGAAGCTCACTACTTCTATCCTCAAAGTGGGGAGAAAGTTAACTCACAATTTAGAAGACTAAAAATTCATTAATAAGTATAGCTTATAGCATAAATTAATTCATTTACATGAAAATGCTTCAAATATACTACACATCTCTATCTGTACAAATGGCATCCTTATGGGAGAAAATACCCCACGATCTCAATTCCCACCCCTACCTGGCTTTCAGGATAAAATATCAGCAAAAATAAATAAATCATAAGACTTTAGTCAGGAATTATTACATAGAAAAATCATTTTTTACACAAGAAGGAAAATTAATCCTATGAATGGGAAATTAGAAATGGGAAAAAACACATACATGTCTAAAGATCGTAGTTGTATAGAACACTATATTTATTAACATATGGAAAATATGTAAATATTATGGGAGGGGGATTTAAGTTCCACATAACAAAGACTTAATTCCTCAGGAATTTTATTCACCCTACATATTTTAAGTAAAAAATTAAAAAACCAAAAAAGTGAAAGAAGACAAATAAAAAGAGATGAAAAATTTTCCTCCATGATCCAAAGAATTTTTAGCCACAGAAGCACACAAAAATCTCCAGCAAAAATGTGCCAGTCTACAATACAACGAAAATAGTTAAGACTTAAAAGTTAATTCTTCAGGCACAGGAATTGATATTCCAGTTGCCAAAATAACTTATTACCTAGATAACACTAAATGTAAGTGACAGGCCCAAAATGGTAATCCAAGTTACATTTAAATAAATACACAGATTATTTTTATTGCTATCTGCAATACTTTAATATTTGAGGAAAATTGGAAGGGCCTAGAAGAATAACACATTCCTAGCTAAAAGCCAATTAATACAGTTCCATGTAATCCAGCAAACACTGAGTGAATGATGACTTAGGATCGATGATGAAAGGGATTCCACTGATGAAGATAAGTAAGAAACAGTCCTACCCTCAAAAACACTATAATTTACCTAGGATATGTCACTCTGCTATATTTTCTTTTCTCTTTCATACTGCAACTCGCAGATGCGTAATGGGGGTAGGCTGCAGAGAACACTGGAATTTTCTACTATTCAACTACAACTTCAGCTATAACCTGACTTTCTCCCTTTTACCTAAGGTTTTATATAGTGTTTAATATTCTGTACTTTTGGCTTAACATACAGCTTCTGGGCCTTCCTTTCCCTTGGCTTCACCAAGTTTCCATTTGACATTCTAAGAAGAGCTGGTGCCTCTCCCCAGTAGGAAAATCCCACAAGCCCCTCCTCCTTCCACATCAGTGTGGGTAAAAGGAGCCCTCAGTACAAGTGCTTCTAAAAGAGAAGATTCTTGGGAATCGGCAACTTCTAACACTTAACTATATTGCATAAATACCTCCATCCCCCAAGAGTATATTCTTAATTTTCTCTTCCTAAGGGCATAGTAGAGGGAAGATAAACCAACACAATAAGCCTAATCTCATAAGTATTTGTCTACCTCGGGTTAATTTCTTGAGTTTCAATACCTATGAAGCTGACAGCACCTCTGGTTCATTGTCATTGTTGACAAAGGAGGCTCACTGTGTTCCTCGGGTTTAAAGAACAAATGTTTTTAGAAACATGCACCTAGAAAATCATTCCTTTTAAAATTCTCTGAAAAAAATGATTCAAGCAGAATATAAATCATGCTCTACAAGGAACTCTTGCCAGCAGTAGTCCCAAATGGCAGAAAGCTCTGTTTAAAAGAATAATCCAGGTCTCATTTTTGTAACAAAATATAGTCTGGGAAATCCAGCTGGCTCAGTTATTCACTATTGTTTGGCTCTCACTGCCATCTACACATTTGAGAAGGACCTTCCCCCTTTCTTTCCCAGAATTCTCACATTATATTTCCTCTCTTATGTAAATAAAAAATAAAATACAATTACTACCCACGCAACACTTCCGAGAGCTAAAGCCAGTGGGAGTGTTGACTGTCTTAAAATTGAAAGGCTAGGGTGTCAAATCTCATTTACGATGCTTTCCCTCCACATGCCTTTCAAAGGAGTGGGCTTAGGCTCTGGGCTGAGACTGTGACATTCATAATTGCTTTTCCATCCAATACCCTTTTATCAGTAAGTGAGAATGGCAGTACATCTCGCCTCCTGACGAGTTTTTCAAATGAAAATGAAGAAAGAAACGGACAGTTACATTCATGTCTGGAAAGAGGAAACATTTTTGGCTTTTAAAATTTTTTTCTGAATGTCTTCTGAATTGAAATATCTTCAGTACAGTGAACAAATGGCAACCTCCTAGAAAGGTGTATTAAAAATCAGAAAAAAATTCCTCAGGGGAAGGCTTGTCTTGCAAATCCCAAAATAAACCTTTATCATTAAAATCAGTTGAACCTTTGAGACCTAACAACATTACAAAAACTGTTGCCCTTTAGGATTATTCTTTTGATCTGCTAAGCAGTTTTCATTATATGTTTATCAAATTACTTTGCTGATAGGAAAATCTGGCCTCTTCAAAAGTGCAGTGTCTTTATCAAAACAAAAACGATTCTTCAACAAATTAAATGTGGAGTTTCTTCCTTACACAGTTATTAGTATTAGTACTAGTATAATTTTTTTTCCTGCTAACATTTATTGAGTATATCTATATTCTGCCTACATTGCTGCATTCACTTATTTAAACACGAGACAACCCTATGATATAGATATTTTATTATTAATCCCATAAAATAGATGAAAAAGAAAGGGCAAATTATCTGGCAAGGTCATACAGCTATTAAGTGATGTAGCTCTTAATTGCCATGTTATACTGACCTCCTAGGAAAAAAAAATTAATGTATTTTTAAAAATTAATTAATTAATTTATTTATTTATTTTATTTATGGCTGTGTTGGGTCTTTGTTTCTGTGCGAGGGCTTTCTCTAGTTGCGGCGAGCGGGGACCACTCTTCATCGCGGTGCGCGGGCCTCTTATTATCGTGGCCTCTCTCGTTGCGGAGCACAGGCTCCAGACGCGCAGGCTCAGTAGTTGTGGCTCACGGGCCCAGTTGCTCCGCGGCATGTGGGATCTTCCCAGACCAGGGCTCGAACCCGTGTCCCCTGAATTGGCAGGCAGATTCTCAACCACTGCGCCACTAGGGAAGCCCAAAATTAATGTATTTTATTTTATTTTATTTTATTTTATTTTTATTTTCAAAATTAATGTATTTTAAAGATCTATTTGAACACTGATAGAACATCTGAATTTAGCATATATGAAATGTGGGTTTTTTAGGGTGTCATGCAATACAATTGCTTATACTAATGGAAAAAACCTAAAACATAGGTAATAGGAATGAAAACTAGGTTAAGCTAAAGGCATGCATAATCGTGGAACATGATAATTGGATCCTAAATAATACTGAGTTGTAATATTTTGAGCAAAGAAGGTAAGACTTCCACTTTGCCAATATAGATTGCACACCCCAAGAACACCGTATTTAATTTTGGTTTCCAGATTTGAAAGGGATACAGGGAAGCCATGCCAAACTGTAGCCAGTTTGATCTACTGGTTAGGAATGCGGGCTCTGGAATCTGATACCTGGGTTCAAACCCAAGCTCTTCTATTTACTAGCCATGACTTTCAGCAAGTTTCTTCACCTCTCAGTGCCCCTGTTCTCTCACGTGGACAATGGGAATGATAATAATGAGAATGATAATAATAATAATAATAGCAAATTTTACCGGAGTTGTTGGGAGGACTTAATGAAATCAACCATTAGTAAGATAAGTACTCAATGAATATTAACTATTAATTTATTCAAAGGAGAAAGTAACAGAGGAACAGAATTTAAAGAAGGAGAAGAACTCAATTTCCATGGCCTCCAGAGTCACAGACTTTTAAATCATTGGGTAGAAATTAAAGTAAAATAGATTCTGTTTCAAAAGAGAAATGACTTTGTGAAAGTGAGAGCTTTCCAAAAACAGAACGGGCTTTTCACAATTATATATTTACTTAGAAATATTGTAGGGAGACTCAAAGATTCTTGGTCAAAATCATCTTTTGAGCTTCCTTCAAAGTTTGAGATTCTATAAAAATAAAATTGACTTTACAAAATCATATGAAGAAATTGTTCCTCCTTACTACAGAAGTCTGCTTATATAAGGAAACCAGTTGACAATTTCAAACTGCTTCATTGTTGAAGTCAAAAATTTTCTAAAATTTCTAGCCCACATTGATCCTTCAATTCTCTAGGCTACCAGAATTCTTGAAAATAAAATATGTTCACACTTGGAAATTATGCAGTTTAAAATTGTCTTTAGCTCTTTCAACTCTTTTTTTTTAATGTCAAACCAATTACTAATTCTGGGAGACTAAGTATCATATATTATATCGTTCTTTCATACCTTATTAGAGTACTTACCACATTGATAGAGAAAGAAGCAAATGCCCAACATATAGTGCTTTTCTGTTCAAACCTAAATCATACCGTTTAACAGAAATCTCAATATAAATTCAAGAAGCTTGTTTTGAATAGCTGCACTTTACTTGTATAACCAAAAGCTAGAGAATGACATTATCAAGGTATTTCATAAATAAAGATATGTCTAAGTCTTCTACATTGGCACAAATAATAGCTTCAATAGATTTACTTGTGGATAGATCCTTTAAAGATAAAAAGGAACATTTTGAGAAATGTTCCATTTTAAGAAAGCTGTAAGATTTATCAGTAATAATTTTTCCTACACCAGAAGCATAATCTATGTAGCTTTATTAAAAATTAAACTTCACAGAGTTACAAACTTTTAGTTATAAGATGAATAAGTTCTAAGGATCTAGTGTACAGCATGGTGACTACAGTTAATAATACTGTATTGTATACTTGAAATTTGCTAAGAGAGTAGATCTCAAAAGTTCACACCAGAAAAAAAAAAAAAGAGGAAACTATGTGAAATGATAGATGTGTTAATTCACTTGTACACTTTAAATATATGCAATTTCATTTGCCAATTATACTTCAATTTAAAAAATTAAACTTTATAAAAAATGTGCACTATAGAAAGCTTAGAGTATTGCATATTTGTTGCACAGCAGTTATTTCAGTATTTTAATAATTGTTTTCTTCATTTTTATCAATCATATGTAAAGAACTATTAATTCCGTTGGTATAATAGAGTGATTATATTTAACTCATTCTGTTGATGTCTTTGGTTATTTCTTTACATAAAATAAAGTCACTTTCTGTTTATGACCCCTGTTCTACAGAAGTAAAATCAAATTTTAAATATATCTTCTTTTACTTCCAAAAAAATGGAGAAAGGACTCTTAATACTCTCTTTACCTTCAGAAGCCTGTTAGAACTCCTGAAACTTTGAAAAATAACTCTACTTTGAATTACAAAGAAACAGATTTTCTCAGTTTTAATTTAGTACAACATAAAGGCAAAAGAATGCATAACAAATTATACTAACAAATTATTATATTTTTCTCTCATCTGTTATAGCTAGAGAGAGAGAGAGGAAGAGAGAACAATTCCAGATAAATCAAGATATTAACCTTTTTAAAAAAACTTAAGACCAAATTCTTAGAAGTACTGAACTCTCAAAAAAAAAAGTATAACAATATAAGTTTTTGAGTCAGAATGCCTGGATTTCAATCCAGGATACATCAGTTAAGCAAACTTTAGCAAATTATGTACTCTCTCTAAATCTGTTTTCCCACCCACAAAAAGGGTTTAACAATATTATTTATCCTTATAAAACTATAATCCTTTAATAATATAAATCATCTAAATCATTTTGAATTTATGCTTGGCATATAGTAAGCACTTTGCAAATGTTTTAATTTAGTATTATCATTAGTAGCACATCTGTTTACTCATAGTCTATTTTTATGATAATAGCCCTGGACAGGCATGCAAGCCATTTAAAGAACAGAATATAAAGCAGATTTTCTCTACCAAGGGCTTTCTCGGTGTCCTAATGCTCTACAGAATGTGTTAGCCCCACGAAGGGAAAAGAACAGAACCCAGAGGTTCCACTGACTGTGGCCCTCTTCCCTGTGTGGCAGCCATGGCTAGCTGGAAGTCGGGATTATGTGTGGCCATGTGTCTAATGCTCTACAATTATATGTTCTAGAACCATGATACAGAACAAATTGAACCGGGACGTAGGAGACAGAGATCCACATAATACTGATGTTTAAATCAATGGCCTCCAAAACTGGGGGAACAACATTTTGAACATGCACCTTGAAATAAATATATAATTTATGGATAAGATTTACTGTACTGACAAAGTACATTAGAAAACATTCCAAAGAAAAAATTAACAGCAGGTCTGAACTTTTCTCCAAATACTGTTTCCCTGGAAACATTTTGAGTTAAGATAAACAGGGAGTGCCAGCTGTGTTACCAGCCAGCATTGGTTATTATTGATGGAAAGCATCTGGACCTGGAGGATACTGAGTGACCTCAGCTTCCAGATGCAGTGTGTTCTAGCAACTGAGGGCATCCCTTGAGGAGACTTGGACTGTTACCAAGAGACTGGTTCCTGTGGGGCATGAGCCTTCCCAAGGCAAGGTAGTCCTTGTGTATCCATATGGTCTCCTCATCTTAAAACTGAGTTACTACATGCAAGGTAAGGGAGAGAAGGTGGAAAATGGTCACTGTGCATCTAGAGGGAGCCCTACTGAAGAAGCACCTGACATTATCCTGTTGACATTCCATGTTTCCTGTCCTGTATCCTTCTACTAAACCAAGTGAACCTGATGCCAGACAATAGCCTATTGTGTCACATTAGTATGAGTGTCAAGACAAAACCACAGGTCCACTCTGTAAACATGCAGACATATACATACACAAAAATATATTATTTATTTACATCCTCTGACCTAATGAATTATTTTAAGCGCCATACATTTGAGTATACTGCTTGGGTCCACATACTTTTCAGAGTATTTGGGGTAAATTCTTTGTAACAACTTGGGATGCTATCTCTCTTCCCTTTGTGATTTTCTGGTGTTTTTGACAGATCCTTGTCTCTGGGTCTTATAAATCTTTGGCTGTCTCTGCAAATATTAGTAAACTGGTAACTCCACTGTTACAAACTCTGCAGCAGCAAGACATAATACATTCCTGAAAATTCAAACACTAAATATCTTCTTGAAGTTCTTCAGTTCCTACTCACTTTCTTTTAGGGCTTATCAGGATATAACTATAGGGGGCTTTAAAAACTACAACATTGAGGGAGAAGTAACTCTGTCTTTCCATTTTAATATACTTTTATGCTAGTTTTGTTAAAACATGCTATGTCGAAAATAGAACTATTTATTCCACTCTTGACACTACCCTCAGTTCCAAGTAACCAAATAATTTTACCATTTCCTATGAAAATTTCTATAGATTTCTCTTTTATTACCCCATTTTTAGGCACACATAGCTTTGAAAACACTTTTTTAAACTTACCCTGATACATGTAACATCAGCAGCATGTAGAAGACCAAGAAGAGATTATGAGTGTACCAGAAGATGTCATAGTTAGAAACTCTGAAAAAACAAATAACTTAATTTCAATTCCACTTTACGCTCCATCTCACTAAAAATATCGTGCATCCTTTCAAATACATGTCACAATTGAAAGTTAAAATATGAGTTCGTCTGAGATTTATCTATTAATATCAAAGTATTAACATACCACTGCAGAGAGAACTGACAAAAATTATAAGTAACGCTTTATCATTTTGAAGGTTCTTTGTATTTCAAATAAAGATACACAGAAAGAATTAAAATCAGCTGTTTATATTAAAGTTATTATGATGTAAGGCGAAGGTGCAGGCAATAGTCTGTTAATACGTACTTCTGCTGTCCTTTTTATCAATATTCTCAATTTGCAAATGACTTCTAAGACAACCAATGTTTCTGTCCCAATATATATTTTGAGAGTAGTTCAAAGGAAACTCAGGTGGAGATAAACTAAATAAGTGTTCATTAAAATTTTCTCTTATCTTCCTGGACAGTGTATAACTTTAAAGTAACACTTTGTGTTATTGTCCTGGGGAAGGACAAAGAGTCTGAAGAGGAATGGGTATAATAAACACAACCTAGAATGTTTGAGATAAGTAAAAAGACTAACAGTTATTTTATTTCATATATCTCGGTAGATATTCATGTATTAGAATCTTGGAGGTGGTGGGCAGGTATTCGTAAAAGCTTAGATGATTCTGATAACAACCCCTAGAAACTTTAGGAACCCCCAATTTAGGCAAGAGCCAATAGAGTCACATTTACATGGGTCACAGTTTTTGCTATCATAAACAAGATCATTAGCATCCTTGTAACGTATGCGTTTTTGCACAGATCTGATTCTTTTTGAATCTAAATTTCTAGAAGTGGAATTATGACATCAGAGGACACACATTTTGTAAGGCTTTTGATACACACTACCTATTGCTCTCTGAAACATGTTTATAAATTACGAACCCAATCATAGTGCAGGAGGGCCTGTTTCCCCAAACCCAGACTCCACTTTATACATCTTCAGTATTTTGTATAAGTGGAATTAGGTATTATTTCATTTTTGTGTTACTCACTTTGTATTCTTCTGTGACTTATCTGTTCATAACAATTACCCATTTCTATAGTATATTTCTCAATTGCTGTGGGTTAAACTATTCAAATTTAAGAATGTACTACTTCCATATGAGTGTAATAATTTTCACAATAGCATGTTTATTTTTCAATTTTTATAATGTATATTGACATTCAGGAGTTTTAGTTTTCATATTTTTAGGTAGCCAAATATTTCCTATATTTTTCCTTGTCCATTATGAGAGCTGATAAATATACACTTAAAGTTTCTTCTAAATCTTTAGTGGTATAATTTTTTACAGTGAACTCTGTAATTTATCTAGAATTTAATTCACTTAAGCCTTACTTTCCTCATAAGTTTGTAATGGCACCTTTATTATTTAGCAGGTTCTTACATATAGCTAAGTCTTTTACAGCACTTTCTGTCTACTATCATTTAGTTCAACGTCTTGGCCATTTTTTGCAAGTAAGTCCTATTCTGGTTGGTTTTTTTCCATTGAAGTATAGTTGACTTACAATATTATATTGGTTTCAGGTGTACAATATAGTAATTCCCTATCCTGTTTTAAGTTACTGAAGCACAATCATTTTAATATTTAGTAAGCCACACCCCGCCCCCTTTTATTCCACTTTGGAACATGTATTTGGAAAGTCTCCATACACAATTCCTTACAACCCAGAATATTTGACTGAAAGAAAGAGATTTTTCAAAAACAGGAAATGATATCTAGAAATGCCTCTCTATTTCCCTCTTAGTTACACAGAACAGTCCAGTAACCAGAATATTGCATTGGCTAAACATTCGGGTTAATCAAGACATTTTCTACATATGAAAATGAAGATAATCTTAAGGAAGTCTAAATAATCTGACCAAGAAACATCAAAATAGTGGCTCTGACACTCACCGTATTGCATATGTCGAAGCTGTAATCATCAGGAATAGCACCAATACCATGCAGACCCCTGTCAGGCCAGGAACTATAAAAATGTACATAAGTATGTTTAACTTAAGTCATGCTGAGAAAAAATGTACAAAAAGTTATTACCTTAAAATTCAAAGTACTAGGCTGATCTGTGGGAAGCCCAATTCAAATTGTATGTCTCCTTGTATGTTCCCTCTTAAAAAAGCCTTTTTTGAATTAGCATACGTTTCAAGGTACTTAGGACAAAGCAGAGTCTTTTCCACCTTTAACAGAAGAGTCCATTTTGGTGTTTTCAAATATTCCACTCAGAATGGTGAATATGTGCATACTTTTATAGGTACATACTATAACAAAAGTCAGTAATTAATACAACAGGACAGGGTTGACATTCAACTCCCTTGTTGTTTTGGTTTTCTCCACCATAGTACTAAACCCTCCTTACTCTCACCTCCCCGCTTTAACGAAACTAGTAGCTCCTTCAGTTTCAATGTCAAATAATTTCTTTTGGGCTTCGCTATCTAGAATAATTTTCAAGAAAAAATAAACAAAACCTGAACCTTTCTAAAAACTGCAACTTCGAGTGTAGAACAAACAATGGTGAATTTGAAGAAAAAAGTTACAGAGTTGATGTTTTAAGAACACTTGCAGGCTTATTTCCCCTCAGAATGGAAAACATTTTGAAATCAGTGCTTCTGATAGTACATAACATTTTTTAAAGTGTGCAAACATGTCAATTTTCAAAATTAATACTGACATAATAGATTGCTACAAATCTAGTGTTAGCTCATACAGCATGTCCAAGATGAATAGGTGATATGCTTTATCAAAGAGTGAAAATCACAATAGCCTCATTTCTTATTATCTTATTACTACCAAATAAAATATTCTGTCTGTAAGTCACCTTTATTTACTCTTATAATCATACAAGCAACAATAAGTACTAAATGACCTAGCTGAGAGATTCCATCTTAAATTTTTGTAGAAAAGGTATTGAAACAATTCTGCCTCCAAAAGTATAGACATCCCTCCACTCTTCTTCTTGACAAGGAACCACCTATGAAACAGAAGGACCATCAGGGACTGTAAGCCACCAGCAGAAGCAAACAAGCTGGGGACAATATAAGAGCAACAGTGATGTGCACCATTAGGATCACAGAGGGTTTAGAACCATTGGAAAATAACGTTAGAAATCCCAGTACAATAGAAACAAGTTTCCACTTGTAAAGGGACACATGAGAAATAAGGCAGTTGGTCTCTGGAACTTAATACTGGAGTATGCTCTCCTTTCACTCTTCCCAATACACAGATTTGGAAGCCTAACAATCCTTGCCTTTCCCAGATGTGCCTAATCCAAATCATCTCTTCTCTACACTTCTTTCGTAGGGTACTCCCTTTCCCATTGTCTTTCCCATTGCCCCAGGTGAGTACTTACTTCCTAGGGGGTAAGAGAAGAGCAAGATAACTACACTAGTTCACACGATAGGGCAAATAGCACAGCAAAACACTGTTTAAAAAGAACAGCATGCCTACAAAATGACCAAGCCTTTCCACTCCCAAGAATTTACCCCCCCCAAAACACAAACATATATCCACCCCAAATTTGTTCAAAAATGTGCATAACCACTTTATTTTTAATACTCAAGGCCTGTAAACAATTCAAATTTCCATCAACAGATGAATGGATAAATAATTGTTTATCTGTACCTGGAAAACTAACCAGCAGTTTAAAAAGAAAAGAACTGCTGATACATAGCTATGCATACATGACAACACAGATGAATCACAAAATTTATTAGACTTAGTGAAAAAAGCCAGACTGCCCTCCGCCACCAAAAAAACCTGAAAAAACATAAGCTCTAGGATTTCTTTTATACAACATTCTAGAAAATTCAGAGCATTCTTTAGTGATAGAAAGCAGATCTGTAGTTAGGAGGGGTAGAGAGCAGGACAGAATGATGGACATATTTGTTACCTTGATTTTGATCATGGTTTCACATGTGTACACATATATCAAAACCAATCAAGTAGCATGCTTTACATATGTATAATTCAGAGTGCTTCAACTGTAACTGAAGAAATTTAAAGAAAAAAAAAAAGGAGGTCTGTCTCTCTGGCTTCAACTAATTTCACTAAAATGTAAAATTTGTGGTTGGAGAGGCCTTTCCAGTAATTTTATTGAAGCTTCATGAATGTCAACTGTGTCTACACACAAGGTTTCCTATGTAGTCCTGAACATGCCAAGATTAGTTACAGAATGTCTGCAAATCACTTCATCAGGGCACCTGAAAAAACGGAGTATGTTTAGAACAAAGTTATAATTTCTAAAGGGTATTATCTAAACATTAATTCCTTGAGGTATTCATTTATCTTACTCAAAAATGTTATAACCATTCCTTGAAGAGTCACAGGGCACATTAATGTAAAGCTTCTGAGAAGTACTAAAGTCAAGAAACCAGTGTAAAGATGAACAGATACGTCCTCAAACATTTAACTAGAGCACACCTTTTACAGCAGAACATGGAAAGGAAAGACTTAGAGACGGTGA
Organism: Balaenoptera acutorostrata; assembly: GCF_949987535.1. Taxonomy (NCBI): domain Eukaryota; kingdom Metazoa; phylum Chordata; class Mammalia; order Artiodactyla; family Balaenopteridae; genus Balaenoptera; species Balaenoptera acutorostrata. Next base: position 68,243,723 of record NC_080072.1, read on the forward strand.
AATAGTTGACCTCAGTCATTTGAATTCAACATGAAGTAGAGGCCCCAGACAGCCTGGGGTATGTATGTATATTCTGGGATTGCGGTCCTGTTAGTGTCCCTTAGGCCAAACCCCTAGCTCACTGAATCTCACCTGTAAACTGAGGATCAATTCAATGTTTCTTAAGGTTCTTTCAGATTTATGAAGTTAACTTTTTTATCTAAAGAATTCATTTTTCCTTTTCCCTTCTGTCTCCCAGAAGTACAAAAGGAACAGAGTTTGTAATTTATAGAGTAACAGACTTCAGAGCGATGAAGAAGAAAAACTGACATAATTAGCAATGAAAAAAAAATTACAATTATGGTGGTCAAAAAAAAAGGGTGGGGTGGGTAACTTAAAAACCAAAGGGGATTCTGGGGGGGAGATAAATTAGGGGTTTGGGATCAACATATACACACTACTATATATATATTGAATAAAATAGGTAAACAACAAGGACCTATTGTAGAGCACAAAGAACTATACTCAATATCTTGTAATAACCTATGATGGAAAAGAATCTGAAAAAGAATATACGTGTATACATATGTATAACTGGATCACTTCGTTGTCTACTTGAAACTAACATAACATTGTAAATTAACTATACTTCAGTAAAAAAAAGAAAAAAAAGCTATGGTTTTCTTTACTGGAATTAAACGAACAGGTTGGCCACCCAATTATCTGGAATGTTGTAGAGAATATCTATGCAACAAGTAGTAGAGTTTAAAAATAAATGACTTTTATCCATTCAGTGAATATTTTCTAGGCATCTGTACTGTACTGTTAAGTGCTAGAGGAAAAAATGAATACTGCTCTAAAAGAAATCCCAGTCCAGTGTGGGAGACAGGGTAAGCGGGCAACTGCAACATAGGGTATTAAGTGCTGAAAGAATGCTAAGCATTGAGTGTTTTCGAGGTACATCAAAGGGCATCCTAACCTAGCGCTGGACGACAGCGCAGCCAAGTCCCAATAAATTAGTCTCTATTACCACACATATTCCAAGAGTCAGGAAGCACAGGTTAGAAATTACTGCACTAGTCTAAGCTCACTGGGGGAAGTTGCTTGCCAAAGTGAAGTACACTGCGAACTCTCAGTCTTCAAGTTATGAAGCAAAACCTATATTTGTTTCCTTAGGAAAAAACATGCTTGTTATGTTTACTCTTATTACTCTTTTATCTACGCATATTAGGTTAATTAATTAGTAGCCCTTCAAATGAATAATTGCACTATATTGCCATTTCTAGATGAAACTGAAAGATCATTTTCATCCATACCCAGATACAGCCAGAAATATACCATCTTGTATTCATTATCCTGTTTTTATGAACATAATTAGAGACATAATTGTATTTGTTTGTGAGGGTTTTTCTAATTAAAATTAGATACTGTGCATTTTATTCTCATCATACAAGTACTACCAAATTTGGAGATATGTAGTAAGCATTATAAAATGTTTGAATAATTCAATCTATTAAACTTATTTTATTCTATAAATTCTTAATTGAAATGTCTTTAACATTTCTTATTTAGTGAGTCTAAATCCCATATTTTATGTCACTTGTGCTGCCACAGGCTTTATTTTCTACAAGACAACCTTATTTCTTAGGCCTAGGTTACGTGGAAAAACTTTTAAAGACAGAGAGAGAAGACTCTATGTAACATTAAACAAATTAAAATTCAAGAACTATATCAACTAATAGAAAATATGCTTTATCATCAGAACATCTAAAAACATGCATGCATTTCTTCATCAGGAACTTTATTCTTCCTAGGTATTGTGCCTGACAATATTCAGAGAGCTGTGAAATAGACTCAAGTCAGAGATGTATTCATAACACAAAGTTGGACTAAGTGAATTCAAAGTTGGACTAAGTGAACAGTGTCACTCATCCCATTACCATCCTTAGATTCTGCTTTGCTCTCTCACTTGCTACTATTCAGTGGGGTCGACCAGATGCCTGATGACCTCTAGCCTCATACTTAAGGGGGGTCTGTGTCCCTGTGAAGTAGATGGCTCCTGATGGCGAGCACAGTACTTCTTTCATGAAATTTTATGGAACTAGGCCACTAAAGTGATACTGACATGCTGATTTTGGATAATTCAAGTTGTTTGTATTGACAGAAATGCCACACAAAATATTTTCTTTGCATGCCCTACGGGCATCCCTTTTCCACCCTGGAGAAGCTCACCTTTGAGTGGAAAACACAGTATATGTAAGGTAATAATTATTCTACAGTATATGCAAGGAAATAAATTATTCATAGTATTTTCACTATGTATCTTTAGGGACCCAGGGCAAGAAGAGACCAGCTCTACTTAGTGAAATTTGGCAGAAATCTGTGCATGATAGGCATGTCAACTGAGGCTTAAAGGATAGGCAAGAGTTGACCAGGTGAGAAAAAGATAGTAAGAGGGTAGGTAAAAGGTAGGTAGTGGTGAGAAGTTATGCTCTAGAGTATAATGAGATGCTCACTAAAGGGTAAAACAGTAGTGGGAAGGTTAATAAAACATATTGGCAGGTCCCAACCTGGACTCTCTCTAGGCTGGAATCAGGAATTTGTGTTTTTAAGTATCATCTTTACCTAGCCCAATACACTCATGGTCACTTCTGGGAAAGAACATAGGATGATGGTGTTTCAAGCTAGGTGGAGAGATCACCTACTTATAAAGAAGTATTAATTTTACTAAGTTTCTTAATGTAATATCTTTGTCATATAAGAAATCCTCTTATATCTTTGTAAACTAAACTTTTTTAAGCATTTCAAATGTTCCAAGTCTTCAACTATACTCTGTGCTGCACAAGATAATATTAAAACAAAATTCTTGTTTATTTCTCTTAAAATGATTCATATGAACAAAAAATACATTGATTCATACATTAAGTTTTGTTTTTCTGCTTTTTCTCCCTTCTACTTCTCACCCAATTCTTAAGGTTTAAATAAAAACATGTTTTCAATGAGCAAATTTGTAAACAAAACTAAATTGTGTTCCTAAAGAGAAAACTGAAATGAGTACTTTGCAACTGGTAAGCATCATACATTGATAGGCAGAAAATATATATATATATTATCAATCTAAATATAGGCAGAAAAAATATATATATATATTATCAATCTAAATATGTAGTTGCGACATGGAGGGGGAAAACACCCCAATTATTCTTATTTTCATCATAAAATTGATTCAAAAGAAAAACAATGCATTTGACAGAGCCATGCCTCAGTCCCATATGCAATTCTGATCCTTAATAAGGGAGTACAGCCAAGCCTTTATGATAGACCATTTCCGCTACACAATCGTCCTTGTCCCTGAAATACAAGTTAAAAATCCCTCAAATACAGTTTCCTTTTCATTATTATAAGTGTAAGGTTGAGAAAAAGAAGAAAATAGTAAGAACTGTACTAACATCAGGGCAAAATTTTGAGATGTTCAAATGTGCTTTAACAAATGAATAGTCTATACTGAGATTTCATGGACAATATGTTTGAGAAGGAAAAGTAAATTAGAAATGAGAAAGAAGACATTTCAAGAAAGATAACTTATTTTAATGACTGTTTCTCCTCTTTTTCCATGGGTTTTAAGATCACAAAATATCCTACTAAATTACTGAATTAGAAGAACTACACTGACACTCAGAGTGCTTGGTGTTTCTTTCTAACCCTTGAGGACAGAGAACTGGTCCATATGTATTATCTCCAATAGTACTTGCCAAAGCAGTGGGCACATAGCAGGCCCTCAATAAGCATAAGGCATTATGTTATTTTCTTTGAAAGAATATATGAAAGGCAAATGCATTTGCTTACTTTTATTCTTCATTCATCTGAACCCTGACTGTTTTCATTGCAACTTTATGCTTGAACTCCTAATCATTTGTTCTCATATGCAAATTTTCCATGTTATATTTTAGCATATATCGAAATGTTGTGTAATTTGATGATGCTTATTTTCCAAGATTTCCCTGAATCTTCAGAAGCAGAAATGAGTAACAACTTACCAGTTGTGAAGAGAAGTTTTCTAGGATCCTGAGAAAAAGGGAAAAAAAATTGACTGAAGAATAAAACACTGATAACATAAAATTCTGCAATGAGTCTGAGAGAGATAAGAGCCATGTATTAGGTATGTAAGAGACTGTTCTCCCAATGGAAATAAGATGCAATTGAATTTCATAATGTTTTTACAATGTCACAGGAGATTATAATACATACAAAACCCAATTCCAAGAAGTTTAGCTATCTGAAAAAGGAAGAATATTGGACGAAGAGTCAGAAGGCCTAGGCTTTCATCTTCATGGCCAGTTATAAGCTATTATAAGCTAGTGGCATTGGCCTGAAGCCCACCCTTTGACCATTTTGGGGCTCAATACCTTACCTATATTGTGGAAACGTTAATATATACTCTATCTACCACAACTGCCAAACTGCACCTAACAAGTGTCAAGACAGTGAGAATCAAAAATGATAAAATATGTAGGGGGGGTTGTACTGTGTAAATTCAGTACAGAGAATACTGAGAACTAAAATGTTTCAAAGGCTACTGTAAAAAGAAGTGATGATATTCAAATAAGGAAGACAGGTTCCTGCTACTCAGAAATATAACACATTAATATTGTTATTGTAGTATTTCCTTTAAACTACATTCTTGTGGTATAATGGACTGAAGTCAACTCCCTTTCTGTCTTCTGGAAAACTTTAGATCAATTCCCAGTAGAATATGGATTAATTTTTCATCCTAAGGGTGCCTAATATTGCACAACTTCTGAATTTCTTTCCTCATGCCTCCATTGAATCTGGGGTCAGGCCAGGCTATATACAAAGTAGGAAGCCATTTATACGATACAATTTTAGGGGTCTTGAACGAGGACCATCTGCCCAAGAATAGCTCCTCATCCAGTTTAGGTCAACTGAATTCTACCACTGATGTTAGAAACATGACTAAAGGCTAATCTAGAGTAACCTAATACATAAAAAATTAGTAAAAATACAAGATGGGCTGAACAAAGTGGTAATACCAGAAATATGAATAAATAACTATGGAAACTCAGAAGATGGAACAATTAATATTGCCAGGGAATGAAGATAGAATAGAAGAAGAGTAAGAGACTGTTTCACAGATGACAAGATGAGGCCAACTGAGCTAGGCCATCAGGAGTGCACCACCATCACAAACTGGAGGATGGAGGGGTCATTGGAGATGTGGAGAAGACAGAATGAAAGCACAGAACAGAACAATAAGGTGCATGTCATAAACCCATCATTTTCAAAGACAATTCACAGAAGAATATAACCATTTATATACGCAATATCTGTGTGTGTGAGTGTGTGTTTGTGTATGTGTGTATTTTTTCATCTTCATCTAGTACATGGCCTGGTACCTACTAGGTACTCAAAAATATTTATTACAAGAAAGAAGAGAGGGAGGGGGAAAAAAGGAAGATATGAAGGAAGAAAAGGAAGGAAGGAAGGGGAAAAAAGGGAAAATGTAAATTTAAATGAGTTAGCATTTTTCATCCATCAGATCAGCAACGTTTTTTTACAAACAAGTGAAGTGTAGAAATAAGCATTCTGATAAAATTGGTAGAGTGTATCAACCGGTGAAGCTTTTTTGGAAGGTAATTTGTCCATCAAAACTAAAAATGTGCATAACTTTGAAACCAAAATTCTACTTCCATGAATCTGCCTAGCAGAAGTGTACAAAAAAATAAATTTATTGGCATGCAGTGCATGACAAAAACTTGGAATCAAGCTAAACATCTGTGAATAAGGAAAAGGCTAAAAATAAATTGTGGTATATTCATATGAAGAGGATGAGGTAGATGTATTCTTTCTGATACAGCAAGCCACAATACATATATTTACAATTTGCTGAAGCATATATATCATAAAATACCACTCAAAATATCTTATAAGAAAACATAAAATCATTAACTGTGGCTAGCTTTGGAAGAGAAGCTTTTGCTTTTCATTTACTTGGGAGTTTTAAAATATTTTCCATTGAGCCTATATCTCTCTTAAAGTGAAATAAATTTAATAACTAGAAATCTTAAAATGACTAAAATATTGGAACATTAAACAAAAGTATATTGTAATAAAATGATAAGATTATTGTAGTTACTGAAGACAAGAATTTAGAAAGCGAGAGAAGCAAAGAAGGAAAAGATAAAAAAGGAAACTGCATGGCGGGAGTAAGACACAAGTAACCCCACGTGATTTGGGCAGAGGAGGATAGAGGAATGAGAGAAGTGATGGGAGACAGGGGGAGATGGAAGCTCTGCTCTGAAATCATTACATGTGAAGAGCTTCCACCGGCATACTAAGGAGCTAGACTTTTCCATGGTTCTTAATGCTAGGTACACTCTACAATCACTAGTGAGCTTTTTAAAAATATTAGTGCCTGGCCCTAACCCAGATCAATGAAATTACATTGGTGTCTTAAAAAATACTGACATAGTTATGGGATTTATCCAGGGCTGCTTGTTATTTTAGTTTCGTGATCTATGTCTACGCTTGTTTGTTGTTACTTTGACCTTTGTTTTGTTTTGGGAGGGAGGTCAAGCACATGGTCACAGCAGTATTAATCTAGAGAACTCTGGTGATATGTAAGGGGAAGATGGAGAACAATCCATTAAGTCACTACCACACTTAGCAGAACGGGGTGGGGTTCTGATCACATGGGACCCTGAACATTTCGATGTTGATGCAATCCTGGCTTTGGGAATCAGAGGCAGCCTGAGGACATAATGAAAATGCCGAGCAACACACGCCTAACTAGGGCTGTGCGTGTGTTGCTCATTGGTCCAGCCCAGCACCCTGCACATATAATTTCATTTCATGGGCAGCTTCACATGGAGAAAAGCACCCCTAAGTTAGATACTGCCCACTATAGAATTCAGCTCAAGGTCACCTACTATAAGGATTAAACACAAAATAAAACAGAGTAAAGCACTAAAACTCAATAATATTTTTAAGTCAAATCAACTGATGGTCCAGGATCCTCAAATAGTCAACTTTCTTTTCTGCCTTTTTTCCCTCAAGCACTGTGTGAGTTACTGAAGGATTTTTACCCTGTAATGGCACTGTCAACAGTCTCCACTGAGCGACAGCAATTGGACAAAAGCTGTTGGGAGGCAGAAGGCAGATCTGAGTGGCAACCTGCTGAACACTGCAGAATATAAAAAGTAGACCCTCTCCGAACTTTCATTGTCAGCAGGAGAGACTGTGAAATAGTAATTACCTATATTTTCTACTGAAAAGAATAAAACTCAACTGGACAAGTGCATTTTAAAAGCACACAAAAGGAGCAGCAAGGTACAAATTTTCTGTGAAAATCACAGACCCTCATTAGTCATCTCAAGACGAGTGAAAGGAAAATGAGAAGACAGAGACTACCCACCTCATCTCGGTATCTTGCTGCGTTCAGTTCAACGAAATCCTCACGGTAGTTCACTGAGAAGTTGAGGGCATTCACCAGATGGGCGGCCACGTGCACACCTATAGAATCACACCAGTCACTGGGATTTTCAGATATGCTCTATAAAAGGGAGTCAGTTCCTCTCCTTAAGTAAACACAGGGTCACAATTTGACAGCTGTGGGCGCAATAAAATGTTCACTTAAAAGGGAAGATTTAAAAGCACAAAGAATCTTAATTATAGACAGTTTTAGTATGAGAAATCATGTAAAGAAACAGAACTTTCAAAGGCTGGAATAAAATAACCCTAGTAAGTCAAGAGTTAGAAACACACATACACACACTGGCACACATGCACACACGTATGTGTATAATAATATGGGAATTATTTATTCATTTAAGCAGCTCCTGAATACAGTAATCCCCCCTTATTCACTGTTTCACTTTCTGCAGCTTTAGTGACCTGTGGTCAACTGCGGTCTGAAAACATTAAGTGGAAAATTCCAGAAATAAACAGTTCATGAGTTTTAAATTGCATGCTGTTCTGAGTGTAATGAAATCTCCACCCATCCCATTCCATCCCACCCGGGATGTGAATCATCCCTCTGTCCAGCACATCCTACCCGTTGGTCACTCAGTAACTGGCTTGGTTATCAGATCAACTTTCTGGGGTATTGCAGTGCTTGTGATCAAGTCGTCCTGGTTTTACTTAATAATGGCCCCAAACTGCAAGAGTAGTGATACTGGCAATTCATTTATGCCAAAGGAAGCCATAAAGTCCTTCCTTTAAATGAAGAGGTGAAAGTTCTTGACTTAATAAGGAAAGGACAAAATTTCGTATGTTGAGGTTGCTAAGATCCTTGGTAAGAATGAATCGTCTATCCGGGAAAGTGGGAAGGAAAAAAGAAATTCGTGCTCACTTTGCTGTCACACCTCAAACTGCAACTCATGTTTAGTTAAGATGGAAAAGGCATTAAATTTGTACAATAAGATACTTTGAGAGAGAAGAGGGACCAGGTTCAAGTAACTTTTATTACAATTGTTATATTTTATCATTAGTAATTGTTGTTAGTCTCTAAGTGTGCCTAATTTATAAATTAAACTTTGTCACAGGTATGTTTGTATAGGAAAAAACAGTATATAGGATTCAGTACTGTCCTCAGTTTTAAGCATCCACTGGGAGTCTTAGAAAGCATCCCCCCATGGATAAGGGGGAACCGCTGTACTGTAGATTTTCCACATCTTTCACTTCTCCCATAGTTCCAAACCTGTTATATATCTTGTATACTTCACTGACACTCAACCTAAAATATAGGCCCATGAAAAGGCTTTTAACCAGTTAACATTTTTCACAATCCACAGATTCAAGTCATAGTGTTTAAACCCAATAGCAAAAGTGTTGGTAACCACTTCATGGGACAAAAACTCAGGAAGATGATGACCAGCATTTAATAACCTACCTACAATGGCACAGTAATGAGTAGTCAACTGACTTAGAGATAAAAGTGTTAGGAAGTTATTAGAGAGTTGAAGACAAATTCATTTCGGCATGGTCAGGGAAAAGTAAATTATCTTGAGAAGCCTGGACAAGAGAGAAGCTAATGACATTTTGCACAGAAATGTAATACCCTCCTCCCTTCCCAACCTTTCCTTGTAGGTGAAATAAAGTTAACATTAACAGCACATTGTAATGTATGGGAAAGAACAATATTTAATTAGTTAGAAAACCTGTTTTCTTGGCCACATTGCTTGCCTACTAATGCCTCAGTTTACTTCTCTGTAAAATGGTGATGACAGAAATAAGAGACTTAATGAGATAAGTGAACCTAAATTGCTTAGGAAACTATTACAATTTACACTGATATATGGAGTGTTGAGATTCAAAAGAAGACATGGCCTGGAAACTAGAAAATTCTATGACTCCTCCAACCTAACATACGAGATGTACATAGGTAAGCCAAGAGTTCCAAATTACACACAAAGACAAATGAAAGTGAGAGAGAAGGGCTAGAATGCTAAATAACCTAAAAGTTATTTAAAGGATTAAACTCCTGTCAGTGACCAAATTAGAGGAGGGAAAAGGGTCCCATAAAAAATGGACAGGGCTAGTGGGAAGGACCTACATAGCACAGGGAGATCAGCTCGGTGCTTTGTGACCACCTAGAGGGGTGGGATAGGGAGGGTGGGAGGCAGACGCGAGAGGGAGGGGGGATATGGGGATATATGCATACGCATAACTGATTCACTTTGTTATACAGCAGAAACTAACACAACATTGTAAAGCAATTCTACTCCAATAAAGATGTTAAAAAGAAAAATGGACAGGAAACTGAAAGTGGGTTAACTAACAAGCAAGGACAGGGTTCCAAAGAAATAAACAAAGGGTGTCTAGGTGAGACTCAACTATGGCACAGATATAAAACATTATAGAAGCAGAACTGCCTGTGTCCTGTAGCTTCAGCACTTCTAAAATCTATAGGAAAAAAACTCCTTCATTTTAAATGCAAGGTTGATATGTTCATTACATATTATATGGCTCAAAAGTGCAAGGGCATCCTTAGAGGAATTACCATTCTTTCTGAATTCTCCTGAAAAAAAGTCCTAGGTAACAGCTGTATGAGATACAGCCTTAAGGGATACATTCACCTTCCTTAAAAGGCTTTTTAGGTTAAAAGACTTCAGGGCTTCTAATTTTAGGCAAGAGAGAGAAAGCATTGCACTTTGCATGGATTTCCCCATTTAATTCTCATAACAAAACAATGAGGTAGGTAGAATCCTCTCTATTTTTTTTTTTTTTTTGGCTGCACCTCTCGGCTTTCAGGATCCCAGTTCCCCAACCAGGGTTCGAACCCGGGCCCCCTGTGGTGGAAGCATGGACTCCTAGCCACTGGACTGCCAGGGAATTCCCTCAACCCTATTTTACAGATAAGAAAACTAAGGTTAAGAAAGGTGACTTACCTAAAGTCAGACCCCTAGTGAATGGCAGAAGGCCATTCCTCTGGAACACATACTCATTCATGGCAATACTCCACACTATCTGAGTCTTTCAGCTGTTCTCCAACTGAACAGAATATTTGGACACAACTACCATTTAGAACAAATCAAGTTATGAATGTGCCAGCGTTTCCCGATCCTCCTCCATTTTGACCTTTCACTCTCTCGAGCTCTAATCCAACCCTAACCCTGACCCCACCCTTGGTCCTCATCATATCCTGGACTCTTACTCCGTTCTTAGCCTTGAGCTATACTGGAATCTTCAGCCCATGCCTGAGCCTCTCCCCATCTCTCACTACCAGTGGGAAGATGTTGAGGGATAAAACACTGGGAAGATGCCTGTTTCAACAATACTTGGCAATTTTTAAAAAGCTTAAAGTTTAATGATTTCTTGGCAATAGCTATACCGAAACACTTGTGATTCAAAATGGCCATACACACATATCCAGATCAAATGTCCCAAGTATCAAAACACCTATGTCCTATCAAATAATGAACAGATGAAAATGTCAGGTGCTATGCCACTGAGATAATTTACCCCTGAGGTTGTAAATTATAATAACTAATTCTATCCTAAGAACTTCATAGGCATGTTCTTACTTTAGTCTTAAAACCATGAGATAGGTGCTACTGTCGATCCATTTTACAGTTAACAACAAACTGAAGATCAGAGAGATTATGTCACTCGGTAAGGCAGAAGGGCGGCTGGGGATAGATCCAACAAAATCTGTCTCCAGAGTCCCTTCTGTACTTAATATGTTAATTAATTTCTGTTTCAAAAATTTGAAAAGTATCATATAAATGCTCAGGATAAATATTTATTTTAAAATGACTCTTAAAAACCACAAGGTTCTCACTTTATATTTTAACTTGGAATTGATCAGGATAAATTTCCACAAATTTTGACATTTGCTTTTCTGCCCAAGTGTTAATATCAAAGAAACACTTAACAAGTATAATTTTGATAGAATCATATTCTGTGAATGCACATTTCACACTCTAATTTTCACACATTTAATTTTCTATCATATCACTACTTTTAGAGGTTAAAAACTTTTAATCACTTTCTTCCAATCTTTCTAAATGAAATTACTTACTTTTAGAAAATAATCATTACCAGCTTGGGGGCCAAACTTTGCACATTTATATACATATATATATATATATATAAAACACACCCATTTTCTGTAGCACCACTAGATGAATACACAGAAGAGAAAATTAAATTATATAATAAGTAAACCATAAACAATAAAAATACCATTCATAAAATGTGCTATTCTAACATAATATTTAATATCTTTTGGTTTTCTCACCTGAGAAAATACAGATAGTCACACCACAGGTTGTATGGAATGTTCTGCTTTTATCCAACAATCTTCTGGTTCTCCTGCTTGGAACCTAAATAAATATCATTTAATATGATAAAAATGATGCAGAAAATAAGATATATGCATGAGTCTTTGTAAATATGGCAGAGGCTTATCAATTAAAAATTGGTGAGATGAAGTATACTATATTTAGTCAATGGAACACTCAAATCATTAAAGAGAATGTGAGAAGGCTTATTATTGATTTGGAAACATACACAAGATATATTGTTAGGTAAAAAAAGTTACAACACATAAACTAAACTATGATCCTATATTGTTTAAAATTAATGACATTATGTATGTTAACATATTTGCAGGCATTTATCTCAAATAGTGGTTGTTCTGGCAGAGTAACATTTAGGGGAACCGTCACTGATTACTTTGCATATTTCTGGAATGTTTTAATTTTACAATATATACAATTTCCTTTTGTGGTCAAAAAATAAGATTATTTTTAAATGAAGCAATTTTATCTACAGGTTTAAATGCCTGCTTGATCTTACACAAAAATAAAATACCTAGCTTTCACACTGGGGGATAATTCTTTAAGACTTATTAAATACTGAGAGACTTATGTGGGCACTTTTCATTTCCTGCCATTTATCTTCTCTTTCTTCACACCAAGCCAATGGCCAGCCACAGGGATCAAAACCTAGCATTTTGCAATAGTTGGCAACCTACAGAAAGAGTTATTTCCACAAATTACTGCATTAAAAGCAAAGAGTTTCTAAATATAATTACGTGAAAAGGTTGAGAAGTTTTACCACAGAAAATCCACTCACATGAACTTCACAGAACATCAAAATGACCTCATGTTAACAACTCCTTTTAAAATATCAGTATCGATCCAGCAGTGCCTAACTATCTTACTGAAGAAAGGAAGAAACACACATATAGCACACAAACACACACACACACACACACACACACACACGAGGATAAGAGAAAACAAAAAACAATTTCAGATGAATTTTAACTTTCAAAGGGCTTTTCTGTTTTCTTAAATCCTTTGTTTTATACTAAATATCATATATGACATCACATCTTAATCAAGAAATCTATTCCAAGCCTTTTACATAGCTCAAAACAGGTATGTGTTTTAAGAAACTAACACCAATACCAGCAGTCATCCTGTATATTAATCAAAGTCCACACAGCTCTAGTTTGCTCACTTGAATTTAATTAAATGAAACTACAAGCTCTCAGTGAAGAATAAGAAGGAGCTCAGAACTGGGGCTGATCTTGGCTCTACCATTCACTAGTCTCAAGGTCATGGTCAAGTTACTTAAACTCCCTAGGCTTCAGTTTCTTCATCTGCAGTACCCACCAAATCATGTGAGGATTCACAAGTATTCAATATATGTGAATATTATAGATGTTAGCACAGTGCCTGATACTCTGTTATCCTCTGCCCTTATCTACTGTTGTAGAAGAGCTCACTGATCACCTTGACATGTGACGTGGTCTTTACTATCATCTTTGAAGAAATCACTCCAGCAGAAAGTCAGACCATGAAAACTAAGTAGGACTAACATGCCACTTTTACACTTGATTTCTATGCTGGAATCAGTGACGGATTTTTTTCTTACCTTCTGGGATCCTCGAAGGTAAGCCAGGAGCGTCCGGCACATGGGTAAGAGGATAAGGCTGCAGTTGAGGTTAAGAACTGATGCGGAGGCTCTGCTTAGACACAATCCTAGCTGAACGAATAAGGCAAGGGGCAAAACACAGTCAAGGACAAAAGTAAACTACAAGCATGCTGCAGACCTCACCCTGCAGGACTGTGGCAAGTGCCAACTCCTTCAAGAGACCTGAATAACCCTTCACTTTCTCTCTCACCAAAAGAGAAACCGGTCTCTTTCTGCTCCGCACTGCCATAAAACTTAGCCTCCTCTCATTTCTACTAGTGTTCCAATCACCTCACTACATTGTTTCAGTGCAAGGTCAGTTTCTTATTGTACCCACACTGGACTGTTCTGGGTGTTAAGAGCCCTAGAGAGCTTCAGTATATTCTGTACCTCCACACAGGTGCAGTGTTGAATCCTTTGTTCACTGGTAGGGTACCAAGAATTTAAAACAAAGGTTTTTCATTTGTGTTCTCTCTAGAACACTCTGAGCCTCCCCACAACTCCCTTCCACACCAGCACCCACCTTTAAGCTCTTCACTTTACTGACTCTACCCATCTTTCAGGGCTCATCTTAAGCACTCCTCCTCTAAAGTTCTCCCCTGACCCATAAAGGTGTGGTGCATATATACAATGGAATATTACTCAGCCATAAAAAATGAAATAATGCCATTTGTATCAATGTGGATGGACCTAGATATTATCACACTAAGTGAAGTAAGTCAGAAGGAGAAAGACAAATACCCTACGATATCACTTGTATGTGGAATCTAAAATATGACACAAATGAAATTATCTACGAAACAGAAATGGACTCACAGACAGAAAACAGACTTGTGGTTGCCAAGGCAGAGAGGAGTGGGCGAGGGATGGATTGGGAGTTTGGGACTTGCAGATGCAAACTATTATATATAGAATGGATAAACAACAAGGTCCTACTGTATAGCACAGGGAACTATATTCAGTATCCTGTAATAAAAAATAATGGAAAGGAAGATGAAAAAGAATACATATATATGTATAACATATATGCATAACAGAATCACTTTGCTGTACAGAAGAAATTAACACAACATTGTAAATCAACTAACAAAATAAATTAAAAAGTTCTTCCCCAACCCAAAACCAAGAGAGATCCCAGATCAGCTGTGCCTCATACAAAGCTGATCATAATCACACTGTACAACATATTTTTCAAAGAATCAGTCCCCTTGGTATGATCCAATACTTTTGGCAACTAATTTTAAATCAAATTCTTGCTAGATTGACATCTACTGTTGTCTCGTACATTCTTCATATGATGAATGTATCACACAAAAACAAGAGATGGGGTCATATCTGTGCACTTGTCCTGAAATAAACACAAAACTACTTTATGTTAAGGATATCAACTAAGAAACAGGTGTAAGTCAGATGCTTTTCTTATCTTAAAATTGTTCATGCCCCTGAGATTCCTAGCTAAACCCTTGGCAAAATAGCAACTCTGTTACACAGTGTTTATTGTCAGCATACGAACTATTATTCCTGAAAGGGAGACGGAGTAATAACTCATGTCAGGAAAGCCATAATTTTCATTGAGTTATATAAAAAGTAATTGATATTTCCAGTTAGACTATTTCTACACCACAAATGTGAACACCTCAAGGATACAGTTCAATGAGTATACCAGTCAGTAGACAAGTAGAAATAATCCTTACTGGACTATCTAAAAAAATGTTAAGTATAATTTTCTCACCTCAATGAGCAAAATTAATATCATTTCAAAGTGATAGGTTTTGTTGTTTAGGCCTCCAGAGAAGGAATAATTGTATCTTTTTGATATGGCATCTGCATGTAACAAGAAAATTTTAGCTCGAGGGATTTTGGATAATAATTTTATCTGTAACTTTAATGTACTAAGACAATAACTCACTTAAAATATATCAGCTAAATTCTACCATATACGTTCAGGACTTAAGAGCTACAAATAAATTATCCAAATTATCTTTGCAGTTTAGTGCTTTAAAGAGCATTCCTATATTTTTGCATTTTCTAACCATTTATTGCATGTCTGGAAGTGTTTTATTGCTGTGCTTACATTAACTCATACAGTAATTTAATTCAAAGTGGCTTTAAGTGTCCTGTTAGGATGAATGGAGTTTATTTTGGCATTCCACTTCTTCCTTATGATGCTGAAAAATCTAACTGGAAATTTTACCAAGGACTCATCTCCTCATGTATATTTATTCCTGAATATATTTAGCTCTTTAAACCAAGATGAAAAATTCTTTTTATTAGGTTATCAGAGTACAAAACTCCCTCATTCAGAAGCAGTCAAGAGGGTAAGGAAACGGAGACAGATCTCAGTTAAGTGACAAAATCATAGGAAACCATTTTATCTACTTACTAGATGGGTAATAGTCTACAGCTAAGATTTGTTTTATTTAGTCATTATTAATTCATGACCTTCATAAGAATCAGCTACTTCAAATGTTCACTAAAAAGAAATGACTGCCTACGTTATGTGCCCAGCCCATTCTATGTGGATGACGTGTTCTACCATTCCTAGAGAGCGCAACCTGCTACTCTAGTTTTCAAATCTCATTCAGGTTAGTTATCACTAGATGGCAGCGTTCCTTTCACATCTTACCTGTGAAGGTCTCAAACATAATTAACTGAAAATTCCAAGCGTAATTTTTTTAAACTATAAATATATTTTAGATGAATATGTATAAATAATACACAGTTTGGTCCTTGCTATGGACTGAGTGTTTGCGTTCCCCCAAATTCATATGTTGAAACCCTAACATGATGGTATTTGGAGGTGGAGCCTTTGGGAGGTAATTAGGTTAAGATAAGATCATAAGAGTAGAGCCCCATGATGGGATTAGCACCCTTATTAAGAAGAGGAAGAGACCAGAGCTCGCTCTCTCTCCTCCACGTGAGGATACAGCAAGAAGGCAGCCATCTGCAAACCAGCAAAAGGGCTCTCAACAGACACCAACTCTGCTGGCACCTTGATTTTGGACTTCCCAGCCTCCAAAACCGAAAGAAATAAATGTTTGTTGTTTAACCCACCCAGTCTATGGTATTTTGTTGTAGCAGCTTGAACTAAGACAGTCCTATAAGAAAGTATGCCATTTGAAGCAAGTTATAAAAGAATGTAATATCTGGGTATAACAAGTGCATGGTCATTTTCTTAAAATCTCAAACACTTTTTTTTTTTTTAATCCTAAATCTGTTACCTAATAACTATTCTTCTTGGGCTAGTTAACTGTCCTTATCCGTAAAGTTGAGAGGAATAAAATTTTCTTTTCCATAAAATAAATATAATATGATATGGTATAATAATCTTAGCTTGCAAGACTTTTGTGAAAAGTAAAACTGGTCTAAAAAATGCAAGCACTATATAAAATTAATTTATTGATTAGGGTCACTGTATCACATCCTTTCTCTAAATGGTCTCTTCTGTGCTTCCATAATAAGTGTTATCTATTCCACTTACATTATTCATTCAAGATATATTTATTATGATATGCACATATCACAAGGCACCAGGAGTTCAATAGTGAACTAAAAACAAAAAATGCCTTCTTCCTTAGGATGAAGTATATTTTAGTAGGGGAAACAGATATTAATCAAATAGCTACATAATCAAATGTAAATTGTAACCAATACACAGTGACCAATGCTGTGAATGAGAAATACAGAGTATGAGTGTGCCGAACAGGAAATGCAATCTAAATAGGAAGGTCAGGAAGGCTTCCTTGATAAGTGAAAAGTGAACTGAGATCTAGAGGGTGAGCAGAAGTCATCTAGGAATGAGAAGGACATTTGTGCAGAAAAAACCAGCATGAGAATGGATGTGTGGCAAAGGGAGCATGGTGTATACACGAGAAATTAATAGTAGGCCAATATGGCTGGATTGGAAGTGGAGGAGGGTACAACATAAAACCAGAAAAGCAGGTAGGGCTAGACCTTGATGGACTTTGTAGGTCATATTAAGAATGTGCATCTTTTTATCCTAAAGTCAATGCAGAGCATTGTGTTTTGAGTAGGGAGGTAGTAAGGAGCGATTAGTATTTGGTAATGATAACTCTGAATGAAGTGTGGAGAACAAATCGGAAGGACATAATTTGGGCAATGACAGTACTTTGTGTAGTTAATCATCACAGAAGTGAAATTGTGTTTGAGACGGGGACTACATTTTATGGTAATTATATCTGAGCCTTACATATAGAAGGGATTCAGTTTCAACTAAATATTTATTTGTCAGTACATTTATTTTGCTAAATAATTTCCTAAAACATATACATCTAAGATTGGAGAACTAAAAGGGTCTAACCCACATCCCACCATCCACCCAGTGACTAACCTCCTCTATGACACTTGACCAAAGGTAACCCACCCTCTGCTGAATGTGTCCAGAGACAGCAGACTGTTCTACTGTCAAGAACTTCTATTTTGTTTTCTTACACTTACATGAAATCTGTGTCTCTATAACTTCTACCCACCAGGCTACTCTGGATAACAATATTCCTAAATAGACATTAAAAAACTGAAGGTAAAAGTAGGATGGTTTCCTAGTTCAATCTTGTTTTCTTCAGGCTAAACACAATTCTTTAGGCCTCTAAAATTCTTGATATACATTTAAGACTCCCTCATCATCTCAGTGACCTTTCCCCATTCACCAGAATTCAGTACTTAAGATCATGCTCTCCCTCACCAAGGACACGGTCCAAGGCCTGCTGATTCTAAGACCTGCTGATTCTAAGACCTGCTGATTCTAAGACAGTGTTATATTGTGGGGCAACCATGCGGCATAATGGCTCATCTTGTGTTTACAACAATTTTCTCACATGACTTGCTATCAAGCAACAAAGAAACGGAGGTGTGAGAGAGCAGGTACATAAATGTAGGAATTTATTGGTGTCAGCCCATTATGTTATATTGGGTGTGAATGCTGTATTTTGATATTTTTCCTTCCCAATTTTACCTTAGCTGAAAATTTTACAAATTCACGTTTCCTCATCTTCATCCAAGTTCTTGACAAAGCTATTAAATTGTAACAAAATTCTGTTGAAATAGTTGACTCTAGAGAGGACTTGAAAACTACCTTTTCTGGTAAATTAACTTTCAAATGAACATTTTGCTCTCAGCTGGGAATTTTCTCAGCAATTTTAGGGAAATATAAAATGACATTCTACATGTAAATATCTACGCAAAACTGGTATTCAAAGGGATTTGAAAAGGCCAGAGTAGTATTAATAGTAAGCTTTAATAATTGGTCCATTTTCTAGCTACCTCTTGGTGGGTCAACAATTAGTCATTTCCAGGAAAAAATAAAAATAAATATTACCATAGAGGTTTATTAAAGAGTTTACATTCTGATTTGGCATTTTATGTTTGTCAAAAAGTATGTAAATTTGTATTCATTAAGCTCAATTTTATTGACTCTTTTCCTCCAAGGAAATATTTTTAATCAAACCAAATGAAGCCAATACAACACCTAATTCTTACATATTTTATAATCATAGAACTTAGCTCTTTCATGGGGCCTTACATATCATCCAGGCCAACGTTTTTGCCTCTATTTGCACTGTTAGTTCGTAAAGACACAAAGCACTAGAACCCAGGCCTCCGTTTATCCTCGCTGTTACTTCCCTGAGAACAGAACAGGACAGGTCACTCTCCAGAAAAGAGATGTGAATTCAGATGCCTTGTATAACTCTTTCCAAACCATAATACTTTCTTACTCTTTCAATTGCTTAGCCTCTTATCCAACCAGTAGGTTTTCCTGTCATTTTGTGTAAATCTTTATCTAAGATTTCCATAATCTAACTACACATTGAAATCACTTGATGGACTATTTAAAAATAAACATATCTCTGTTGTACTACCTGAAATTCTGATTCCTTAGATCTGGAGTGGGGCCCTCAGGAGGTACAAGCAGGCTTGGCAATCACTGTTTTAGAATCCACTTTGAAGTCAGACAAACCTGAGTTTTAAGCACTTTTATTAGCTGTGAGGCCTTAGGTAATTTTCTTACCCTTTCTGTCTCATTTTCCTCATCTATAAAATGAAAATAATCACCCCAAAGGGTAATGGTATTCAATGAACATATATATATGAAGTGTGGTACCCAGCATATAGTAAGAAGTAAATAGAAGCTATCATCCTGGTCCCTGGCCATCCACAAATTAGGTCTAGTTACAGAATTTAAATGCTCTTATGGTATAGTTTCCTGAAAATCAGTCTTTCCAAGCCTGTCTTTTCATCCTCAGCTCTCGTTATAGTTGGAGCTATGGGAGCTGAGCTTTATTCCACTCAACTGTATCTAAAGAAGTCAAAGAGAGTTCTAGGTATCTAGTAGGTGTGCAATAAGTATATGGTGGATGTGAGTGAGCCTCTGAGAGGATCCTTCAATGCACTCATTTTGGAAATAAACGAAAAAAGAATCAAAACCAAAAGTGATTACCCAAGAGATCTGGTTAACATCCAGGACCAGAGCACAGGACCTGCTCTTTCCTGCACACCACATCTCCCAGGATACCAACTCTACCTCCACTCCCCCAGCACCCACCCTTCTAGAGACTGGGATCAACTGTATGGAACTGAGCAACACCCAGTTTGAAGGAAACCCTCAGGGTCACTGTAGCTCTCTGATAAGACTGGATAAGTCATCTAGTCCAACCTTCTTTTCGATCCAACTTGTGTCAGAAGCCTGTAAATAAGCCAAATTGATGACACCATAAGGCCAGTCAGCTATACTTTTCTATTATATGACTCAGTTCAGCTCCTGGATGCATTATCCAGACCAGCTATTCCAAGCTTTCCCTGCGTATCTCAGTTGCCTACCCACAGCTCGTGCTGTGGCCATTACTTCGCTTTGTGATGGCTTTCCACCTCTTCCACCCACTTCCGTGCTAACTACCAGATGAACTCTTTATTATTCTTCAAGTCTCAGCCCAGGGTCATTTTCTCTCTTAGGCCTTGCTAGGGCCACATCCCTGACAGTATCCTCATTTACACCTCCACCTTTTTCCCTTTTTCAAATACCCTGAAAAATTTGGAGCATCCTTCTCAAAGGTTCCCTTCTGCCTTTCACCATACCTCCTCTGGAACACTTAACCCACTATATTGTAATGGTTTACCTATTTATCCTATCCTTATCTCCCCCACAAAGCTAGCAAGTGGCAGCATAGTAAGTGGACAAACCCAAACTGCCTCTTACCCTTGGGAACCTCAAAAACGCATGGTCAATACTAAAGAAAATTACTTCAAAAAAATACTCCTTGGGGAAAATATTCCCTTAGCAGTGAAAGCCAAAGAAAGTAGTCATGAGACAAATACATGAGCAAGAAGAGACAACCCCATAAAGTAGTCTATATGATTTCCAAGGCAATGGTAGGAATTTTTAAATTGTCTTTAGAGTAACCAAAAGGGTTCATGGCAGAAAATCGGAACAATTTATTTTTCCTCTATCTGTAAATCAAAACTGTGGTTCTAATTTAAATGTTTAGTTTGCACCATTAATATATTATGATAGGGATATGAATTTAGAATATGATGAGCATTCCATGGGAGCAAGATTGCACTTATGAATAAAAAAATGACATTTCAATGAAAGGCTACTTCAAAAGTGGATTACCTATTTTGATAAGGTTTCATACGGAAACAATAATGAATAACATGTCATGAGCAACCAGAAAGTCGTTAATAATAATTGGAGTAATTATTTCTTAACATAATCCCAATATAGACTACCAATTCAGTGCTCTTGGGGTATATCCAAAAGCTCATGAATGTCCCTTCATGCCATAATAAAAAACTGTAATTCATTCCAAATGATCCTAGCTGGTTTCTGTCAACTAACTGCCCTGGAGACTTTTAACTATGATGTAATTTTCGACTCAAGTTGACCTTTCTTCCCATCTATAAACTGCTTTTTTAAAAAAAAACACTGTCTCTAAAAGAAGCTATCAGTTCCAAAGAAGGAAGCTGGGGGAAAATTTTTTTTTCCATATGGCTCAAGGGACCACCAAAAGTAGAGTGTCCATCCTGATACTTTATCCAGATATCCTTATGCTTAACTCAAATCTTCCCTTTTATATGTCATCATCATTCTACCTTTTCTAGAGATGAACTTTCTTCCATTTTCAGTGGGAATGTGGTCTTTCCTTAGAAATCTATTATGAATTGGAAGGAAATGTAGCTATTACAGAGAGAGAAGAAAGCAAGATGGATACATGATAGTTCTGTCCTGATTTTGTCTACCTTGCCTTTCCTGTACCAAAAGCCCAGAGAGCAGAAGAGATTCACTTCTAGACTATATGTCTGTCTGGAAAAGTTAAACTTCAACATAAATGGCAGTCAGAACTGCATATAGACACGTTCATGGGTTTCTAAAGGCAACGCTGTCTAGTGAACAGTCACCAGATTAAAAGGTATGAAATTTTTACCACAGCTAACACCTGTGACCTCTACCAAGGTCACTTGTCTCCAAAACCTAGCACTGAAGAATTTAACAGAACAGTAATAAAAATGTCCTCCACTTTCCCTCATGGAATTGTTCTAAAAGGTAAAAACATATAAAGCAAAAATTATCTGACCTCTTTAGCTGACAAACATTATTAAAATGGAATTTTAAAAATTCATCTATGACATCCCTGTGGATATTCACACCTATCCCTTTTCCTCTACTCCTTTCTAAGGCCCAGCAACAAGGGCCTCAAGAGTTACAGAGCATTTGATTGGACGTCATTGTTACATTTTCCTCCTCCTACAGAAATGATCCATGCACAGGGGAAAGCACTGAGGAGTGAAATGTATTTTGCAGAGATTGGTTGGCTAAAAAGCTGAGAAAGGCCTTGTTTCTCCTACATCACAGGTCCAGCATATCTGATCACAATTACTGAGTATTTAGCCACCTCTAAGCTACTCTTCATCAGAAACAATCATTCTTCTATCTTTCTTCTTCATCTTCACACCACTTTCAATTTCTCAATATTCCTCCTAAAATTTGGAAGCCAAAACAGATATAATAGTAGTAACCTGAGCATATGGAGTAATTTTTGGAAGGAAACAATACTCATAGCAATGGCACCCATTCACTTGGTTAGAATTTTAATCAGAATATCCATAATGACATGTATTAAAACTCATATATTGAATATAGGATATTCAAAATTAAGATTTTTCTCGCATGTCTGTCAAGCATAACCTACTTTTAAACATATCTATTTTATAACTGCCGAACTCAATCCTATGAGTTAATAACATTTTTAATTGAAACTATAAAAGTGTCTTTAAGTTCTGCCTTTGTCTTTGAAATACTAGCACTGTTAGCTAACTCAGCATCTTTTAACCATAACTTCCAAGTTTGAATCAAGTTCACTTTCTTTCAGTCTTTCTTTGAGGAAAAAATATATATATATGTAAATATAAAGATAAAGATATATATATATATATACGCTGTCTCCAAGAAGTTATCAATTCTAAGAGTAAGAACTCTGGATGCATTAAAATGGCCCAAATACCTAACAGAGTAGGTAAAGTAACAATGGACTGGATGGATGGATCATTTGTTACAGACCATTTACTTAAACTTCCTGATACACACAAATTTAAGGATTAGACTCTTCTGACAAAGTCTTCAGTGTTTAATTGGTCAACTTTGAGTGGCCACACTAGTTCATCTGCTGGTAGAACAATACATTAAATCAAATACAAGATGATATATTGGTATAAGAGAGAAGATGTAAATAAAGTTTAATCTTTTTTTCCCTAAATACTAACATTAAATAAGACCAAAATATCACATCTTGGACTTTCTTAAAAAAGGAAAATAGCAAACCAAGGGTAAATTTCTAAGATACTCACTGCAGTACAATCTGTGATACAAAGAATAGAATTAAAAAGGCCAACAGTGGAGAAATATAAAACAAATTATCATACACATTATGGGATACTATGTAGCCATTAAAAATAAGATAAATTAAACTTGTGTAACGGAAATGAAATAATAATATCTGTGACATATTTTTGTTTTTTTTGTTTTTTTTTTTTTTAATTGTATAGCTACTTTATTTATTTATTTATTTATCTTTGGCTGCGTTGGGTCTTCGGTTCGTGCGAGGGCTTTCTCTAGTTGCGGCAAGTGGGGGCCACTCTTCATCGCGGTGCGGGGACCGCTCTTCATCGCGGTGCGCGGGCCTTTCACTATCGCGGCCCCTCCCGTTGCGGGGCACAGGCTCCAGACGCGCAGGCTCAGCAGTTGTGGCTCACGGGCCCAGCCGCTCCGTGGCATGTGGGATCTTCCCAGACCAGGGCACGAACCCATGTCCCCTGCATTAGCAGGCAGATTCTCAACCACTGCGCCACCAGGGAAGCCCCTGTGACATATTTTTGAATTAATAATATACATGCATATAAATGTTTATCTACATATACAGGCATAAATATAGATAGAGAAATTGACATAGATTTTATATATATAGTTGGTTATCTCTTAGAAGTGAAGTTTCTAATTCTGTGTCATCAGCATTCAATATAGAATGATACATGTCCACACATTATTAAAAAATTTGCCAAATAAATGGTGAAGAAAGCAAACAGGGGCCTTGCACAGACCCATGAAGACAGTGTGCTGTGAACTGAGGTACATGTTTAAACACTCTGTACCTAACATCAGAAACGTAGTTTTCTAACGCCTTTGTTTTTACAGAGAGGATTCACTGCTAGTGTCCTATAAAATTTGTCCTCTTCATGTGAACCTCAATCTTTGGTTTGCTTGATGGAAAGTTTAAAAAAGGCCAAGAAATTTGGAGCTAAAATTTGAAAACTACTGCCAATTGAAAAGCAATTAATTGTGAGCTTAAATATTTCCGAAACCATAATGAAGAAAAAATGTATACTGTAATTTGCAAACTATCTTTTTAAATACTTCAGAATTTATACATTGCACAAAATTAGACATTAACACTTCTCTTAGTTACTGGAAACTTTTAGTCATTAGCAAACATTTACAAGGAGATTGCAATATCAAAACATTCTTAACTTCAACAGTGTTTCCTGAAAGAAATGAGTCTAGAATTGTCATGAATTTGTCTACTATAACTTGCCATTAGAAAGAAGGGAAGTAACACAATCTGTGGTCTTTACACTCATGTCTTTTTCGTCTTACTTAATCCTCTCCTCAAAATAATAATAATAATAATAATCCGAAAAGAGGGAAATTAGGTTAAACTAGGCCAAATTGCCATTTTTGTAAGTCAAAATGTTTCAATATTGAAATTTTCATGTAGTTCAATCTAATAATATAATTCTCAATTTAAAATTGAGGAAACTAGGTTTTGAAGATTTCAATAAAGATACAATTATTGAGAGGTAAAGTCAAGATTTCAACTTAGGTCAATTTGTCCACAAAATCCATGTTCTTTTCACTACATTATACTTTTGCCATTGATACTCTGAAATTTTTACAGATATTACTTTTTATTTGAAATTTAAGCTAATAGTTGCTCCGTGCTAGGAAAAAGCAATAGCAGGCACTTGGTTTTAATAAGAATTAGAATGAATGTCACACAAGACTTTAACAAATTAAGTTTTATATATATAAAATTTGTGGTTGAACAAAGTACATTTTCTTCTTTAACATGACACATTCAAGCTTTAAAACCAGTACAAGTCTGGGCTTCGCTGGTGGCACAGTGGTTGAGAATCTGCCTGCCAATGCAGGGGACACGGGTTCGAGCCCTGGTCTGGGAAGATTCCACATGCCGCAGAGCAACTAGGCCCGTGAGCCACAACTACTGAGCCTGCGCGTCTGGAGCCTGTGCTCCGCAGCAAAAGAGGCCGCGATAGTGAGAGGCCCGCGCACCGTGATGAAGAGTGGCCTCCACTTGCCGCAGCTGGAGAAAGCCCTCGCACAAGAAACGAGGACCCAAAACAGCCATGAATAAATAAATAAATAAATAAATAAATAAATAAATAAAAATTAAAAAAAAAAAAAAGGAAGCCAACAGGAAAACCTATACACTGCTCATGGGTTATTAGAGCCACAGCTTTAGAAAATGTACCCTGTAAAATGGAGCATTTACACATTAAAAAAAAATAAAAACATAAAAAAAAAAAACAGTATAAGTCTAAGACTAGTTTTCTTCAGGCAAACCAAAATTAAGGAAACCTTGTAGATCCATTATGATCCAGGAAACTAAACTTTTCCAAGATTTTCATTTGACTCATTTATCACTCTCTTAAGTTTTAAAAAATGTACAAACAAGATCAAAATAACAACAGTTCAATGATGGGTTCTACGTAGTCCAAGCTAAGGCCCAAACCCCAGAAAATTCTATTGTAGGTAACAAATGTAATACAGAGAATGCCCAACAACAAATGCCATTTCTCAGGTGGGAGAAGAACTTTCTTACTGAAGCTCTACATTCTTGTGGCTTAATATGTCATTTTTTTTCCAGTTGGAATCCATTAGTATAGACCACTGATGATATTTGCTTGGTTTTCCCTTTAGATATTCTGAGCTATGGAAAAAGAAGAAAAGAAAAATGTATCTTCACCTATGTTTGCATAACTCTAAGCACTTTACAAATGTGCTTTGGAGCCTGTGCTTTTCAAACCAAGAGAATTAACAAAGCTCAAAGGCTCAAAGTAACTTAACAAAAGTAACTTGGCCAAGGAAAATCAGTGAGAACTAAAAACTCGCTCATCACCCTATCTCATCAGTATTTTCAATAGACAGTTCTTATTTTCTTGCTCCACAACTGTCTCTTCTTAGGGCATCCTTGAAATCCATGTTTCTATATGAGGTGGGGTGACAGGGAGTTCACTCAGGATAAAATGCTAATTGAAAGGCGCATAACAGAGAGTATACTGGGGGAAAGGAAGTCAACAAAGAGAACCAAAAGTATAGCACGGGTTGGGGGGGGGGGGGACTTGAAATTTGAAATCGGCTATTTGATAGCACTATCACAGGAAAAATGACTATAGTCAGAAAGGCATTTGCCATAGATCATTTCTTAAATTTATCTTGGTGTTGATGTACCTATTTTTAAAAAATCTCAGGTGTATAAGATGCTTTCACTTTATGTACATCATTCATCTCTTCTTGCCTTAAACTATATCAGACCTCTGGTATTCCTGATATGTGTCTGGAGACTCTAACAATTTCCAAATCCATGAAAATCATCAAAGCATGCAACTTTTCCCTATAAAATATGTGTTGGATTCATTTATCCGCAGATAGGAGTCATTGTCAAATTCAACTTCCCAGCTTCTAAAAACGTAAACAAATTCTACTGATCATGGAAACACCATCTTCTTCTTTATCTACTTTTTCTTTAATCCCATTGCCAGAACTGAAAAGAAACTACATTTCACAAGACTATTTATTACATCGACATTTATCACATCACAAAGCTGCATTAACACATGGATACTGGGCTTCCCTGGTGGTGCAGTGGTTGAGAATCCGCCTGCCAATGCAGGGGACACGGGTTCGAGCCCTGGTCTGGGAAGATCCCACATGCCGCGGAGCAACTAGGCCCGTGAGCCACAACTACTGAGCCTGCGCGTCTGGAGCCTGTGCTCCGCAACAAGAGAGGACGCGACAGTGAGGGGCCTGCGCACCGCGATGAAGAGTGGCCCCCGCTTGCCACAACTAGAGAAAGCCCTCGCACAGAAACGAAGACCCAACACAGCCAAAAATAAATAAATAAATTAATTAATTTAAAAAAAAAAAAAAAAGACATGGATACTAAGAAGTAAAGTAAGCTCACTCCGACTCTAGGTAATTTACTCTTATACTAAAGTCTCACTCTTAGTTCATGCCTCGGTAATTATTAATTACAACGTGTCACAGCCCTTTAAGATCCCACTTCAATAATCAATACTGGAGTAAAGCATATTAGATGTTAAGGGCCACTTGTTGCTTTTCTGTCATGAAAATGAAATCTTCTCATTTCTTTGTCCAAACTGTCCTTTACGACTCCCAAAGGAGCTCTGTTAGAGTACCAATGGCTGGAGCCTTAAAAGCTGGGAGGAATGAATAGGAGACAGAAATAATATGTAATAATAACCATTATTTTTTACCTCTGTGATGCTTTCAGTTCTTCAAAGTAGTTGCCTGTTAAGTCATACCTAATCCTCAGTACAACACTCTGAGATAAGTGGGATCATTTCATCATGTTTTAATGGGAGTACAGAACAGTTAAGTGAATTGCTGTATATGAATATGAAGGATGAGAGAAAAGGGGAGGAAAGAGGAAAGCTGGCATTTTTGGAACTCATTACATAATAGGCTTTGTGCAAGGTACTTTAATCCATGAGCAAACTATTTATAATTTCTTGCTTTAGCTTCCTCTTTTGTAATAGAACCTACCTTGTAGATTAGTCAGGACTCTGACACTGAATGTATAAAGAATTTATCATGTCTGGCCCATGAGAACATTTCAGTGAATGTTGGCTCTAGCTATTATTGCGGTTATTTCTTTTAATTTTCTTTAAGGTTCACAGTAATCTTGTGAAATAGGCATTATTTCCCTGTTTATCTGCTGAAGACTCCAAAATTCAATGAAGATTAATACAAGCTTTTCTGAATGAAATGCGTTCAGCCTCAAGATAAAATTCCACTCAGCAATCATAACCAAGTTGCTACAAATTTTGTGCCAATTACAAATAGCAACTGATAGGCTTCCTTTGTCCACAAGGATCAGGGGGGCAGCCAGAGGTCAATCAAAGGAAAGGAAAAGTCTCTCTGTCTTAATGCCATCTGCCAGATGCTCAGCAAATTCCTTCCATCTTTATATTTCTCTGAATTCCTTTTAATATTTTTATTGATAAACATAAATAATTTCTATTACTATTTACTATTAATAGTATTAATACCATTAATGCTAAATAATATTACTTAATATTTATAGTAATGCTATATTTTGCTAAGCACATATGCACCAAGTGCTAAACATTTCACTTGCATTTTCTCAGGGAATCTTCACAACTAACCAAAGAGGAAGATGAATTAAACTTAGCCTCAGAGAAGTAATTTGCCAAAATCATAAAGGGAGATAAATGCCTGAGCCAGGGTTCAAACTCATATCCATATAGCTCCAAAGCTTATGATATTGTCAATAAGGAATTAAGGATGATTAATTTTCCTCCACAGAATTACCTAGGCATTTTTAAAGTCAATTTTATGATCAACACAATGCTTAGCATGATGAACTAGAAACACTGACTAGAGTTTGAAGACCTACTGTCCACATTCAACTTTGCACTGAGTCCATAAAGAAGGCATTTCCCAATACTAAATCTGTCTATTGAATGAGATAAATGAGCTAGAACAATACCTAAGGTACCTATAACATTCTGCAGTTCTACAAGCTTCATTCCCTCAGGCTGGGTGATCCCTAGGAAAAAGCATACAGCCTTCAGGATTATGAGGAAATAAATTTCTGTTGTTAAAGCCACCCGGTCTGTGGTCCTGTTATGGAAGCCTGAGCAAATTAATGCAGTAGGAATCAGTTAGGATGAGGTGTATAAGTCTGCTTCAGGTTTAAGAATAATCTATACACTATATTCTTACATTTACTTATTAATACAAAAACACACAAACATACATACAAACAGTCTTACCCAGAGCCACTGTGGTGAGATGCATAAGAACCTTGGATAGGAGTAGAAAATTGCAGGCTCTAACCCTCTGTGTCTCAGAAACCTCCCTGGAGGAGCAGTGTGATTGAGGGTGTGGTCTTAGTATGAGACAAATGTGGGCTCAAATTGGGCTTCTCCAGCTGTTAGTTGTGTGACCTGGGGGAAGTTACCTAACCACTCAGAACCTGTTTCTCAATTCTGTAAAAAGTGATCATTCTTAGCCTCCAGTGTTATTATAAGGATTAAATTAAATATGTAAGGATTAAATGAGATTATAAAAGAGCAAAGAACTAACTGTGTCTGGTACATAATATGTGATTAACAAATGGTTATAGTTGTTATTAGGTTGAATCACATCAATGGCTGCTATTGGATTATTTTTGTTCTATCGAAATGACAATTCCATATGGTTCAGCCTACAGTAATACTAATGTTGCCTAGAGGCAGAAGAGCCCAATGGTTAAGAGTACAAGTTCTAGAATTAGGATGTTTGGGCTAGAGATCTGGCTCTGTCACTCACTAGCAAGTTACAGAGCTTCTTTAATTCAATTCTTAGCTGCAAAATTAAGAATTAAAAATATCTACTCCATAGGATGGATGAAAAGATTAAATAAATTTATCCAAGCAAAGCTCTTAGACTAATACCTGGTACTTAGTCCTCAATGAATGTAACCAATGTAATTGATACTATTAATAATAAAATGAAGGAAGTAGATTTGAAAATCTCAGAAATTAATTCCAAATTCCAATTCTATGCTATTTTGGATGGTATTGATAAAAGAGAATTATACAGTGGGTATTTAGGTGAATATAACAAAGAGGTTAATCATTGTGCTAAAATTCTGCCAAACATCATGGAATCAGAAAAAATTTAAATAAAAATAAATCTCATAACCCTTAACAATTTGTCAAAAACAACTGTAATACTGGAAATATATGTTATCTTGGGTGTAAATCAATAATTTTCCATAACTTCTTAAATTGCTAAACGTCATTGCTAAATATCATTTCACATAAGATGAAAAACTAGTGGTCTACAGAGTGTGGGGTTTAATGTGTCTTGCATATATCTATAGAGTTGTTAATTATAACAGGCTGAATATTGGACTGAGAGAAGCAATGAACCAGGATAGTGACCAAGCCACTAACTGAGTGAGTAATAATGAGCAAATCACTTCAACCTCATATTTCTATTTGGGAAAATGAGGAAGAAATCTAAGTAAAGATTACAAAGCTCTCTTTCAAGTCTAAAATTATATGAGTCTCTATTGTAAGTGGATTAAGTACATAACGATTGCATCAATGTAATGTAACTCATTTCACCTGTCAATAAACAAGAAGTAAATTGTTTTAAATCGCAGAATGTTAAGAATAAACACAAATAAACAAACAAAACCAACTTATTTAAAAGTATCCTCTGAATTGAAACCACAGTATTCTGTGCAATAGAAGGAAAGAGTTAATGATCAAGCCTTTTCTGAAAATGACAGGAGGCATACAGGAGGCATATATCCCTTCTCAGCAGAATTAAATTCTGCCAGCTGTAAAACCAACGGTGACTTAAAATCCTAGGTCTGTTTGTCCAATCTCCAACCTTAAGAAACTCACATGACAGCAGACTTCTGTCTCTGAAAAATGTTAATTATGATACAACTCTTAGGACTCTTGAGAGGGTAAATTGTTAATGTTTCTAAATCACTTGAAGCATAATGATTGACCAAAGATCATCATTGTAAGATTAGAAAAAACCTCAATGCTCACAACTTTCTTCTTCACAACTTCTTACTGAGATACCAATCAACATAGGTATCTCAATAAGAGTTTAAAAACAAGAAAGAAAAGATCTTCATGACCATGTAGCAAATCTAAAAGAATAATTGTGAGATGAAGCAAAAAAATTAAATTCTCATCATGGCACCGTGAGAAAAACTAGGTTTTTTCCCCCAAATGTTAGCTTTGGGGAAAAATATATAAAACAAAGACTAATTGAATCTGGTACCATAAAATGCATTCTCTTCGCAAACTAAAATGTTTATATCAATTAAATTATATCCTTTAATTGTTAAAATGTCAGAAATAGAACTCAGAAATAGGTGAACATGAATATGAAGGCTTCTATAGGTAGCATCCTGAATTAAACTGCCCCAACATTTCAAAAAATTTAGGAAACTGAATTTCTCAGTCTGTCACAACACATTAGTATTTGCTATTAAAGTACTAAATACACATTTTCCATTCTTTGAAAATAAATAAATCAAAGACAGATTTCAACTTAAGTAATCAATGGAGTCCTTTGTTTAAAACATCGTTATGGGAAGGTAAGGAAAGTTATTGTCTGGTTTGTTTGTTTGGGTGTTTGTTTTGGCTTTCCTCAAAAGACTTCTTTTTCCCTCTTAGCTAATTTTAAGATTCCAATATTCACAGCATGTCATAATTAAACATCTCCTAGGAAGTGCACAGTCTGATTAGCACATTAACTCAGGCATAAACCAGCCGTGACCATGTTGCCTCCAGGCCTGGGTCAGCCTAGTCTGGGAAAAAACAATTCTGATGAAAACTCCTACTAGGACATATTAAATCCCAACATTATTTTGTCTTCCATCATTTAAGATCTTCTTTTCCCTTAACCCTTAATTTTGGTCTGAGGACAGTCACCAAGGCTACTAGTAATAAAAATGGATACTCCAGTTCTGAATTTTACCTTCATTCTCAAAGCCTCCCACCCCAGAAAGCTAGGAAGATTAGGGAGAAGTCAGAGATATTTTTATAGTTAAATGCCAATAACTAGAGTGCACAACTTCCTACCCAATATTAATTCCTGTTCAGGAGAGAGGGAACAAGAGGACTACCCATATGCTGATGTCTTTTTATTGGGCTGATTGGTGACTAGTTGCTTGCCTTAAAGCAAAACGATAAATGCATTTGGCCATGAAGGTAGGAAAATCTCCCCTCACCACAGCCAACACATATACTGTCCAAAATGGTAGCCACTAACCACACATGGCTATTGAGCATGTGAAATATGTCTAGGGCCACAAAAGAACTGAATTTTTAGGTTCATTGATTTCATTAACTTAAATTTTTTTTGAAGATTTTTTTCATATGGACGATTTTTAAAGTGTTTATTTAATTTGTTACAATATTGCTTCTGTTTTATGCTTTGGTGTTTTGGCTGCCAGGAATGTGGGATCTTAGCTCCCTGACCAGGGATTGAACCCGCACCCCCTGTACTGGAAGACGAAGTCTTTAATCACTGGACTGCCAGGTAAGTCCCTTAATTCAAATTTAAAAGCTGATATTCATTTGTGTTATAGGAAAATATTTAAATATGTTTGGAACAACTTGGGTATGTGAATCCACTTTTTCATCTGTAAAATTTTATGAAATTTAAACACAGGTCAAGTATTTCTGATGAAAATTTAGTGACTGAATTGTGATGTACGTAAGTGTAAAATAGACACTATATTTCAAAGAACAGGCAAAAATATTGTAAAATATCTCAGGAATAGTTTTAAAAAATACTAACCACATGTTGAATGCTTCAGTCTATTACAGTACTTTGGATATATTATTTTAAATAAAATATATTGTTAAAGTTAAATGCCACTGGCTTCTTACTTTTTTGAATTACTACTGGAAAATTTTAAGTTACATATGACTCACATTATATATCTATTGGGCAGCACTGATAAAGAGTAATACTAACCAGTGACATAAATATCTGAGATGGGCCAGTGAAGTGGTTTAGAAAATCTGTGTAGAATGAGGAAAAAGCAAAAGGCCAGACAGCACCGCATTCAAATTCTAGCTTTGACACTGACCATCCAAAGGAACCTGAGCAAATCATTCATTCAGATTCCTCAGCCTATACTTCCCCAGGTGCAAATGGGAAGAATAGTTTCCTAGCTTAAACACAGCATTTGTAAAGTGACTAGTATATCATCAGTATAAATAAACAGTTGACTAAATCATCTTTCAATAGAAAGCAGAGATGTCAG
The DNA here is from genome assembly GCF_949987535.1 of Balaenoptera acutorostrata. Lineage (NCBI taxonomy): Eukaryota > Metazoa > Chordata > Mammalia > Artiodactyla > Balaenopteridae > Balaenoptera > Balaenoptera acutorostrata. The sequence continues at coordinate 68,276,785 of NC_080072.1, forward strand.
ACCACCGTTACAAAGAATTTACTGCTTCTGAATGTCTATGTCTTCCTGCAAATGAGCTATATCCTGTGGACCCTTTATTCCTATAATACTAGTCCAACTTTATTATTACCTTACATTTTACAGATGAATAACAGCAACCTTAGACTAAAGGCCATTATCAAAATGTTCAACAAATGGAAGTACTGTTTCCATTTGTGTTTTAAAGTGGTAGCAATCAAATTCATTTCCAGAAATACCATCATAATTTTTATGAACTTAAAATTTACCTAAAAGGGACTTATAATATCAGAGTACCTATGTCCTTTTCAGGATTTCTACAGCTCTATCACGGTGGGACCATGTTCTTGTGAGTGTTTGGTAGGCTCTAAGAAAAACTGCTCTAAGGCATTAAGTTCATAATATATAGTTATTAAACATGCAAAACATGGGAGCTTGCAATATTTATTTTAAAATTAATTATATCTCATTGTTATACTGTATTTCTTTGCAATTTGAAAAATGCCTGCAAATTCTTATACTATGCAACAATGCCACAATCATCAAAAGATTAGAAAAGATAAGCCAAGGACAAATAAAATTAAATACTCCTTCATTAAACAAATAGTCAAACTATACATAGAGTTCCTTTTTCAGTAAAAGTATGGATGATATCTATTCCAAATGGTGTAGATAAATTAATGACTAGAAAATTCAGATAGGTGATTACTGAAAAGTGAGACGTTTGTAAGTCATCTTTCTTCCTTCGCCATGATGACAAGAAGAAAAGCTATTCCTTTCCACTATGACTCTTCATAAAATGTTGACTCCTGACTTGATGGGTTAAGGGTCAACTCACTATGATCATTCTTATGTTTCCATGAAAACTAATTTACGACCTTTCTCTCCTTCAGTCTGCCTCTTGCATTTTTTACTCATAGTCTTCCATTGAATCCTTTTATCATTTTTGTCTTCATTCAACTGATTAATATTTATTGAGCCCCTACTATGTGCCAGCTATTCTGTAGGCCTCACCATTGAACCTCACTAGCCTGTCATATTATTCAAACAAAACCACTGAAGTGGGATGAGGTAGAGAGAGGTGAAACATATATTTTTTTAATTAGTTGGGTTATATATGTGTGTGTGTGTGTATTCTTCATATCTGACTTGTCACCAAAATAAATTTGAAGCTGTTACACAGCATCCAAATTCATAAAAAATTAACTTGTTGGTTTCCAACATAATTAATTTTTCAATAAGTTATCATTTTAGCTTATACAATGTCATAGAGCTGAAATCCAAAGTTCAATTATGACGTTCCAAGTTGTCTAGGCTTAGATTTTATATTATTACAACTACGTCCTGATCAAGATTTACCATTTTTTAAAGGCAAATTTTACCATCGTAACTCTCAAGAGTTTTCTCCAAGTTGTTCATAAGTTATATAATAGGTCAGATATAGCTCTCACTGAAAAACCTCATGTTTGCTAATTTATACCTAAGGGGGAATTTCTAGGAAACAAAGTAACATGATAGGCCAGTAAAACTTCCTGTGCTCCTTAGAGAAAATTTTTTCTTAACTTGTTTATTGAATTAGTTGTTGGAGTTTCCATTTGATTGTAAGCAACCTGAGGGCAAAGGGGAGGTGTTACTCTCTATGTGCCCATTTGAAAAGTAAAGGTTTCATGACAGTTTTCTGGATGGCTGGATGTCAGGTTAGTTGGACAAAAGAAAGAAATGTTCAGATTTAGGAATCTGCAATAAAATGAGTTTAATCTTTGAGACTATTTTTATCAATCCATCAGTTGAAAACACAGATGTTGGGTGATTATGATGTGTCAGTGTAGGTCATCAAATTGTAACAAATGTATCACTCTGGTGTGGGAGGTTGATAATGGGAGAGGTTATGCATGTGTGGGGATAGGAGAACATATGGGAAATCTCTGTGCCTTCCCCTCAATTTTACTGTGAACTTTAAACAGCTCTAAAAAAAAATTCTTTAAAAAAACAGTTGTTAAACTTTAAAAATATCAACTGTGGGCTTCCCTGGTGGTGCAGTGGTTGGGAGTCTGCCTGCCAATGCAGGGGACGCGGGTTCGAGCCCTGGTCTGGGAGGATCCCACATGCCGCGGAGCAACTGGGCCCGTGAGCCACACCTACTGAGCCTGTGCTCCACAACGGGAGAGGCCACGATAGTGAGAGGCCAGTGCACGGCGATGAAGAGTGGCCCCCGCTCGCCGCAACTAGAGAAAGCCCTCACACAGAAACGAAGACCCAACACAGCCAAAAATAATAAATAAATAAAATTAAAAAAAAAAAAAATCTAAAAAAAAAAAAAAAAAAAAATATCAACTGTGTGAACAACCGATAACGAAGACAGTACCTTACTGTATAAAATGAAATATAAATCAATTAATTCAGCCTCAATTGATTGCAATCTTAATATGTGCCAAGCACTACTATAGGAGCTGAGGTTTAAAGATAAATGAGATCTATAACTGTAAAGCAGGAAATGGAAGGCTGGTTCCACTAAATTCATCTGAACTAATCAGAATTTTAAATAGTCATTAAACCATGAAAAAAAATGCATCTCCTCTTTAGAATGTATTTTCTTCCCCAATGAAAAGGAATGACAAAATCTGCTTTTTCAGATGCCCTAAGATTTTTCAATATGTTTTATATCTTTTGCTTTTGCTTAGAAAAAGCTGTCTCCTTGTATTGTACAAAAAAGATGTCTTCAGTGCCACTGCCTTTTGTTCAGGAGACAAGTAGGAAGGGGAAGGAGAGGAAGAATAAGAACAGAAACATCATGGAATGGAGAAAAGAAAAATATCGACATGAGATAAATCAGAGCAAAGTTTTGCACAGTATCGTTCTCCTATTAGACCAGAACACCGGCACCATAATAAGCCATTAACCTAGGGCAAGCAGCTGAGAAATGCCCAGCAGTGAATAACCGCCTGAGACACATACTTTGCGAGAACTGACAGTAAAAGGAAGCAGTGCAGAAATTCTCTGTAAGTTGATGGGCGGGCTGAAGTCTTGATTAGTGAAAACTAAAATCCTGTCATGGGTTGGTCCTCCAAGTGAAGGAGACCTCAGGACACTTTGCAGCTGGCAAGGAGTAGCACTTTTCTCAGATACTACTAGCCCAACAGTTCACTTTAGAAGATACTATCTTTGGCTCTTAAAAGAGTCAATTGTTTTAACTTGGACCCCTGTAAACGATAAATCATGAAAACTTGACCCCTTTAGAGAGTAACAAACGTTTCTGAAATGAACAACCCACACAATGTTTCTTTAATGAATGTAAAAACTGACCAAGCTTTGTAGCATCGTCTGCCCACATTAAAGCCATTCCACAGGTCACCCAAGTCCCACTTACCCCCAACATCTGGTGGAGGTAGTGATACTCTGGCCCTTGGTTATACAGCAGGAAGGTTTTCCAGAAAAGCAGGACATTCAGGGACAGCCAGATAAGCTAAATCATACGAAGGGTGAGAGGAAAAAATTAAAAATAAACATTACCTGATGAATGGAAACCTCAAGTACATTCATTGGACATAGTGCTTCCAATGGAACCTCAATTAGTCATTGCAAAAAAGCATTATTGGAAGGGAACTTGGGAAATTTATTCTCCTCCGGGCTTTCAAAATAATTACTGAGAACCTACTCATGTTTCAAGCCCAGGGAAATAAGAATGAGCAGAAACAGAAATGTACCTGCCTTTGGGGAGTTCACATTTTATGAGAGAAATAGACATTAATCAAATAAACTCATGAAAAAATATATAAATACAGGCTATCAGGCTGTGCAATGGCCCAGGGGTAGGGGTTGATGGGGGAGCCTGGTGAACTCAAAGGGCTGAGAAAAGGGTTTCAATCTCCTCTCTAACAAATTCAATGGAAGTTATAATGCTCTCCAAAGCCTTTCCTATTCTGATGTTTTTTATGACTCTAAAACTCATATTATTTAACATGGATTGCAATAGTTAAGGCTTAAGACTTTTATGATATGTTTAGAAAGTGAAGTGAGACTAGGAAAGAAGTCCAATCTTATTTCCTTAGCATTTCACGGCCATTTGAGGATGCAACCAGAAACATGCAAGCAGGTGTTAAGATAATTTTTTGGGCCTCCTGGGACACTTCTATTTAAAACTTTAAGAACAATAAAATAACGCAAACATCCAGGAATTTTTCTGTTAATGGCTGCATTCAGGAAATGCCACACAATAAAAAGACAAATAATATAAATAATAGACAAGCCCGTCCTTTGAGAATGTGTACTGTCTTAGCAGCACATTGGTAAGTTCCTACACCCCTCAGATTATTGGGGGGAGTTGCCACCCATGGCTCCATTTGGGGTCTAAAGTTTTACAGCTCAGAACACAGGGAAATTCTAGTTCAACAATGACTAAATGGTGCAGAGGAGGAGCATGGGTATTGGCTTCTGGGAATCTACTACTTAGTGCCTCCGAGACCTTGGGCAAATTTGTACTAGTATCCATGTGCTTCAAATTCCTCGTGTATAAAATTAGGGTGAAGTCAAGAATGGGCCTACCTATCTTACAGAATAGATCTGAGGATAAAATAATGAAAAATAATCAGAGAGGGGAGCGAGAGAGAGGGAGGTGGTGGTGGTGGGGGAAATGTAATGAGTTTCTGTAGAAGCTGAAGGTAATCAGTATTTCTTACAGCTACTTTTGTGTTAAAAGTAAATTTTCTTTAATCAGCACAGCAATGGTATTTTGGTTTATTTATTTGTTTTTCATTTTAAAAATTGTCCTTACTAGCAGTAAAATTTGCATAGTCTGTGTTGGTTTCCATTTAGTTTTTGCTTTTTGAAATTTTATTTGTCTATGATATTCAGAAGTTTCGAAAAGGGTTCTATGCAGGGCAATTTCGAACAAAAGTTCATTATCATTCAGTTTTATTCAACAAACTTTTACTGAGCCTCTTCAGTCTGGCATTCTTAAATTGCCTTCTCATTAGCAAGCCTTATTTTCCAACAAAGTATCTGATTCTTGTGGGCTTCAGCTTCTTCAGTATTTCTCAGGGAATTGACCCAGCTGTGTGAGTGCACAGTAGACATTCCTAAAGGCCTGAATCAGAAGATGGTCTTTCCCAGTCTCACTTCACTTTCTAAACATATCATAAAAATCTTAAGCCATAACTATTGCAATCCATGTTAAATAATATGAGTTTTAAAGTCATAAAAAACATCAGAATAGGAAAGGCTTTGGAGAGCATTCTCAATTGACCAGCAAGCTGAAAACCACTCAGAGGAAAACCTATCTGACCTCACTCAGCCCCTGCACACCTGAGATTAAGCATTTGGGATGCAAACAGGTCTCCTAAAGATCGCAGATATCCCCTTGCAGGACAAAATGAGACTAAGAAATGAGCGACATCACCACGTCCCGGGCGTTGCATGTTGTTAAACTTCAAAAATATCAGTTGTATGAACAATAGATAATGAAAAATAGGACTTTGCTGTATAAAATAAAACCAACAGAAGCAATCTGGAAGAAGAGCAAAGTGGGGGGAAAGATGTTTAAATGGTTAAGGAAGAAGCTGTGTTCACTAACAGCGATCTCTTCTCCCTTCCTCCACATCCGCTCTCCCATCAAAGTGTAGGAAAGTTGCCCAGCACTTGGAGGAAGGGAGGAAGCGGATGGTTATTATCTCCAGGTATTCCCGGCAGAAAGTTTTTGTTAGTTGAGAATGTTTGCGTTAGAGGCAAAACTTCCAGCTTCCCACCCGCGCTCGCTCAGAGAATGAATCAAAATCGCTGTCCCAGAGACAAAACGCCGGGAGAGCCTCGCCCGCCATCCTACCAGGCAGAGGTGTTTAACCCCTTCGTTGGCCAGCCAGCTCCTCCAGGACACAGCCATGCCGCCGGCCCCGCCGCGCCGCGCTCTCCGCCCGCCAGCCCGACAAGCAGCGGCGGCCGCCGGGGCAGCGGTTACAGTGGTGCGGCCTGCGGGGCGGGGGTGGAGGGGGGGGGTGCAGGGTGGGGACGGAGGGTCAAAGACTGAATGGAAGCCCGGCGCCGGCGCCGCGCCAGGCCGGGCGGGGTATGCGCCCCGGTGCCGGGTCTCCCGAGCGCCGCGGACTCGGCCCTCGCTGGGTCTGCGCTGCGCCCTCCGGCCGCCAGAACCCCCTGCGCCGAGCGCGCGCTCCCCGGCTGCGCGAGTCCGCCCCGCCGCGCCGGCCCCTTTGTCTGGGGGCGAGCCTGTTGCTGTCGCTGCCGCAGGGCAGGATGTCCTGGGCTGGGATCTAGGAGGCGTTCCCCAGCAGCCTCAGCCCGGCCTGCCTGGCTCCGAAAGACCCACCAAGATGTGGAGACTGGTACTCAGACATAGAGTGGACACCCTCGCTGCCCCCTTGGACACACACACACACACACCACACCTAGTCCTTTTGGACTGGTCGTTCCCCCCGCCCCCAAAGGTTCCTCTCAGAGAGCCTTGGTAAGGAAATTTGAGCCGGAAATTGTCTTTTGTGTACTAGCGTCCCCCTTCTCCCGCCCATCCTCAGCAACTCATCCCACCCCCAAACAAACGCCCCCGTCACAACCCTTACCTAAAGCCTCCCTCTACCTCCCGCCTTCCTACCCCCCATCCCTAACACCGATGCAAAGCTTTTAAGAAACTTCTGAATAAAGAGTCCTGGGGAGAATGAGACAGTGGTAATGATTGCACAACTTTGTGAATGTTCTATAAACCACTAAATTGTTCACTTTAAACATGTGAATTTTATGGTATGTGAATTACATCTCAATAAAGGGGAGTTAATGGTTAAAACTGACGTAATTCTCAGGGGCTCTAGGGAAGCTCAGATTCACTCTATTTAGAAATGTGCGTTTTACTACCTAGTATCAGAGTCTGTTAAGTAATAAGAATCCTCTCAGACTTGTACCAGAGGCCCGGTGAAGGGTGATTAAAGTGTGGAATTTTCACAGGCTACCTAGCCTACACTGCAGCATATCAGTAGTAGGGAAAAAACAAAAAATCATGCATGTGAAAGAATGTCCAATGCAAAGTAAGTGTTGGATAAATGTTTGTTAAATCAGGAACTTTCTCAACTCTAGCAACTAATAAGTGGCAGAAAAAGTAAACCACTAGTAGCCTAATCTCATGGCTTTCAAGCTCTTTTTTATTTTAGCGGAATACATTTTACAACACGTGCTATGATATATAATTATATGAAATTATAATATATAATGTATAATTTCATAAAAATCATACTTCCTTTACTACATGCAATGTACTTATCTCAATTAATTTCGTGAACTGATTAACGACTGCAACCCCCAGTTCAAAACACGAATAAATCAGTATCAGATCCCAGTTAGAATTCACAAAGTTCTCTAACAGTCCTGCCATCTCTTTGACATATGACTTTCCTGTTTCAGGCATGATCTGAACCTGAAAACTGCCTCAGATCTTTCTGGGGCTAGGGAGTGTGTTATTTATGAATAACACCCTGTTCTTATTGACCATGTGATACCTGAGGACAAGAAAAAGAGCACAGGGGGCACCCAGGGGTGTCACCACTGGAGGCAGGTCAGATTCTGGGACGCGCTGGTATTCCTCAAATTCCCCCGTAAGAAACCATCCTCCAGTCACAATTTCAATCGATGGGAGTTGGGGAGATACTGGCACAATGGTCTGGTTCTTCTCATGAGTTGAGAGGAGGGACGCAACTGAAGAACAGTAGAATAAAAGACAATTTTTTAAAAAGTTTAACTACTTCCAAAAAAAAAAAATAGACAAAAATAATGGATCCAGCTCTTACTATGTACTTACTGTGTCAGCCACTGTCCTGGGTACTTCATGTACAAAATCTCACTTCATTCTCATAACAGCTCTGCATGTGGATGTCAGTGCCCTTACTCCAGAGTTGAGGAAACCGAAGCTAAAGAGACTAAGAAACTTGCCTGAGCAGGTGGGGAGAATGAGCAGACGTTGGTTAAAAGGTACAAACTTCCAGTTCTAAGATGGATAGTTTGGGGAGATCCAATACACAGCATGGTGATTATAGTTAACCATATTGTATTATATACTTGACAGTAGCTTAGTGAATAGATCTTAAATGTTCTCTCCGCGCACGCACACACACACACACACACAAATGGTAGCTATGTGAGGTGATAGAGGTGTTAGCTAAAGCTCGGATGATAATTATTTCCCTGTATATAAATGGATCAAATCAACATGACGTACACTTTAAACTTAGGCAATGTTGCATGTCAATTATATCTCAACAAAGCTGGAAAAACATTGTTAACTGGAAGAATACGAACATCGCAATGAAGATGAAAAACAATAAATTAAAAGAGAGGAGAAATCTGTCTGAGATGACAAAACAGGCTTTTGCTTATAGTTCAAAAAAGCCCATAATCAGATCCTTTTCTGAACTCTTTTGTACCATGATAGAATGCTATACAAACATTGATTATTATATTTATCGCTATTATTTTATAGGAGCTCTGTAACAGGGGACTAGGTCCTAACTGTTTATGTTGCCTTACAAGGAAACAGTACTGCAAGCTATCCCCAGGGGGCAGAGCTATTGCCGTGTTGTGCAGGAACTCTCATTAATGAGGTTCTTTTCAATATAATTTTCTCTAGGCCCGACTGTTTAGTGCGAGTAGATACTGTCTTTCCCAAGATAAGGAAGGCTGTCCTTGAAAGTAATGAAGAGAGAATCCTGTAGCTGTATCAGTATTCCAAAAATCATAGCAACAACAACAAGAAGAATAAAAATCACACTTTTACCAGGAAAAAACTTCACAGGAAAAATTCAAATGACAAATACCTTTGCTCTTGGCTGAAATAATGGTAAAATAGTAGTGATCATCCTACATTGATTATAAACTCTGTTTGGCAGTTAGAGATGTTCTTGGTCTATTGTTTATTACTTAATAAATATAGAAGCTTTGTTTCTTGGTAGACCGTGTCCCTCAAAAATATGAAATCCATGGGGAAAAATTGATAAAAGTTTCCCCCTTTGGTCTGCTTTATTAGTCGGCTTCTTTATGTACCAGCTCAGAGGCACACCTTTGCCATGAAGCTTTCCCTGGCCCACCTCACCTCTGTGCTCACACAGACTCATCCTGTAGTCTGCAGTCTTCAGTGTGTTTATAATACTCCTAACACATGATCATTACTCCATTTCCCACATATTATTTTAGTTGTATGCATGTGAGTGTGTGTGTCTAATTCCCCTCATCAACTGACCTCCTCAAGGACAGGGATCTTGTCTTATTCAATTTTTATTCCAGGACTTTGGACAAAGATTGTTACATAGTAGGAACTTTAGCATGTTTGATATATGAATGAATAATAGTTAAGTATATTATCCTTCTTTTTGTGCCTCCCTCAAACTCCAGTGTCTCAAGTGTAACTTTCCAATAATGTAAGAAAAGTTTCTGCTTAGCTCGATAATTAACTACCAGAAAAGAACCAACGGGGCAAGAACTCTTGCTATGGGTGTCACCTATGCCACTAGTCACAGGATATGCAGCTGGGACAAGTGAGCACCTATATTAGCTTCCTGGGGTTGTGGTAACTATCACAAATTTAGTGGATTTGAACAACAGAAATTTATTCTCTCACAGTTCTGGAGGTCAGAAATCCCAAATCAGGCGATTGGGTCAAAATCAAGGTGTTGACAGGGCCCCAATCCCTTCAGAGAGTCTTGGGGAGAATCTGTTCCTTGCCTCTTCCCAATTCTGCTGGATGCTGGCATACCTTGATTTATGGCTGCATCACTCCACTCTCTGCCTCAGTGATCACGTGGCCTCGCCTCTTCCATTGTGTGTATGTCAAATTACCCTCTGCCTCTCTCTTATAAGGACTCCTGTGATTGTACTTAGGGCTCAACAGATAGTCTAAGATAATCACCCTACGTCAAGGGCCTTAACTTAATTACACCTGCAAAACTCTTTTTGCCTTATATAAGAAGTAATATTTACAGGTTCCTGCGATTAAGATGTGATATATCTGGATGGTCATTATTCAGACTACTCTATTACCTGAAGTTACTTAAATGACTTTAATTTTCTTTCCCTGATTTCCCAGCCTGAGAGAAGGATTTCTGAGGAAATTCACCTTAAGACATAAAAGTTGGAACTTTTACTAAGCTTTTCTGTCAAGAAGTCAAAAATTATAGACCAGGAATCATGCCAGATAGAACTCAGCAAGCTTTCTTAACCTTTGTGACTTAGACTGAGTTTAGTATTTTGGTTATCCCATATCTGATTATCAGGAGTCATTAGTATTAAACTCAAAAATGGAAAAGAGCCTGTGTGTTTTTCTTACAAACAGAAAAGAAGAAAGTAGGAAAACTCTGTCCCAGTATGCAGCATAACTGGTAAAGTGAGCAAGAGAATCCTAAAGTTGTGAATAACTGACGGCCATATTAAAGAGAAAAGGAAGCTACATTTTATCCCTGGGACCCTTGGCAAGGAAGAAGGGCCCCCCAGGGAACCAGCAAGAAATGGCCCAAAGGCTTAACATTCACAAGTCTGGGGACAAGTTCCAGACAGTGACTCATTGTCATTTCTACACAAAAACAAGTGTAGACCATCTTCTGATTCAGGCCTTTAGGAATGTCTACTGTGCACTCACACAGCTGGGTCAATTCCCTGAGAAATACTGAAGAAGCTGAAGCCCTCAAGGATCAGATACTTTGTTGGAAAATAAGGCTTGCTAATGTGAAGGCAATTTAAGAATGCTAGACTGAAGAGGCTTAATAAAAGTTTGTTGAATAAAACTGAATGATAATGAACTTTTGTTCGAAATTGCCCTACATAGAACCCTTTTCCAAACTTCTGAATATCATAGACAAATAAAATTTCAAAAAGCAAAAACTAAATGGAAACCAACACAGACTATGCAAATTTTACTGCAAGTAAGGACGATTTTTAAAATGAAAAACAAACATAAACAAAAATACCATTGCTGTGCTCATTAAAGAAAATTTACTTTTTACACAAAAATAATTGTAAGAAATACTGATTACCTTCAGCTTCTACAGAAACTCATTACATTTCCCCCCCCCCCACCTCCCTCTCTCTCTCTCCCCTCTCTGATTATTTTTCATTATTTTATCCTCAGATCTATTCTGTAAGATAGGTAGGCCCATTCTTGACTTCACCCTAATTTTATACACGAGGAATTTGAAGCACATGGATACTAGTACAAATTTGCCCAAGGTCTCGGAGGCACTAAGTAGTAGATTCCCAGAAGCCAATACCCATGCTCCTCCTCTGCACCATTTAGTCATTGTTGAACTAGAATTTCCCTGTGTTCTGAGCTGTAAAACTTTAGACCCCAAATGGAGCCATGGGTGGCAACTCCCCCCAATAATCTGAGGGGTGTAGGAACTTACCAATGTGCTGCTAAGACAGTACACATTCTCAAAGGACGGGCTTGTCTATTATTTATATTATTTGTCTTTTTATTGTGTGGCATTTCCTGAATGCAGCCATTAACAGAATAATTCCTGGATGTTTGCATTATTTTATTGTTCTTAAAGTTTTAAATAGAAGTGTCCCAGGAGGCCCAAAAAATTATCTTAACACCTGCTTGCATGTTTCTGGTTGCATCCTCAAACAGCTTTGAAATGCTAAGGAAATAAGATTGGACTTCTTTCCTAGTCTCACTTCAGCTTTGAAATGCTAAGGAAATAAGATTGTACTTCTTTCCTAGTCTCACTTCACTTTCTAAACATATCATAAAAATCTTAAGCCGTAACTATTGCAATCCATACTAAATGATATGAGTTTTAGAGTCGAGTCATAAAAAACATCAGGATAAGAAAGTCTTTGGAGAGCATTATAACTTCCATTGAATTTGTTAGAGAGGAGATTGAAACCCTTTTCTCAGCCCTTTGAGCTCACCAGCCTCCCCCATCAACCCCTACCCCTGGGCCATTGCACAGCCTGATAGCCTGTATTTATACATTTTTTCATGAGTTTATTTGATTAATGACTATTTCTCTCATAAAATGTGAACTCCCCAAAGGCAGGTACATTTCTGTTTTTGCTCATTCTTATTTCCCTGGGCTTGAAACATGAGTAGGTTCTCAGTAATTATTTTGAGGGAAATAAATGAAAGCCCGGAGGACAATAAATTTCCAAACTTCTCTTCCAATAATCTTTACACACTATTTCCTTTTGTACACTGACATGGGATTTCATACTTCTCGAATTCTTTCTCTTCCCCAAATATATCCTCTTTACTCACAGTCTCATCCAAGCGTGCGTGCTATTCTTGCTTCCTGGCATACCAGACCTAGTGATACTCACTTAGTTTCCAGACTCAAGATGTCAAGATGAGAACCCTTCCTTCTTAGAGGCTCACATGGATTCTTCCCAGGGGGATCAGGAACCTCTTGTTTGTGAGCCTGTGTCCACTGTGTGTGGCCCTCTCTCAGGGTAGTTAGGCTGAATTTGTTGATGCATTTTCTAGGTTGTTTCTCCAACTAAAACTGTGAGCGCTTTGAAAACAGGAAATTTTTCTTCATTACCTAAATCCTGGGGTATGGTAAGAGCTCAAAATATATTTAGTGAATGAATCAATGAATGAAACTCTAGTATGCAGTAATAGTTTAGGTTATTTTCCAAATGGAAAAATCAGCACTCACAAAATTTTACTCTATTTGCCCAGAGTATAGTATGGATGAAAAATGTTGCCTGCCATGTCAGTAAACAAAGGATGTGGCGGCCATCAAGCCAGTAGCCACTGTGCACCCTGAGGGGATTCAGGATGGAGAAAAGCAGGATACTGTCCCTAGATAGTTAGGGTGCATATCAAAGTAATGATTTCAATGAGCCCAGACTCTTGCATCTTCCCATACAGAGAAAAGCACCAAGTTCATTAACTTGAGATGCCTGGTTTTCTCTAATTAGCAGTAGTCTTTTGATGTTCAACTACCTGGGTTTTTTTGTATGTGTGAACTCCTATATATCCCGGCTCCTCCCTTACCTCTTTGGAGCAGTCCCTCAGAGTGATCTGAGAGGCTGTCTTCTGGGCTTAAGTCCTCAGAAAATCCGCTGAATAAAACATAATTCCCAACTTTTAGGTTGTGCATTTTTTTTCAGTTGACAGTAGCAAAGATCTTATGCTAGACTTGATGGAAAACAAGTTCAGGAACATGATAGAAAAACAAATTGGCTTTTGTCTTTTCTTCCTCCTCAACAACTTTCCATGGAATTTAACCTTCAGACAAACTCTTTTCCTACTTTACAAATATCTGAGGCTGGAAATTTCAAAAGCATTTCTTGTTCTTATTCTCACGCTCACCTAGTGACTCACTCTTGCTTATACTGACAAAGCAACTTAAATGTCTCTATGTCCATATGCAATTATGTATTGCTTAGCTGATTAGAAGTAATCAATAGCTTGGAAAAATATTGTATGGGATCACATGTTAAAAAGCAAAATGATCTGATGTCTTGGAGTGCCAGATTCATGCTCTACAATTGGAACTTTTGGTGAAGAGAAAAGGTTTACATCCTTAATTCCTTTTTCCCTTTTTCTCCAAGTTCTATCAGTTCTTTATCTGGAGCCTCTTTTGAATCAGATTCCCCCTGAAGGCAGCACAATGCCTCCACTGGTCTTTCATAGTCCTTAGTTCAGATTTACATATGCTCAGTAATTTACATATGTTCAATTACTGAACTGTGACGCAATTACTTGCTAACCAAATATTTCCATATCAATGGATTTCATTGGAGTGGCAGGATTGGCAAATCTTCCACTATTCTCCTCATCTTCATTTTCGTAGTAAATAACCCTGATTTTCAGTTGGATCAAACCCACCCAGCTAGCAATTACATGTCTCAGCCTCTCTTGCAGTCAGTAGTAGGTACTAAGTTTCTGCAAATGTGAGGTGAGCAGAGGGATGTGTACATCCCTATCACAAAGGAAATTGCTTTCTCTCCACTTTCTTTTTTCCCCTTTCCCACAGCTGGAAATACACTTCAAATAATGAAGGTACGGATGACACTTTGAACGATAACGAAGAAATAAGATATTAAGAATCTTGATTACCTTGTAGGTGAGTCACAGCTGCCCACCTATATAGCTTGCTTCTTGATTGTTGTGAGAGAAAGAAATAAAATTCTGACACACTATAGTTTAGGTTACATCTGCTTGGCTTGTACACTATTTTTATAGAAATTGGCTCCTGGAAGTGGGACACCATCATTATAAAAATCAAAATATGTGGCATTAGTTTAGCAAGTTGTGTAGTAGGTGGAGAGATATCCAGGCTAGAAAGAAGTGCCCTTTGTCATGCCATTAGAAAATACAAGCTGGGCTTCCCTGGTGGCGCAGTGGTTGAGAATCTGCCTGCCAATGCAGGGGACACGGGTTCGAGCCCTGGTCTGGGAAGATCCCACATGCCGCGGAGCAACTAGGCCCGTGATCCACAATTACTGAGCCTGCGCATCTGGAGCCTGTGCTCCACAACAAGAGAGGCCGCGATAATGAGAGGCCCGCGCACCGCGATGCAGAGTGGTCCCCACTTGCCGCAACTAGAGAAAGCCCTCGCACAGAAACGAAGACCCAACACAGCCATAAATAAAAATAAATAAATTAATTAATTAAAACCCAAAGTTAAAAAAAAAAAAATAGATGTAACACTCAAGATTTCAGCCAAAAAAAAAGAGAAAATACACGCTAACTTGAAAACAGACCACATTACTACCAAGCTTGTAGCTCTAGAGGAATAGGCTAAAAAGATATCAGATTTTTGGTGCATGTCGGCTGCTGCTTGGAATTTTTAGCAAAGTGCTACAAGAGACATGGGATAAAGTTAGACAAGAAATGGCCCATTTGCAAAGAGATGAAAGGGAATATAGCTCTACTAATGGAGAGTCTTTTTACCCTTGACCTGCGCTTTAATGAATTAAAATGCCATTAATTGGGGCCCCTACAGGGTTGGAAAAGTCAACTGCTTCTATTCCTCAAAGAGCATGACGTAACATTTTCATCAGAGCCAGACGAGGGGCAAAGATCAGTTTAAGAGTATTAGCTTCCCAACCAACTTGCCAAGACTTTAGTTTCAGATGGCATTAGGGTGGCTGATATTAAGTTAAGGGAAAGAGAGCTGAGTATAGCAAAGGAGACAATAAAATTTTTAAATAGTGTCTATAGGCGCTACAGAAATTTGTCCAGCAGATGTCTTCGAGTGTGGCTATTCCACATGGAACTGTCTAGAAACAAAAAACCTAACTAATGTTTTTCTTGTGTTTTTCCAGTTTTACTGAGATATAATTGACATACATCACTGTATAAGTTTAAGGTGTACAGCATAATGGTTTTACTACTGTATATTGTGAAATGATTACTAAAAGAAGTTTATTAGCGTCCATCACCTCATGTAGATGCAATAAAAAGAAAAAGCAAAAACATGTGTGTGTGTGTGATGAGAACTCTTAGGATTTACTCTCTTGGCAACTTTCATATATAACATACAGCAGAGTTAATAATATTTATCATGTCATACTTATATCCCTGGTACTGATTTATCTTATAACCTGGAGTTTGTACCTTTTGACCACCTTCAGCCAATGTGCACTCCTCCTCCTCACTGCCACCCCCCCCCCACCTATGAGTTTTCTATGAGTTTGCTTTTTGTGCATGTTTTGGTTTTGTTTAGATTTCATGTATAAATGAGATCACATACAGTATTTGTTTTTCTCTCTCTGACTTGCTTCACTTAGCATAACACCATCAAGATCCATCCATGTTATGTCAAATGGCAGGATTTCCTTGTTTTTTCATGACTGGATAATATTTCATTGTATCTATATACCACAACTTCTTCATCTATTCATCTGTCAATGGACACTTAGGTTGCTTGCATGTCTTGGCTGTTGTAAATAATGCTGCTATGAACATGAGGGTGCAGATATCTTTTTGAGTTAGTGTTTTTATTTCTCTACTAAGGTTTTGAGGGAATTTCATTACCAAAGAAACCACAAGCCTGGGGTACAAGAGCCTATGATTGTTAAATTTCTAACACAATACTCAGTCTCCTAAAGCTGCCCTAAGTGGAGCACACTCTTTCTTGCTGCTTTCTGATATAGATAGTGGACAGGGAAAAACCTCCCCACCACACACAAAAGCAAAGCTTCAGGGGCCAATGAACAGGGGAGACATTTCAGGGCTGGCAGATGAATTAACCAAGGAACCTACTCCACTTGCAAGAAGCTTTCACAGTTCCTGCCCAGGATAATTTAACATCTGCTATGACAAAAACTACCGTGAGCTTTCCATTTTATACATTTCTGAAAGGATGGTTTTCTTTCTTCCTTCTTTAATTAAAAAATTAATTGTGGTAAAATATATATAACACAAATGTACCATTTTAACCATTCTTAAGTGTACAATTCAGTGGCATTAAGTACCTTCACACTGTTGTGCAAACATTACCACCATCCATCTCCTGAACGTTTTTATCCTCCTGAACTGAAATTCTGTACCTACTAAACAATAACTCTCTCTTCCCCTCGCCTCAGAACCTGGTAAAAACCATTCTACTTCCTTTCTTTCTGAATTTGACTATTCTAAGTACCTCATATAAGTGGACTCATACAATAATTGTCCTTTTGTGTCTGGCTTATTTCACTTAGCATAATTCATTCATAGCATCACGTAGCATAATTCAACCTTAGCAATGTTCATCCACTTTGTAGTATATGTCAGAATTTCATTCCTTTTTATGGCTGAATAATATTCCTTTGTGTGTGTTCTTGACTGGAATTTCCATAAGTGATGTTGTGATCCTTCTCAGGGTATCACAACTGGGGTGTTTTTAATTCAGTTATCCTGTTTCTATTCTATCATTGTATATTGGAGTTAGAGCAGACATATGAGTTGTGTTTAGCTGATGGGTTATCAGATTAAAAGGAACCACTTCCAGAACCTGATACAAAAGACTACCTATGGTTGTGGATTTTCAGCTGCTTGCAGTTACTGGATAGGATTTTAGGTGTAGACCTTGTATACCTTGTAGAAGGTTTGAGTATATTTGTGAGGAAAGATGAGGGTGCATAGATACCTGGGTGACTAAAAGAAACTGCTAATTGTCCATGGATATTCATTCTCCCCTAGTCTACTTAATAACAGAACCTCCAGGCTTTTATCTAAACATTGAACTGTCCAGCAAGAGACTGCATTTCCCAGCTTACCTTTGAGGTAGGAGAGAGCATGTGACTAAGTTTTGGACAACTTTATGTTCGTAGAAGTAATGTGTTAAAACTCTAGTCACATTCACTAAATAGGAAATCACTTACCTTTCATTTCCTCTCCCTTTCCACTTTCTCAGAACTAGAACAAAATGGGCAATGAACTATGAACTGTCTTTTACCAGGAGAATGAGGACCATACTCTAAGCGATAGTTGAGTAACCCAACAGGAGAAACTTGGTCCCTGAATGACCTCCTGGAGCAAAATCTTTGCTAACCAAGATTGGATGGACTCCTATATGAGAGAGAAAAAAAATTACCACCTTGATGAATTCACTGTGTTTTTGTTACAGTAGCTTAGTCTATACCCTAAGTGTTATAATTGGATTGTAAAAACATGGCTTGATTATGGAGGAATATTTTTGATATTGAGAAACATAGCCATATTAACATTCTAAATGTTTCTGTTGCATCTTAATTTATTGATAAGTAAGGGACTGCATCTTAATCTTCATATTCCTAATATTTATCCTAATGCCTGACATGATAACACACATTGCTTTCATTTATTAATTAAATAATTCACATAATGACAATGGCAAAGTAAGAATGGTTGTATGATTCAAACAGCTTTTTAAATGAATGTTAATTCTGCCTCCTTTACCTGTTAATTGAACTTGTTTCCCTAGTGTCTAACCCTGGGCTAGATTTGAATTGAATTATATTACTCATGTTATCTGTTCTATCTAAATGAAAAATGCCCTTGACCCCTATTTATTTGTTCTGTAAAATTCTAATCATTTATTTTAACAGCAAATTCAGAAACAACAACAGTAGGCTAAGTATTTGGTAATTGTGGAGATGTGCTTTGTTAGTAGAAGATTTAAAACTTCCTTTTTATATTTTTGTAGACCCACAGCCAAATTTTCAGTGGCAAATTCCATACTACAGTGCAGTATTCCAAAATATTATGAGGTCACACAGAAATAAGTCCTCAAATAATCTCTCCCACACAGACTTAATTCAAATAAGAAAAGCAGCCAATTCAATTTGTGATAATTATCTGAGTGGCAACACTCATTAATATGGTCTCTAACAGAATATAAATAAGAAATACGTGTGGAGAACACTGGAATAATATAACTGGGCCATAATATTCAACACAGTAGAAGGAAAAGTGATGCTCATTTTTTTGATTATTACCAAATTGTATTTCCTCCTTCAAGCTCATTAGTATTAGATGTTGTACTGTTTTCCTCAGTAAGTAAAAAAATCAGATTGTGAAACTGAAAATGTTATGTTAGGAAGGCCGTCTAATATTCTGGACAGAGCAGTGAATTTGGAGTTAGAAGTCTTTGGATGAGTAATTTAACCTTTCCAAGCTTTATATTCTTAATATATAAGATTAGTAGGGTGGGCTAGATGGTTACTAAGGTATTTTCTGGTTTTAGAGTTTTTTGATTCTATAAATTTCCTAGTCTATCCCGTAACATTAAAAACTCCTCTGACATACACATTAATATATTTTGTGTTAGATACCACATTATATCAAAGCTGAAGATAAAGGACTAAGACAGACATGATCTCTGTCCTTCTGGAACTACAGTGAAGTGGAAAGAAAAATATACACATAATTATAACATTAAATAATTAATTGCATTTGTGGGAATTTCTACCGAGAAAGGTAGACAATACTGTAAGATATAAAGTAAACAAACTTACTGTAGTCTACAGTGCTAGGGAATCTTCTCTGATTAAGAAGTATTTAAGCTGATACCTGAAGGATAATAGCCAGGCAAAAAGGAGGGGGATCGGAGGGGAAGTCCAGACAAAGGAAATAGCATGAGCAAATTCCCTGTGATGGAAGAGAGTTTTCCATCCAGTTAAGCTGCTGAAAGTAAACCAGTGTTGCTGGAGCAAACAGAGTGAGAACAAAGTGGTACAAAATAAGATTGGAGTTGGAGGCAAGGTCAGGTCACTTGGAGCCTTAAAGATAAGCATAGTATGAATTTTGGACTCTACAAAGACATACAGAAAGAGATAGAAGGATTTCAAGTAAGGATGCAATCTGATCAGATTTGCTTTTAAAACATTACTCTATCATTGGGGAATATTGGAGGTGGCAACTGTGGATATGAGAAGACCAAATCAGAGGCTACTGTAGCAGATAAGTGAGAGATAATGGTGAATTTAACAGGGATTTTATAGTTTACATGGAAATAAATGAATAGATTTTTGACATATATTTAGAAGCTAGGAACTACCAAAATTGTGATTAATTTGGATATTGGTATTGAAGAATCATGAGATTTCAAAGGTCATACTGTATTCTCAGCCTTCAGCAGCCAGCAGATGTGGATAACGTATACTAAACTAGATTACACCAGAGAAATGATCACTGTGGAGAAGGGAGGAATTAGGATTTCAATTTGGAATAATGAGTCTGTGCTGCCTATGCAATACGTAAAGAAAATGTTAAATAGCATTTGGATACAGAGGTCTAAATATTAATAGACATTTTTGGGATGTATAATATATATTGTTTTATGTATTATAAAGTGAGCAGTTAACACACATATGGTATTTATTTATTAATTAATTTATTTTTTAACATCTTTATTGGAGTATAATTGCCTTACAATGTTGTGTTAGTTTCTGCTGTGTAACAAAGTGAATCAGCTATATGTATACATATATCCCCATATCCCCTCCCTCTTGAGTCTCCCTCCCACCCTCCCTATCCCACCCCTCTAGGTGGCCACAAAGCACCGAGCTGATCTCCCTGTGCGATGCAGCTGCTTCTCACTAGCTATCTATTTTACATTTGGTAGTGTATATATGTCAATGCTACTCTCTCACTTCGTCCCAGCTTACCCTTCCCCCTCCCCGTGTCCTCAAGTCCATTCTCTATGTCTGCGTCTTTATTCCTGTCCTGCTCCTAGGTTCGTCAGAACCTTTTTTATTTTTTTAGATTCCATATAGCACATATGGTATTTAAAATGATGAGAGTGGATTAAGTTTTCAAGGTAGAAAGCATAACAAGAAAAGAGAGGAGAAGAGAGAAGGAGGGAAAGGGAATGGGAAAAAGCCCAGGACAGAGCACTGAGGATATTTAACATATAAGACTCATAGAAAAGAGGAAGAAAAACCAAGAAAATGGAGAAGTGATAAGAGAAGTGGCAGAGGCTGGTGGGGGTAGAGGTGGGATAGAAGCACTTAGTGTCAAGAAGCCAAAGTAAGATGGTACTTCTAGAAATAGTGTACAATCACTTATATGAAGAGCTGCAGAAAAGTCAAATAAAGTGAGGACTGAAAGTACCTACTAATATAATTGACACAGGGGTCATTGGAGTGCTCAGAGGAGTAGTCCGGGTTGGGTAGTAGAAAACAAAAGTGAGTGGACTGAGAAATTAATTGAAGATAAGAAATGGAGATGGGTACCTCTTCAGATAATTGGCTATAAAGTGCTGAAAAGAGATTTGGACAGTAGCTGAAAGGGGTGATAAATTTCAGGGATTTTTTTTTTTTTAATGATGGCAGGATATTTTTAAATGGCAATGTAAGGATCCAATAGAAGGTAGGTGGTACAAAAAAAAAAAAAAAAAACAGAAGAAATTAAGAAGCTAGTTGATAGGAAATGTTCCTAAAAAGATAGAAGAGTATGAGATCCATAACACAGGTAGAGTTTAATTGGAGAAAGGATACATCTTTTAACAGAAGGGAAGGAGGAAAAGATGGTAAAGACACAGGAAGATTTATAAAGTTGGAAACAGGAAGTTGAAGTCGTCTCCCTATGATGGCTTCCATTTTTTTCTGCAAAATAGAAAAAGTTTTACCTGCTGAAAGTGAGACAAAAGATCAGAGGTTTGAAGAGAATAGAGAAGGTTTAAAATAGTAGTTTTAGAAAGTAGGAAAGACAGCTAATGAGAGAAACACAGGAATACTGCCAGTCCCTGTTGAGACAGTTAAAATAGGTAGTCTTGAATCATAAAACAACCTCTCTGCTTCATTGTGCAGTTGTAGTTAAATGAATTTCAGGAACATGGAGCCATTAACCCAGGGAGAGAATTGTATTAACTCAAGTGTGATGTTTTTTTCTGGGCAAAGGGGCAAGGAAATATAGAGATGGCAAAAGTGCTTGAAACAGGGGACTAAAGAATGTATGCCATGTATATAAGTGAAGAAGAGGAGGCTGATGGATAAAGAAAAAATAGGACAATTAACTGGATACTGTAGAATTCTGGATAGCAGAAGAGATGTAATATAAATAATTAGGAAGCTAATCTCCAAAACAATGGAGGTTGTGGTCAGAGGATTACAGAATTAGTTTTTCTACTTAGAGCAATTTTGAGCAGTGTAAATAACCAGTTGGTGGACATAGTAAGGGTGGCAATGAAATGGAAAAGAACACCACTGGATAAGAGAAGGATCTTCTGTCTTCACTCTTGCCTCATGAAGTGCTCAGTCTCTCCTAGCCTTAAACAAAAGTTTAACAAAAAATTAGAGCTTATTTTGAAGCGATGCCAAATCATCCTGCCCAGGATGACCATTTGTCCTGGAACAGCAATGACCAAGGAGGAGAAAACACTAAAGTATTTGCTAGGAGTATTGACAGTTGTTCAATGAATACTTTCTGAAGGACGTGACATGTGAGCTGAGTCTTACAGGGTAAGTATTAGTTAGTAAGGTAAAAGGAGTTGTAAGGAAAAGTTCCAGACAAAAGAACAGGCATGGGAGAGATAGTTAAATCTAGCATTCATTTATAAACTGTTCTTCCATTCCAGGAAAGCTTTATACTAGCCACCCTGAGCAACACAAAGATGTTTCAGAACAGTGCTCAAATGAGGAATATTGAATGTGAAGCCTTGCTATTATATCTGGACTGATACTTCCTAGATTACAGGTTTAGGGATGGGGTCCAGACTTATTTTAAATGCCTCTGTTCACTTAGTACCTAGAACAATACTTGGTGTCTAGGAGGTATTTGTTATATAATTGTCAAATAAAAGAATGAATAAATTCAACTGCTAGTCTGAGTCCCAGCATAAATTGTATTTCAGGGTACTTGTGATTAGAATATTACATTTGGAACTACTGCAAAACTATGCTTATTTATACCTTTAAACAATGATCATACAATCTTTGAGCACCTCAAATTTCAGAGAATTTATTTCATTTTAAAGACAGTTGGTTTGGACATTTCCAGATGTTAGAAAGATCTTACTGATATTGTGTCAAAATCCCCTGACTTTAATTATCATCTTAATTAATTCCCTTGTCTTATCTCTGAACTTCAAAACAATAGAGACTATGATTAATTCCTCTTTGACATGGCAAGAGTTCAAACATAACAAGGTAGAAATATTGCATATCGCCTTTCCTTCTATGCCCACCTTGCTTCCACAACAAGCCTCTTTTCCCCAGGCTAAGTATAGGAATTCTTTCTTCCTTTCTTCAGTCACTCTTTACTAGCTGTTACTCATCTTTTAGGTCTTTTAGATTAACTACTACTCTCTCAGAAAAGCCTAACACAGGAAGATTAAGTTCCCTCATTATAAACTCCTGTATCACCTTAATTTTTTCCTTCACGGTGCTTTTTAGGTTAGAATTGTTAATATTTGTCTTCCCTGCTAGACATAAAGTACTTTAAGAGAATTGGGCCCACAAGGGGGGAATACAAACAAAAATCACTGGGTAGACAAAGATTAAACTCAAATGAGACAGATAACTGTTAAATGAGTAAACAAATAAAATTAGAAATGGCATAGATCATAATAAAAATGAAAATGCTTGATCAAGAGTAATATGGGAATAATGGGAAGCAAGTGTCAGGAAAAGTCTCTCTAAAAACCTGATATTTAAGCTGAGACTAAGTAGAATTTAGTTAGGTGAAAATTTTGATTCAGGATATTCCAGAAAGAGAGGATAGCATGGGAGAGGTCTCAGGGTTAGCATGTTAATATGGCTAGAGTTCACCTAGTAAGGAGACAGCTGGAGAGAATGTTCAGTGAAGAGAGAGAGCATGTTGTGTTATTTGATGGAAGTGTAAAGTTAGGAAAGCAGAGGGATCTTGAAACTGGATAACTTACTAGTGCAACAAAAACTTGACTGATTATCAGTTCTACAAATAGGGTCACCATTTGTAATCAGCATAAAAATATTAAAATACAATTCATTGGACTTTTGCTTCCAGCCAAAATGGTGAAACAAGGAATAGAATTAGCTTTCCTGCTGAGTCAACTGAAAAACCAGAAAAAATATATGAGACAATGCTTTCAAGATATTGGACATGAGGTCATGAAGGGTAGTGATCTCTAAAAGTGGGAAACAATGCAAGGTCAATCTTATGATTGCCCCAGCCATTCCCTTCAGAAAGTTTCTAGGTTGAGATGTGGGGAGTGAGGATACAGATGGAGCCCAAGAGACTTCTTGAATTGACAGGATGAAACTGAGAGTCTGGGAGACCAAGGGGTTTCACATAGAAGAGAAGTTGCACAAATAGAGAATTACAGAAATCTTCAGAGGCCACCCTCGAGTACTCATCAGTGTATGCATGTAAAGAAACCACATGAGAATGGGAAAAGAGCTACAAAAAGATAAAGGGAACAATATCCACTGGTCAAACAGAGCCAGGAATAGTGCCTCTTCCCAACAATCAGTCTGGAAAATATGTAATGCACAAGATTTTGAGTAGAGTACACAGAAGGATCAGTTGTGGATTAGCCTTAGATTAAATGCCATGTTGCTCCACAAAACAGAACAAAGTCAATCTACAAAAGAATCACTATTTCCATGTAACTTAACTGTGATCTTGAAAAAATCCTCAAGAATATATTTAGGAATATAAAACTGTCCAATATCAAATAAGGTAAAATAAAATGTATAGCATCTAATATAAAATACCCAGGCATGCAAGTCTATACCTAGCAAATATACCTTTCATAAATAAAGGTGAAATAGATACTTACTCAGATACACAAAAGCTGAAAGAATTTATCACTATCAGACCCACACTACAGTAAATGTTATTGGAGGCCTTCAGGCAGAAGAAAAATGATACCAATTGGAAATATGTCTATACCAAAGAATAATAAACATTGGAAATGAGAACTCTATGGGTAAGTATAAAAATTTTTTCATATTATTTAAATATCTTTAAAATATAAATGGCTACTTTGAACAAAAATATGAAAAATGTAGTGTGGAGTTTATAACATAAGTAAAACATCAGTGAAATACTACTACACATCAAACGTTTTTCATTATTATTCTTTTTTTTTGTTATGGTGGTCTGTGATGTTGCTATTGTATTTGTTTTGAGGAACATGAACCATGCCCATATAAGATGGCAAATTTTTTTTTAACATTTTTATTGGAGTATAATTGCTTTACAATGGTGTATTAGTTTCTGCTTTATAACAAAGTGAATCAGCTATACATATACATATATCCCCATATCCCTCCCTCTTGTGTCTCCCTCCCACCCTCCCTATCCCACCCCTCTAGGTGGTCACAAAGCACTGAGCTGATCTCCCTGTGCTAAGCAGCTGTTTCCCACTAGCTATCTATTTTACATTTGATAGCGTATATATGTCCGTGCCACTCTCTGACTTCGTCCCAACTTACCCTTCCCCCTCCCCGTATCCTCAAGTCCATTCTCTACATCTGCATTTTATTACTGTTCTGCCCCTTGGTTCTTAAGAAACTTTTTTTTTTTTTTTAGATTCCATATATATGTGTTAGCATACGGTATTAGTTTTTCTCTTTCCGAGTTATTTCACTCAGAATGACAGACTCTAGGTCCATCCACCTCACTACAAATAACTCAATTTCCTTTCTTTTTATGGCTGAGTAATATTCCATTGTATATATGTGTCACATCTTATTTATCCATTCATCTGTTGATGGACACTTAGGTTGCTTCCATGTCCTGGCTATTGTAAATAGAGCTGTAATGAACATTGTGGCACATGACTCTTTTTGAATTATGGTTTTCTCACGGTATATGCTCAGTAGTGGGATTGTTGGGTCGCATGGTAGTTCTACTTTTAGATTTTTAAGGAACCTCCATACTATTCTCCATAGTGACTGTATCAATTTACATTCCCACCAACAGTGCAAGAGGGTTCCCTTTTCTCCACACCTTCTCCAGCATTTATTGTTTGTAGATTTTTTGATGATGGCCATTCTGACTGGTGTGAGGTGATACCTCACTGTAGTTTTGATTTGCATTTCTCTAATGATTAGTGATGTGGAGCATCCTTTCATGCATTTGTTTGCAATCTGTATATCTTCTTTGGAGAACTGTCTGTTTAGGTCTTCTGTCCATTTTTGGATTGGGTTGTTTGTTGTTTTGATATTGAGCTGCATGAGCTGCTTGTACATTTTGGAGATTAATCCTTTGTCAGTTGTTTCATTTGCAAATATTTTCTCCCATTCTGAGGGCTGTCTTTTCGTCTTGGTTATGGTTTCCTTTGCTGTGCAAAAGCTTTTAAGTTTCATTAGGTCCCATTTGTTTATTTTTGTTTTTATTTCCATTTCTCTAGGAGGTGGGTCAAAAAGGATGTTGTTGTGATTTATGTCATAGAGTGTTCTGCCTATCATTTCCTCTAAGAGTTTTATACTGTCTGGCCTTATATTCAGGTCTTTGATCCATTTTGAGTTTATTTTTGTGTATGGTGTTAGGGAGTGTTCTAATTTCATTCTTTTACATGTACCTGTGCAGTTTTCCCAGCACCACTTATTGAAGAGGCTGTCTTTTCTCCATTGTATATTCTTGCATGCTTTAACAAAAATAAGGTGACCATAGGTGCATGGGTTTATCGCTGAGCTTTCTATCCTGTTCCATTGATCTATATTTCTGTTTTTGTGCCAGTGCCATACTGTGTTGTTTATTGTAGCTTTGTAGTATAGTCTGAAGTCCAGGAGCCTGATTCCTCCAGCTCTGTTTTTCTTTCTCAAGATTACTTTGGCTATTCTGGGTCTTCTGTGTTTCCATACAAATTGTGAAATTTTTTGTTCTAGTTTTGTGAAAAATGCCAGTGGTAGTTTGATAGGGATTGCATTGAATCTGTAGATTGCTTTGGGTACTATAGTCTTTTTCACAATGTTGATTCTTCCAATTCAAGGACACAGTATATCTCTCCATCTGTTTGTATCATCTTTAATTTCTTTCATCAGTGTCTTATAGTTTTCTGCATACAGGTCTTTTGTCTCCTTAGGGAAGTTTATTCCTAGGTATTTTATGCTTTTTGTTGCATTGGTAAATGGGATTGTTTCCTTAATTTCTCTTGCAGATTTTTCATCATTAGTGTATAGGAATGCAAGAGATTTCTGTGCATTAATTTTGTATCCTGCTACTTTACCAAATTCATTGATTAGCTCCATTAGTTTTCTGGTAACATCTTTAGGATTCTCTATGTATAGTATCATGTCATTAATGAAGGTGGTTACAATAAACAACAGATTTTCAATGTAGATGAAACAACCTTCTATTGGAAGAAAATTCCATATAAGACTTTCATAGCTAGAGAGGAAAAGTCAATGCCTGGCTTTAAAGCTTCAAAGGACATACCGACTCTCGTGTTAGGTGATTTAAGTTGAAGCCAGTGTTCATTTACTATGCTGAAAATCCTAGGACCCTAAGAATTATGCTAAATCTACTCTGCTGTGCTGTATAGATGAAACAACAAAGCTTGGATGACGGCACATCTGTTTACAACATGATTTACTGCATATTTTAAGCCTCTGTTGAGACCTACTGCTCAGAAGAAAAGATTCCTTTCAAAATATTACTGCTCTTTGATAATGCACCTCGTCACCCAAGAGCTCTGATGGAGATGGACAATGAGATTAATGTTGGTTTCATGCCTGCTAACACAACATCCATTCTGCAGCCCATGGATCAAAGAGGAATTTGGACCTTCAAGTCTTGTTATTTAAGACTTACATTTCATAAGGCTATGGCTGCCATACATGGCGATTCCTCCGATGGATCTGAGCAAAGTAACTTGAAAACCTTCTGGAAATGACTCA
The DNA here is from genome assembly GCF_949987535.1 of Balaenoptera acutorostrata. Taxonomy (NCBI): domain Eukaryota; kingdom Metazoa; phylum Chordata; class Mammalia; order Artiodactyla; family Balaenopteridae; genus Balaenoptera; species Balaenoptera acutorostrata. The sequence goes on from NC_080072.1 coordinate 68,304,007, forward strand.
CCATTCTAGATGCCATTAAGAACATTTGTGATTTATGAGAAGATATCAAAATATCAACATGAACAGGAGTTTGGAAGAAGTTGATTCCAACCCTCATGGATGACTTTGAGGGATTCAAGACTTCAGTGGAGGAAGTAACTGCAGATGTGGTGAGAATAGCAGGAGAACTAGAATTAGAAGTGGAGCCTGAAGATGTAACTGAATTGCTGCAGTCTCATGATAAAAGTTGAACAGATGAGGTGTTGTCTCTTACGGTTGAGCAAATAATGTGGTTTCTTGAGATGGAATCTACTCCTGGTGAAGATGTTGCAAAGATTGTTGAAATGACAACAAAGGACTTAGAATATTACATAAACTTAGTTGACAAAGCAGTGTCAAGGTTTGAGGAGATTGACTGCAATTTTGAAAGCAGTTCTAATGTGGGTAAAATGCTGTTAAACTGCATTGCACACTACAGAGAAATCACTCGTGGAAGGAAAAGTTAATCAACGTGGCAAACTTCATTTTTGCTTTATTTTAAGAAACTGCCACGGCCACCCCAACCTTCAGTAACCACCACCTTGATCAGTCAGCAGCCATCAACATGGAGGCAAGACCGTCCACCAGCAAAATGATTCTGATTTTTGAAGGCTCAGATGATGGTCAGCAGTTTTTGTAATAAAGCATTTTTTTACGTTAAGGTATGTACATTGTTTTTCCAGACACAATGCCATTGCACACTTGATAAACTGTACTATAGCGTAAACATAACTGTTACATGCACTGGGAAACCAAAAAATTCATGTGACTCACTTTATTGAGATATTCGCTTTATTGCGGTGGTCTGGAACCAAACATACAATATCTTCGAGGTATGCCTGTATATGTATTACAAGGAGATTAAAGATATGTGTATAGGTATATAGGTGACTTTGTGTTAAAAATCATCCTCAAATCTATCCCTCTCTGCAAATCAGTATCTAAATGGATGGGCCTACCTCACTTTGAATGTCTCTTATGTAATAGTCTGCTTTATTGCAGTTACTTTCATTTACTCTTCTCTCATTTTCTGCAGTGCTCAAGTTAGTGTTTTGCACATGGTAAGTGTTAGAGAGTTCATAGTTGAGTTCAGTAGAAGTAAGCTTCTAGAGGGAATTATTTCTCTCCCAAGAACAGCAATGATGGGACTTTAAAAACAAAAATGATTTCTTAGAAAAATCACAGTTAATTCAAAGGTCAAAGAATCTAAATAACTTGAAAATAAAATCCAAATAGTTAAGCATTCTCTCTCACTTAAACCAATTCAAACCTTGTATCTGCCTTCATAGTTTATATAGAGGGAGATTTATTTTTATACTAAGCACCCACTCATTTAGAATGTATAAAGCCAGGGAGATCACATAAACATGCTTTTAAAATGGTACAATGCAATAATTATTGATGTACAAATTAACTTTTCCCTAACCCCGAAGATACTGTTAGATATAAGAATCTTAATAACATGCAGTTTTACAGGCCACCAGTCCAAACCTTCATTATGTAGAAGAACAAACCGAGGCTCAGAAGTGACTTGCCCAAGGTCCCACAGTTGGCCTGTCTGTACTACAGATGTGATGTGTCCCATGAGTGAGCGCTATCTCTCTGAAAAGTGCTGCTTTCTGGCTGGCCTGGGGGCAGACAGCCCAGAGCTTGCAAATACACCTGATGGTAACTTTAGTCATTTAGTCACCTCTGAACCATTTTTTTCTTTAGCCTCCCTAAGATTACTCATGTTGAGAAAATAGAGGTAGTAATGTATATTTTTAAAATGATTGTTATATTGTTATGATTGTTATACACCTAGGACTGAACCAGATTCCAACTACTGAAACAGGCATAATCATATGACCAATGACATGTCATAAGATTCCCATTCTCTCAGACTTGACCAGAGACTGCCGACGTAGGGACATTTCTTTGCAAAGATTTATGAGGGTGAAGTCAAGGAGTGAGGACAGGAAACTAATATCAACAGTCTACCAGGCACCATGCCAGGCCTGTTATAGATGCTGTATTATACAATACTCACAACATTCTGTAAGGTAGCTATCGTTAACCCTATTTTATAGACAGAAAAACTGCGGCTATGAAATGTTAAGCCAGTTGCCAAATTCAGAAGGCAACAAAGTAACGTTGTTATTTAAACCCAGGGTTGTATGACTGCATAGGGTTTCCACCATACTATCCAAACTCCCAGACAGAAAGATCCAGCATAGAGGAAAAATTGAGTGTTTTCATATTATTCAAGAAGCATAATTCAGATCCAAATTCAGATCACGATGTCACTGAGGACTTTATGAAAATATGTCTCTTATACTGCTTTTATTTTTTTAAAATGATGAATGACATGATTCTGCTCCTCAAAAAAAGAAATAATAGAATCAGAAACAATAAGCAGAATATATTTATAAAGAATAAATCATTCTGAGCAAACCTAATTACTTTCTTTCTTCCAACAGAATTACATGGCCAAAAGATAATGGAAGTATAAAAGAAACAATATATCTTGATTACTAATATAACAGATAGTGTCTCTTAGACATTAACTAGCACAATTAATTGAAAATAGTCTCAATCTCCAATAAAAATAGACTACAAAGGAACAAAAGGTCAGTGTCATATAATGTCAGGGGCCAGTGTGGGCTGCCTGCCTTGCCCAGCCCCAAATGCCATTTGTAAACGTTCTTGTAGAAGCAGCAATTGTCTGGAATGACAAAGCAAGACAAAATCCTTCTGCCTAGTGCTGGCTCTGCGGGACCCAACTTGCATTAGATGGAGATAAAAGTGGGGTGGGGGATGGAGAATTCACACACTAGGGAAATGAGTAGCAACTGTAAAGCAAATACATAACAATTCAGGATAGAAGTGTGCAAAACCACCCTGGAGAACCATCGTGACCTCTGGAACTGTGTTTGTTACTGAATGTAAGCTAAATTTTACAACATATCTGAAGAAATAATGTATCAGTCAGAGTCAGCCTTGAAAGCATGGAGAAAGGATCCGCTGGGACAGAAAGTGACCAATTTTAGACTAAGCAGCGTTTAGTAACTTGCCCAAGGGCACACTTTCGTTCAGGGATTGGGGGAGAACTAATCCTCGGATCTGTCAGTGTCTCCTGATTTTAACCAACAGCCCTTCTCTGATGTTACTCTGTATAAAGATGAACAACGCTGACTCACAATTCTCTACCTCCATTATGGTAGACTCTGCTGGCTTCATAAATCAAAGAGATGACCTGGGGGTGATTGGTAGTAGAAATGCCACAACCTTCTGTAATGGAGATAATTAGAATCTACAGAGCGGTAAATAGAGAGACAGCTTCCTGCTTTCTTCCTAGGAACCTGTGGACCCTTGGTTTAATCAGAAGGCATGAAGAGCCACCTGCAATGCACCTATTGGGACTCTAGCTGGGATAGAGATGGCCAGGCTTGCCAAAGTGATCACACCCTCAGGTTTATCCTAGGAGGTGCCCTCTTCATTACGATTCTACATAGAATGACCATTTGAGATACTTAGGGAAGAAGACAAGGAACATTCCTCATAAATCATGCAGAGCAAAGAAGCCTATGTTTGCTGTTGAGAGATAAAAAATATCCCGGGATGTAGCTTCTATTTGCCTAGGCTGAACGTAGGTAAACTCACCCTAGACAAAAATGTGAAGGCTACAGAATGTTCTTCCGTATACCTGGGATCCCATTTTGCCTATGAGTGTGATAGACAGAGACTACTACAGCTCCAGATCAATGCTTCTCAAAATTGTGTAGATGGGAGAGTGCCCCAAAATCATAGTACTTCCTACAAAAGAACATGAAAGATTGTATGTTTAATTGCTATCAAACCATGTAGTTTTGTACTGAATCAGATGTTGTTTTATACTTGAGTATAGTGTTGATGTATAACAGCAGACACCAACAGTTTAAGAAAAATTCAGAGAAAATAAAAAAAATAAGAACATTCCATAAGTCTGAAATGTTTGATACATTTTTCTGAAAAAGGATCATTTTTCCATCTTAGCAGTAAGATGCATCTGGTTTACCTGCTGTGTAGGCACATTATTTGAGGAATACTGACTTGGATCCAGGAAGTGCTTAACTTGCAAAAATTCTACTCCAGGATTTAAACTTTGTTCACTCCTAAAAGAAATCAATAAGTGATTGCCTCTCTTTGGGTTTGTAGTCCACTCCCTACAGTATCTCAGGGTAGATAAAGTCTCATCTAATTTTAATACAGTCCTTCCTCTGCTGCTGCTTCACTGGTCCCAGGTAAACATTTTTGGATTATTTGATGTAGCATCATTTTTTTTCTAGAAATAACTATTTGTGTTATGTTAGTATGCAGCGATGGTACCAAGGCTCTTTTGGAGTCCATGTCGCCTTTTAGTGCAGAGTTTGGGGAAGGTTTTTCTGGTATAAACTTCATAAGTAAGGGTTACTGTTTAAGGCTAGTCCTTTTCAGGCTGTCTAATTGCAAACATCATTTGGGCAGGCTCCTGTTTACAAATACCTGTGTATCAGAAGACAGTCCTCTCTCAAATAATACTGAATTTGATCAACTTTGAAGCTGGAGTAGAGCCTTCCTAAAACTGCTTCTTTGGAGCACATTTAAGGATTTAGAACCACTTAAAGTATTCTCCAGGATTCATACTCTCTGAGGCTTGCATTTATTTGGACAAAGGAAAGTTTTCCAAAGAGAAGAACCACTCTCCAGATTTTCCGTGGGGTCCACACATACCTCAGACTTGTTTCCAAACAGACCCTACTTCTCTTAAGATCATCACAGTTTAATGAACTCATAAACATATAAAAGGAACATCTTCTCACTAAGACCACCAATCTTCTTCGTTTGGAGATTATAAATATCATTAGTAGGTGTTTTTACTGCTGAGCTTGACACTGAGCTCAACAGAGCACTTTTAAAAAGAACTGTTTTACTTGATATGTTGTAGGATTTCATTATATATTGCATTATTTCTTCTTGATTAAACCAATATGTTCATTTTAATCTCAAGTTAAACACCCCTTGACCATTGAATCTTTTCCTAACCTACCATGTGTCTCTAAATCACTCTACGATTCCTTCCCACTAATCACACTTGCCAGTTCTGGTCTGTATATAAGCACCACAGATATGCAAGTGCCATCAGATTCCTTTCTCTTATAGGTTATTACAAAATATTGACAATAGTTCCCTGTGCTATATAGTAGGTCTCAAGTACCATTAGGGTAGGGCTCTGTCCTGACTTGTGCACCACTGCATGACCATCATCTAGCAAAGTGCCCAGAACATACTTGACATTGAAAATATACTGAATAAATGAATTTACTGAAACCTTCAGAGAAATATTTGTGAAACTCTGTTATTATACTACCACACTGATGAAAGGAATTTCAAAAGAGCTTTGTCTTAATTCACTGGGTCCCCTGGAAAACTTGACTTCAAATCTCATTGAAAACCAAACACAAAACAAAAATTCAAAACAATGAAAAGCTCTCTAGACAGTGAGACTTTACAATGACATGCCACAGAAATTAAGGGATCTGTTTATAATTTTTCAAACATAAGCAAAACAATTTTTGCAATGCAGTCAGCTGAATAAATAAAATAGACTGCAAAAGAAATGTAGATTTTTCAGACATTATAAATCCCTATTGAGGTTCTGGATGATTACATATTTATGTGACATAGATTTAAGACTGCAGAACAGATATTTTTCCAACCTAAGGGCTATCTTTAGAGAAAATGATGCTCAAATTTCTTTATAACAGGAATTTTTAACGTGATGGGTCACGGATTAGCTTCATCAAGTCCATAAACTTCCTGAAATTCTGAGCAAAAATTTCGAGTGTGTCTAAGTACATTCTACTACAGAGAAAGTCCATGGCTTCCTTGTCTCAGTTTCTAAGTCAAAAATGTTAAGAACTGCTTCATTAGAGTAAGGTTTAGGATTATAGTGGCAGGTAATATTACTGTCCCTTAGGTGATATTGATTATTTACAGGTCATTTGGATCACAAAAACTATAATTTTCAGAGGGTTGGTTCAAGAGACCCTAGATCCTTGCAACATTCCCTGCAGTGTATACAAATGACTGATCACAAAGTATAGGCTGATATTTTGGTGATATGTAAGGCATAGGTGGTACCACATATTAATTACTTATAAAAATACCAGACGGAATTTCTCATTACTTTCCTTATCCAAGAAGCTGGAGACTTTATAAAAACCCTCAATATAATGATTTGTATTAGTGCTATTCAAACTTGGCTGTGGTTTCAACATGATCTTTTTTATTAAGAAATTCGTTAGTCATTGCATATGGGAAATTGAAAAACTTCTTGGTAAGAATATCACTATCAAGTCATATGTTTAAGGTTTCCATAACTCAATTACATATTTTCTGAAGAATACAAAGTTTATGATGTCAGGCAGGGAAATTCCATGCGTTTTCAGTCATTAAAGCAGTTCATTTTAAGTTAGAACTTCTAGATTTTTTATTGAGATATAGTCGACATATAACATTATATTAGTTTCAGGTGTACAACATATGATTCAATATTTGTATATATTGGGAAATGATCACCACAATAAGACGCATTAACATCCATCATCATAAAAAGAACCTGATTAAAGACCTTAAGTTTTGCAATTACTTGAATGCTGGTTAAAAATAAATTGTCCTGAAACACAAACTGACATTCTTAGGGGAAAAAATACAATTTGTAAGTCCCTCCTATTTGACATAAGATAAATGAGGCACTTTAAAATTTTTATTTTATTTAATCATCAGAACAATTCTGTGAGGTATATATTAGTATCCCTATTTTACAGAGGAGAAAACAAGTACAAGGTGGGTAAGTAATCTGCCCAAGATCACTAAATAAATATGCCGTGGTATAAATCTGTGTTTCTGTCAACATATTCAATTTTTTCTGCTACTCAAAAGGTTTTTAAAAATTAAATTTATTGGGATATAATTTATGTTCAATAAACTGCATCCACTCACTTAATAGTACAGTTCAATGAGCTGTGGTAAATATATACACCCATGGGACCATCACCGCAATTAAGATATTTCCAGGATAATTGTTCCAGGATATTAGTAGTATCCTCATAAGTTTCCTCATGCCTTTTTGCAGTCAATCCTCCTCTGCTCCTGGTTCCAGGAAGTCATTAAGATGGTTTTATTTGTTCACTTTTTAAAATTTTACATATTTATTGAATATAATACATAACCATAAATTCAGCTGTTTAAAGCATGCAATTCAACGTCTTTAGTATATTCACAGAGTTGTGCCACAATTATAACACTCTATTTTTAGGACATTTTTATCACTTCAAAAAGAAATCCCATACCTATTAGCAATTAGTCCCTATCTTTACTCTTTCCCCAGCTTCCCCACCCCCAGACCTCAACAAACACTAGTTTACTTTTTACTTACTCTGTACATTTCATCTAAATGGAATCATACAATATATGGTCTTTTGGAATAAGCTTATTTCACTTACCATAAATGAAAATTCACCCATGTTGTGGTATGCATCAGTTCTCTATTCCTTTTTATTGTGAAGTATTTTACTGTATAGATGTATCACACTTTATTTATCCATTCATTATTTGTTGGACATTTGAGATGTTTCCACTTTTTGACTATTATGACTAATGCTGCTATGAACATTCATATATGTTTTGTTTCTTTTAGGGTATAATACTTAGAGTGAGAATTACACTTTCCTGTCCATCAGGTAAGGAGTTTGGAAGTTGTCACTTTTCTCCACACAGCAAGAAACATGCTGAGCAAACAAAAAATTAACAACTCTTTTTGCATCCATTGGAGAACTGAGCTCTCAGGGCAAACAACTAACTCCAAAATTGGAGGGACAGGCAGGTAGATATAGAGAATCACAATTCAGTGGAGCAGAAACCCATGAGCTGAAATCTCTGGGAACTGGTACCAGGGTGGGTAAACCTAAACTGTAATTGTTAAATTGCTAGAGGCTCAGTGTGGACAAATCTGAAAGTTAAAAACTTCAGGAGGTCCTAGTCTTAAAGGGATTCCCCCACTTGGGTAAATTTTACATCCAGAAGTCTTGCAAAGTTCTCACAATGAAGGAAAACGTTTCCTCACACTTCTAGCAGGGGGAGGGGGACAGTTGCCTTTTTGAAACACTCCTGGAGAATTCTGTTCTTAACAAGACCATCCCTCAAAAGAAACTTTTACCAGAGCCTAACCAACTGGGATTTTACCAGAGCCTAAGCGACTTCGGGGAAGGGAAATACCCAACTGAAGCCTACTCTACCCTTCGACATGAAGCTGGCAAATATCCAACTCTAGTCCTCTATAGCCTTCCTGTCTCAATTAAAGGTGCAGGGGACTGAAAAGCAATTGTGAAAGTCACAGCCTAGGGGCACAGGCTTACTAAAAGACTGAGACCAAGCCATAGGCTATGGAAGACTTATCTTCCCCCTACACCTTATCACAACATCGATATGGTTCCTGTATGATAACAGGGAATACAGCTAAAAGAACCACATGTCCCGGGTTTTATTTGAGAAGTCTCTAGGGAAACCCAAAGATAATAGGGAGACAATAACAAGGACACCTGTGAAAATTTTAACCTCTGACATCTACAGCTACAGCAAACAGTAAACATAGTCTAATCCGTAGGCAGATAAACATAAAACCTCATACTAAAGATTATTTAATTCAGTTACTTTTACCCAGTTCATCATGTCTGGCTTTCAACCCAAAATTACAAAACATACTAACAGACAAAAAAAAATTTTGCAGAGATAGAGCAAGCCTCAGAACCAGACTCAGATAAGGCAGGGATATTAGAATTATCAGACTGAGAATTTAAAACCACTATGATGAAATGCTAAGGGCGCTAATGGAGAAAGTAGACACATGCAAGAACAGATGGGCAGTATAAGTGGAGAAATAGAAAGTAAGAAGGAATGAAAAGGAAATGCTATAAATCAAAAACACTGTAACAAAAATGAGGAATGTTTTTGATGAGCTCATTAATACACTGGACATGGTCAAAGAGAAAATCAATGAGCTTGAAGAAGTGTTAATAAAGATTTCCAAACTGAAATGCAAAGAGAAAAAAAAAGTGAAAAAGACAGAACAGAATATCCGAGCCCTGTGGGACAATTATAATTGGGTAACATACATGTAATGGGAATGCTAGAAGGAGAAAAAAGGGAGAAAAGAACAGAAGAAATAATTTGAAACATTAATGACTGTGAATTTCCCAAAATTAATGATAGATACCTATAGTGGTACCTGGGTAATACAACAACTCTATGTTTAATATTTTGAGTAACTGCTATAACTATTTCCAAAGTGACTACACCACTTCATTCCCACCAACAAGGTATGAAGTTCCCAATTTTCCACATCCTTGCCAACACATTGCTATCTGTCTTTTTTATTATAGTCATCCAACTGAATGTGAAATCTCTTTTGCATTTCTTTAATGTATAATAATGTTGAGTATCCTTGCATATGATTCTTGGTCATTTGTACATTTTCTTTGGAAAAATATCTACTCAAATCCTTTGCCCAGTTTTAATTGAGTTAGTTGTCTTTTTATTATTGAGTTGTAAAATTTCTTCATATATTCTGGACATCAGTCCCTTATCAGATATTTTCAGCAGGCTGTCTTTTTGCTTTCTTGATGGGATCATTTGTTTTTAATTTAATATAGTTCAATTTATGTATATATGTATGTTTATGTATGTATGTATACATGTGTACATGTTTACCACTTGTGCTTTTGATGTCATGTCTACAAAACAATTGTCTAACTCAAGGTCATGGAGATTTACTCCTATTTTCAAAGAGTTTTTATAACCTTAACTCTTAGATTTAGGTCTATGGTTCATTTGAATTAAATTTTGTGTACAGTATAAGCAAGAGGACCAACTTCATTCTTTTGTGTGTGGGTAGCCAGATGTCCTCACACTATTTCTTGAAAAGAATATTCTTTCCCCATTAATTTTTCTTGGCAACCTTGTTAAAAATCAATTGCCCATAAATTTATTTCCATACTATCAGTTCTAGTGAATTTATCTATATGTCTATCCATATGGCAGTACCACATTATCTTGATTTAAATTCAGAAAGTATGAGGCCCCCAGTTTTGTTCTCTTCCAAAATTGTCTTGACTATAATAGGTTCCTTTCATTGCTATATGAATTTTATGATCAGATTGTCATTTTCTGCAAAAAAACCAGCTGAGATTTTGATACAGATCACATTAAATCTGTAAATCAATTTGGAGAATATTGTCATCTTAAAAATATTAAGTCTTCTGATGTATGAACATGGAATATCTTTCTATTTATTTAGATTTTCTTTAATTTCTTTCAACAATGTTTTATAATTTTTAGTATACAAGTGTGCTTTGTAAAATTTATTTCTAAGTATTTTATTTTTAGGATGCTATTGTAAATGGAATTGATTTCTTCATTTCATTTTCAGATTATTCATTGCTAGTGTATGGAATTTTAATTGATATTTATACAGTGATACTTTACCCTGCAAACTTCCTGAACTCATTCCGTATTTTATAATTTTCTAATTTGTCATTCAAATAATTTTCCACTTAAAGATCCACCTGTGATTATGATCTAAAACTTTACCAAAAAGATGAGTATTGGAGTAACTTTTTAAAATTATAAGGTTGTAAAGAATATCTTGTAGTCCTTACATAGGATTACACTGCGTTGCATTTATTCATAAATTCAGTACATACTTATTAAGTGTCTGTTATGTTCCTAGGTACTGGGTTAGGCTGTGGGTATAAAATGGTAATCAACACATTTCAAGTTTTCAATTAAATTATAAAGAAATAAGGGAGACAGGCCAACAGAAAAATTTTGAACCTTATAAGAAGTGTTATGACTTGAATAAATGCAAAGTATTGTAAAAGCACAAAAGAAAATCACTTCACTTGGTTTTCAGGAAATTAGGGAAAGTTTTTCAAGGCAAATGATATCTTCTGTATAAAACTGTGCTATGTTCTATGGAGAGATTTGCAGATGTTGCAACAACAAAAAAACACCCTAATTTTAAGGTGATTATGGTTTTGAACAGAAGATAAAATGTAGGTAAATGAAACATTGGATAAAAAGTAAAAAGTGACATAAAAAGTGACCTATACAAATTTTTATCATTTTAAAAGAGGAAATTTCCTCCAACTAAGGAAATCAAGGTATCTTCAAAGAAGCTGTGGCATATCAGCTGATATTCAAAGGACAAGGGGAAGCACTCCTGAAAGAGGAGATTTATGAAGCCAAAATTTCCAGAGCTAAGTAGTGGCCAACAATGTCACTTACCAAATCCTGAAATAAGGAACAGGACTACTACAGACAGTGCATTGTGACTGATGGCATCTTTAGAATTGGGAAGTGCTGAGGAAGGGGTAGCTCTCTAACAGAAGGGTGATTCTGACTAGACAAAAAGACTTATACCCTACAGTTGTTGCCCTGAGGATTTGAGAAAAAAATTTTGGTAAAAAGCCTTATTTTCCCCTTTGCTACATGTAAAAGTACATACTCTCATGTCAGTGCTTGATAAATATTTACTGATTTAAAAAGAAACATACTAATAATTCCCCTAAATGTCTAGCATTTAATAACATTTTGTTACATAACCCCATCAAAACAAAATATTTAGGAATTATATTCCAAAACATATATCTCTCACCCCATCAGCAAACATAAACACACATTCCAGATGTAAAAGAATGGTTTGAATTCTATAAATAAAATGGGAGATGAAAATGTTTGAAAAACACTAAAAAATGAGATGAAATTATTAGAGCTTTTGAATGAGAGCCGTTAAAAATACTTAAGAAATTGATTGAAGGATTTTTTAAATGTTTTCCACAAAGTAAAAGTAAATTCCTAATTTTCTTGAATGTAACAATAATATCTACTAAGGAAAGTAGGATCAATCCATGGTGGTTTATCCACAGTTTATCACAGGGTACTTCTCAACAACCAATTACCCAGAAAGTAGGAAAAAGAAAAACAGTCTTTCAAGAAAGTAAACTAGATATCTCTGGAACTTGTGCTCTTGGGTAACAGGAAAGCCTCACTTAGAGTTTCATGTCTTTATATTAGCATCACTTATAATGAGCTTAACTAAATTATGTGCATGGATTACCTGGAAAAAATAGATTAGACCCAATATGAGAAAGTAGAGACTGTCAAGTGGCAGGCATATTGATAACCACAAGGAAGGACAAAAGACACCCCCATGATGAGGGAAGAGACATAAATGAGAATATAAAAATCAAAGTATGGATGCAACAGAGATTATCATACTAAGTAAATCAGAAAGAGAAGGAAAAATACCATATGATATCACTTATATGTGGAATCCAAAATATGACACAAATGAACCTATCTACAAAACAGAAACAGAATCACAGACATAGAGAATAGACTGGTGGTTGTCAAGGGGGAGGGGGATGGGAGAGGGGTGGATTGGGAGTTTGAGATTAGCAGATGCAAACTGGTATATATATTGATAGAACAGATAAACAACAAGGTCCTACTGTATAGCACAAGCAGCAGTATTCAATATCCAGTGATAAACCATAAAGGAAAAGAACATAAAAAAGAATGTGTAGGGCTTCCCTGGTGGCGCAGTGGTTGAGAATCTGCCTGCTAATGCAGGGGACACGGGTTCGAGCCCTGGTCTGGGAAGATCCCACATGCCACGGAGCAGCTGGGCCCGTGAGCCACAGCTACTGAGCCTGCGCGTCTTGAGCCTGTGCCCCGCAACGGGAGGGGCCGCGATAGTGAAAGGCCCGCGCACCGTGATGAAGAGCGGTCCCCGCACCGCGATGAAGAGTGGCCCCCACTTGCCGTAACCAGAGAAAGCCCTCGCACGAACCGAAGACCCAACACAGCCAAAAATAAATAAATAAATAAATAAAGTAGCTATAAAAAAGAATGTGTATAAATATATATATATATATATATATATATATATATATATATAACTGAATCACTTTGCTGTACAGCAGAAATTAACACAACATTGTAAATCAACTGTACTTCAATTTAAAAAAAGAGAAAAAGCGAAAAAAGACCCAAAAACCCAAAAAGTATTTCTGAAAATTTGTTAACCTTAAACACAAAGCAGAGCACTGTTTAAGGCCTAGTTACTAAAAAGGTCAAGTACGTTCAAGTTCTAAGTATTATTTTCCTGAACAGTATTTGAGAGGATACTTATTAAAGGCAAGAGATATAATTATTTAAAAGAACCTAAGGGGAAAGAAATTAACAAGGACTGATTAGCTATTAAGTATAAATGTTTACTTATGCTATATCATTTATTTCAATGAAATATGTCTAATTTAATCTATATTATAAGTGAAAAAACCCAAGGCTCAGAAAGTTTATCTGATTTCCTCTGGCTTTCAGATCGTTGCAGAGAACTGCCTCATATTCCTATGTAAGATTTGCTTACTTAACATGTTGAAGGGCACGTTATGTATAGTAAAATGTACCCATTTTAAGTGCACATTCCAGTGAAAATTAATGGATTTATCTACTCATGCAATCACTATCACAAGCAACATATAGAACATTTTCATTACACCAAACATTTCTTTTATGCCATTTATGAATTGCTTCAATGCCTGGCCCTAGTCAATCACTAACCTTATTTCTCTCATGATAGAATAGTTTATAATTTCTTATATGCGAACTTTTATATTTTTATATTGAATATAAATTTTTGTATTTTTATACTGAATATGCATGCTTTTATATTCAAAACGAATATGAATAAAATCACATTCTTTTGTGTCTGGTTCTTTAATTCAGCATAATCATTTTATAATTAATATATACTGCTACCTGTATAAGAAATTTGTCCTTTTTAATTACTGAGTAGTATTCTATCATATGGATATACTGCATTTTTAATATAATCACCTTTGGCTCAATATTTAGATTAGTCCTAGTTTCCAGTTTGGAACTATTACAAATAAAAATTTATGAACATTTGTGTAAAAATCCTTATGTGCACATATCTTTTTATTCTCTTGGTTAAATGTCTACCTGTGGAATAGCTGGGTAATATTATAGATGTATATTTAACTTTATAAGAAACTTCATAAGACAAATGGTTTTCCATTTGCACCAGCAGTGAATAAAAGCTTTATTTACTCTATATCTAGCAAATATTTAGTATTTTTATTTAAAAAAAATTTAGCCATCCTAATGGCTATATCCATAGGTATTTCATTTTGGTCCTAATTTGCATTTCCCTGAAGTTGAGTACTTTTTATGTGCTTATTAACCATTTAAAATCTTCTTTTGTAAAGCATCACTTAAAATATTTTGCCCATTTTTATATTGTGCTGTTTGTCTTAATGTGTTGAAAGAGTTCTTCATGTATTGTGGATAAAAGTCCTTCATGAGATATGTTCTATAAATATCTTTTCCTTAATGGTGTCTTTGAGGAGCTAAAGTTTTAAATTATGTTAAAGTTAAATTTATCAGTTTTGGGAACTTATAATTTTTGTGTGCTAGATAAGATATACTTACTATAAGGTTTCAAGGATTATTCTTACATATTATTCTATAAATTTTATATCTTAGACTCCACATTCATGTATAAAATCCATTTCAATTTGATCTTTTCTATATGGTATATGGTAAAGATTGATGTTCATTTTTTTCCCACAGAAATATTCAGTTATTCTAGCACCATTTATTTAAAAGGCTCTCTTTCCCCATTCATTTATATTGGCATCTTTGTCGAAAATTTACCATATATATGTGAGTCTATTTTGGATACCATCTATTCTTTTCCATTGAACTCTATACCAATATCACATTGTCTTGACTAATATATATTTGTAAGTCTTGAAATCAAATTGTATAAATCCTTCAGCTTTGTGTTTTCTTTTTTAAAATTTTTGACTGATGTGGGTCATTTGAATTTCCATATAAATTTTAGAATCTGCTTGTCAATTTCTCTCCAGAAAATCTTGCTACTATTGTAATTGTGATCTAGTTGAACCATTGGATCAATCTGAGAAAAATTAACATTTTCTAGTAATACTATTGAAATTTTATTTTTAACTTTTTAATTTTCTAATTTTTAAAAATTGAAATATAGTTAACATACAATATTATGTTAGTTTCAGGTGTGCTACATAATGATTTAACATTTGTGTGCATCCTGAAATGATCACCACAATAAGTCTAGTAACTATCTGTTCCCATACAAAGTTATTACAATATTATTGGTCATATTCCTTATGCTATAAATTACATACCCATGACTTATTTATTTTATAACTGAGGTTTGTACCTTTTACTCCTCTTTGCCTCTTTTGGCCATCTCCCCGCCCCCCAGCAATTCTCTTCCCTCTGGCAGCCACCCATTTGTTCCATGTATCTGTGAGTCTGTTTTCATTTTGTTTTGTTTGTTTATTTCTTTTGTTCTTTACATTCCACATATAAGTGAGATCAAACATACTTGTCTTTCTCTGTCTGACTAATTTCACTTAGCATAATACCCTCTAGATCCATCCATGTTGTCACAAATGGCAAGATCTGATTTTTTTTCTTATGACTGAATAATATTCCATTGTGTGTGTGTGTTTGTATACATATATATACACCACACCTTCTTTATCAATTCACTTATATGTGGACACTTAGGTTGTTTCCATGTCTTGACTATTGTAAATAATGCTTCAATGAATATAGGGGTACATACGTCTTCTCAAATTAGTGGGTTTTTTAGTGAGGGGCTGTTAAGTATCCAGAAATTAAATTTCTGGATCATATGGGAGTTCTACTTTTAATTTTTTGAGGAATAGACATACTGATTTCCACGGTGGCAGTAACAATTTATAATCCCACCAAGAGCACACAAGAGTGGGATTATAAATTTTCATCCATATCCTCACTAATACTTGTTATTTGTTGTCTTTTTGATGATACCCATTCTGACAGGTGTGAGGTAATATCTCATTGTGGTTTTGATTTGCATTTCCCTGATGATTAGTGATGTTAAACATCTTTTCATATATCCATAGCCCATTTTTATGCTTTCTTTAAAATATGTCTATTCAGGTCTTCCACCCATTTTTTGATTGGGTTGTTAGTTTTTTTGACATTGATTTGTATGAGTTCTTTGTATATTTTGGATATTAACCCCTTATCAGATATATCATTTGCGAATATATTCTCCCATTCAGTAGGCTGCCTTATTGTTTTGTTAATAGCTTCCTTCACTGTACAAAAGCTTTTGAGTCTGATGTAGTCCCATTTGTTTATTTTTGGGTTTTTTTCCCCAGCTTGAGGAGATAGATCCAAAAAAATCTTGCTAAGACTGATGTTAAAGAGTGTACTGTCTATGTTTTCTTTCTTTTTTTTTTCTTCTAGAAGTTTTATGGTTTCAAGTCTTACACTTAAATCTTTAACCCATTTTGAGTTTATTTTTGTGCATGGTGTGACAAAGAAGTCCAGTTTAAATCATTCACATGTAGCTGCCCAGTTTTCCCAACACCATATATTGAAGAGGTTGTCTTTTCTCTATTGTATAGTCTTGCTTTGTTGCAGATTAATTGAACATAGAAGCATGAGTTTATTTCTGGACTCCCTATTCTGTTCCATTGATCTATGTGTCTGTATTTGTGCCGGTACCATGTTGTCTTCTTTATTGTAGCTTTGTAGAATAGTTTGAAATGAAGGAGTGTGTTACCTCTAGCTTTGTTCTTTTTCTCAAGATTATTTTGGCTATCAGGGTCTTTTGTTTTTCCACGCAAATTTTAGAATTAATTGTTGTAGTTCTGTGAAAAATGCCATTGGTATTTTGATAGCAATTGCGTTGAATGTGTATATTGCCTTGGATAGTGTGGTCATTCTAAAAATATTAATTCTTCCAATCCATGAGTACAGTATATCTTACCATTTATGTCATCTTCAATTTCTTTTATCAATGTCTTGCAGCTAACTAAGGCAACACTGAGTTGAGGATTCATATGGTTGGAACTTAGCAGTAAATACCTTCATAGTTCACTTTCATTTATAGTTAATTTATTGTAAGCTCTTCTGTTGTAGGACTATTCCTCTGTCTACTGAGCCAATATACTCAACTTTGTGACCTGAAGGTACAGGCTCAGGGGCTACGATGTGATCTTACTCTAACTTTGGTAGAAATGTGCACAGTGGAGAAAAAAACGGTTTGAAATGCATGGAGCCAGAAACTGGTGTGTGAAAAATTCTTCCAAATAGGAATATTCAGCACACAATATATTTCTTCCTCTCTGAAGCCTCAGTTGCAGTCAACTGAGTACTTAGGGCCTCCTGATGCCTCCAGAGCTGATCAAGGTGTTTGGGGAAAGGAAATTTCCTTTGTAAGGGAATCTCTAGAGTAAAATTTAAAGGCAGTAAATATTTTCTACACCTTTTCATATTTGAATGTGAGTATGAACTATATATAGTGATTAAGAACATGGAGTTTTGAATCATACAGACCTGAGTTGGAATCCTATTTTGCTATTTCCTAATTATATGACATTGAGCATGTTTCCATGAATTTTGGTCTCTTTCTCTATAATATCATATATATGTGTATGTGTATGTATATATATATATATATATACACACACATATATATTTGAGAGACTGATATTTTTATCTCCATACTATCAAAAAAATGTATGTATGGCATTTATTACTGTGCTTTTGAAAGTTTTGTGTTTGATGTTCCATCTAAGCCCTTTCTCAGTTTTCTCAAGAGACCCTCAGTAAAGATTTACATTCTTTTCAAGGGTTTTAGAAGTAGTTTTTTTTTAAGTGACTTTGTGACGAGGATGGCTTTAAGGTAGGATCAGGAAAGTACAAATATATTCAATTTACAACCATAATCAAGTTAACTAAAACCAAAGCGTCACTGAAAGAGGTGGCAAAAAAAAAAAAGGAATGCATTGGGGAAATCAGGAAAAGCAGACTGAATATATGAACCTTCAATGTACCAAATAAACAATAATATTAGAAGATATTTAAGCAGGTAAAATACCTGGGAACAGATCCTAGACAGTCCTGAAGCCAAGGATTATTTGTTAAAAGCCACAAATACGATCTTCAGATACTTTATTTCATGTTCATTCCAGAGTATCTCCTGAGATATTTAGAAACTCAAGATTCTTGAAGAAGCTATAAAAAGAACAGAACACAAAATATCAACCACCAATCATTTTATAAAAGATAAACTGTGACAAGAGGGAATATACAAACTCTAAAATCCTGTCTCCAGACAGTTTAATGCTTCCATTTTTTCAATGACATACTGGAAATCTTTCATTGGTAAATATATCCAAGACTGGAAAATAAATCAGAGTTGTTTACCAAATTAGATACAATGTACAAATATTGGACATGATAAAGAAACCTGTGGGGATAACATTTATAGCACAAGGGCTCCCATGTTCTTGGGATAGTTGTTATAAAACCTATCTCTTTTGGGGATGATGGAGCTCACTTTCATATAGATAGAACACACAAAAGAAATGAAAATATAAGAGAAGAACTAACAATGGCAAATATCAGTTTTTAGCACCCACTATATGCTAGTTATTTCACATACTGTATTGTCAAACATCACAGTAAATATGAAAATATGAGTTATAAACCCAATATTATAAGTAAAAAATAAAAAGTATAGAGCTAAAATGATCTAAAATGATCTATGCAAAGTTACATGAGTTGCTGAGACAATACTCAAATTTAGATCTGCTTGGCTCCAAATCCCATATTCTTTTCAGCCAGAGGCTATAGGCATGGTCAATGTAGTAGACCCTTCAGAGTGTCAGTCTAGCACACAAAGAACCCTTAATTGCCTCCCCCTCACTTCCTCTACTACACACACATTCATATTTAATCGATACTGGTTCTTCTAGAAAACTATTTTTTTAGACTACCATTCAATTCTTTACTTCATATATACCACTTCTTTCCTTCTTGGTCAGAGTTTATTCGTTCGTGAGTAGATACCTGATACAAGTTGAGCTAACTGGGGTCCCTCCTCTGGCTTTTTGAAATTAATGACAAAGAAGTGAAATTAATGACCAAGAGGTAAAATTAAGAGTGACATATGTGGCTTTGTAGACTGGGAAGCAGAGGATGCCAAACTGTAGAGAAAAAGAAGAAACATATGTACAAAGAGAAGTAGAAGTGAGAAAGAGAGATTGCTGCCTGGACTTTCAATAGTTTCTATTTCCAGCACCCAAACCCAGTCCTTCCTGGGGTCCAGCTGTACTCTTCCCGTTGGGTTCCATGACGTCATTCCTTTGTTCCACCATAATTTGTTGTCCTGTTTTGCTTAAGTTAGCTCCAGCTGACTTTCTTTATTGCAATCCAACAGTTCTAATACCGAACATGCCAGAGTTGATTTTCATCAAGAGGATAAACAGGCAAAATTTTACTGACCTCAAAGATCAAGTTGCACCTAGGGGCTTAAGTCTTTTCTTACAAAGATCTAGGTAAACCTCTAACTCTGCATTTCTCTATGAGACCCCTGAGGCCACACATTTAGCCCCACCCACATACCGAGGACCAAGCCTCTTTCCAGGTAACACTGAGTTTAAGATCCTAGAGCAGGGGTTCCCAACCCCCTGGCCATGGACCGGTACCAGTCCATGGCCTATTAGGAAACGGGCTGATGCAGCAGGAGGTGAGTGGCCGGCGAGCAAGCGAAGCTTCATCTGTGTTTACAGCCGCTCCCCATCACTCACATTACTGCCTGAGCTCCACCTCCTGTCAGATCAGTGGCAGCATTAGATTCTCAGAAGAACGCGAACCCTACTGTGAACTGCGCATGCGAGGGATCTAGGCTGTGCACTCCTTATGAGACTCTAATGCCTGATGATCTGAGGTGGAGCTGAGGCGGTGATGCTAGCGCTGGGGAGTGGCTGCAAATACAGATTACCATTAGCAGAGAGGTTTGACTGCACAGAGACCATAATAAATCAATTGCTTGCAGATTCATGTCAAAACCCTATCAATGAGTGGCAAATGACAATTAAGCTGCATCTGGTGGCAGGCTTTATAGTGGCAAGTGCGTTGATGTACTTCAATTGTACAGCTGCATCTGCTGTCAGGCTTTAAATCAGAATCTGACACTTATTTTAGTCCACGCGTGGCCCGCCCATTATTTTATTTACTACTTCCTTCCGCGCCTCTTTCCCGCACTGCACACTTGTCTCAGTCACAGCTTTGGTAAGCCCACAAGCTAGCCCTAGACAAAATGAGTAAAAAACAAACATCGCTGGAGAGCTTCTTTGAAAAGGGGGAAAGACCCAATGATGAGACAGCAGAAGACTCTAAGACTGACAAAAAAAGAAAGCTGCATTTAAAAGAAAATACCAAGAATGCTACTTAAATTACAGGTTCATTGCGACAGGTGATTCACATTCTCCAAGCCCGCTTTGTATAACACGTGGTGACCGGCTATCCAACAAAGCCATGAAACCTTCAAAACTGCTTCGCCACATGGAGACCAAGCACCCTGCATTAAAAGACGAGCCTTTGGAGTTTTTCAAAAGAAAAAAAACGTGAACACGAAGAACAGAAGCAATTATTGAAGGCCACCACTTCCTCAAATGTGTCTGCACTGAGAGCATAACTCTTAGTGGCTAACCGCATTGCTAAAGCTAAGAAGCCCTTTGGTATTGGCGAGGAGTTGATCCTGCCTGCTGCTAAGGACATTTGTCATGAACTTTTAGGAGAGCCTGCAGTTCAAAAGTGGCACATGTTCCTCTTTCGGCTAGCACCACAACTAGACGAATTGATGAAATAGCAGAGGATATTGAGACACAATTGTTAGAGAGGATTAATGAGTCACCATGGTAGACAATCCAGGTTGACGGGTCTACCGATGTTGACAACAAGGCAACAATGTTTGTTTTTGTGTGATATATTTTTCAGGAGGATGTGCATGAGGATATGTTATGTGCACTTTTGTTGCCAACCAATACCACAGCTGCAGAGCTATTCAAGTCTTTGAATGATTACATATCAGGAAAACTGAATTGGTCATTTTGTTCGGTATATGCACGGACAGAGTGCCTGCCATGACCGGACAGCTTTCTGGTTTCACTACTTGGGTCAAAGAGGTCACTTCTGAATGTGAGTCTACGCACTGTGTCATCCATAGAGAAATGCTGGTCAGCCAAAAAATGTCACCTGAACTTAATAATGTTTTAAAATTATCAACCACATTAAAATATATGCCCTTAACTCATGTCTGTTCGCACAGCTCTGTGAGGAGATGGACGCAAAGCACACACATCTTCTCTTATACACAGAAGTGAGATGGCTTTCTAAAGGTAGATCTGTGGCCAGAGTTTTTGAGTTATGAGAGCTGCTCCAGAGGTTTCTTTTAGAAAAACAGTCAACACCGACAGCACATTTCAGTGATACAGAATGGGTCGCAAAATGTGCTTATTTGTGTGACATATTCAACCTGCTCAACGAACTCAATCTGTCACTTCAGGGGAGAATGACAACTGTGTTCAAGTAGGCAGATAAAGTGGCTGCATTCAAAGCCAAACTGGAATTATGGGGGCTATGAGTGAACATTGGGATTTTTGACATGTTTCAAACATTAGCAGAGATTTTAAAAGAGACTGAGCCAGGGCCTTCTTTCTCCCAGCTGGTGCATGATCACCTATCTCAGCTTTCAAAAGAGTTTGAGCATTACTTCCCAACCACAAAAGACCCCCGAACTGGGAAGGAATGGATCCGTGACCCATTTGTGAATAAGCCAGGTGAATCGACTCTGTGCTAGAAGAGGATCAACTGCTTGAGATCACAAATGACAGTGACCTTAAAAGTGTTTTTGAGACAACTTCAAATCTCCATACATTCTGGATTAAAGTCAGTGCGGAATATCCTGAGATTGCCACAAAAGCATTGAAAAGGCTGCTTCCATTTCCAACATCCTATCTTTGTGAAGCAGGGTTTCTGCAGTGACAGCAACCGAAACGAGATCGCGGAGGAGACTGGACATAAGCAACACACTTCGGGTGTCACTGTCTCCCATCACCCCCAGATGCGACCATCTAGCTGCAGGAAAACCAGCTCAGGGCTCCCACTGATTCTGCATTATGGTAAGTTGTACAATTATTTCATTATGTATTACAATGTAATAATAATAGAATTAAAGTGCACAATAAATGTAATCATGGCTTGAATCATCCTGAAACCATCCTCCCTCTCCCGGTCTGTGGAAAATTGTCTTCCACAAAACCAGTCCCTGGCGCCAAAAAGGTTGGGGACCGCTGTCCTAGAGCATTAATTCAAACGAATCAACATTAAGACTCACACAGACTTTGGGTAGACCAGACCTGAATTTGAATCCCAGATGCCAGCTGCCTGAGCGATTTTGAAAAAGTCACTTAGTCTCACTAAACCTTAGCTTTTTAAAAATGGAGATAATATGATGTATCTCAAATTATGGTTATATGGATTAGAAAAAAACTATGTAATGTGCTAAACACAGTGTCTGACAAATAGTAGGCACTCAATAAATGGTATTTTTTTATTACTCGCCACAGTTCCGACCTTATTACCTGATTGCTAATAAGTGTCATTGCCATCTACGCGGATTCCTTATATTGGCTTTCTATGTAATTGCTATATAATCTTCCTTTAAAACAGAGTTTTCCTTCTTTTCTTTCCTTTCCTTTCTCTTTTCTTTTTTCCCCCTCAAATATCTTTGATTACCAAAAAGACGAACTAAAGATATAACTGCTGCCTTTAAGGGTTCATGGTCTAGTGGGAGAAATCTTACAGAGATACGACAGTACAGGCTGGTGTAACTATAAAGGGAAAACCCTCGTGCTAAGGTGACACAGGTAGGACTATCTCACTCAGACTGGAGATTGAGAAAAAATTACCTGGTGCCCCGGTTCCCTAAGTCATTATTTGGAGAAAAGCTACTCAGTAGAGCTGTTAGAGCTGCTTCCAACTGGTTCACCGTGAGTGAGAAATAAAATTCTTTTCCATTAAGTGGTTAAGATTTGGGAATTCTTTGTTATAACAACGAATGTTAATTATAATGACTAACTGAACTCCCAAGAACCAGAGCCCCATCTCTGAACACAGCCCCCAGGTTACAAATTCCTGCACATAGACTCGGGAACAACTTTCCTGCACAGATTCCTGACTACTGTTTGATCTAAAGGCTGTTCATTCTAGATAGCTTGTCCTAACTCCTTCTTTTTGATCATCCCAGGTTGCTTTTTCTGACCACTCTCCACACCCTTCCCCAACACAGGCCCCCATGGTGATGTCTGATTGTATCACTTGACTCACCTCACAGTGTCTGTCTTGTCTCCAGCTGCCCAACTATGTTGGGAGGACAAATAGAACAAAGTCCTTATTACAAAGAGGCAGATTTAATTCCACTTTCTCACGTACTCCAAGCCTCAACTTCTGTTTTTATCCTTTTCTTAATTCTCCAAAAACACACTGGTCATGTTCACTCTCAGTGACACTGCTCTGTGATAAGATTAGACAGGAAGACTCTTTCCTAACTGTTCCGAAGAATGGCTTTTGTTCTGGGGATAAGCATAGACCTTATTTTTCTGATTTAGTGTTTCCTAATTCTTCTTTATCTGTACTGGCACAGTCTACAGTCTTGATTTTTCTCCTTACTCTCCCCATCTTCCTTTCCACTGCCCCTCCTCTTCAACAAACAACCACCATCTCCACACCACACACACCATCATTGATGTGGTTCATTCTCATAATAGTCAGATTTCCCACAGAATCTTGTTTTGTCCTGTACCCCATCCCATAGGACTTGGTTCAGGTTTCTCTGTTCGGCTCTTTCCAGAGCTTTCTCCCTAGGCATAGATCTAATTCTCTGAGTTAGTGAAAGTCTTGTTAGAAAAGGAAATTAACTTAGAATAGTCTCAGAATTCTCCCAGATTCTGCTCTTTTGAATATTTTTACCCAGTAGGTTGGGTGCCCAGGAATCTTGCCTGGAAATATACTTGAGCTAGATGAACATTTGGGACATGGTGCTTTGGCAAGTTTGGCTGTCCCTACTGGATTTTCTTCATAGTATGCTTCTATCGTTTTTGGTTTTGCTGTTCAGTCCCACCATATTTTGCACATAGAGGTGTTTGCATTATGCCTGCTTGTGCATAGGAGTGGCTGATAACTACTAATTCTGAGAGAGAGGTCTTTAAGTATGATCTTGGATTTTAACTCCTTCCCAGCTCGAATGTGTTGAATTTAGAGTCTAATTTTATAAAACAGA
Organism: Balaenoptera acutorostrata; assembly: GCF_949987535.1. Classification (NCBI taxonomy): domain Eukaryota; kingdom Metazoa; phylum Chordata; class Mammalia; order Artiodactyla; family Balaenopteridae; genus Balaenoptera; species Balaenoptera acutorostrata. The sequence continues at coordinate 68,328,341 of NC_080072.1, forward strand.
AAAGTGACTTAAAAAGAGCTCTCTTTGCAAGAGTTTGATCTTTTAGTCCTAGACTATTTTTATTTTTATTTTTATTTTTGTTGCATTTTTCTTTGTCAAAGTAATGTGAACACATTGCAGGGGGAAAAAGAAACAAATACAAGAATTATTCAATCTCAGCACCCTACAATAAGAAATGTTAGCATTTTTCTACTGTCTCTGAGCCATTTTTTAAATGAATACAGATGTTACAAACAAAATTATAGTCATAGTATTCTTAAATTTTACTGTAACTAATTATCCTACACCATTTGGGGTTTTAGTTATTTGACTATTTGCTCTTCACCTGCCTTTCACCTAAATACCTGAGTCAAGAGATACATAAGTAAGTTCTCCAAGGGGGTTCTTACCAACTTTGGAGTGATACCCAAAACGAAATAATTGTCCAATAAACAGCATTAGTTTATCCACTAAAGGAGGGAGAAATGATTTTTTTTCTACTGCTCTCAAAAAGGATCTAAATAATGATGAACCACCAGATGCTATAACACAAAACTTCATCAGATCCTTAAGGTAATTTATTATCATGATCAGCCTTTCCTCCTTTCCTTTCTACTTTTTACTTTCCCACTTCTCTCTCTCTCTCTCTCTCTCTCTCTCTCTCTCTCTCTCTCTTATCTTCCACGAGTAGGCACTGTGCTAATAATATCTGAAGATAAAGAGATGGATAAGATAGAATTTAAACAAACTTTTAACTAAATGGTACAGTATTTAAAGAGACTCTAAATTAACAATTTTAACAAATTTTTTTAGAAACTAGATAGCTGCCATATAAAAAAGTATAGCCCTACTACATCATAATATATTACAGATACTTTTTTCTAAAAAAAAAACATTGAAAAATCAATAGAAAAAAGAAGAGCATATTTATTCCAGACATGGAGGAAGATTAATTTTCAAAGATGAAAGTACAGAGTGAAAAGGAACACATTACAGTCTCTTAGTTCAGACCTGAACTTTTTCTTATCTGGAAAACTTGACTAAGCTGCATTCAAGCTGTTCCAGGGGTTATCTATCTAATCACATTACTGTCCTGCTTAATCACCTTGGACAGAACCCTGTCACACACTCAATAAAGTCCAATGTTCTCGGCAGTTTTTCTTGATCTTGTCCTTCTCTACCTCTGCAGTTTCATAATAATTCATGATCTCTCTCCCTTGCCACCTTTTTCCACTCCCGCCACAGTTACCTAAAGATCTAGGGTTGTAGGATTGCTCCAAGGATTAAATCGATTTAGACATTCTGATACTTTAAATAATACCTGGTACATCAAAAGCAATTCAATAAATGTTACTGTAAATACTATTTATATTACATCTCACCCTATTAGCACTATTTCTACTACTATTCCTCCTTCTTCAATAACTACTACTTTTTTCTTCCTCCTCCTCATTATGATTATCATTATGACTCAGATTATGGTTATGATTTTGATTAGCTAGATCCTATAGCTAGCATAGGATGGGTATTACCATCCTCATTTTTCCCTTAAGGAAATAAGACTGGGAGAGCTTGAGTCAATTGCCTAAGATTAAAAGGTTATAAAGCAAGAACTCAAATCCAGGCAGTCTGACTTAAAACCTTGTTCTTTCTTCCGTACCATTACCATTATGAATGAGAAGGGTGTGTTGTGCAAATCTTCATTTTGCAAACAATGACATAGTTCTTGAAGAACTTGGAGATGTACATCTAAATGACATAAATGGGATTATGTCTACTTCTGAACTTAACAATCTAAAAGTAAACTGAACTGGTGTCAAATATTTGACTGAAACCCCAAAAAAGCAAGGCATATCCAGAGCCAACAAGAGCAGCTTGGCCCTTCATATTTTGAATTTTTGCCATTGTTTAAAAATATAAATACAGAATGTAACATGTTGGAAGTAAAATGTCAGCCAACGTCCTTAGTCAAAACTGGGAGTTGCTTTATTTTTACAATGTTCTAAAATGATGTTATGCAAACATTATGACCTACTGAATATATTATTTGATTTTTTCATATTGGACATTAAAATATGTAATATGTCTTAATTTAAAAAGCATACTCATATTTTCAGGGAAAATATCCCTTGAATTGTATTATTATATAATACTTATAAACACCCTTACACATATTCTATTATATAAGGAATTGTACTAAAGATAGGCATATATTTCCTTTTTTCTCCTCCAGTTTATCATAAGTGAGTTTAATTTTTTATTGAAATACAATTGATGTGCAATATTATGTTACTTTCAGGTGTGCTACATAATGATTTGATATTTGCATACATTATAAAATGATCACCACAATAAATCTAGTAGCCATCTGTTCTCATACATAGTTATTACATGACCATATTCTTCATGCTGTATATTACACCCCAGTGGCTTATTATTTTATAGGAGTGAAATAGATGACTTTCTGGTGATCGAATGTACAGCAACGTGACTATACTTAACAATACTGTATTGCATACTTGAAATTTGCTAAAAAGATAGATCTTAAGTATTCTCATCACAAAAAAAAGAAAGAAAATATAAGAAAATGATATCTATGTGAGGTGATGGATATGTTTATTAATTTGATTATGATGAATATTTTACAATGTATATCTAACATCAAACTGTATACCTTAAATATACACATTTTTTGTCAATTTACCTCAAAAACACTGAAAAAGAGATAGGATTTAGTATGTTATAAGAATTTATATAAGTAGTTGAAGAATTATGATATATAGTAATACAATTATCAAAAACAGTCAGATGTAAATGGCAGCATGAGTTAGTTAACAACTCACTTTCCATTGTGTAAAGTAAATAGATACTATCTGAATTAATAGATCAAGAAATAGAACTATAAACATTTTATTAATAATAATAGAGATGACCACTAAGAGAAATAAAATTAGAAATGCTTAAAAGTAATTGCCTCCTGAGAGTGTGGCTGGAGAGGAAAGGAGAAGGGAAACCCATTCCTTTACATTTTATGTATTTCTATGCTTTCATTTATAAATTTATAGATGCATTATTTTGAAAATAAAAAAGAAATAATAATTGCCATTTTTCTAATACTGCAGACTGTTTCATAATATTAGGACTATGTTTCTAAAATTTCTGGCCCAGGCAGAGGCACTGATTTGGTTAAATGTATCTCAATGCATTTCAACAAATATTTTTTAAGCTTCTACTGTGCTAAAACTATTTCATTCTTCCTTTAGGTCTCTGCTTAACTTTTCTTCGAGAGCTTATTACTAGCACCCTAGCTTAGTTTATATCTTCCTGGTCTCTCCTCCCATTTTATGTGTTTATTCATTGCCTGTCCTTCTCACCTAGACTATAAACTCTGTGAGGGGAAGGACTAATACCTTTTAGCTTTTTCCTTCTCCAGAATAGTGTCAAAGCAACTTCTTAGAATGACCTGAGCAGCTTAGAAAGAAAATGATCAAACGGACAAACAAGTGATATTTGGAACCCACCCTCTAATTTAATTGGTTTGAGATGGGCTTAGACATGGGTATTGTTTAAAGCTTCCCAGGCAATTTTAATACACAGCCATGATTGAGAGTCACAGCTGGGGGAGTACAACTATAGTATATAGCAAAAAATTCCCAGTATTTCTCGACACCACTTCATGCATGGGACCAAGAATATACGGGTCTTTCTCATCACCTTATCCACACAGGACAGGGGCGGGGGAGTTATGAACAAAGAGACATGGTTACCCTTCCACAGAGCAAAAGTAGCTAAGCAGACAAAAAAGTTTAGAAATTTAACTTCTGGCATTTGATCATTTTGCAAGACACTAGATGAGATAGAGGGAGAATAAGCATACATAATTTTTGTAGGAAAGCATGATTGATCCTAGAGAAAATACAAAGAGGTGGAATTTAGTAGCAAAAAAGAACTAATGTCTGGAGGGTGTGGAGAAGAGATCAGGGCCCTGGGAGCACAAGGAAGGTGCAGTGGGTCTCTCACAGCGAGGCCAGGCAGTGAGGCTTTCCCTCTAATGTTGTAAGAAAGAGTGAGGTGTTTGATTTCTCTGTTTACCTACCCTAATTCTCCTGATTTGTCCTCCCATTCCACCCGCTCCAGACACTTGGAGACTAATTACTTGAACAGCTTAAGAACCTTCATTAAACTCCGGTATTCTAATGAAAATGTGGGTGGAATGGTAACTGCAGCAGATACACGTGGTGAATTGAAACCACTGTTGTGTTTGGAGTCTGCAGACACCTGCTGGAGAAACCATAAAGCTTATCTCCAGACTCACCTGCCCCACTGGGAATTCAACCAAAGTTTCAATCCATATCAGACAGCAAAAAAAAAAAGGGAGTCTCATAAAGGTTTCACGTGTCCCAAGTTCCAAGACTGTTTTTGTCTTACATTATATACAGAATGTAAGTAGTTTATTCCCTTTTAAAGAACATACATAAAGAGATAGAGCTGCTGTTCATTGTTTATTGTAATTTCTGTGTAGAAATCATCTTGTCTGTTTCTTTACATGTATAGTTTTTCTTTATATTTTTTACTGTCATTTGGCACTATAAAGCCTCGTTACTGTATATGTTATTAACAATAGATATTTTGCAGACTAAGTCATGGTTTGTAGATCACCTTTGATTTTTTTTTACAAGTTAATTATTTTTAAAACAATAACCCCCTCTCTGATTTCACCCTCTTTTGTTCTCTGCTGTATTTCACACCATTAATCAGCCCATCCTTGAAACTCTCCTGTCATAATATTTTGTGGCAAACTTTGTTCTCTTCCTATGTGTTAGTATCATGTGAAATGCTCTACATGTATTATATAATACTGCATTGTCAAACTTGTTTTAAACACAAACCATGACAACAAATACACTTTACACCCCAATACATTCTTTATATTAATACATCATATACATATATGTATAAGTGTGTATGTGCTGAAATTTACCTCTAGAGTTCTAAAAAAGTTTTTAGTATTATTTAGTATCCTTTATTTCCTGTTATCGTTATAAAACCCTTCAAAGAAGAAGTGATACTTGAATAGAATTTTTAAAGACAAGGTATTCTCCAGGTATTCTGTGGGAATTTGGGACGGGAAAGACATGCCAAGTGTAAGGAACAGGATGAACAGAGGTACATACAGAAGTACAATGAGGCATCATATAGAAGTTCTATAAGATTCTCCAAAATAAAATGTTTCAATTTTTTTTTTAAACATCTTTATTGAAGTATAATTGCCCTACAATGGTGTGTTAGCTTCTGCTTTACAACAAAGTGAATCAGTTATACATATACAATATGTTCCCATTTCTCTTCCCTCTTGCATCTCCCTCCCCCCCACCCTCCCTATCCCACCCCTCTAGGTGGTCAATTTTTGATAAGGAGTCTTGTCTTGGCTTTAGTGTGTGAGTGTGTGTGTGTGTGTGTGTGTGTGTGTATAAGTAGAGGGAGTAGACATGTATTATATAATATTTAATAGCCATTATAATCTGCATATTACCATACTGATACTGCCCTGACACTTCTAGTGGTTGGTTTATTTATTCAAGACTTTAGCTCAACAAAAGAATGTTTAAATAATGATGTGGGAACAAAAAGTAAACTCACATTATTTGATAATCTGTGGGACTCAACAAAAAATTTGTGTGCTAAAAACCTTTGTGAAAGGTAGCTGTCATCTCTGAAATACACAGACAGGACAGTAAGCAAAAGCTTATATCTCTTATTAACTAATTATTGCCCTTGTGTACCTTGGACCCAGCAGCTAGCCTACCATATAGTTAACAAAGACTAAACATTTATCAACTAAATAAACAAAATGAACAAATGGATGAATAAGTATGAGCATAGCCCTAAGCCAAAAGGAACACGATGGAGGTCCTGGGAGGGAGGCATGGAGTTGAGGGGTTGAAAAGAGAAAAGAAACCTACATCTTCAAGAGTAATAGCAACTTTACAAGTCCAGAGGGAGAAATTTGAAGGAAGACATTCTAATATCGGGGGGAGGCAAGATAAAGAAATTAATTAAAACCATTCATTAAAAAAATGGGGTTCAGGGGACGAGTAATTGGCAGGATTAACTATATATATATATTTAGTCAGCTCTCTATTCATATATGTTGAGCTTTCAATACAGCTCAACTTCCATTCGAGACAGATCAATAATAAATGCAGTGAACTCTCACAAGCTTGGCTTTGAAATATGAAATCTCTTGGCACTATTATGGGACAATGAGCGTGGGGGAAGAACCAAACACAGTAACAATGCTCTGGGCAGAAGTTCATGCAAATGTGCATGATATTTTAATGGAAATGTGAGGTTGCCAATGCTAACTTCAAACGTGCAGTCACATTACCATGACAACCAGTAGTTCCCTAGAGTTCAGATATGGAGTAATGACTTGCTTATGCCTGAACATTTAACAGTTTTTCATGCTGCTAACAAAGATTAAGTTGAAAAAGAACTCTGAGTCAATTCTGACAAGCATGGGAAAAATTCATTTCTGAAAAGAAATGTTTAAAATAATTGCTGGCTGTAATTGCTTCTTAATTCTGAGGATCAATTCCAAGGTGTGTGGCAATACAAAAGCCTAACCTATGAATTTTTCAGTGGTGAATGCTAGAATTCTTAAGTGAAAATGACTTTGCAGCATGAACTTGAATAACAATTATAGCCAGGGTAGTGTTGGAAGCACTTCACTGATGACTACTTCTCTGGGAAAGAAGAGACCCAAGCCAGGTCAATTAATTACATCTCTAAAGAAATCTTTTCTCCTGGAAGACTTTCATGCTGCATCATTGACACATCTCTGAGTAGTAAATCACATCCTTTAAACACTTATCATGTTCCCTGGTCCCTTGCCTACCTTCTGTTGACTCTTTAAACATAAACAACTGCCAAGTACTGACATAATTTAAGGAACAAGAAAAAATAGGTTTTACTCCTTCTTTTTCTGCAGCTGGGACTGACTAGGTTTATCGGCACATGCAGAAAAGTAGTCAGTATTTCGTGCTACTTGAACTTAGTCTCCCACAACATCTAGCCGGGATACCCCTGAAAGGAAAGAACACTTTGGGAGCTGTTCCTTAGGGGAGAGGGAACCTACTTGAAAGCAGGATACATGACCCTCAGTTATCCCGTTCAGGTTCCGAAGCAGAGACTTTTGTAGAGAAAAAGGGTTGGCATTTCTGTCTCTAAGGACAAGGAAATCTGACTTGAAAATCCAACTTGATATTTGCCATGAGAGAGGTAGGAGAGGGACAAAGGAGAGGAGGGAGTTTTTAGGGATGTGACAGATTTCTGTTTCAGACAAAGCTCAGGTTAATATATGATCTTGTTTAATCTTTACCTCAACCCCAGGACTATGATGAATGGTTGTGCAGTTTGCTTCCTGTATTTGGAGTTAGTGGTCTTGTACCCTGACTATGACTACTAGAAAGAGGAGATACCTATTTTGTTCCAAAAAAGGCCATCTCCTTGTCAAGCCACTAGCCAGAGGAAGTGCATCAGCTCAGAGTGGGTTGATGTTTACTAATTCACAGAAAACTTCCTTAAAGGTTAGCAGTGACTCTGCCACCCCATGAGATGTGTCTGGTTACCCCCATTTAAGAGATAAGGAAATCAAGCTGTGAAGAGCTTAAGTAAATTTCTGAAGGCCACTTAGTAAATGGAGAGTTGATTTTAATATCTTAGTGCTTTTACTTTCAAGACCCCTGGTCTTTCTGTTCTATCATACTTTCTGAGTCTGGGTTTTTGGTAACTAAGTCTGGTTTGGAATAAGTTGCTCCCTAACTAAAGATGATATTGCCTACAAGTAGGTACTTAGTAGGTACTTACCTGGAAGCCAGCAATAATGCTTACCTCCTCCACTGTCCCTACATTATCACCTGGGTTCAGTAGGAGCCCAAGTGTACCTCAGGTGTGATGATCTATCTTTTCAGAGAAGGTATTTATTGTTCTAATGCCTATCGTTAGCCCACCTTCATTTCATGCAGCTCCTTACATTGAGGTCACCCAAGGATTCCCAGGGACACATGGCAACTAGGTTTTGATGTCACGGGCTAATTTACATTCCTTTCATCTATTTCCAGATTCTGTGATTAGAATAAATTTACTACATTCTAGGAACCTCTCACCTAGGTGTATATCATACACACAATAACAAATGAGGAATAGAAAAAGGAACTGAGAAAGTGAGAATAATTGGAGGAAGGAGCCTAACTTAAATGAATGTTATGGAAAGCCAGTCTGAGAAAATGAAGACAAGGCCTAAAAGAAATATAGGAATTATAGGACTTAGTGATATCCAGTAAGTGTTTAACAGCTGACTTTCCATGGAACGTAGAAACCCTAATTTGTAGCCTTAATAGCTTTCTGTGTTATAAATACTCCCACTGTGGCCAATTTCAAACTACCAAGTTGATGTCACTGAATGTGGACTTTGGAAGAGATATGAACACCATTATTTTATGTTTCTAATATGCAGATTTAATAGATGTAAGTCACCTAAAAGACATAAATAACAGTCAAATGTAGCAAAATAATTAGAAAATTATCAGTTTTGAGAATTTATTGCCTCTGTTTTAAATTTAATTAATTGTAAGTTTATTAAGTTTATATAATTTAATATTTAATAATTGCTGTTTTTAGGAACTGACTCCTGAAAATTTACCAAGGGCCTCTCATGAGCTGGTGTGAACTGGCTGCAGCACACAACTGGAATGCAAGCCAAGAGTGGGCACAAAAGTAATGCAGACAAAGGAGACAATACACGGGAAGTGTCTGAATTGAGAAAGAGCTCGATGTATTCAGCCCATTATTAGCAATCCTACCATGCTGATGCTCCCCACCTGTTATGGGTTGAATTTTCTTCCCCAAAAAGATATGTTGGAGTCCCAACCCCTGGTATCTGTGAATATGACCTTATTTGGAAATAAGGTCTTTGCATGTCATTGAATTAAGATAAGGTTGATTAGGATGGCCTAATTCAATATGAGTGGTGTCCTTATAGGAAAGGGAAATTTGGGCACAGTTACCTACAGAGATGATGGCCACATGATGATAAAGACATAGGGAGAATACAATGTGATCACAGAGACAGAGACTGGAGAGAAATAATTGCAAGCTAAGGAAGGCGAAGGATTGACTGCCACCATCAGAAGCTAGGAAGACACAAGGAAAGATTCTCTCCTACAGTTTCAGAGGGAGCATGGCCCTCAATACACTGATTTTGGACCTTTGATTCTGACACATTTGATTTCTATTCTCCAGGATTATGAGGCAATAAATTTCTGTTGTTTTAAGTCACCTGGTTTGTGGTACCTTGTTACAGTATCCCTAGGAAACTAATACACTACCTGTCTTTTAAAATTTGTTCTAACCTACTCTCAATACCTCTGATGACCGTTTCATAAAGAATTAAAATACATTTAATCAATAGGTAAAGCTACAATGACATTCTGTGCTGCTTCAGCATGCAAGCAGAAGGTAGAAGAAAGCAAAGGGACACAGGCAGACAGAGTGCAGCCCAGCAGGTAAATAGCTAGGAAGCATGGATTCTGTCCAAGTAAAACAAATCACTATTTTGTCAGAAGATTATTTCTCCACCCATTAGTACAGTCTATGTAGTTCTCCCAGATATCCATCTTGCAGCATTGCTGTGATGATTGGAGCTAATGTGGATGTCAAAACATAGGTTCTTAAAAATGGAACTAAAATAATGATAGTAATAGTAATAATTGCTAATGTTACTCATGTTGTATTCATTACATTGATTAATTTCTCTAGGCTTCAGTTTCTTCATGTGAGATTCTTTCTTCTACATTTTATAGATATATATTTTTTTATTTTTAATTTTTTATTGAAGTATAGTTGATTTACAATGTTGTTACCACCTCTGTTATACAGCATACATTTTATAGACATATTCTTTATTCATTTGCTTGATAACTATCTATCTACCCTGTACCAGACACTGTCCTTGGTGCTGGAAAGGTACAGCAGTGAAGAAAACAAAATCCTTATCTTTGTGGAGCTTACATTCTAGTGGAAGAGACTGATTGTAAAAAATAAGTGACTGTAAAGAGCATCAAATTGTGATAAGTGTTATGGAGAAAAACAGCAGGACAAAGCAGGATTGAGAGTGGCAGGAGGGTGAGTAGTGGCCTTTGCTATTTTATATAAAGTGGTCAGGAACAAGATGATTTTGAAGATTATGAAGGAATGAGCCATGCAGATGTTTGAGGGAAGAACATTCCAGGCAGAAGGAAAAAGTACAAATGCTCTGAACTGAGGCAGTGCCCATTTTGTTAGAGAAACAACAAGGTGAGTGTGATTGAGAAAAAAAGAGTTACTTCCAAAAACCTCTAGGCATTAGAACATCCTCAACAAAAACATTAATTAATAAGCAACTATAGTCACTTACATGCTAAATATTCTTAATGTTCAATTAATTGGAAATATTCCTCTTTATAAAGTCCGGTGAAAACAATAACAATGCCAATGTAAGTGCACATGAGAAATATAAGTGAAAAGTAAAAAAACAGTTGTGGCTTGGGGGAAGTTAGAAAGGGTCAAAGGAAAGAATGGGACCTTAGGAAACTTTCCCATGACTAAATTCCACAGAAGATTTCATGTGGGAAGCAGAATATAAAATTCCAGTGGCTGGGGCAGAGAACTTAGAAAGGTGTCTCAAGGAACAATTCAAATAAAATCTTGGAGGAATGAAAGAACATTGTAGGCAATCCACTCCTTGTCCCCAGCCTTCTCCTTCTCTACCCACCCAAGCACTCAGCTAATCAATAAATCCTAACGAAATTCTTATATCCATCTAGTCTCTCTTCTGTCCTCCCTCCCCTTCCCTCTTCTCTTTTCCTTTTTCATTATCACTAGTCAAGTTCAGGAGCTTAGGACTTTACCAACCTCACACACAAATCATTAAAATAGCCTCATTAATAATTTCCCTCTCTCCAACCTCTCCCTGATTCCACCACTGACTACACTGTCCTAGGAATTTATCACCTGTATATATGAGAAATGTGAAATGGTAGCATGTAAGACATTTAATCTTCTGAAAAGAGCTGTGGTGGAGGGCAATATTCTTATAGGGAAGCAGTGGGCTTCTGGAGCTTCTAGCATCACAAATGCCAAGTGACAGTGGCAGTGGTGTTTTGGTTATAGAAACCCCTCAATGGGACTGAGTATTATTTCTTCCTCTTCCACAGATATGCTCTCATGCTCTGTATTTTCCTCCATGTGCCATTTCTCAGTGAATTCCTTTACCTAGAAAAGAGTAAGTAAGAAAAAAATTTCAGGCTAGGTGATCGTCAATTGTTTTTGTCCTCTGGGGCTAATAAAGATATCTCAAGACAGCAGATAGACTAGAACTCAAAAACCCAGGAGTATGCTAATTTTAGTATAGACTATCTCTTAATACTTAGCAAAGACTCTTTGAAAGTTCCATATCATCTCAGCTGTTGTGAAGGACGAAAAAAGAGAAGAGGTCTTTGTCTGTGTCTGGGGTAAGGAATTAAAAACAGAGAAGTCAGCCTGGTGGTAGCAGCAGTAACTGAAGTAAGACAACTCCAAATAGAAAACGATCTCCAGGGAAACTGAGCCAAAGCTCATTTTCTATCTAGTTCTAACCTGCAGAGATTCCGGACTGTCTTCCTTTACAGCTAACAAATCTCCCTATCTATAATCTGGGCCCTTTCCCATCTATACCATCCACCAATGCCAACATGAATAATCTGTCCATATTTCTCTCCTCTTTGATTAAAATCCATTGATTTCATCCTATTACCTCCAGTCTAAAGTACTTAATATCGTTAATAAGATTCATAAAAACTTGGTCTCAATTTCTAACCCTGTTTTTTACCCTCATGAAGTCTAAGAGTTAAGCACATGGAACTATGGTTTGTTCCTTATCATCTGTTAAGGCCCAGCTCAAAGAGGAATCTTTTTATGAAGCCCTTCCTGATATCCCATGTAGAATGGAATACTCCTTCATACATAATCTTGCGACATTAGTGTTATTATGGAACTTTTCACCTATGATTTATTTATTTGTTTATGATTCTGTCTTTATCATGAAATCATAATCTTTTCTGAAGTGCTCCCATGTTTTATTTTCCATACACCATTTTCAGCTAGCATGGTTCCTAGAACAAAGTTGAACCTTAATACATACTTTTTGAATAAATTAATGAATAGAGAAATTAGTCCAGGGCCATCTAAGTAGCATATCAAGTAAAATTGTTAATCTTGAAGCGTTCAGGTACAGGTAAGAAGGCACTAATGACTTCTAGTCAAAGAAATGAGTAACGAATACACCACTGCCAATAACTTTGAGAAGAATCTAGAGAAGGATAGTCTTAGAAGTAAAGAAGGAACTAGTAAAATGAAATGAAGTGAAGGGCTAGAGATTGAAAACAAATTACAATGAATAGATAAGTAGTTAGACCTCTGGTTTGTAACAAAGATCATTGTGAAGAAACAAAGAGGATCATTTTGAAGTTTAGTGTGCCCGCATGCTACACTTCCACTCTATCAGTTAGAGACATGATATAAGCTCGGCAAACTTTCACGTGTACTTGAACATTGGGACTGAAACTACAGTCATAAAGATAACCACAGAGAGAAATTAGTTCCTGGAAAGACAATGACATTACTGGTTGCAAAAATGGTAGCATTGAATTGATTATTCATTCCTTGCTCTGACACAAAAGAATAAGTAATAAATTGACTTTTTGGCAACTGTCTAATTTTATGTCTTTACATGTAACATATGTAGGGATGGAGGAGGTTGTGCAAATTTAATCAAGACCTCAACGTAGTAATTCCCAGGTTTGCAGACTTTAGTTTAATTCACCTTCATGCAAACCATGGACATTTTCACAGGGAAGATTGCTAAGCTACAGCCAGTGTGCTTGCCTTGGCAGAAGCTGACAGTGCTCCCATGCTGGGCTTCCAATAACCAACTTGAATTTACACATCAACACACTGCCTTCTAGTCTATTGGTTTTCATGAGAAAAAAGTATAAGAAGCCATGTATCAAACTCATTTGTGAGTAAACTCAATTGAAAAATAAAAGTTCACTTTAATGGAAAGAATGCTGGACTAGGACTCAAAACCTAAATTCCGATCTTGAATTGTTCATTATTCTTTGTAAATATTGGAATACATAACTTGTTAGACTCAACTTCAGTGGAAATTTTTTTTTAGAGGCAGTGAGGAGGAAAGAAAAGCAAGTAATAGATTTAACGCTAGTAAGAATTTATTCAAACAGAAAATTGTGGAGACACAATCATGGTGGGGTAGGGGAAAGAGAAAGGCCATGATAAGGTTGTTAGTCTGGGAGGGTGGTAGAAACTAGGGATCTGGATGAGATTTAGGAAAACAAGAGAATGAAAGGAGGCTGTCAGCATAAAGAGGTGCTGTGTAAAGTCAAACGATTTACCTTAATTTTGTTCAGCTTTTGATATCTCTGGTAACAACCTAAAATACCTTCCTGCTAAATTACCACAAGTTTCTACTCTTTAGGAAAATGGAAGAGATAGTTTGTGTATGGGAGGGAGATTTTGTGCTACTCTGACTTTTGGCCTGGTTACTAGGTTCTGAGCTTGAGCAGTGACTCCTTGAGAGATTGATGTACTCCAGCTTCATCACTAACTCTCTCTCTAAGTCTCAACTCCAACTTCATTTGGTCTCTCTTGTGTATTTTTTTTTTTTTTAATTTTTTAATGCTATTCTTGTCTGCTTACATTCTTTTTATTTATGTATGTATGTATGTATGTATGGCTTTGGTTTCTGTGCGAGGGCTTTCTTTAGTTGTGGCAAGCGGGGGCCACTCTTCATCGCGGTGCGCGGGCCTCTCACTATCGCGGCCTCTCTTGTTGCGGAGCACAGGCTCCAGACGCGCAGGCTCAGTAATTGTGGCTCACGGGCCAAGTTGCTCCGCGGCATGTGGGATCTTCCCAGACCAGGGCTCGAACCCGCGTGCCCTGCATTGGCAGGCAGACTCTCAACCACTGCGCCACCAGGGAAGCCCCTCTTGTGTATATTTTTGCGGTTCCAATATTTTCTTTTTTTTCTTCCAGTTTTATTGAGATGTAATTGACATACAGCCCTGTACAAGTTTAAGGTGTCCACATTAAGATTTGACTTACATGTATCATGAAATGATTACCATATAAGTTTAGTAAACATCCATCATCTCATATAGATAAAAGAATTAAATAAATAGAGAAAAATTTAATAACCTTCATATATAACATACAGCAGCATCAATTATATTTATCATGTTGTACATTACATCCCTAATATTTATTTTATAACTGGAAATTTGTACTTTTTGACTGTCTTCATTCAATTCCCCCTCCCCCCTACCTCTGGTAACCAAAAATCTGATCTTTTTCTATGAGTTTTTTCTTCATTTGTTTTTGAAGTATAGTTAACCAACAACACTATGTTACTTCCTGCTACACAACATAGTGTTTCAATATTTCTCTACACTGAAAATGATCATCATGATAAGTCTAGATGCAATCTGTCACCATTCAAAGATGTTACCTAATTATTGACTATATTCCCTACACTGTACATTTCATACCCATGACATTTATTTTGCAACTGGATGTTTGTACCTCTTAATCTTCCTTACCTATTTCTCTCCTCCCTGCACCCCTTCCCTTCTGGCAAATACTTGTTTGTTCTCTATATTTATGACACTGTTTCTGTTTAGTTATGTTTGTTCACTTCTTTTGTTTGTTAGATTCCACATATAAGTCACATCATCAGGTATTTGTCTTTCTCTGTCTGACTTATCTCACTTAGCCTAATACCCTATAGATCCATCCATGTTGTCACAAAAGGACACAACTTGTCTTTTTTAATGGCGGAGTAATATTCCATTGTATATACACATATATATCACTTCTTTAGCCATTCAGTTGCTGAGCCCTTAGGTTGCTTCCATATCTTGGCTATAATAAATAATGCTGCAAAGAACATAGGGGTAGAGATATCTTTTTGAATTAGTGCTTTTGTTTTCTTCAGATAAATACCTAGGAGTGGAATTGCTGGATCATATGGTAGTTCATTTTAGATATTCTGAGGAATTTCCATGTTATTTTTCATAGTGACTGCACCAATTTACATCCCCACTAACAGTGCGCCAGGGTTCCCTTTTCTCCACGTCTCCACCAACACTTGTTATTTGTTGTCTTTTTGATAACAGCCATTCTGACACATGTGAGGTGATATTTTGATTTGCATTTCCCTGATAATTCGTGATGCTGAGCATCCTTTTATGTGCCTGTTGGCCATCTGTATGTCTTTTTTGGGAAAATGTCTATTCAGGACCTCTCTGCCCATTTTATAATCAGGTTTTTTTTTCATGTTGAGATGTATGAGTTCTTTTGCACATTTTGGATTAATTGCAAATATTTTCTGCCATACAGTAGACTGCCTTTTCATTTTGTTGATAGTTTTCTTCATTGTGCAAAAGCTTTTTAGTTGGACATAGTCCCATTTGTTTATTTTTGCCATTATTTCCCTTGCTTGGGGAGACATACCCAAAAAATCTTACCAAGACCAATGTCAAAGGGCATACTGCCTGTTTTCATCTAGAAGTTTTTGTTTTTTTGTTTTTTTAAAAAATTTATTTATTTATTTATTTATTTTTGGCTGTGTTGGGTCTTCGTTTCTGTGCGAGGGCTTTCTCTAGTTGTGGCAAGCGGGGGCCACTCTTCATCGCAGTGTGTGGGCCTCTCACTATCGCGGCCTCTCTTGTTGCGGAGCACAGGCTCCAGACGCGCAGGCTCAGTAGTTGTGGCTCACGGGCTTAGCCGCTCCATGGCATGTGGGATCTTCCTGGACCAGGGATCGAAACCGTGTCCCCTGCATTGGCAGGCGGATTCCTAACCACTGCGCCACCAGGGAAGCCCTCATCTAGAAGTTTTATGGCTTTAGATCTTACATTTAAGTTTTTCATACATTTTGAATTTATTTTTGTGCATGGTCTGACGAAGCAGTCCAGTTTGATTCTTTTGCACGTAGCTGTCCAGTTGTCCCAATATCATTCATTGAAGAAGCTGTCTTTTTCCCATTGTATATTCTTGACTCCTTTTTCATAGATTAGGTGACCATAGGCGCAGGGGTTTATCTCTGGACTTTCTATCCTGTTCCATTGATCTACATTTCTGTTTTTGTGTCAATAGCACACTGTTTTGATGACTGTAGCTTTGTAGTATAGTTTGAATTCAGGGAGCATGATACCTGCAGCTTTGTTCTTCTTTCTCAAGATCGTTTTGTCTGTTTGGGGTCTTTTGACTTTCCATACAAATTTTAGAATTGTTTATTCTAGTTCTGTGAGGCATGTCATTGGTATTTGAACAGGAATGACATTGAATCTGTACATTGCCTTGGGTAGTATGGTCATTTTAACACTATTAAGTCTTCCAATCCATGATCATGGTATATCTTTCCATTTGTTTGTGTTGTCTTCAATTTCTTTCATCATTGTCTCATAGCTTTCTGAGTACAGGTCTTGTACCTCCTTAGTTAGATTTATTCCATTCCTAGGTATTTTATTGTTTTTGATGCAATTGTAAATGGAATTGTTTTCTTAAATTCTCTTTCTTATAGTTCATTGTTAGTGTATAGAAATGCAACAGGTTTCTGTATATTAATTTTGTATCCTGCAACTTTACTGAATTTATTGATGAGTTCTAATAGTTTTTTTGGTGTCATCTTTAGAATTTTCTATCATGTCATCTGCAAACAGTGACAGTTTTACTCTTCCTTTCCAATTTGGATTTCTTGTATTTCTTTTTCTTGTCTGATTGCTGTGGTTAGGACTTCCAACACTATGTTGAATAAAATTGGAGAGAATAGGCATCCTTGTCTTGTTCCTGATCTTAGAGGAAATACTTTCAAATTTTCACCTTTGAGTATGAAGTTAGCTGTGGACTTGTCATAAATGGCCTTGAGGTAGGTTCCCTCTTTACCCACTTTATTGAGAGTTTTTATCATAAGTGGATGTTGAATTTTCTCAAAAGCTTTTTTGTTAATGTGGTTAACACTGATTGATTTCCAGATATTAAACCATACTTCCATCCCTGGGATAAATCCCATTTGATCACAGTGTACGATCCTTTTAATGCATTGTTGAATTTGTTTGGCTAATATTTTGTTGAGGATTTTTGCATCCATGCTCACCAGTGATATTGGCCTATAATTTTTTTGAGGTGGATATCTTTGTCTGGTTTTGGCATCATGATGATGCTGGCTTCCTAGAATGAGTTCAGAATCATACCTTCCTCTTCAATTTTTTGGAATACTTTGAGAAAGATAGGTGTTAACTCTTTAAACGTTTGGTAGAATTTACCTGTGAAGCTGTCTGTTCCTGGACCTTTGTTTGTGGCGAGGCTTTTAAATTAGTCATTCAATTTCATTACTGGTAATTGGTCTGTTAATATATTCTATTTCTTCCCACTTCCCAGTCTTGGGCAGGGCAAGCTCCCTGGTGCTAATAGGCTAGAGGGAGGATTACAAAATAGTGCTTGCTTTCCAGTGTCAGGGTGGTAGATCAAGAACACAAAAATGGCTGCCATGAGCATCTCCACCCCTCAGGGGAGTTTCAGCTGTCTCCTACCTCTCCAGGAGGGGCTCCAAGATCAGCAAGGACGTCTGACCTAGGCACCTCTCAAACTACTGCCTCTGCTGGGACTTGGAGTGTGTGATTTTGTGTGTGCCCTTTAAGAGCAGAATCTGTTTCTTATAACCCTCTGGCTCTCCCAAATATAAGCCCCCTTGGTTGTCAAAGCTAGATGTTCCTGCAGCTCATCTTCCAAGGGCAGACCCCTGAGCTGGGGAGATTGATGTGGGGCTTGGACCTTCCATTCCTCAGGAAGGAACTCTGAGGTTAATATCTCTCTCATTTTTGGGTCACTGACCCCAGGGTGTGGGTGCTGACCACACCACATCTACACCCCTCCTACTCACCTTGTTGTGGCTCCAACTTTATATCTTTAGTGTCGGAAAATTCTTTCTGCTGGTCTTTAGGTCATTCTCATAGATAGTTGCTCTGTAAGTAGTTGTAATTTTGGTGGGCGCATGGGATGACGTATGTTCAGGGTCTTCCTACTTCACCATCTTGATCCTGCCCTCCAACATTCATTACCTAAGGTGTTTGGTAATTTGGGTTTGCTGTCTAATTTCAAATCAGAGACTTTTTGGATTATTTTTCTTATTTTCTCTCCCAGCTTACATAGTGGGTTCATTCTTTCCTGTGTAACAGTTTTACACAGCCTGCAACCCACATTTCTTATCACCCATTCTTTTTTGGTTTCTGGACCCAATTCCATAGTGTGTGTTTGTGGGGGAAAAGTGGAATCCCACACTAGCAGGATGTCTGGGAATTCAACTCAATTCTGACACTCTCTACCTGGAGACAGCATCACATTCCACAGGTTAAGGATTCAGTCCTACAGGACCCTCCTCCACCCCTTCAGATGGCAATTGCAAGCCCAGGTTGTTACCTATACTTCTGACTAACTAGCTGTAGATCAGAGGTTTTCCTTGGATTAAATTAAAAAGCGTTGGAACTGTCAGTCGCAACCGCCTCCCCCACTCCACCTCTGAAGGTTGAATGAATTGGCAATGACCAATGATTTAATCACCTTTGGCTATGTAATGAAGCTTCCATGAAATCCCAAAATGACAGGGTTCAGAGAGCTTTTTGGTTGGTGAACACATGGAGATGTGGGGAGACTGGCACACCTGGAGCAGACAAGGAAGCTCCATGCCCTTTCCCACATCCCTTGCCTTATGAATCTCTTCCATCTGGCTGTTTCTGAGTTATATCCTTTTATGATAAACCAGTAATCTAATAGGTAAAATATTTCTCTGAATTCTGGAGCTCTGTTAGCAAATTAATTAAACCCAAGGAATGTACAACACCAAGAGTGGACGCTAAGGCAAACTGTTGTCTTGGGATGACTATTGTGTGTCAATGTAGGTTTATCAATTGTAACAAACATACCGCTTAGAAGGGGAATGTTGCTAATGGGGGAGGCAATGGGTGTTTCCGGGCAGGAAGTGTATGGGAAGTCACTGTGCCTTCCTCTTAATGTGCCGTGAACCTAAAAAAATATACATGTCCAAAAAGTTCAGTCCAATGTGTGTAGCTCAATACTCCCTGCAGTCATTACCTTATACTAGAGGGGATGGAGAGTTAATCCCTATCCTGACCTCTAAAATCATAGATTAACTTTGCTTTAATTTTGTATAATTTAATCACAGATTCTGTACTCTCTTTTTTTTTTTTGGTCCAGCATCTTTGCTTAATTATGTTCATGAGATTACTCCATATTTTTCCTTGTTTTATACACATATTTTGTGCACTGTTTATTCTCATTGCTGGAGAGTATTCAGTGTAGCTATTCTGATAGGTGCAGAGCACTATCTCATGGTGATTTAAACTTGCATTTTCATGGTGATTAATGAGATTAAGCATTTTTCATATTTTGAATTGCCTGTGGATATTGTCTTAGTTGACTTGGGCTGCTATAACAAAATGCCACAGGCTGCATAGCTTATAAAAAACAGAAATTTATTTCTCACAGTTCTGGAGGCTGGAAGTCCAAGATCAGGAGGCCAGCATGGTCAGGTGTGGGGCCTCTTCTGGGTCTCAGACTTGTGGTTTTATCCTTACATGGTGGAAGGGCCTAGGGCTCTCTGTGGGATCTCTTTCATAAAAGCACTAATTCCATTCATGAGGGCTTCACCTTTAAGACCTAATCATCTCCTTAATGCATCGCCTTACAATGCCATCACATACATTAAGATTTCAACTTGAATTTTGGGGGGACACAAACCTTCAGACCACAGCCTAGACCATATATGGCTTACCTTCACTTTTAAATCTTCTATCTAACTAGAAAAAATTTTTGTATATGGTGTGAGATAGGCCCAAAATAAATATATTTTATCCAAATGGCTATCCAATTGATCCAGCACCACTTATTTTAAAGACCATCTTTTTCCACTATAGCCCAGTGTTTGTTTTTCAAAAATCAGATGATGTAATATTTCTGGACTCTCTCTTCTGTTCCATTTTCAGTTTGTTCTTGCACTGAGATGTAGCAAGGTTATTTAATTATGGATTGGATTGCTTTAATAAATATAAAACCGTGAGGATTTTTTCATTTTTTTCCTTGTGTCAATTGGAACGCTGTATCTTTTAAAAGAATTTGTCTATTTCATCTAAATTTTGACATGTTTTTCATAGTTATTCAAGAATCTTCCCTTATCTTCTTAGGTCTGCAGAATAGTATTAATGACCACTTTTCATCCCTGATTTTGATTATTGGTGCTTTTTTTTTTTTCCTTCATCAGTCTCATTTAGAGTTTATCAGTTTATTACTCTTTGTAAATAACTATCTTTTAGTTCTGTTTGTTTTCTTTATTATATATTTTTCTTGTTTCAGTAATTTCTGCTCTTATCTTTATTATTATATACCTCCTTTTTTTAATCTTTTGGTTACTTTTCTAATTTATTGAGGGAGATTGATTAGCTCATTGTTTTATCAATCTTTTCTATTTTTTGAAATATGCACTCAAAGCTATAAAATTGTCTGGAGACACTGCTTTAGCTATATGCCACAGTATAATGTATAGTAGTTTCATTATAATGCCATTCAAAAATATTTTCTTGTGTCTATTTTGATTTATCTTTAGTCCCATGAGTTATTTGGGAGTGTATTGCTTAATTTCTGTACATATGGGAATTTTTTAAAGGTTTTAAAATTTTTGTTTTGTTTTACTGCTTATTTTGATTTATTTTTGCTAAGGATCTCTAGCTTCTATGAATTGTGGCCAGAAAACATATCTGTATGATTTCAATCCTTTGAATTTGATGAGTATGCTTTATTGCCAGTACATGGTTAATTGCAGTTAAGTGCTCCTTGTGGGAATAAAAACAATGTGCCTTCTGCAGAATTACATTCTATAAGTGTTATTCTGTTGTTATGTTTTATATAGGCCAATGAAATCAAGCCTTTTATATCTTTTTCCTATCTTTTCCCATTCAATGTATCTGTATTTTTTGACATATATCTCTTTGAACAGAATAAAATTGAGTTTTGTTTTCATCCAGGCAGATAACAACTGTCTCTTAGTTACATAGTCTATTTACAGTCAATATTTCTTTTATATTTGGGTTTATATCTACAATCTTGCTCCACATTTTCTATTTGTCCTACCTAGTCTTATGCTTTTTTCTGTCTTTTCTTGACTTCTTTTGGATTAGGTTTATCCTTTGTTTTCCCCTAAATTAATTCTATTTATCCCTCTTTAACTACACTTCAGTAGTTTTACTGATGTTATAACGTGTACTTGAGTTAATTGATAGTTACCCTCTTCCCAGACAATGCAAGCACCTTAGAACACCTCCCCCTTCAACTTATATGAATTTTTCCATTTATTTTAATTATATGTTTTAATCCCCATGAGACAATATATTAGTGTTTTACACATTCAATATTCACTTAGATTTACTTGCATATTTTATCATTGCTGTTGCTTTAACGGAGTTTCAGGAACTGAAATTTTCTTGGCCACCCAAATGACTCAAACTAGCTGTTTTACTTCTGATGCATCCTTAGACCTAGAGTGTATCCCCTCTGATTCCAACCCCAATCACAGGGGACTTATCAGGGCCACCTTATTTGGTAACACTGGCTTCCAACTTAATTCTCCATAGATGCAGAAGCCTTCCAAAAATACTGCTCAACCTGTCAGACACCTATATTGAGATTGGCAAATGCCCACAGAGCAGAAGCAATTCAAGAAACCAGGTTTCTCTCTGGATTTCTGTTTTCTTTCAGAGGTTGATGCTAGAATTATTACTTTATTAGCTATCTGATGACTTTAAGAATATGTCATGTTTTCAACCTTTTTGTTATGTTATGACGGAAGTTTGTTTCAAAATATTTAGTATGCTACTATAAAATGTCAATAATTACCTTTTATAAGCCTTTTTCTCATAATTAGACTAGTCGCCTAAGAGTTATTTTATTTTTCTTTGCACTTTTAAGTACCTGCCTTGGACTTAGCAGGCAAAAAGTCAATTTTATTAAATAAATCATTCACCATACTCAAATAGCTCCAAGGAAAATACCACAATAC
Organism: Balaenoptera acutorostrata; assembly: GCF_949987535.1. Taxonomy (NCBI): domain Eukaryota; kingdom Metazoa; phylum Chordata; class Mammalia; order Artiodactyla; family Balaenopteridae; genus Balaenoptera; species Balaenoptera acutorostrata. Next base: position 68,350,542 of record NC_080072.1, read on the forward strand.
ATAAATAGTGCTATCTCAGAGGTCCGTATATTTAGAGGTAAGCCTTGGTGAAGACAGAACATAGTGTTTCTATGGCAGTGTTTGAATAACTCAAGTAATTACCTGGTACCAACAAGTCACTAAAGATATTAATAGCAATAACTGAAATTTACATTTCTAATGAAGCTAAGTGCTTGTTAAGGAATTGAAGTGTATTGTAATAAGGGTTATATTTTACACTGACTTCCCAAACTGGGCAGAACCAAATAATGTTATCCCTCTTACACCCAAGAACCAGTTTTATGAGCAGCAACCTGCAGATCTATATTAAGATAAAAGAGAAGATGAGTGAAAAGTTAAAATGGAGCACATCTACTGCAAAATTGAGAAAAAATAAGTACAAACATGACAATTTAGACTAAATGGAAACATTTATTGATTCTACTTGCTATACATACCATGTAAGGCATTGTTCATTGCCTACAGTTGCAGGTAGGTATAAAGGGCAAATATGGCATTTCTTCCCAACACTCAGCCACGTATATTATAAACCGTTTCTCCCACTCCTTCCATCAATATGATTATAGCTGTTCTTTCCTTTCCTTTTCCCCTGTCTTTCAACCTTCCTTCCTTCTTTCCCCCCTCTTCCTCCCCCTCTCCTGTCCTTTTCCTTCTTTACCTTTCCTTCCTCTTCATCTATTGTCATTGTCCCTTTAATACCTTTAAGTATCAGAAAACCACTGGATCTTTATTCCAATCTGGGTTTTGTCACTTGGGAAAGTCTCCAAACATTTGTTGTCACAGTTGACTAATCTATAAAATAGAAAGTCATTAGAAAAGTAACATTTAATATGTCTTGTTGCTCCAACAGTCTGTAAGTCTATGAATTCTCCATGTTCATACACATCTGTATCTTTAGCCACAATTGTTGGTCTGGTTTTAGGCACATGATCCAAGCTGACCAAATGATTCTCTTCTCTGAAATGTTTGGACTTAGAACCAGATATAGCAGCAGTTAGTAACTCTTTCTAGGGGTCAAACTGTAAGATGTAAAGCATAGCAATTACTTTCAGTCAACTTTGCTGCCAAGGGGGGAAAGTTCTACTGAAGAGAAAGATAAATTTAAATAATTTAAGTTTAAATCACATAAAAACAATTCTGAGCTTGGACAATCTCTTCTTATTTATTTAATTCTGAGTGATGCTACGTAAGATAGATTTAGATTTACAAGATTAAGTCACAGGATATACAAGAAAATTAGATTTTTAAAAAATCTATTGTATGAGCCAATTTTCTTAAGTCACTTGCATATCTTACTGAAAAAGAGAATGCTGGAAAGGCTCAGATAAAGGATTTAGATAAAAGAGATCCAAGCAAGAATTACTATTTGAAGATCATTTTTTATGAATCAGGAACTTTACAAATATTATTGTCATTCATGAGATAACCCAGAAAGATAAGAATTATTATCTCAATTTTAGGTATGAAGAAATTGAGACTCAGAAAGATTAAATCAATGCCAAATTTATACAGCTAGTAAATCACTGAGCTGAGGTTCAGCTCCAGCTCATTATGACCAGAGAGCACAAACTTTTTCCATTCTATGATACAGAATTTTCTCTCAATATATCACTATGTAGATCTCAACCTTTACAATTAGGTTATAATATGTTTGGAAGTATAGGAATGAAATAATTTATGAATTAAATTTACATATCAGTTTTAAAAAAAAATCCACATATCAGTAAGTTACTTAAAAACAAATCCAGGAGAATTTACTTTCCTAAGAATATATAATATTCTGAGGAGTATGTATGATTTTGTAATCTGTAAATTGCACATTTCTGATGGAAACTAAGTTTGAGATTATGTATTAATGCGTATCTGTTAGTTTTGTGAGAATTTGCTTTGTGACACTTGGACGTCTTAATTACACAATACCATATGTATTCTTGGGGCTCTGGAAGATGAGTTTTTGTGACCCACACTGATTGTCACAGTTGAATGTCCCAAGCCTGCTCTTTTTGACAAATATGCTGGAATTTTTTCATGTGTCTCATGTTCCAAGTTATTACTTAAATTATTGCTAATTAATATAGCTGCCACTTATTTACTACAATTGATATTCTCAACAACCATGAAATATAGGTACTGATATTGGCATTTTACATTTAGGTAAACTGACATACAGGAAGGTTTTCTTATACAAGATCACATGGCTTGTAAATAGTACAATCAGCTAACAAGCCCAAAGCTGTCTGACTCTAAGGTGAAGATGCCATAGCTTCAAACAACCTCAGTCAGTCAATGTTGGCTCCATAGACTTACTGAATCAAAGAGAAATATTTTTAAAAGATGTAAACACATTAAATCAAATTCAGTAATTATTTCTGGAAGTATGATCTCAAAATTGTATGTATTACACGTTGATATATACAAAGCTTCCTTTAGAAACAATACAGTGGAACACAAGGTTCCACACAGGTTTTTATATCCACACAAAAACCTACACCCAAATTGTTTATAGCTGCTTTATTCATAATTGCTAAAATTTGGAAGCAAACAAGATGCCCTTCAATAGTCGAATAAAAAACTCGTACTTACAATGGAGCAAGATATGCAGTGGAATATCATTTAGCAATAAAAAGAAATGAGCCGTGATGCCATGAAAAAGCATAGAACTTTAAATGTGTATTGCTAAGTGAAATAAGCCAATCTGAAAAGGCTACATGCTCTACGATTCCCACTATATGACATTCTGGAAAAGACAAAACTATGGAGAGAAGAAAAGAGATCAGTGGTTGCCAAGGGTTCAGGGGTGGAAGGGGAAGAAGGAAGGGATGAATATACGGAGCACAGGGTATTTTTAGGACAGTGAAACTATCCTGAATAACACTGTAATTATAGACACATGTCATTATACATTTGTCAAAAACTCACAGAATGTACAACACAAGGATGAACCCAAATGTAAACTGTTGACTTTAGTTAGTAATAATGTATCAATATTGGCTTATTAACTGTAAAAAAATTACCAAACTAATGCCAGATGTTAATAATAGGGAAACTGGAGGGAGTGAGGGGGGAGTATGGGAACTCGACACTTTCTATTCAATTTTTCACTCAAAAACTAGTCTATTAATTTAAAAAATATAGCAGATGCCAATGTTGTGGAGATCATGAGTATACCACCACAGATCAAATGAAAAAATGACTATTTACAAAATATGCAAATGGATTCTGCTGTTTGAAATAAAATTCCCAGAGACCATAGAAGCACATATTTTAAAAATTCTTAGATTCCAGTGAAGTTGTTATATCCTGGAAAATAATGATGATGTTTATAAATGTAAAAGATGAAGATTCCATGATGGACTCAGGTAAGATGGATTCATGTAAGAGTCTGAGTAAATTTTTTCACGTAATGTGAGAGAGAAAAATTGTGCTAGTTCTTAAATATTATGTTGTTTGAAAAAAATATGTGATTGAAATATGTAAGTGTAACTAATTTAATAACTAGAGCAAAACAACTAGCTATTAGACTATCTCATATATGATAAATAAATTTATATTTGTCTTGGGTAAAACCCTTTCATTTGTAAAACTCCCACTGGGAATATGGAGGCTTACTCTATTGGGGGGATTATATTATATTCAGGAATTTACGGTATTTTTTGAGTGCGTATCGTACATTGGATTGTGGGTTAGACATTGTAAGGTAGGTACAAAATAATCAAGACACCAAGATACAGTTCCTGCTCTGAATCCTTAAATATAGTCCAATGATAATATGGAATGGCATGGAGATAATTCAAGTGTAACTCTAGTCAGTGCTTAATGTTTATAAGTAATAAGTGTGAAACATGGAGTTTATTATGCTCATTTACATAAGGAGAAATTGCCTCTGTGTAGAAAATTCAGAAACGTCTCTGTGGAGAAGGCAATATTTTCAATGGGCTTAAATGGATTTGAAAGATGGAGAGGGAAAAAGTGGAACTTCAAGGTGGAAAGGATTTTCACACAGATGGAGGTACAGAAAAGAGTAAGTCACGTCCAAGGATTGACAGTTGATTCAGTTTGGTTAGCTCACAGGGATCTGAATACAGAATGGAAAGGAGAATTTTTATGGAAATTATGGATAAGGGTTAGTCCTGTGTTGCTGTTACCAAGTCCAAGTTCATACTGCTTGCTCACTGTGCAACAGGCCAATAAATCAAGAGACATGGTGTTGGGACAGGGAATGGAGACTTTATCTGAAAAGCCAGCAAATGGAGAAGATGGTGGACTAGTGTCCCAAAGAACCGTCTTCCCTGAGTTGGAATTCAGGTTTCTTTCTTACTAAAAGGGGAGGGGGTAAAGTCAAACATTTCCTGGTTCCTGTCAGCCTCTGGATGGGATGTGTTCATTTTTTCCTTCCTGCAGTCATTCACAGGTGGGCCTGACCAGGATGTTTCCTGTGAGCTAAACAAAGGCATTTTAGCTTAATGCTCATATCCTGGGAAGCAGGGTTCCCAGAGATGGGCTATTATGTGTAATTTTAGCTTATAGGCAACATCCCTTCAGTGATTAACTTGTAATACAATACAGTTTCTTCCCTACTACTGGGCTCTGACATAGAAAAGTGAATGTTAGTCCTTCATTCAGTTAGAAATTTGATGGGGGGCGATATTGAAGATATTGAAAGTTTCTGAGCAAGAAGATACCCTTCAGAAAAATGAATGTTATTCATCTCTTTTGCGATAATAAAATTTATGTTACTGCATCATACATTTTCATGTCTATTTGCCCTTTAGACCATAAGATCCTCAAAAGCAGATGTCATTTTATTCATCTTGTTATTTTCAGCACTTAATACATAACTGGTACACAGTGTAAATTCTATAAATGCTTACTAAAGAATAATTGAATGGTACTTCTATTAATCATTTAAAAAATAATTTTAAGAACACTAGAAGTATTGGTTTTAAAATAACCAAGTCTGAGTTGATCCAAATAACCATTGATTTACTACTTCTGACTGGGCTCTTCCTCTAACCTCCTTTGTTGGACAGCAGGAGTAGATAGGAAGGAGGCGACAGAAGGAATGAAAAGGTCATGGTTCAAAGGTAGACTCACCACCTAATAAGCCAACCACTGCTTTTCTTTAAATCCAGCATCCTTTCAATATACTGGACCTGGTAACTGGAACCTTGGATGGTTCCTTGTGCCTGAAAAGATTTTGTCACATGTCTCAGACCCCAGCTTCTCTGAGATTGTGGCCTTTCTCCTCCAAGGTCCCTGCTGGAAGTGAGAGTTCAACCTTGAAACTCAGGCCAGTGCCTGGAATTCAGCGAGTCACCTGCTGACAGGTGTTCTTCAGGAGATTCTCCTGGAAATCTAAATGTTGCTACTTAAAGGTTTTACCTCCGTGTTCTCCCCACCCCCACTTTCAGGGCAAGTCTCTGAATCCTACACTCTGTCTTCTAGACTGCCCTTCCCCTCAGCACCTGTCACTCGTTTCTATCCTCAGTGCCTCTGCTCCTATATAGGAAGATTTTGTTCTTGGTCTGGTCCCAGACTGCTATAAATAACTGAGCCATATACAAGCAGCTCCCAAGATGTTACTGAATATAACATTAAAGCAATCTTTATTTTTAATTTAAAAACACACAAACTAACCCCACTAAATTTAAAAATACATATGCAAAATAACACTTTTTTTATGCTTTATCAAACTAGCATAGCAATATTAAATGACAAGTCAATTGGCTTAAACATGATCAGAAAATGTGTACTTGAAGCTAATTGCTTTTTAAAATATGACAAAAGGTCTTGGAGAAATCAGAGGTAGTTTTAATATAACATATTCTGATGTCTGAGAAAGGTTATCCTCAGCACTGCATAAACTCAGGTGAAACTTAATATTGTTTATTTTTAACATTTCCAATGGTTATTAACTAACAGACCATCAGGGCTGGAAGAGACTTTAGAAGTCAGCAATAATTTCCTTTTTGAATAGAATAACTGCAGTAAACTTATAACCTTTTTAAAATAAACTGATTAGCTAAGCTAATTCCTTTCCCACATTGAGGTACATGCAATCTATCTGAAAAACTTGGCTGCATCTATTCCTGTTTCAGCAAACATAAAATTTCTTTTGACATCTTTTGCTGGTAGCCTTTTTAATAGCAAAGCTTTATCCTGAAAGGAACATAAAATATTTTCTAATAGAAATAATATTATAATGAATTTGCTGTAATAAGTTGCCTCCTCCATAGTGAAGACTTTCCCCTGAGTGATGTTGATGACTTTTGTACTACCACTAGCCCTCTCCCCATCCCTGTTGTGGCATTACCTCAGGAATTGCTTTGGTCCCTCAACTGTCTGTCTCCCCACCTGAGGGAGCATTCTTAAGGATTGTATCTTTGTTTACCCAGAACCTACTACTGTGCTTTGCACACAGCAGGGTTTCAATAAATACTGTTTTAAAAATAGGATAAAGGAATACATGAAGGAAAGATGAATAAATATGTATTTGTATCAACGCAGAACAGAATGTATATTTGGAATTGAGTCAGAGTTCAAAATCAGCAATGCCTTTGAAAAATAACCTGACTTTCACATTCTTCCTTTTCTTCTGGTGTCTTTATGGCAGACGTAATGTAAGCCAAACACTGCATCTTCTTTGGGGTAGTGAATTCTTACTCATTTGTCTTTGGACAAAAACATAAAAATTATGTGAAGCCTTTCTCTTTCGTTCCCTTGGGCAGGACTTTATTCCTACTTCTATCATTGCTTATCACATTGTATTGTCATTTTCTCTTCTAGTATTATCTAGGCCCTAAGTGAATATTAAATATGAATCTTTATGCATCATTCCAAGGTTATTCACTGTGTTTTGTAACTTTGGATTTAAATTTGCTGCCCTTGACACATTCTTTATGTTTATAGATACATTTGATGGATATATATTTATTTTCTATTGTTATCAGTTTCACGCCATAGGTAATTAGCCTTTTAAATTGACATATTACTTTTTACTCTACCACATTAACAAATATTATTACAATGTAGTAACAGTGGTCTGGCACCTGTGGTAAATAAATAAACTTGCAAGTGTATGACACCAATAATGAATATACTGCTGAGTTTTGGTAATTTAATTCACATGCGGTTCAGTGGTTTGCATGTCAATTAACAATGGACAGTCTTAAGCTGACTGAGGTAACCACTTATAGGGAAGTAATGTGTATTTTATATTTTAAATAGTACAGTCTTGTTTTCATTTTTCTAAGTAGCAGTGTGTAGTTCAACAAATTCAGCAGTTAAAATGTCCAAAACAAAATTCTCTACCTAAAAATACATGACTAAAGATGATAGATAGATAGATGGATAGACAGACAGACAGGTAGACAGGTAATGTGTACACTTAAGTGGATATATAATTCTATTTATCTCATTCTATCTATCTATCTATCGATTTATTGATCTATTAATCTGTCAGTCTGACTCTAGAATACTATACTGTGAAATGAAATGGGAGCTTACTCATATGCAATGAGTTGTTTCATTATTTGTTCGTAGTCTAGTAATCTTTGGGACATGCAAGGCCTTGTGGCCTAGGGGTTTTTAAGTTATTCCTGGTGGCACTGCCTCTATCCATCCTCTCATATCCCCAGACTTGTGATCCCAACCAAAGCTTCACCATTGTTGACTAGCCAAATATTGCACTGTCAAGTTTCTGGCATCACCTGAGGTTTCAGACAACACTGGCTTTGATTTCCCTGGCAATCTTTTACTATCCAAATTTCCAAAGGCAAGAATTTAATATCATGACATTTAATTCCTTGTGTATCACAACTTTGATTATGCTTACTTACAATCCATTTCCTCTACCCTAACTTATGACTGTATCTTGGATCTTTTCATCACAGTGAAATGCTGTACAGCAGAATACTAAACTTCCTTTTCCTCCCGTTCTCTCCCTCTTTTATTGCTACCAAAACTTCCATTCAGTCTGGTTACGCTTTCATCCCCTTATCCCTCAATTTTATCCCAGACTATTGCATTCCATTGGTCTCTATTTCCTCTCCTATTCAACTTAAGCCCTATAATAGTAGCAGGCATCATTTATTGAGTACTTATTAAGTGTCAGACACTGTGCTATGTATTTCAAATGCATTATTTAATGTCAATTCTCACAACTCTGTGAGGTAGATACCATTATCTTCACATGAAGGAAATGTGATGGTGAAAAATTAATTAAAAGTCATTCAACTAAGTGTCAGAATGAGATTTGAATATAGCGTTGTCAAACTCCAAAGCACATTATGCAAGAGAAAGCACTTAACTCATTTAAGATAAACTCACTCAGAGGTTACTATACATCAGGCCTTATTTTTGGCCCTGGGAACACAAAGATTGATAAGAAACAAACCTTTGCCTCAAAAAATTGAGGTTAGTTGGTGGTGAAAGCCTGCATACAATCAAATAAATACAAAGCAACATAATGCAATAATAAAGGAATACACAAGGTAACATGGTAGCAAATGGGAGAAAATTATTAACTTTTTAAACAGGAATCCTTACAGATGAAGCAACAATTCAGCTTAATCTTAACAATTTGAAATTGACTAGGTGGAAGACAATTTTAAGGGACATTTCAGGAAGAAGACACACCGTGTGCAAAGGTGTGGAAATACACCTCAACCTGCATGGTCTTCTACTGCTAGAGAACACAGAACTGGGAGGTGAAACTATCATTTAGGCAGAGGGAATATCTACAAGAATCTTGGATGACTTCTATGGAATTTGGATATTTTTCTGTAGGAAATGGAGATATGTCATAGGGTTTTATGGTTTGGTGTATGTTTTAGAAGGAGAAAGTTCCCAGGACACTGGAAATGACAAAGTTTGGGAGCAGGGAGACAAGGGAGATATACGAAGAGTTGAGAAAAAGACTGAATAAATGCCTGAAACCATACGGGGTCAGTGAAAAAAGAATACATTCAAGAAAAATACTGGAGGTTGAATTATGAGAATTTAGAAATGTATTGTATGCAGGAGTATGGAAAGGAGAGGAATAGAGGCATCTTGATGACTCAGATTTCTGTCTGAGAAGACTGTTAAAGTGGTGATGCCATTATGGGGTAAATTAATTAAGGAGACAAAGCACATCTTTGGGAGAAGATAATGTGTTTAATTTTGAAATTATGAGTTCCAGATACTAAAGAGAGGATTTCCAGAGACAGAGATTCTGAGAGTCAAGAGTTAAAAGGGGCTTACTGGTGAGAATGGGTGATGTGAAGACAGACACCTGGAACACAAGTTGGGGAGGAAAAGGACCTAGCATCTAGCAAAGGAGACTATAAAGGATTTAGATAAAAGAGATCAAAAAGTAAGAAAATTTCCGAGTCACAGAGGTGTCCTCTAAACCAAGGGAGGGGAACAAGAGAGGTGGGAAAAAGAAGTTTCAAATAGAGCAAGAACAAATAGAACCTTTGGATTAGCGTAGTAGGAACAACTTCACTGGAATTTTGGAGATAAATCAATTAATAATTAGTTGAATAGTTAACTAGTTAAAACTATTTCTATGTGTCCAACTTTGTTTATCAAACAGTATAATACATTTATATTGATTTGTACCAAAATATCCCTATATATGTATATCAATATAAATAACTCTCCTTTTAGGTTTTTCTCTTTTTTTGGCTGTGCATTACTTTTATTTTTTTAATATTTATTTATTTATCTTGGCTGCTCCAGGTCTCAGTTGTGGCATGCCTGCGGGATCTATTTCTCCGACCAGGGATTGAACCCAGGCCCCCTGCATTGGGAGTGCAGAGTCTTACCCACTGGACCACCAGGGAAACCCCTGGATGTGCGTTAATTTCAGATTTTGAACAGATAGCTACATTTTCAATATACTTTATGATGATTTTTAATATTAAAATACAATCATCAGTAACTTTATTTTTCTCATTGCAACACTTGCCCTCTGATTTATGAAAAAGCATAACAAATGCTTTCCTTGTTATTTCTTATATCTACTCTCATGCTTCCTATTCCTATCATATGATTCCACATGATTATAATTAGTTACTTTCTCAGTAGTGAATAAACAATCATTTGCTTTTACTCTGCCAAACATATACCACATTTAACAAAAAATATACAATCTTGTTAAAATTGAAAGAATTGAGTTTAAACTTTTATTGCTTGACCTTTTCTGATTCAAATAAATTTATGTTTATAGCAAAATATAACAAATGTTAATTGTGTAGTAGACACTACTTAAGTGTCAAGGTTTGGGAAAAGTAATTATTTTAGGCTAAAAGTATCCAAAAGTTTTATTTTTAACATGGCTTTCAAAAATGTTGTTAAAAAAAGAAGTATTTAGAAGTACATTCCAGGAAACACACACTTTAGACTAAAATTGTTTCCTATTCTGAAATGACAGAAACATTGATGATTGTGCCCATTTTAAGTCTCAACAGGTCATAAGGTTCCTTTGCAACCATGCAATAATAAATTACTAATTAATAATAAGAACTTGCTTCTTCAGCAAGTGGTTGCCTGTCCCCGAGATAGGTCAATGCGGAATAAGATTTTCACCTGGGTTTAGGCTGCAGATTTCTGCACTGAGGAGACTAGCTAAAAGGCTGTTGCTTGACATAACTAGACAGTGATCTTTGCGAAATAAAACGGTTGGCTGATTTCATTCTGTTTACTTTTGCTTAGGAGGTCACCTGAGGGTGGGAGGGAGAACTTTCTTGAGCAGCATTTATTTTTACAACAGTCCGCATCAGTTGAATCCATGGGCAAGTCAACTACATTTATTAAGCACCAAGAATAAATACAGTGCTGTGAAAACAGGTGCAGTGCTTCTACCCACATCAAGTAAACATTATAATATCAATGGCTGAATATATATATACACACATAAAAGTAACTAAAAACATTCCGTTGCAGAGGGGTCCCACTTCCATTATCACAACAAACACTTTAGTTGTAGTTGATTAAAAGTGCCCCCAAATCCCTGGCCACGTTTTTTGAGAGGTGGAATTTCTTTCTCTACCTCTTTAGTTTAGGCTGACCCAATAACTTGTTTTGACCAATAGAATCTGGCAGTAGAAGCCCTGTGGAAATACCAAGACTGAATCTAAAGAGATCTACAACTTATACTTTTGAGCACTTGGACGCTCCCTCTTGGAACCAGCTACCATGCTGTGAGAAGTCCACGCCACATGGAGAGGCTGTGTGAAAAAGAATCAGGATAGTCTGGTCAGCAGTCTCATCTTCATCTGAGATCCAAGACAACAGCCAACATCAGTTGCAGCCATTTGAGTGAATTGTCTTGGACATTCTAGCTTAGCAGTGCCTCCAGATGACTGTAGAACTAGCTGACATCTGGTATAGTATGGCAGAAGAACCAACCAGCTGAGCCCAGTTAACACAGAATAATGAAGAGTAATTAAAAGTTGTCATTTTCATCCACTAAGTATTGGGTGGTATGTTACACAGCAATATATCATTGAAACACTAATTATTATCTGAATATTTTGCCTTTTAAATTTCCCAAGGATGCTTGCTCACTAAAATTTTGAGTTTTTGTTTTTGATGAGATTCATTTGATCAGAATGCATGTACTTAGAGATCAATAAGATCTGGCTAAAATAAAGACATTATTCCTTAGTAACTATATGACTTTGAGCTAGGTGTTAAACTTTCCTAAAGCTCAGCTTCCCTCTCTGGAAAAAAAAAAAAGGTAAATAACACCAACTTCTTACAGTTGTTGTAAGGATTAAAAATAATTAAGGAGGGCTTCCCTGGTGGCGCAGTGGTTGAGAATCTGCCTGCCAATGCAGGGGACACGGGTTCGAGCCCTGGTCTGGGAAGATCCCACATGCCGCAGAGCAACTAGGCCCGTGAGCCACAACTACTGAGCCTGCGCGTCTGGAGCCTGTGCTCCGCAACAAGAGAGGCCGCGATAGTGAGAGGCCCGCGCACCACGACTAAGAGTGGCCCCCGCTTGCCGCAACTAGAGAAAGCCCTCGCACAGAAACGAAGACCCAACACAGAAAAATAAATAAATAAATAAATAAATAAATAAAAGGCAGTGTAATACGAGATTAATCCCAACACAGCCAAAAAAATAATTAATTAATTTTAAAAAAAGAAAAAAAAATTAAGGAAAAAATTTAGCACAGTTCATAATCCACAGTCTGAGATCCACTTATAAATATCAGTTTTCTTCTCATTTACCATACCCACATATAGCCATATATTTATTTATTTTTCTTTCTTGCATTCCCAGCTATACATATTTCCATTTTGTTACCTCTCAAAAGACTGAAAAAAGCAATCAACAAACATATTGACGAACTCATAAACAAATGATTCTGCTTGATGTTTGGAAGTTGCCAGACCATCCTTCTAAATTCTCTCTATCTCAAAATATGGCTCTTGCAACTCTTCAGGCAGGTACAAATAAATTCCACTAGAATAAACCTGAGTTGCCAATCTCTTTATAGCTCCAAGTGGCTCCTGGAGAGAAGGGATAGTGTGGCTGCAAATTATACTTTTCACCTCCCTTAACACTGACAGCTATTCATTCCTGATTTCCCCCCTCTCCATGCCCCATTCATGACCTCACTAGCTATTGAAAATTTACTTGGTAATTTGACTATCCAAATGATTGTTCCTTTCAATAATGTATTGTTCCTCTACTTGACACAACTTCTGTCCTCACAAAACATTCTGCCATTGCACATATTTTGAACTCCAGTGTAATTATCCATCTCCTTTAGGAAACTTTCTAACTAGCGTCCATTTCATCATGATCTCTCCTTTCTTTAAATTCAGGAAACTTAGATTTCACAAATTGGTTAGGGGGCATTTAATAAGGTACTGTCGTGTGGCATGTCTTTTGTACTCATGTTATTGTGTAACTGTTCCACGACTATCGTTATTTACTCAGCCAGAGTGAAAGCTTCTTGAGAGCAAAGTCCAACAGTTACTAAATGTGTGACATTGAGCAATTTACTTAACCTCTTAAAACCTGGAAAATAGGGGTTATAAATACGTTCTCTCCCAGTTACTTGAATTTAATGAGATAAAATACATGTAAAAGACATAGTTTAGCACATAATTATGTTCATTATAAGTCAGTTAATTTTATATGCAGTTTTTGAATATAATGGCTGACAAATGCCTGATGGGGAATAGATTGAAAGACATAATGTTTGATGGCATCCTTGATGTGCTCATCATGTAAATAAGAAAATACTATTGCACAGGGCTGACCTGATGCAGATGAAAAGTAGGTCACTGCTATAGAGATGATATACGGAATACCAACATCCATTCCTTGATTCAGTGATTGTTTCTTTCGGGAAGATCATGATAAAATCAGTTATACCTTAGAGTTATAACCTTCAAATGTTAAAACTTCATTCTGATTGTTTTAGTTCCAACACAGGAAATAACATCACATGAATGAGAATGATGTTTTGCTCTTGGATGCAGGCCTAAAATAAAAATCCTGGGCAAATGAGGACAACAGGAAAACTCTAAGAACATCAGTGAACAGTGGTGAAGAAGAGCAAAACAGAACCAATGTGAAGAGAGTGGGAAATAAAAAACATGAGCTGAAAAATCATTAAAGTCAAAGTTTACCAACTTTGCGATTTTTATGACCTCAAGGGCACTTGAGTTTGGAAAGGACCTAACAAACATGTAGCCCAACCCCACAAGTCATGATGGAGGTGGCATGTTATTTATATTGAAAAGGATAGTAATTCACAGCAAAAAGATTTTATGTGCTGATCAAAGCAAGTTGCAACTGCTTGCATAGCTGTTCTGGGCCCCCTTCATGTAGTCTCTGCACATTTCTCCTTTGTTCCAACATTGGGAGCATGCTCTAAGAAACAACAGCAACAACAGTGGAGGCTAGTGCTTGCTTGTTGAGAGCACATGAGTACGTCATTGTCTTTTGAGGCTCTTTTATAATTTCTGTAGAACCAGGGTCATTACTTAAAAGGACTGGTTACCACCTGGTTTTGATTGACCTCAATAAAGGAATATGGAGTTTGAACAAGAATAAGTCCCTGGTCTCCATCTCATTTCAGATGCCTTTCCATTAACTAATAGGAGGGGAGTAAATGTTACATCCCTCATTACAAGGATTTAAATTCTAGGAGCAATGAGCACAGTGTGGTATCACGATGGATGATGAGGAAAATAATGTCACTGTGTATGAATGATCCAAGCCCCCATATAAAGATCACCAGGGATAACTGTTGATCACACAAAGCTGAATTTATTAAGCTTGCTGAGCACAACATTAGCAAGAGTATCTGTAGCTCTCAAAAGGGAAAATTTAGAGAAAGGTACTTATAGGATTTAGGAGAGAAAGAGATAGATAGACGTAGTGGTTTTAGAGAAGAAGTTAGTAAGCCTGGTCTGGGCAGGGATGGGTCAGAATTTATAAACAAGGCAAATTACTGACCGTCAGTGGTCTTCTCTTTGAAATATGTGAGTTTAGAGATAGGGTAAACCAATTCATCTGAGGTCTTATTTTGGAACATATGGGTCTATGGTGATGTTAAATCAATTTGGGCTTATGTGTGTTGCATACTATGATTTAGTACAGATTGTTATGCAAATCATAGTACAGTTTGTTTTGTAAATTGTCATTTCTCCTTTGACTTCTCAGAATGTATGTAATAAGACCTTAAAAGAAACATTCAGCCTCACTACTGTGGTGAATCTCTAACAAGGGAGAATGAGAAAAAAATACTTTTGTGTCTGAAGGGAATATTCCAAACTTTTGTGGGAAAAACCAATGCTGTTATTATTTAACTCATTCCATTCAAGTAGCTTACTGAAGAAATACCTGGTAAAAATACATCAGACACTGAAAAACTGTGGGTAATTTCCATTTCTGGAATATATCAGATATATTTTCGTATAAGAAAAATTGCCAGGAACATCTGGCATTGTGAATGATTCAGCCATAGTTTATCAACCTGTTTCCTAACAATGTCATCAGAATGACTGCAAAACCTGGCACATTTGCCTTTGAGTCTCAGGAAGGTATTGTGAGCATCCCAGGATATTACAAAAGCAATAATATACCATTTGAGGAGCAAAATAAACAGTTTTTTTCCTGATGCACTGGCAAGGAGAGTTTGAAATATTTGAAAGAGGAGGTAAGATAGCAAATGGGTAGAGTAAATACACTGTACTACCAGGGAATCCCCTAATTCACTCACAAAGAAAGAAGCAGGAAACACGGGGAGTCAGTTTGCAATCAAACCTTTATAAATATCTCTGAGGAAGCTCGGCTGTGAAAACATATTTCCAGCTTTATTACCACAATTGTACTAAAGAAAAATAATGCCCCAGTCTATTAAAAAAACATTGTTCAAGTAGAAACAATTTTTTCCTGAGTAATTAAATAGATTTGGCCATAAGCGTTTGAATAAACATAATACTTGCTGGTTTCATTTACTAGTAAAAACAAACAAACACACAAACAGTGTTCAGAACTAAGCCCAACACAGAAACACTTATGATTCCAAATCATAGCATATGCAAAAATCTATTACTGTGTGTTTATTCCAAGAAGAGCCCTATTTAGTGAGAATAATTGTTTAAAAATTATTTCTCCATGGCCAAATGAACTTGTGTTAAATGTGTAATTATGACTCAGGTACTCTTTAGAGTTTACAATTCATTCTTATATTATTTTAAAAGTTTATCCTCACAATAGCCTTGAAAGCAGACGGAATCAACTCTGTGTTAATCAAGAATATTTTAATTTCAAGGAAGTCAAACTACTTTAAGAAAAAAAAAGGAAGATAATTGGTTCATATAACTAGGAAGTCCAAGAGTTGTAGCTGCTTCAAGCATGGCTGGAGCCAGGGTCTTATAGGGATATAATTCTCCTTCCTTCCCTTCAGTGCTTTCTTTTGTGTTTTGGCTTCATGTTCACTCTCCATTGGTTGAAATATATGGCCACTGCAGCAGCCCTTAGCCCATACTACAGCTTTCCTCCAAAAGCTCTCTTCTCCCACGCACATATCAAATTTCATAGTCTCCGAGTGGCCTTGCTTGGGTCAGGTTCTCATCTCTGAATCAGTCACTATATCCAAAAGGATGACGCACTTTGACTGCCATGTGGTTATATGCCTGTGGCTGGGGAAGGGAGTGGTTGCATAAGGAAGGATTAAGTTTTCAAGGAAAGAAATACTAGGCAAACAAATAATGGATTTCTAATACAACCTCCAAAGTACAAATGAGCAAATTTAGGTCCAAGGAAATTAAAGAAACTAGTGACCCTAATTAAAGGAACTAAATATCCTTAGTGTAAAGTTTAATCTGCTTTAGTTGAATCATAAGATTCATCATAATCTAATTCCAGGTAGTCTCTCAAAGTTTACCTACTTTATTCTCTTAGATACACCCTTCAAACTGTAAGCATCCTTCGGGTTCTTAAGGTGATGGTTTCCCTCATCTCCAGGCTTTCTAACTCTTCCCCCTTGGTGTGCTCCTTTTCATCTCTTAATTTTAACTTCAACAGGAAATCTTTTTACCTTTTTAAAGTGCCTTTCTTCTAACACCTTCCACTGGTAGCTGCTACTGCCATCAGCTCTTGCAGTTCCCTGTACTTGCACAAACATAGCTCTTGGCTTATATATGTATAATTTGTCTACCCGGTTGTTAGCCTGCTAGACTATGAGCTCCATGAGGGTAGGCATTTTTCACCACTATACTGTATGCCTAGCAGTGCCTGGGACACAGTAAGTGCTCCATAAATATCTATTGAATGAAAAAAATGAGCACTGACTACAGTCAGTTTTTTTATTCCTGCACCAGAGCTCATTAAATCACACCACACAATTTTACTAAAGTGCAGCAAAGTCCAAAAAAATTAAAAGACAAAAATGTCAAGCTTAATTTACTACCACAAACAGTGCAGGAATAGCAAAATTCAGCAATTTCACCCTGGCTATAGAACTCAGTTCCTGGCTGTGCAATGCCCCTACTAGACTCTTGATGCCTAATGAGAAAGGGCATTCCCTAAGCAAGGAAAGAAAAGAAGTGTTAGCCATAAATTAGAAGTTTGAGTTAATTGCTGGAATGTTTGTAACTCTAAGAAGAAAGTCACTGCTACTCTCTGGCTGATTTTTAAGTAAGGTGAAAATTAAGTAAATAAATGAGGCAGAACCCAATGGCAATCATTTTATGCTAACAGTCATAAAGTTGGGGGGTACGGTTAGAGTTAGAAGGAAATAAATTTGCTTTCCTGTAAAAAACTACTTTGTAGCAGAAAAAAACTTTGAAAAACATTCAACATCTATTTATGATAAAAACTCTCAAACATACCTGAATATAATAAAAACCATATAAGACAAACCCACAGCCAACATTATACGCAATGGTGAAAAGCTGAAAGCATTTCCTTTAAGATCAGGAACAATACAAGGATGTCCATTCTCATCACTTTTATTCAACGTAGTACTGGAAGCCCTAGCCACAACAATCAGACAAGAAAAGGACATAAAAGAAATTCAAATTGGACAGGAAGAAGTAAAACTGCCACTGTTTGCTGATGACATGATACTATATATAGAAAATCCTAAAGATGACACCAAAAAACTATTAGAACTCATTAATGAGTTCATTAAAGTTGCAGAATGCAAAATTAATATACAGAAATCTGTTGCATTTCTATACACTAAGTTATCTGAAAGAGAAATTAAGAAAACAATCTCATTTATAATTGCATCAAAAATAATAGGGCTTCCCTGGTGGCGCAGTGGTTGGGAGTCTGCCTGCCAGTGCAGGGGACGCGGGTTCGAGCCCTGGTCTGGGAGGATCCCGCATGCCGCGGAGCGGCTGGGTCCGTGAGCCACGGTTGCTGAGCCTGCGCGTCTGGAGCCTGTGCTCCGCAACGGGAGAGGCCGTGACGGTGGGGGGCCCGCGCACCGCGATGAAGGGTGGCCCCCGCTTGCCACAACTGGAGAAGGCCCTCGCACGGAAACGAGGACCCAACACAGCCATAAATGGATAAATAAATAAATAAATAAAATTTAAAAAAATAATAATAATAATAATAAAGTACCTAGGAATAAATCTAACTAAAGATGTAAAATACCTGTACTTGAAAAGCTAAAGACACTGTTGGAAGAAATTGAAGATGACACAAACAGATGGAAAAATATGCCATGTTCATGGATTGGAAGACTTAATTTGTTAAAATGAACATAGTACCCAAGGCAATCTACAGATTTAATGCCATTCCTGTTCAAATACCAATGGCATTTTTCACAAAACAAGAACAAATAATTCTAAAATTTGTATGAAAACACAAAAGATCCTGAATAGCCCAAACAATCTTGAGAAAGTAGAACAAAGCTGGAGGTATCACACTCCCTGATTTCAAACCATACTACAACGCTACAGTAATCAAAACAGTACAAAAACAGACAGTAGATCCATGGAACAGAATGGAAAGCTCAGGAATGAACCTACTCTTATATGGTCAATTAATCTATGACAGGGAAGCAAGAATATACAACGGGGAAAAGACAGTCTCTTTAATAAATGGTGTTGGATAAAGTGGACAGCTATGTGTAAAATAATCAGACTGGATAACTTTCTCACACCATATACAAAAATAAATGCAAAATGGATTAAAGACGTAAATATAAGACCTGAAACTGTAAAACTCCTAGAAGAAAACATACAAGCTTTGACTTCAGTCTTGGCAATATGTTTTTTGGATTTGTCTCCTCAGGTAATAAACACAAAAGCAAAAATAAACAAATAGGACTACATCAAACCAAAAAGTTTTAGCACAGTGGGAAAAACAAGGCTGCCTACTGAATGGGAAAAAATATTTGCAAACAATATACCCAATAAGGGGTTAATATCCAAAATATACAAAAAACTCATACAAATTAACCTCAAAAAAAGCAAAAAAAAAGAAAAACTGATTAAAAATTAGCAGAGGACCTGAATAGATATTTTTCCAGAGAAGACATTTAGATGGGCAACGCACACATGAAAAGATGCTCAATATCACTAATTATGGGAAATGCAACTCAAAACCACAATGAGATATCACCTCACACCTGTCAGAATGGCTGTTATCAAAAACAACAAATAACAAGTGGTGGGGAGTATGTGTAGAGATGGGAATTTTTGTGCACTATTGATGGGTCGGTAATTTGGTGTAGTCACTATAAAAAACAGTATGGATGTTCCTCAAAAAAATAAAAATAGAACTGCTATATGATCCAGCAATTCCACTCCTGGCTATTTACCTGAAGAAAACAAACACACTAATTCAAAAAGATATATGCACCCCTATATTTGTTGCAAAATTATTCACAATAGCTAAGATATGGAAGCAACCTAAGTGCCCATTGATAGATGACTAGATAAAGAAGATGTAATATATATATATATATATATATATATATATATATATCACATATACATGCATACACACATACATATATATATAATGGAATATTACTCTGCCCTAAAAAAGGAAATCTTACCATTTGTGACATCATGGATGAACCTAGAGGGTATTGTGCAAAGTGAAATAAGCCAGACAGAGAAAGTGAAATACTGTATTATTTGACTTACATGTGGAATCTAAAAAACAAAAGAAACAGAGTTGTAGATACAGAGAACAAACAGGTGGTTTCCAGAGGGGAAGTGGGGAAGAGGGTGGGTGAATACCGATGAGGAAAATTAAGAGCTACAAGCTTCCAGTTACAAAATAAATGAGTCACAAGGATAAAGTGTACAGTTTGGAGAATATAGTCAATAATAATTTAATATCTTAATAATGTAATGTCTTTGTATGGTGATGAAGGTGGTCAAAATGTACAAACGGCCAGTTATAAAATGAATAAGTACTAGGGATGTAATGTATAACATGATTAATATAATTAACACTGTTGTATATTATATATGAAAGTTGTTAAGAGAATATATCCTGAGAGTTCTCATCACAAGGAAAAAATTAATGTTTTCCTTTTTTAAATTTTGTATCTGTATGAAATGATGGGTATTCACTAAGCTTACTGTGGTAATGATTTCATGATGTATGTGAGTCAAATATTATGCTGTACACCTTAAATTTATACAGTGCTGTATGTCAATTATATCTTAGTAAAACTGGAAGAAAAAAAAACTACTTTGCAGCTTTGGAGTCTTTTACATTACAACTCTGCCTTCTCATTTTCTGGTCTTCTTTTATAGAAAGGAACAGGTTTCTTCATTCCTTTTTGCCTGAGAATGTTCAGTCTTTCTTCCTCTTCATCGGATAGAAATTCTCTTATTCAGTTCATTCTATCTTCTTCCCTTCTGGCTCTCCAAACCATTTCAATTTCCATTCCCCCACCATGTCCTTCCCCGTACAAACATTTTAAAAAACTAATTACATTATTTGAAATGCCTACTTTGCAGAACTTCAAATATCTAGGAATCTTCATGGGAACTGCTTCTTTCTACTCTTGTTCTTAATCACAGATAAAGCAAACATTTGAGACCTCTTCACTTGTATATAAATTAATACGCTCCCTCAATGCCCCCACCATAGCTCTTTGTTTCATTATTGGCATACCACTTACCAAACTGTATTTTTGGTGGATATTGTTGGTATTTTCTGTCCAACATCTTCTCTCTTGGAACTGCTTGTCACCCATCCACATGTTCTTATTGCTTTTTAAAAAATTTTAAAAATTAGCTTTATTGTGATATCATTAATGTACAGTAAAATTTACCAATTTTAAGAATATAAAGAGTTTTGCTAAAGCTATTGGTGTAACTGCCACCAAAATCATAATATTAAATATTTCCATCACCCCAACATTTCCTTCATGTTTCTTTGTATTCAGTCTCCTCCTCCCATTTCTGGCAACCATTTATCTTCTTTTCCTCACTATAGTTTTGCCTTTCCCAGACTTTCATATAAGGGAAATCATATAACATACAGGTTTTTTGTGCCTAGCTTCTTTCACTTACCGTAACTTTTTGAGATTCATCTGTGTTGCTCTGTATGTCAGGATTTCTTCCTGTCACATGGTTTTAATGACCTTGATTTTACATGATTTTGTTACCCAAATCCTGATTGATTGGTCCAAGGATGGGTCACTGGGCCAAGCTCAACCAAAAAGAGTTTTAGAATATCACTTTCTATGTCTGAAGTCAGGAAATGTAGAACTAACAAACCGAAGACAGCACTATATCCTAACGTAGAGAAAGCTAGTCTAAAGTGAAAGAACAAAGGACACAAAAAATCCTGGAAGCATTTGAGTTTCTAGCTCCAGGTTTTTCAAAGACTAGTTATATTCCTGTCCTTCCCGTAGCTTGGTTGTTGAACATTTGTTTTGATTTTATAAGTCAATAAAGCAATAAGTCAGTTGGCTCTGGCTTTTTTGTCACATAGAACTCAACTATAGCTGATGGATACTGGATTATTATAGCCTCTAGCATATGAGCTCCTTGTAGATAAGGGCCATGCCTTACTCACATTTGCACTTGCATCATCTGGCCACAGGCATTCAGTATGTCTGTTAAAAAGTTTAACTAGCTTTATAGTAACTAGACTTATTGTGGTGACCATTTTGCAATGTATATAAATGTCAAATCATTATGTTGTACACCTGAAACTAATATGTCAACTATATTTCAATTAAAAAAAAAAAGTTTAGCTAGCCTGAATCAAGCCATATATGATCATCATTATTTGTTGAGCACATACTAAGTGTGTGACCCTGGGGTTAGTGTTAGGGGTAGAGATGCTATGTTTGTCTCCCATCTACCTCTCCAATCTCACGTCACACCAACTTCGCTCTTTCTTCTCCAGCCACTCTGGCTACTTCTATACATGGGTTGTTTAGAGGCTTGGCTATTCTTCCCTACCATTCTACCTCTTAACTCACTGTCAAGGAAAACTTTCCTTGCCTTGGAATTAAGACTTGTTCAAATCTCCCATATATAGGTCCTCAGAAGAACATGCACTGGTATCTTTAAATAGCACTGGTTAGAACTGCAGTTTTGCATTTATTATTGTGATTATTTATTTAACTTCTGTCCCCTCTAGTAGCTTAAAAGCTTGAAGAGTGTAGGGCTCCTATTTATATTCATAGACCATTATATCTCCAAAGCTTAATAAAGTGCCTGGGACATTAGGGGTCCAATATATATTGCTCAATCTATGAATGTATGAATAAGATTGAGACTTGCTTTAAGGAGATTATAATCAAGTTAGTCTATACACATTTTTAAAGTGCATTAAGTCCTCTTTTTATTTGTTAAATCTGGAAATCATAGATGAATCATGGAGACAATTAGGGAAGGCTTCATGAAGGTCAAAATACAAGAACTGAATATTATTTGGAAGATATCTGCAAGTATACTAACCTACTTTTGTTGTAGTAGCTAATATTCCCATTATCTCAGTGGTTTATAGCAACAAACATTTATTTCTTAGGTTACCTGAAGTCTATGATATGGCTGCAGTTCTCATGAATGACATGCAGCTTGGCTTGGCTCAGCTCCGTTTAGCTCCACCTGTTTTCTTATTCTAGAAGGCATGTAAATGGAGTAACCACTCTCTGGGACTGTTTTAATGGTGGAAGCACAGAGTTAGAGGCACTGAGCCCACCCTGAATGCACATTCTGCTCATTTCCATCAGCCAAGTCAAGTCATGGGCCCAAGGCCAAGATCAATGGGAAAGGAAATGTGCTCATTAACCGTAAGTAAGGAGCATGGTAGGGGGAATTGTAAGGACTGGTAAGAACAAAAGGACAGATGAGAGAATGCTCTTGTAAACAAATGTTTTTGAGGACTTCAACTTATTTTTTATTAAACTTCCTATCTTAGAATATTTTTAGATTTATAGAAAAGTTGTGAAGGTGGTACAGAGGGTTCAACACACCCACATCCAGTTCCCCCTATTGTTAACATCATATATTCATATGGTACATTTGTCATAACTATGGAAGCTGTATTACATTATTATTAACTAAAGCCCATACTTTATTCAGATTTCCTTAGATGTTACCCAGTATTCATATTCTGTTCCAGGACCTTATCCAGGAAGTCATATAGCATTTAGCCATTATGTCTCCTTAGGAGCCATTAGGTTGTGATAGTTTCTCAGACTTTTTTTTTTTTTTTTTTTTGATGACTTTGACTATTTTGAGGAATATTGGTCAGGTATTTTGTATAATGTACCTCAACTGAGGTTTTACTGATGTTTTCATCATAATCAGAAGACTTATATGGGTTTTAGAGATGAAGATCATAAAAGTAAAGTGCCATTTTTATCACATCCCATCAAGGATACATACTATAAACATGACTAATCACTATTGATGTTAACCTTGATCACCTGGCCCAAGTAGCATTTGCCAGATTTTTCCTTAGTAAAGTTCCTCTTTCTCCTCATTTCCATGTGGTACTTTTTGAAAAAATATTACTATGCCCACCCAGTACTTAAGGAATAGGGAGTTTTGCTTCACCTCCTTGAGAGTGGAGTATCTACATAAATTATTTGGAATTCTTCTGCATGAGAGATTAGTCTATGCCCTCCCTTTGTTTACTTATTCAATCATTTATATGTATCAGTATAAACTCATGGATATTTATTTTATAAACCTAGAGTAAATTTCCCTGGATTATTTTTTTTAAAACAAAGTCCAAACTGTGATCATATTGTCTCACCTTACTTTCTGAAAAGATTGATTTACAACTGTTGGTTTTGTAACAGAGAAGAACAAACCTAATAAAATAAAAATTAAAAAAGAAAAAAAAAGGAACAAACCTGACTCCATACTGTATCTATTCCTTTAGCTCTAACCTTTGTGCTCTGTTGCTTGTACTTAGTCATGCTGGCTCTGCATCTCTGTAAAAGAATATTGCCTTTAGCCTGAAATGTACATGAAAGCCCATTCTCAAGGCTCTGCCTCCCAGGATTGACCTTTAAAGATGTTAACACTTTCCATTTATATAGAGATAAAAAGTTGCAGAACAGAAAATAACATTTGCCTTGTTGGAGGTTTACAGGAACATGGTGACCAGACCGCATGGACAGATTCGAGAACAAAGGATTACCTTATCCCCTCCAGGGTCTGGCCAGCACCAAGAAGTTTGCAACGACCAGCCACATCCCCTTTCCTTTTAGTATAAAAGAAGTCTGAATTCTAACCTGGGTAAAAGGGTTCTTTGGGACACTAGTCTGCTATCTTCTTGGTCTGACAGCTTTCTGAATAAAGTCGCTACTCCTTGCCCCAACACCTCGCCTCTTGAATTATTGGCCTGCCGTGTGGTGAGTAGTATAAGCTTGGACTCTATATAACAGTTTTTAGGGCATGTCTGCATCTGGAGTCTACTGAAACAGAGCTGAAGTGTAGTGTCACACATCTGGGTGACACACATTCTAGAAAACCAATGGCTGAGTTACTAAGGGACTGGATTTTGAGAGAAAAGCTGAATATACATATCCTTTTCCACCCTTATATTAATGATATATACAGGTAATATTAAAGCTAGGAAATGATGACTTTTTGAAATATAAGAAAATATGCAAAAGATTGGCTTAGTGTGGAGCTGTCATATTTTACATGTTATGCTACAGAGTAAATGTGAGATACTGTAGCGGTCCAAGGAAGAGATCTTGGGCTTCCAACTGGCTGTAGAGAAAGTAAATGGGCTTAGTGTAAAATATAAGAACAAAATTTAAAGCAAACATACAGAGAAACTACGGTAACTCCATTTTCTAAACAAAAATTAGAATAGGTGTTTTTAATTGATTTGAAAACAGGACAAAATTTGTCTGGTTTGGGAAAACGCAGAATGTTGAAATGCAGAATGCATTTCTGCAGAATGCAGCTAACATATTGAATAGACTGTTAGGTATAATTATAAATATTCATTTACTATCACAACAGCCTATCAGATTGGTTTTATCATCTACATTTTTCAGCTAAGGGAGAGAGATACAGAAAAATTAAGTAACTGGCATACAGTAAGTTTCTAAATCAGGCACCAGAATCAATGCCGTTATCTCTACCCTGCCTTGCCTCTCTGGTGGGACATTGTTAGTACATGTAATGGACACAGGGATGAACCATCCAGACTTCCTTCAAGGAAGGATGTGTGCCCTCATTTCTGGGACTGCTGTCTGTAGACAGACTTCTGCAAAGTGGGTAGAAGAAGTCAGCCCCTTTGGGGAGTGTGCAGATCAGAGACTCCCCTAGTACAGTCATTTTTGGGGCAACAAAAATCCAATGACTACAGGAGTTGGGGTTGTAGTGGCACAACCGTTGTGTCCCAAAGGGGAGCATTTTGATAGGCCATTTAAGCTCTGGAGCTACCTGTAGAATCTGTCAGGGATCTTACCAGGTCTGCACTGCAATTTGACTCCTGCCCAGTCCTGCTTTCTCTCCTTTCTTTCCACAGGTCTTGATCATAAGGGCACTTCCTACTAAAACGCTGTGCACTAAACTCTGTCCCAAAGTTAGCACCTTGGAAACCAACCCATGACAACACGCCTGCATGTGAAAGTCTATGGAAAATGAAGGTGATTTTCTCTAATTACAGATTCCCCATCTACACTAATAGAAAGGAAAAAATAATGATTAACATGGTAATAGCTATATGTGTCAGGCATTAGTCTAAATACTTTATATATTTTAAATAAGAGTATTTTCCCAGAAAATGTGTGACGGTGGTAATAGTATCCTTATTTTACATAGGAGCAAACCAGTTCACACAGAAATTTAGTAACTTGGCTAAGGTTGCACAAACAGATGTAATTTGGTGAATGGAAGTAGGTCTGCTCTATTCCACATATAACAATTGTTGCTCCCAGAGCTAACTAAAGACAGAGCTGAGACAACACCTGGCCCAGTGCTTTTTCCCTTTTTCCAGGCTCTTTCCAGTCCACAATGCCATGGGGGTTGTTGAGAATACCCTAGCTTACATGTGTGAATGCACTCTGAAAAGAATAAAAATTGACTTAATTTTCCTTTCTTTTGCCTTTTTTGACTGAAGGCTAATATATTAGCCTAAATGTTACCAACTTTTTAAAGTTAAAAACCAACAGACCTACATCAAGAAAGAGATAAACTAATTTTCTAACCTGTCAATTATCTACATACTCGAATAAATCCTCAAATCAGAAGTCAGTATGTTTAAAAGGGACAAATAAAGAAAAGACAGCCTTTTCCTATTTGCTTCGAGCAATGTTCTCATACGGACACATTTACTAAGGGCAGCAAATAAGGTCAGAGAGTCCCATGTGGGAGATGGTACTGACAGGGCAAAGGAAAATTTCACCACTAAAACAGTCTGAAAGTGAACTTGGCATACTCACATTCACAGAGTTGGGATGGGTGATGGTGATAAATGGTAGCAACCAAATCTTTCAGTAACATCCATGTAATAAACATTTATTTAGTAACTACTACAAACCCAACAAAGCCATCTTCTTAGGACTGCACAGACACAGCCTATTATTGTCCATGTTCCTAACTCCCAACAGACTATGGGCTGTTTGATACCATAGTCTATGCCCTACTCACTGTGTATCCTCAGCACCTTTTACAAGTGTGATGCAAAGTAGGTACAAAATCAATGTTTGTACAATAAGTGAATTAATAGAGGGGGCTTCTTGAGGATATTGAAAGTAAGTAAATATTTTCATTTAAGTATTCTGCATTTCAGGATAACAAGAACTAGAGTAATGACCATAGTTAGGCTCAAGGGTGTCACTTGCATTGTCCAGCGCAGTCATATTTGGAAGAAAGAAAGAAAGAAAGAGAGAAAGAGAGAGAGAGAGAGAGAGAAAGAAAGAAAGAAAGAAAGGGAAAGAAAAAAAGAAAGGAAGGAAGGAAGAAAGAAAAAGAAAGAAAGGAAGGAAGGAAGGGGGAAAGAAAGAAAGAAAGAAAGAAAGAAAAAAGAAAGAAAGAAAGAAAGAAAGAAAGGAAGGGAAGGAAGGAAAGAAGGAAGAAAGGGAGAAAGGAAGGCGGGAGGGAGAGAGGGAGGGAAGGAAGGAAAGAAGAAAGAAAAAGAAAAAAGAAAAGAACTAAAGAAGGAAAGAAGGAAGAGAAGATTTATAAAAGCATTAGATTAAGTCTTAAATGGCAGACTGTAACTCTCCAGGGAGAAACAACTATTGCCAAGAAATTAAATTTTAATAAAAACTTAATTTGCCTTATGTTGTATTTGATTTGCCACACTCTTTGATTTCTTGTACATTGACAGGGTAATCAGATAAACACAAAGGTGCTACACTTGCTTTTATGGTCATATTTTTCTCCTTTCAGTGAAGGTAAGGTTGAAAGAAGCCCCACTTCAGATTCAAACAAGATTAAAGCCAACGCTAAAATTGTCAGTTCAAATAGAACATGTTGCACGTTGGTGAGAACAAATCTTAATCTTTCAAAATTCAAAGCAAATGTAATGCTCCTAGTTGCTTCAGGAAGAGTTAGAATTTGTAAATAATATTTGTGTAATGGACTTCATTTTAATTACAGTCTTGTTCTTTCCACATGCTACTGTTGAGGGTGGAATGGGAATTCCTTTCCATACCACTACTGTTCAAGGACACCATGCTCTGTTTCCAGGGCTTAGGAGTGTCCTGGGCAGTTAAGAGAGGAGTAGCCATAGCACAGGTAGCTCAGGTGTACTCAACAAATCTGGCTGATCAGCACCTCTCCTGGAAGGTTCTCAGACATGGAGCAAGTAGGTGATGACGAGCTATCCTGTCTAAGAGTTCTGAGATCAGCTAACACGGAACCTCACATAGGTGATGTGTAGTACCTCTGCAAATGGTCACGAGCATAGGGCTACAAGCTTTCTCTGGTATCCATGGAGCTGTGAGCACTGGTGACTGAAATGTACTTGGCAGTCTCTTGATGATGATTCTGGGTCTCTCCTCATACCACCCCTCTATCTGTCCTTCTTCTCAGGCCCCTGTGACTTCCTCCAAGGTCACTTTCCATCCAGATCTCCTCCATGCTCTACCCCTACCTTTCAATTCACAAATTTCAGCTAGTTTCCCTTAGGAGTGGGGCTAGACTGAGCTTACCATAAAAGAGAGACCTAAGCAAACAGGTTTTGCCGACTATTAATCCGAATTGAACTCCATCAAGAAATATTTTGAGCGTTAGCTATCTATACTTAGATTAGTTTCACTCTCAGATTCGTCTCCCGTTCAATGTCCTATGGACTCATATTTTTGCTAAGACGTGGTATAAGTAAAACACTGAAAGAGCTATTTCACTATAAACTTTGTAAATTATTGAGAAACAAACATAAATGTTTTATGGTCATGTGGAATGGTCATACTAAAATTAAGAGAGAGGTACTCTCCCCACTCCTCCGTGAGAAATGCAGCTCAACTTCAGGTCATTGGCTTTGAAGACTATACTGGGCGCCAGCTTGGTGCCTCCAGGATTCCAGCATGTCAGCAGCACCTGTACTCAGTAGCTCATGCCTGTTGCATTCAATTTATCCATGGAAAGGGAGCTGGAGCATGAAGAGGGGGAAGAGAATTTGATAGAAGCAATAAGGCCACTGACCAAATTTATCCATGGCAATTTGAAGTAAAATATTTGTAGCGACGTTATCAGGAAATGAGTGAAACATAGGCTGCATACAGGTGAACAGGAGAAAGAAGCAAAAGATAATTTAATGAATCTTAAAGTTGTAGATAACTGAGACCATGGCGAACAAACAGAACACAAGCAGACATTCATCACAGTGTAAATCTGGCCAAAATGGTTGTATCGAGGGGGGAAGTGGAATTAAGAATATGATATGTCTGAGTTTGATTGCTTGTGTTTGGCTCCTGTTGAGATATATCTTTTGCAGCATGGATTTGCAAAGTCTAAGATGAAACAACAGATAAAATTTAGTCTGCTGGGATCTGATGCCAACAGGAAGAAACAGAGGTGCTTTTAGGATGCTATCCTGATGACTTACAGTCTTGCCTGTGCTTCGACACTGGAAACAAAAGGCAACAACTTTGCCCACGAAGATGTACCTATTGTAGAAGGCGTTCGAAGGCTAGCTAGCAAGCAACCTCAATTCCCCAGGAAATGTGCATTCACTGCAAAACAACTACTATGGGATGCATTGTCTTCAAAGGGCAAGGATGTCTGTATGCATCTTAGGGAGCTGAGAGTTAGGCTTTAAATGTGGACTTTGACTTGAGGTCTGAGGATTCTCCATCCTTATTGTACAACTGGACAAGTGCTCACCACTGCATCTAAGACATACATGTTGTTAAAAGTTCTTCTTCACTGACTCTAAGCCTACCACCTATTCCAATGCTAGCTTGGAGTTCTTAGAGTTAAAAAGATCACTATGCTTAGTAGTTCTATTTTTTGTGGCATAAAACACTGGTAAAAGTAGATGAAATGAATACCAATAGAAACTGAATGTAAGAAAAAGCTAATGCTGAACTGCAATACTCCAGGGGAAAACTTATATAAAATATCTAATAAAGTTGTACTATAGGAAAGAGAGGCCCTTGAAGAGATGGTGAGAAGAAATGTTCCCAAGGGAATTTAAAGGGGACTCTTAAAAAATGGTAGAGGGAGAAAGGAAAGATTACAACAACAAGAATAAAAGAAGCAGTTATCTCAAGCTATGACACTTAAGAGGGTTTTGCTTCTGGACTACAAATTTTAAGAGCACATAAGTTTACTGGAAAACAACAGAAGGCTACCTTGTGGCCAGTGAATTCCTGGAAGGCAGGAGCTACGGAGATCATAGAACAAGTACAAAGGCCAGGAGGTGAGAGAACTCATCATGGGTACCAGGAAGATGGCTTTGGAGACTTTTAAAAGAAAGAAAAAAGGCACAGCTGAAGAACCTCCTTTTGTATTAACACTCCCAAGTAAATTAACTCACAGGCCAGGAACATGGCAGCAAGGCTGCAGAGGCAGGGAGGAAAATAGGGTAGGTATTCGTCAACTTTCTATATAATTCTCCCAGCTCATCATGAAATTTGTGGCTTTTGTTTAAGCATGCTAATGTACCTCTATCCCTCTAGTGCCTGATACATGCCTCGTGTAAGAATACTGCCTCGCTTCTTATATTGCACCCTACTTTATTATATTACACGTGCATATTAAAACACTAACCAAAGTGAGGCTATTTATAAAATTTGCCATCTGCAGCCCTCACATTCATCAAATGAGGGATAGAAGTTACAAGAACAATTCCAATAGGCCTTCTGCACACTTTGGAAATTTATGGCAAGGAGCTAATATTTTACCTAAATTAATAGGTGAAATAAACTTTATCTAACATTTAGATAGGCTAACCAACCAAAGGTTCGATGTCACAGGTTAGTTTCCCTGGGAAACAGATTCTGAGAAGCAGATTAACTTGCAAAATGTTTAGTAGAAAGTACCCTTGGGATCCACACCTATGGGCCTGTGGAAGGAAGGAGATGGAAACAGGATGGGGTAGGGAGAAATGGATATGCAAGGTAAACTTAACAACAGTCTCTGCTGACCCCATGGGGAGCTCTGTAGTTATAAGGATCCTTCAGCATTGTCCCAACTTGGGTCAACACAGCCAGGTCTTTATGCCCTGATATGTACTAGACATGTCACGTGGGCCGCCCCGCAAACAGTGTGTGTTTGGGCAAGGCGGCACCATAGCTGGGATGGTCTCTGAAGGGGCTTGTGATTGACGGTCATGACTGACGACCCTCTCAGCTGTCAGGGTACTGAGTCCTTCACTGATGGGGCATCTGGAAAGCTCCTCAAATGTCCACCCTCTAGGATGTCTGTGTGTCCGAGACTATAGCGGGTAATATAGAGAAGATAGATGCATAAAATATTTAAGATATGGTTCTCTCCCTTGCGTAGAGAGTAGAAGAGACTATGTAACATGCCCACTCAAGAGGAAGTAGAGTATATTTGAGTCAGTTCAGACACTTGGGAGTTGTGTGAGCATAACTCTTCCATGGTTCAAATTTTTACTGGGAAATTGTAGGTAACAACTGTATTAGTTTTCTGCTGCTGTAACAAATTATACAAATTTAGCAACGTAAAACAACACACATTTTATTATCTCACAGTTATCTAGGTCAAAAGCCCAGGTGGGCTTGGCTGGATTCTGGGCTCCGGATCCCACCAGGTGGAAATCAAAGTGTCCACAAGCCTGCATTCCTTTCTAAAAGCTCTAAGGGAGAATGCATTCCTGCTCATTCAGGATATGGGCAGAATTCAGATTCTTACAGTTGTAGGACTAAGGTCTTCTTTCCTTTGATGTCAGCTGAGGGCTGCTCCCAGGTTCTAGAGACCAGATAGATTCCTTGGTGTGTGACCCCCTTACTCTGTCTTCAGAGATACTAACAGTGGGTCAAGTCCCTTTCATGCTTTGGATCTCTCCTGCATCTTCTTCTGTCACATCTCTGATTGCCTTTAGTGTCTTCTTTTTCCACTTTTAAGGGCTCATGTGATTAGACTGGGCCCAGCCAAATAATCCAGGATAACCCCTCTATTTTAAGGTCCATCACCTTAATTTGCAAAATTCCTTTTGCCATGTAACATATTTATAGGTTCCAGGGATTAGGGTGGGGACATCTTTGGGAACCATTATTCTGCCTATCACAATGACTCATAGTGATGTGTGAGGAGA
Organism: Balaenoptera acutorostrata; assembly: GCF_949987535.1. NCBI lineage: Eukaryota > Metazoa > Chordata > Mammalia > Artiodactyla > Balaenopteridae > Balaenoptera > Balaenoptera acutorostrata. Next base: position 68,382,199 of record NC_080072.1, read on the forward strand.
TCATTTTAAATGTCTGTATATCTGACACAGAGTAAACCCTCAGTAAATGAAGCTCACACCGGGAGTTTGGAAAAGAGATTGATTAATAAGCGCTGGAATCATCAGTAAAAGCTTCATAGAGAATGGGGGCTGAGTCTTGAAGGATAAGGAGAATTTGGATAAAGGAAAGGACGGAAAAAAAGGCCATGATATCCTGATAATAATACAAAGAAAAGAACAAATGCAGCAAGTTCTCATAGCAAGAGGCAGGATTTAAAGACAAATAGTCCTGAATTCAAATGCTTACTTTGCTTGTAATAAGATCTGTTATCTTAAGTGATTTAATAAACCTCTCTGGGCCTCAGTTTTCCCTTTTTAAAAAATTGTTGTTGTCTACTGACAACATTCTAGGAGAAAAGCAAGACATTTTAGTATCCTCTCTTTTCTCCCTCAGTTTCACTGATTACAGCAAACCCACATTGTCTTTACAACCACATTTATAGCTATTCTGGGGGGGGATAAACAAATTCATCTCTAATCTACTTGTGTCATTGCAAAATACTGAGATGAATAGCTCCTCAGGTTTCATAAGCAGATGAGGAGAAGGACTAGAGCAGCAGTTTTCAAACTTCTTTAATGCTTCAACCCATCAGTGGAAATTTTGGCGAGTGTATTTCCAATATATGAACAATATGTATACTCACTGAATATATATATTCATCTATATGTGTTCATACATTGGAAGTACATATTATATATATGTGATATTAACATATACATTTGTGTTAATATAAATATGAATAAACCTAAATCATGTTTTATTTTAATTTTAGATAAAATAATTATGAACAGAAGTGTTAAGAGATTCCTTTTATGTTACAGTTGATTGTCATGCATAATTCTTAAAGTGCCTTTGAATAGAGATCACCTTGAGTTTAATTCAGAATGCCACAGTGTGTTCATTCTGACAAGTCTGTCCCTGCCACACTTGCAGTGTCTTCATAACCTCAGAGAGCATCCTTCTTTTTTGACTTGTTCAAAGAGCCATCCCAACAAGTACTTTAAAAAGGTATGTTTGGTCTCACGGTAAAAGATTGAACTGGGGTGACTTCTACTTAATGTTGCATTAAGAAGTATGCAGATCAAGAGAAAATTTTCAAACAACCTAAAACTGTTACTGATCAAGAATTCAGTGAAACTTGTTCAGGAAAACTCTGGAGATTAAGAAGGAAGGTAAAGTGTGCATTTTACTTGGGGCAACTGCATGTGAGGATCCCAGTCCTCAGGAACTGCCAGGTGGCTTGGTCACTATAGGGAAAAGAGCACTTGGGAGCCCCCACCTGTGCTTTTTTCCTCCAAGAGGAGTGTTCTGACAGCTCAAGCTTCTTCTCTGAGGAAAAGACTGCCTCTTGCCTCTGTTGCTTCTGATTGCCCTTTGTCCTCATGGATTATGCTTCTGACTTCAGTATTAAGAACAACCCCCCCTACACACAAGCAGTTCTTACTCCTCCACAGCTTAAAATTTTAAAAGTTGCCTCACACACATGGAAGCAACCTCTGTCCATTGACAGAGGAATAGATAAAGAAGATGTGGTACATATACATAGTGGAATATTACTCAGCCATAAAAAAGAATGAAATAATGCCATTTGCAGCATTATCCAACATGGATGGACCTAGAGATTATCATACTAAGTGAAGTAAGTCACACAGAGAAAGACAAATATCATATGCTATCACTTATATGTGGAATATAAAAAAATGATACAAATGAACTTATTTTCAAAACAGAAATAGACTCAGACATAGAAAAAACTTGCGGTTACCAAAGGGGAGGAGAGGAAGGGATAAATTGGGAGTTTTGGATTAAAATATACACATTAATATATATAAAATAGATAAACAACAAGGACCTACTGTATAGCATAGGGAACTATACTCAATACTTTGTAATAACCTATAATGGAAGAGAATGTAAAAAAAGAATATATATATTTTTATATCTATCTATACAGCTGAACCACTTTGCTGTACACCTAAGACTAACACAACATTGTAAATCAACTATATGTATTCCAATAAAAATTTTAAAAAAGAAGTGAGGGGCTTCCCTGGTGGCGCAGTGGTTGAGAATCTGCCTGCCAATGCAGGGGACACGGGTTCGAGCCCTGGTCTGGGAAGATCCCACGTGCCGCGGAGCAACTGGGCCCGTGAGCCACAATTGCTGAGCCTGCGCGTCTGGAGCCTGTGCTCCGCAACAAGAGAGGCCGCGATAGTGAAAGGCCCGCACACCGCGATGAAGATTGGCCCCCACTTGCCACAACTAGAGAAAGCCCTAGCACAGAAACGAAGACCCGACACAGCCATAAATAAATAAATAAATAAATTAAAAAAAAAAAAAAAAAAAAAGTAAAACTCTGTAAAAAAAAAAAAAAAAAAAGAAGTGAGATTTGAATTCACATATATACACTATTGATACTATGTATAAAATAGATAACTAATGAGAACCTACTGTATAGCTCAGGGAACTCTTCTCAGTGTTCTGTGGTGACCTAAATGGGAAGGAAATCCAAAAAAGAGGCGAGATATATATATGTACAGCTGATTCACTTTGTTGTACAGTAGAAACTAATACGGTGTAAAGCAGCTATACTCCAATAAAAATTATTTTAAAAATAAGAAGTGAAAAAAAATTGCCTCATGCACACCTTCCCTCTCCATCACAATACTAGTGAATAGGGTTAGATTTGTAGAACCTTGTTAGAGAAATTTTGATTTAATGTTTCTTGAAATGAACCACTGAGGATTTTGTTCTGAGAACTTAAAAGACTTTAGGAAGATGGTCTTGTCAGCTGGATTGGAAAAGCATAGGATATGGTGGCTGGGAATGATTGGGAGTGGGGAGAAGGGCTCAGAGTTGTACTAGCCAATAATCTAACCATGGTGTGAGGAGATGCTCGCATGGGTCCCCCACCTATGTCTTTGTATGGAGTGATAAAAGAGAAAGTTTAATCAGGTGTTTACAATATTTATGATAGTTATTTGCAGTGCACATTGGATGAGAAAATGCTAGATGCTATATAAAAAAGGAAAATTAAAATTTGATCATAAATATATTCTTTCAGAACTTCCTCTTTTTTGTAATATAATGTACTTTGGGGATTACAAAGGAGAAGTTCAAGTGAAATTAAATTATTAAGTAATACATTATTAAGGAAGTCAGGGGCTGGGGGGACTCTGGCACATAGTTGAAAAATAACTATGTTCTGGTTTTGGTGCTGCTACCAACTGACTGTGTGATTTTTGGCAAAACACTTAGATCTGTAGTTTCCTTAGCTTAAAAAAAAAGTATTCAATAATACAAATTCCAAGAATCTTCTTGATCTAGAAAAGAATGATTGTAGAAGAACAAAAAATGCTGAATTGGGGGAAATTTTCCTTCTTTCTTCTCTTTTTCAAGCATCATGCATCATTCTTCAACCACAGTTGATTTTTCTTCAACCGTGGTTGAAGAAATATATAAGTAATATATATGTACTTATATATTATTAATCTATAGCATATGTGATCCCATTTTCAAGTGTTTTTAAGAGGAAGTAGCATATAATTAAATAGTCACCATATGGCATTTTAACAGTAACTCAATATAAATAGAACCAACATTTAATAATAATCATTATTTCTTCATAAAAACACAAAATGATCAAAATTACATTTTCCTCTGGAAGTTGTACTGTTGCAATATTGTAAAAGAACTAAGAGATTTCCAAGATAAGAAAGCTAAGTGCCATGTTGATAATTTGAAGAAGTCCATGCATATGACACATATAGAGGACTCCTCGATTATCTGCTCTGATGGATAGAAGCATTAGCACAGAGAACCTAAAAACAATTATGTTACATCTAACTCTGAACTAAGCTTACAAAATTATGCATAAACCTAACTGTATCTAATGTCTAATATTTCAAATTAATACTTCAGATTAAATAATGAAATTCCAATTCAGGAGACACAGGAAGTGTCCAGTTTTACCATGCAACCAGTGCTTTAAAGAGAATGAAAATGATCACATCTGCTTCCAAGCAAAGGAATAGCTTAAAACTGACTAACCTATTTCTTCAAGTTTACTTTCTGTAGACAATTAATACTTTAATTTAAATAATACTTTTGGTGGATTGGAGTAAACTTGGAGTCAGAAGACCTGTATTTATATATTGGCACCTACTTTTACTAGCTATGTGACTTTGAGCAAGGCCACAAACCCTTGAACTTCAATGTGATCATCTGGGACATGAGATTAATAATAAAGTTATATCTACCTGTGTTCTTCAAATGAGTATGAATAAGACACAACAAAATGATTAATGTGGAATTACTTTGTAAAGTATTTAAGCTTATAATGATTTGATGAATTATTATAGATAAAATAAAACAAATTGTAACAATATAAATAATTATTACATCAAACAACTTCATACTTCATGCAAACTTTCTGAACTAAACCAAATTTTTAAAATGACTCTGTTTTCCAGGATAATATGATTTATCTGAAAAGACACATAAACAAGAAGACTTAGCATTCTTCCACTAACACCATGTGAGCTTGTATAAATCTCTAAAGCTCCCTGGAGTTCAGTTTCCTCAGCTGTAAAGAGTGAGTATTGGTTTGGTGGCCTCCATGTTTTCTTGAAGCCCTAAAGTATGATTTGAGGAAAAAAGTCAAAAGAAAGCTGACTTTTGGAAGTGAGATTTGGCATTAACAAAGGAAAACAGATGCTAGTGCATCTGGCTTTGATTGCAGATACAAGAATGAAAGAGAACCATAAAGATGCAGTGGCAACTTTAAATCATATCAGCTTTTAAGAATAGTGGGTAGAATGACTGTATAAATAACCTGCATATGAATAACACAATATGAGACACTCATGGAAGTTTACAATAACCACGACAACCAAACTCCATATAGCTATGTTATGAGTTTCTTTCAAAATGCAAAGTACTGTAAGACACCACACAGGACTGCTAAGTTTTCAATCAGACTCTCAACTTTGGCATATATGCCTCCATAAACCCATGAAATGGGCACTGTACTTTGCACAGAGCCATGTGATATTGTTTTCAGCAACCAGAGCACTAAAAGTCTGCAAGTAGATCAGTCCTAGGCTGTCAGGCAGAACAAGGCACGGGTACTCAACCTCGGGGACCTGGAACCCCACCCCCCCGAATTGGATGGAACACTTTATACATTATCTCATATGATGCTGCTAAGTAAGTACAGTAGGTAGAATTCTCCATTGTTTCCTCCTCCTCTCTGTTCTTTTCTTCTTTTCTTCCTTCCATCCTCTATATATTGAATAATAACATTTCAATGTGACTGCTAAGTACAAACATGACCCAGGGGAACTCACTGTCTAGCTGAGGCAAGAGCCCATGTACCTGTCAAACCACCAACATATAAATAAAGAGTAGCAATGAGTCACTGAAACAAAGATCATGAAGAATAGTTCTCTAAGAAACACTTGAACTGACCCTTGAAAAGTTATCAAAGTACATGAAGAGAGAAAGGCAAGAGAACATTTTATAAGTTTCAAAGAGAAATCAATGGGTGACGTTAATTCAGTCTCACCTCCCAGTGTATCACCCCCTCACTAACCAATAAGCACAAACCACACACAGGCAGTTCTCCAGTTTAATATGCAGTTCTGTACCTCTGTTTCTTTGCCTCTGCTGCCCCCTTTGCCTGAAATAGTCTCCCAACCTCCCATCCAAACTTGCTGACTTTTTCTTTGAAATGCAGATCAAGGGTAACTTTGTAAATCTTTGTAAAGCCTTCTCGGGCTCCCCCAGACGGCTTAGGCTTGCCTTCCTCTAGCCCCCCACTGCACATTGACATAACTCCACTGCAGTGTCCATCACTTTGCTGTGTCCATACCTATTCGTGCTGTGCCCAGGTTACCCGGTGTATTATTTGTTGTCTAAATCTCAGACCATCAACAGTGCAAAGCGCTTAGTAAGTACGCAACATATGTTTCAGGAATGAATAAATTCTACAAAAACATTTGTAAACTTGGTTCATGTAAATTGGGTAGTGGATTATTGGCTCTAAGTGTTAAGGGCTCCGACTAATTGAGGTTATTCTCAAAGATACTACTATGTGGCTTAATCCATAGTAAAAGAATTACAAAGGAATGGTTTGAGACTGCTGGACCCTCACCATCAAAAGAACTACCAAATGTAAATAGATAACTAATGGGAAGCAGCCCCATAGCACAGGGAGATCAGCTCGGTGCTTTGTGTCCACCTAGAGGGGTGGGATAGGGAGGGTGGGAGGGAGACAAAAGAGGGAGGAGATATGGGGATATACATATATGTATAGCTGATTCACTTTGTTGTAAAGCAGAAACGAACACACCATTGTAAAGCAATTATACTCCAATAAAGATGTTAAAAAAAGGAAGAACCATATGAAATGTATATATCAACCAATGCATAAATATTCACAGAAAGAGATAAATGAGGCACTCATACAACAGTGTCTGAGTCTTCTACAAGTGGTTTGTGATTGCAGGCTGCTTTGTAACACCTTAAATAAAAGATTAAGCTGTATGAGTTTTAGGTAGATGGATGGGTAGGCAGAACAGAGAACTGGTAACAAAGGGAGAGAATATTCAGATTAGTATTCAGAAATACCTAAGGTAAATAATTCATTTCCCAGTGAGAATGAAACCCCCAAAATGACTATTGCTAAAAGTATCATATTTACATATTGATATCTTAAACAAATTTGTGCAATATTTTTATAATAAAAATGGAGCATTCTCTAGAGGGAAAAGGAATTTCACACGACATGTCAACCAACATCTGGAGATGGAGTGGCAATGAGAACATGAAGGTTTTCCAGCTTCACAGTAGGTCACAATCCATGAAAGCCTGCATTTAGAATAAAATTGAGAGTGTAAAATGTACCCAGAATTCTCATTTGAGCTGACTTCCCAGTCACCACTGGAGGTGAGGAACTCTTTGCTACACCCTAAGGAGTAGCAAGAGGAGGGAATAAAATCATCAGAAGTTAGAGCTGAAGCATTTATGGGGATCATCTTCTTTTGCTATCCTTATTTTCAAATGAGAAACCTTTCAGAGACCAGAAGGGTGAATAAACTTACCAGGTAGTCAAAGAACTAGAAAATGTCAGAGACCAGTCCCTCCCATCAGGAAACTTGCACAAGCCTCTCAGATAGCCTCATCCACCAGAGGGCAGACAGCAGAAGCAAAAAGAACTACAATCCTGCAGCCTGTGGAACAAAAACCACATTCACAGAAAGGTAGACAAGATGAAAAGGCAGAGGGCTATGTCCCAGATGAGGGAACAAGATAAGACCCCAGAAAAACAACTAAATGAAGTGGAGATAGGCAAACTTCCAGAAAAAGACTTCAGAATAATGATAGTGAAGATGATCCCGGACCTCGGAAAAAGAATGGAGGCAAAGATGCAAGAAATGTTTAACAAAGACCTAGGAGAATTAAAGAACAAACAAACAGAGATGGGCAATACAATAACTGAAATGAAAACTACACTAGAAGGAATCAATAGCAGAATAACTGAGGCAGAAGAACAGATAAGTGACCTGGAAGACAGAATGGTGGAATTCACTGCTGCAGAACAGAATAAAGGAAAAAGAAAGAAAAGAAATGAAGACAGCCTGAGAGACCTCTGGGAAAACATTAAATGCAACAACATTTGCATTATACGGGTTCCAGAAGGAGAACAGAGAGAGAAAGGACCAGAGAAAATATTTGAAGAGATTATAGTTGAAAATTTCCCTAACATGGGAAAGGAAATAGCCACTCAAGTCCAGGAAGCGCAGAGAGTCCCATACAGGATAAACCCAAGGAGAAACACACCGAGACACATAGTAATCAAATTGGCAAAAGTTAAAGACAAGGAAAAATTATTGAAAGCAGCAAGGGAAAAATGACAAATAACATACAAGGGAACTCCCATAAGATTAACAGCGATTTCTCAGCAGAAACGCTACAAGCCAAAAGGGAGTGGCATGATATGCTTACAGTGATGAAAGGGAAGAACCTACAACCAAGATTACTCTACCTGGCAAGGATCTCATACAGATTCAATGGAGAAATCAAAAGCTTTAGAGACAAGCAAAAGCTAAGAGAATTCAGCACCACCAAACCAGCTCTACAACAAATGCTAAACGAACTTCTCTAAGTGGGAAACACAAGAGAAGAAAAGGACCTACAAAAACAAACCCAAAACAATTAAGAAAATGGTCATAGAAACATACATATTGATAATTACCTTAAACGTGAATGGATTAAATGCTCCAACCAAAAGACACAAGCTTGCTGAATGGATACAAAAACAAGACCCATATGTATGCTGTCTACAAGAGACCCACATCAGACCTAGGGACACATACAGACTGAAAGTGAGGGGATGGAAAAAGATATTCCATGCAAATAGAAATCAAAAGAAAGCTGGAGTAACAATGCTCATATCAGATAAAATAGACTTTAAAATAAAGAATGTTACAAGAGACAAGGAAGGATACTACATAATGATCAAGGGATCAATCCAAGAAGAAGATAATTATAAATATATATACACCCAACATAGGAGCACCTCAATACATAAGGCAACTGCTAGCCGCTCTAAAAGAGGAAATCAACAGGAACACAATAATAGTGGGGGACTTTAACACCTCACTTACACCAATGGACAGATCATCCAAAATGAAAATAAATAAGGAAACAGAAGCTTTAAATGACACAATAGACCAGGTAGAGTTAATTGATATTTATAGGACATTCCATCCAAAAACAGCAGATTACACTTTCTTCTCAATTGCGCATGGAACATTCTCCAGGAAAGATCACATCCTGGGTCACAAATCAAGCCACAGTAAGTTTAAGAAAATTGAAATCATATCAAGCATCTTTTCTGACCACAATGCTATGAGATTAGAAATCAATTACAGGGAAAAAAACATAAAAAACACAAACACATGGATGCTAAACAATACGGTGCTAAATAACCAAGAGATCACTGAAGAAATCAAAGAGGAAATCAAAAAATACCTAGAGACAAATGACAATGAAAACCCAACGATCCAAAACCTATGGGATGCAGCAAAAGCAGTTCCAAGAGGGAAGTTTATAGCTATACAAGCCTACCTCAAGAAACAAGAAAAATCTCAAATAAATAATCTAACCTTACACGTAAAGGAACTAGAGAAATAAGAACAAACAATACCCAAAGTTAGCAGAAGGAAAGTAATCATAAAGAGCAGAGCAGAAACAAATGAAATAGAAACAAAGAAAACAATAGCAAAGATCAATAAAACTAAAAGCTGGTTCTTTGAGAAGATAAACAAAATTGATAAGCCATTAGCCAGACTCATCAAGAAAAAGAGGGAGAGGACTTAAATCAATAAAATTAGAAATGAAAAAGGAGAAGTTACAACAGACACCACAGAAATACAAAGCATCCTAAGAGACTACTACAAGCAACTCTATGCCAATAAAATGGACAACCTGGAAGAAATGGACACATTCTTAAAAAGGTAAAACCTTCCCAGACTGAACCAGGAAGAAATAGAAAATATGAACAGACCAATCACAAGTAATGAAATTGAAACTGTGATTAAAAATCTTCCAACAAACAAAAGTCCAGGACCAGATGGCTTTACAGGTAAATTCTATCAAACATTTAGAGAAGAGCTAAAACCCATCCTTCTCAAACTCTTCCAAAAAATTGCAGAGGAAGGAACACTCCCAATCTCATTCTATGAGGCCACCATCACCTTGATACCAAAACCAGACAAAGATACTACAAAAAAAGAAAATTACAGACCAATATGAGTGATGAATATAGATGCAAAAATCCTCAACAAAATACTAGCAAACAGAATCCAACAACACATTAAAAGGATCATACACCATGATCAAGTGGGAGCTTTCCCAGGGATGCAAGGATTCTTCAATATATGCAAATCAATCAATGTGATACACCATATTAACAAATGGAAGAAGAAAAACGATACGATCATCTCAATAGATGCAGAAAAAGCTTTTGACAAAATTCCACACCCATTTATGCTAAAAACTCTCCAGAAAGTGGGCATAGAGGGAACCTACCTCAACATAATAAAGGCCATATACCACAAACCCACAGCAAACATCATTCTCAATGGTGAAAAACTGAAAGCATTTCCTCTAAGATCAGGAACAAGACAAGGATGTCCACTCTCACCACTATTATTCAACATAGTTTTGGAAGTCCTAGCCATGGCAATCAGAGAAGAAAAAGAAATAAAAGGAATCCAAATTGGAAAAGAAGAAGTAAAACTGTCACTGTTTGCAGATGACATGATACTATACATAGAGAATCCTAAAGATGCCACCAGAAAACTACTAGAGCTAATCAGTGAATTTGGTAAAGTTGCAGGATAGAAAATTAATGCACAGAAATCTCTTGCATTCCTATACACTAATGATGAAAAATCTGAAAGAGAAATTAAGGAAACACTCCCATTTACCTTTGCCACAAAAAGAATAAAACACCTAGGGATAAACTTACTTAAGCAGACAAAAGACCTGTATGCAGAAAACTATAAGACACTGAAGAAAGAAATTAAATATTATACCAACAGATGGAGAGATATACCATGTTCTTTGTTTGGAAGAATCAATATTGTGAAAATGACTATACTACCCAAAGCAATCTACAGATTCAATGCAATCCTTATCAAATTACCAATGGCATTTTTTACAGAACTAGAACAAAAAATCTTAAAATCTGTATGGAGACACAAAAGACTCCGAATAGCCAAAGCAGTCTTGAGGGAAAAAAACGGAGCTGGAGGAATCAGACTCCCTGACTTCAGACTATACTACAAAGCTACAGTAATCAAGACAATATGGTACTGGCACAAAAACAGAAACATAGATCAATGGAACAAGATAGAAAGTCCAGAGATAAACCCACACACCTATGGTCAACTAATCTATGACAAAGGAGGCAAGGATATACAATCGGGAAAAGACAGTCTCTTCAATAAGTGGTGCTGGGAAAACTGGACAGCTACATGTAAAAGAATGAAATTAGAACACTCCCTTACACCATACACAAAAATAAATTCAAAATGGATTAGAGACCTAAATGTAAGACTGGACACTATAAAACACTGTAAGGAAGAACTTTCTATGACATAAATCACAGCAAGATCGTTTTTGATCCACCTGCTAGGGTAATGGAAATAAAAACAAAAATAAACAAATGGGACCTAATGAGACTTCAAAGCTTTTGCACAGCAAATGAAACCATAAACAAGATGAAAAGACAACCCTCACAATGGGAGAAAATATTTGCAAACGAATCAATGGACAAAGGATTAATCTCCAAAATATATAAACAGCTCATGCAGCTCAATATTAAGAAAACAAACAACCCAATCCAAAGATTGGCAGAAGATCTAAATAGACATTTCTCAAAAGAAGACATACAGATGGCCAAGAAGCACATGAAAAGCTGCTCAACATCACTAATTATTAGAGAAATGCAAATCAAAACTACAATGAGGTATCACCTCACACCAGTTAGAAGAGGGATCATCCGAAAATCTACAAACAACAAATGCTGGGGAGGGTGTGGAGAAAAGGGAACCCTCTTGCACTGTTGGTGGGAATGTAAATTGATACAGCCACTATGGAGAACAGTATAGAGGTGCCTAAAAAAACTAAAAATAGAATTATCATATGATCCAGCAATTCCACTACTGGGCATATACCCAGAGAAAACCATACTTCAAAAAGACACAGGCACCCCATTGTTCATTGCAGAACTGTTTACAATAGTCAGGTCATGGAAGCAACCTTAATGCCAATCGACAGATGAATGGATAAAGAAGATGTGGTACATATATACAATGGAATATTACTCAGCCATAAAAAGGAACGAAATTGGGTCATTTGTTGAGACATGGATGGATCTAGAGACTGTCATACAGAGTGAAGTAAGTCAGAAAGAGAAAAACAAATATCGTATATTAAAGCATATATGTGGAAACTAGAAAAATGGTACAGATGAACTGGTTTGCAGGGCAGAAATTGAGACACAGATGTAGAGAACAAACATATGGACACCAAGGGGGGAAAGCCTTGGGGGGGTGGGGGGGCGTTTTGTGATGAATTGGGCAAATGGGATTGACATGTATACACTGATGTGTATAAAATTGATGACTAATAAGAACCTACTGTATAAAAAATAAATTAAATAAAATTTAAAAATTAAAAAAAAAAACTGTCTTAAAATCTTGATTAAAAAAAAAAAGAAAAAAAGAAAATGTCAGAGTGGGAGCTAAAACCCAAGATTTCTGATTCCCTGTCCAGTGTTCTTTATTCTAACCTAGATTATGTCAAAATCAGGTTCAAAAATAAAATATTAAAGCTACTAGGATTTACATTCAGATGAATTTCTACAAGGAAATAGATTTTACTTCATGTTACAATGTCCAGCCTTTGTTTCCTTCTTGTTTACAGGAAGAGCGACATGGACCACAGTCTCCTAGTGACATCTGGTGTCTAAATCAGGGTGATACAAAATATAGGAAGAATAAAAATAAAGTACTTTTGCATTTATGTTTATTAACATTTTTCTAGGGTTATTAAGTCCAACATTTGGAGAGTACGTTAAAATTTTTGAAGATAGTCTTCCATTGTTCCCCTCTTATTAATATGTCTATAAGCAAAGCTCTGTTTTACAGTCATTTTCTTTTTAATAACAGTGAATTGTTGCCAGTATTGTGCCATCTGCACCTAAATTACATCATCTATTCAAAAAAGACCTAAGAGAACTTACTACATGAGAGAAACAGTTCTAGCAAAGGCAGATATCTATTACCCCTTTCTTCAGGAACCTCACTGCCTATCTGGAGAAATAAACTCGTTACAGGGAACTATAATAAATGTGATAAGGGCTAAAATTAAGATATGTAAAAACATGCTGATGAGAGGATGATGAGGAAGGAGTGACTGACTGGGAAGTCAGGAAGCCTTCAGAGAAAATGAGACCTTTTTAACTTAATTCTTAAAAGGGGTTGGAAGTCCACCTGACTTAAAAAGCAAAAGGTCTCAATCCATTCTCTCAAATGTATCAAAAAGCATCTAGCATCTAAATATATTTTTATTCAATTTAATTTCATGAGTATGAATGTCACGATATTTCTTCAGTATTGATCAACTTGGTCCTTGTAGAGAAAAAGAGTATGTTACTGTTTCTGGTCAATAACACAGGGGTGTTCCTAGTGTTCTCAATATTTCTTATTTCTATATCTGGTAAGTAGAGGAGCTGGGGGACAGAAACCAGAGTTGTCTGACTTTGAGATACTCAAGTGTTATTTATTGAGTGCCTACTATGTATCAGATATTCTCCATGGTGCTAGAGATAGAACAGTAAACAAAAGCCAAGCCCTCGTTGTACTTACATTCTAGAGGGGAGAAAAGTCAATAAATAAATAAGTAAAATATATAGTAAGTCAGATGGCTATAAATATTATTAGGAAAAATTGATCAGGGATGGAGGATAGATAGTGCTGGGAGGAGTATAATTTTAAGTATGGTGGTCAGGGAAAGCCTCCCTGAGAAACTGACATTTTAGCAAAGACCTGAAGGAGGTTATGGAGGGAGACATGTGGGTATTTGGGAGAAAGTGCTCCAAGTAAAGGGAACAATAAAACTCTGTGTTGGAAGCATGCGTTGAGTGTGAAGAACACCAAGGAGGACAGTGTGATTAATGAATGAGGCCTGAAAGGAGAAGAATAAGTTAGGTCTGAAGAAAAAAATGGTGGCCAGATCATGCAGGGCTGTTGGCCATTGTAAGGAGGATGGTGGGAAACCACTGTAGAGCTTAGGGTTCAAGGGTGACATTACCCAATCTGACCTAGCTGCTATATTCAGAACAGACCATAGGAGGGAGGCAAGTTCTGAATCAGAGACACCAAAAGTAGACTATTGTATTTACCCAGGAAACAGATCAAGGTCACCTGGAGGAGTTGGCCTTGGCAGAGGAATAATCAGATTATTTATACATTTTGAAGGTATAATTAACAGTATTGATTGATGGATTGAATATGTATGAGAAAAAGAGGAAAGTCACTTGGGAAGGGGGGTGACTCCAAGTTGCTTAAGCAACTGGAAGAAGAAGTTGACATTAAATGAGATCAAGAAGTGTACAGAAAGATCAGGTTTGGAGGAGCTGGTATCAAGAGTCCAACTTAGGATGTATTAAATTTGAGATGTCTATTAACTTCGCAAGTGAGGATGTCCAGTAGCAGTTGAATAGAATCTTAAGTTCAGGGGAAAGAACATTTGAGCATCATCAACATACAGATAATATTTAAAGCCATAAGAGTGGGTGATATCACCTTGGGAATGAGTGTTGATACAGAAGAGAAGGGATCTAAGAACCAAACCCCAGTGAACCCCAGTGGAGAGATGAGAAGAGTCAACAATGGGAGCTAGAAGAAACAACCAAGAGGAATAGGAGAACTGAGAGAGAAGCTTCCAGAAGCCAAGTGAAGAAAGTATTTCAAGGAAAGAGTCATCCACAACCCAATCAAAAAAGGGACAGATGATCTAAATAGGCATTTCTCCAAAGAAGATATACAGATGGCCCATAGGCACTTGAAAAGATGCTCAACATCGCTAATAATCAGAGAAATGCAAATAAAGACTGCAGTGAGGTATCACCTCACACCAATCAGGATGGTCATCATTAAAAAGTCCACAAACAGTAAATGCTGGAGAGGATGTGGAGAAAAGGGAACCCTCCTACACTGTGGGTAGGAATGTAAAATGGTGCAGCCACTATTGAGAACAGTACAGAGGTTATTTCAAAAACTAAAAATAGAACTACTATATGATCCAGCAATCCCACTCCTGAGCATATATCTGGAGAAAACTGTAATTCAAAGAGATACATGCACCCCAATGTTCATAGTAGCACTATTTACAATAGCCAAGACAGGGAAGCAACATAAATGTCCACCGATAGATGAATGGATGAAGAAGAGATGTAGTATACATATATATATGAATACTACATGGCTATAAAAAAGAATAAAATAATGCCATTTCCAGGAACATGGATGGACCTAGAGATTATCATACTAAATGAAGTAAGTCAGACAAAGACAAATATCATATGATATTAGTTATATGTGGAATCTAAAATATGATACAAATGAACTTATTTGCAAAACAGAAACAGACTCACAGATATTGAAAACAAACTATGGTTACCAAAGGGGAAAGCAGGGGAGGGATAAATTACGAGGATGGGATTAATATATATACTACTGTATATAAAATAAATAACTAACAAGGACCTACTGTTTAGCACAGGAACTATATTCAATATTTTGTAAAAACCTATATGGAAAAGAATATGTATATGTATAACTGAATCACTTTGCTGCGTACCAGAAACTAACCCAATACTGTAAATCAACTATACTTCAATAAAAAATTTTTTTTCAAAGCTATGGAGAAATTAATTAAGACAAAGACTGAGAGTTTATCAATGATTTTAGCACAATGGAAGTCATACATAATCTTGAGAAGGGTTACTTTTTGTTTACTGTGGAGACCTTTTGGAGTAGATTCAAGACAGAACTGGAGGAGAGAGAGGGGACAGAATGAGTATAAGAAACCTCTTTCAAGGAATTCTGATACATAGGGAAGCAGAGAAATCAGGTAATAGTTGGAGATTATTTAAAGAAGGTTTTTTTTTTTAAAAAAAGAAGATATTACAGTATGTTTGCATGATTTTGGTAATGGTCTGCTTGAGACAGAGAAATATTGCATAAAGAAGAGAGAGAGAGTCTAATTGCTGAAGTGAAAGGGAGTGAGACCCAGTGTACAAGTATTAGCATATAGGATCATGGTTAGTTCATTCTTAGTAGCATGAAAGAAGAGAGAATACTCATGTGGCAGCAGGACAGAGCAGCTAACTACGGATTATTCTAGGGTACAACCAAGGACCTGAGTAGCTGAAATAGAATGGAAGTTCTCTGAAAGAGAGGTCAGGATTTTGGAAATTTAATCCATGGACATTTATCGTGAGTTATGACAGGAGTGTTGTAAAAACTTATATGACACACAGGAGTGCTGTAAAGACACACATGATACAATCTTAAAGCAATAAATAAGAGTAATAAGTAATATAATCTAATGATATGAGCATTATGCTGGGGGATTTTTAAGGAGGACAGAAGGAAAATGATCTGGAAGTGTCAACTAGGAGAAAGAAGGACAGACAACCTTTCTACGTCTAGGTCCAGCAACAGAAGAGGTACGAGAAACAAGCCAGCAACCCCTTGAGAGCATGTATGCCCTAAATTTGTTACTGATATTTTTATTTCAACAGATATTTATTGGAATGCCAACTACCTTCAGGTCAATAAATGAGGACTTCTTAAATAAGGGCTTTAGTATCTTTTGAGCCTGCCATTGATTTTAATGTTTCACGCCTTTCATATGTATTGGAATCCAGCGTGTTTTAGAGAAGATGGGCACTCACATGTCTATGTTCTAGCCAATTTCCAACTCAGAAAACAATATTGTGCTTCCCTACATATCTTCCTGCTATTTCAATGGAAAAAAAACTGTTCTCTGCTTCCCCTCTGGCACTCAGCAGAAAGAGCGCTGCCTGCGTGTTTCCAGAGCAGGGGGCTCTAATCAAATGGTGCTTTATGTTGCCTCCTAATGGTGCCGCAGCCTCTTCAAAGTGCTTTCAGAGTCTGTAGAGGAAAAGTACCCAACAGACATAAAACCTGCTAGGAACTTAATCATGCACCCTAAGCAGCAGATCACTCAGATATAATAGGCTAGAGATTTCATTTAATTTTGTTTTGTTGGTCACATATAACCATCCCTGTACGCCCACGTGCTCTCTCTCCCAGACTTACAAATCGTGTTTTCTTGAATTTGTTCTCTTTTTCAATTCAAACAATCCTAATGATTCTTCTTTGACAAGAGTCTTTCACTCCGACAGTTCAATTCAATTCATCCACATGCTTATTATGAGCAAGATCTCAGGTCCTAGTGGGAAAATGAATGAAAAGATGAATGAATTCTGGTCCCTGCAGGCCAAAGCCTTGCTGTTGAAGAAGGAAGTTTGGCTCACATCGCTTCCCTAATCTTTTGGCTAAGTGAGAACAGAATATTGTCTCAAGCTTCCTCACATCAACAATCCCCTGGGATAGTGCCTGGAAATAGGGATTATTAAGAGGCACCTCAGATGCTTCTTGTGCACATTAAGCCATCCTAATAATACATCTGTATTTCTCATCTGGATCTTCCCTTTATTAAGGGCTAAGGGATTCTATATTCCCCAATTTCTTCCTGTTTCAATGTTTTAGCATGTATATACTAAAACACATTTCAGTTCATGTAACTACTTTGCCAAAGTTCTATTTCTCCCTTTGTTTATTCTAAAATAAACTTTGCAGTCTTTAGCTAGGAATACAAAGTATTCTAAAATCTGCCTGCAACCCATCCTCTGACTGTATGTGGGGACACAGTCCTCTTTCATGGAATAAACAGTTTGTTGGAGTTAGAGACCTCATTCCAAATCACAGTTATTCCTATGAATCAGTCTTGGTGGTGTGTTGTGTGGTATAATAACATGAGTTCAAAGCAATGATTGAGCAAACTTCAACATTCTCATCTGTAAACTGGGACAACTACAGGCCACCTCGTAAAAAATGTGAATGTAAATAAGATAATGTAAACCTTTGTTTCAGTTCCTGGCACTTAGTAAGCATTAAAAAATAATAATAGCTATGATTACCATATCATTCTGCTTATTCTATTTCTTTATGTTCCAGACACGTGGACTACTAGTGACCCAGAGGTTCATGCTTATTCCCATCTTGGGAATCATATGTAATCAAGTGTACATCAACTGTAAATGGGGTCTCTCCCTACCCTCTATCAAAGTCAACTGCTCTTTGTAAGCTGAGCTCAAATGCCCTCCCTTGGAGGGCTTCCCAGACCATCTCACAGCCAAGGATGATCACCGTTCCCTCCTCTATGCACAGTTGTTTCTTTCCTACTTGGCAATGATCACATATTTGTATGCAATGAAATTGCTATTATAAAAATGTGATTTGCCTTCTTTTCCTTCAAACTATTTATAATAACATGCAATTATTTTATCTTGTGTATGTTCTTAATGCTTCACCCCACTGCCATCTTCCAGACTATTTCCTCCATGAGAGTAGGGATCACCAGCTCTTGTACTCGCCACTGTGAGATCCATATCCTGACTGAGTGCCTGTTACATAATTACATCTGGCACTCAATAGATATTTGATTAATAAATTTCATATTTTAAGGCAGGAATCATGTCGTATTTTGTATCCCTTACAAAACTACCACAGAGTAAAGTATGTGACAAGCAAATTTACTTCTGCTGATGAATGCCTACTCCAGTATAGAACAGAAATGCCAAAGAAAAAAATCTGCAGTTAACAAGACAGTTGTTTCACTAGAGACACTGTATTAGTTTCCTAGGGATGATATAACAAAATTCCACAATTGGGTGGCTTAAACAACAGAAATTTATTGATACAGTTCTGCAGGCTAGAAGCCTAAAATCAAAATGTTGGCAGGGTCGGTTCCTTCTGAGGGCTGTGAGAGAAAATTCTGTTCCATGTCCCTCCTGCAGCTTCTGTTGATGATAAGGATTGGCATCCTTGGCATGTAGAAGCATCACCCTGACCTCTGCCTTCTTCTTCATAAGACATTTTCCCTCTATAAACATCTATGACCAAATTTCCCCTTTTCATAGGGACTCTAGTCATATTGGATTACGGTCCACTCTAATGGCCTCATGATTTCCTCTGTAAAGACCCCCTCTCCAAAGAAGGTCACATCTGAGGTACTGGGGCTTAGGACTTCAATATATAAAATTTGGGGAAACATATTCAGCCTAGAACAGGCACATATAAATTGGGCTGGAGCATAGAAGTAACACATTTCTAGACTTAGTCCCCCCAAAAAAGACTTGAGGTGGCTTATAAAAGATTCACAAAGTACAACAGAATGAAAAATAAACAAGAATATAGAGAAGATGTACTAAATAAGCATACTTCCCTAACATGTTATGGGCCATAAAATGGTTAAACAATAACAATTCTAAGCTGTTTCAGCCAAAGGAAGATATTCTATGCACATTTCCGTCCAATGCAAGGAAATTTTTCAGTTGAGATCTCCATGAATAATACACTCTTTTTGGAAGAGAAGTGCATTTTAAATGGTGCAGGCAGTGGTCAGCACACACAGGGAGAAACAGAGACAGAAGGAGAAATAGAGGGACACTGCACATATACACCTGGATATGTACAGTGAATTCTGAATACTAAGGATGTACATATATATGGTTAATTTCTTTTCAGTACAAAGAATCATCTGAATGCAGAAGAACAGAATATGAAGACATATAGAAGAGGATTTGCAGATTTTAGGCCATGCAAAAGAGAAGAATTCTTTAATTGTATTTCAAAGTCCTCAGTTATAGAACTCCTCCATATTTTGGGCTGGGACAACCTTACCTTACTCTTGTTGTCAAAACTTGAGAACCCAGAATGTACAAACCCACAGCTATAATAGTGATGATGATGATGATTTTGGAGGTGTCCTATCTGCTGAAATATGAACTAGCACAAACATCTGTTCCACTTGCTTATTAATCCAAATTATTTTCCTGTGTGCAGAGTTTTAATTGAATGATAGAGTTGATCTGGGATGACAAAGTCCAGTCTTTTTGTCAGTAGCTTACTCCATGTTTATGTAAAGTCAATAATGAAAATGGAAAGGGAAAAAAAGTGTTCATGACCTGAATTCTCTTCAATTGAAAGGAGGTACAGAAAGAAACAAAAAAATGAGAAAACTACTCTGCTCTCTTAAGGATCTTGGATTCATACCTCTAAAGAAGTTATGCTTCCTCTCTTCCCTGCTTCTCATTTCACCCCATTATATAGCACCATGTTCCCCTGGGGCTTCTGAATGAAGGGCATGACTCAGCTGTGTTATGTATCTATGATAGTAAATACACTGGTCTTGCAATGCCCAGGCTGCTTTCTAGTGAAAGTAAGACATCCAGATGCTTAGGCTTGACAAAAAGTAGTAATAATAAAGGCAGACTTCTCTTCTACTGAGTTACTCGGCTTGGCTGTAAAAATTGTCTGAAATACTTCCCACTTATGCCTAAATACAAAGCACACTAATGACTGCATGTACACCATAGATAATTTTATTTTATATTTTATTCTGTAACCAAACTGAATATTATCATATATATCTAGTGTGTTGCTTACTTAACATTTCATTTATTTTCAACTGCCCATGTAAACCATTTATCACAATCCCAGACACATAGCAAATAAGCAATAACTGTTAGTTATTATTACATTATTATTTCTTTTATTTAAAAAAATTTTTATCCTTACGATGTGTTGTTTTATTTACTCAGAGATGATTCCAGAATTTTTACAGCAGCTGTTGCAGCTTGTTAAGAAAAGTAATTAAGAATGAAAGTACTATGAATAATTTTGTAGCAGTTTAAATAATTTTAAAAGCTAAATAGTTACAAAGTAAGAGGAATTTACATTGTTCTGTTATCATTTCTTTTAAACCACAGCTCTTGATTCCTGGTCTAGTGTTCTTTCTATTAAACAGCAAAATCCAGTTGAATTATATATGAATAATACATGATAACAAGAAAATAAATGTGCCTAGTATCCAGATAGAAACACAGATGGAATTGGGCAGCTTTCCCAAGATCAGGAAGAAGAATATCTAAGAGACACAGGAATGATCATCTAAACAGAAGCTAAGCTATAGATGGATATTTTGGCAATCCATGGCAGGAACCCTGGTTCTTCCGGAATCTGAAACTATGTTGCAATTCTCACTCTGTCCTTGTCCAGAGACTAAATCTGTTCCCTCACTATTAGCAGTAGCTGGAAAATCCCTACAACACTGTAAAAACTAAATAAATTTTTTTTTTTTTATGGGCAGAAGGGTAAAGGATTATTTTTATAGAAAAACTCCTGGTTTCCACTTCATATCAATTTTCTTGTGACTGGGCTTTCCAAAGAGGGCCCTCCTAACTGGCTTGCCACTTAGGGATAAGCCATTCCCCTATTCATTTAGGTTTGAGATCTGGAAGCATTCCTTAACCTATCAATTCAGCTAGGACAAAGGTGGAGTTTTAAAATCTAATTTGTACTATAACACATTTTTAAAGGAGAATTAAAAAAAAAAACTGGAGCAAAAAGACATAAAGAAAAAAATTCTAATCAAAATTCAAACTCCACAATGTGTTTCGAATGGTTGGCATAATTTTTCATTCTTTCTGGAGAATGTCACCTTGAAACCCTCACTATCAGGTTTTCGTCACCCTCCCCCCCCCACCCCCAACTCCCTCCTCTCCTTTGATTTACTTGCTGTGAAGGGGAAGAGCTGGAACAGAAGAACAGATCAAGTTCCTCATTGGAACAAGAAACAACAAACTGAATTACAAAACCTGCATTAATATCACTGCATTAATATCACTTCATATAATCATGTCAGAGTCACAGGTGGATGAGCCAATTCTGAGGAACAGCTTGATTTTCCTGCCACTTCTGAAGGGTAAAGAGGTCTTTCTCCTCCAAAGCCATTCTAGCTAGTAAACTTATATCAAAAAAAAGAATTTTTTTGCATATTATTGGCCAGTGGCTCAAAATACGTCTTGTTTAGTTCAGCTCTTGGCAGAAGAAAACGTGGAAATTCATAAAGAGTTTCTTAACCGAGATATAGTACATATTGGAAATGGACAGTCATAGTATAGACATTTCTGAAGAAAATTACAAAGTATTCTAGTGCAAGAGGGCATTGAGTACCCCAATATAAATCAGAAGAGTGTGAAATAGCTCGCAAACAACCTCTCCTAAGCCCTCAAATGGTTGCTTAACGAGTTACTGCTCCAACAACAACAAAATCCTTATAAACCTAAATAACTTGCATTAGAGATATCGTTGGCAAGAGATCCTTGCCTGATACCCACTGGACTTGAGATAAAATCCAAAATCCTGAACCAATAAATGAGAAGTGTTAAATTAATTAAAATAGGAAACCATTAGATGGTGTGGCCCTAATGCCATTGTGACCCATGTAATCAAACCCAAATCTAACCCTATAAATGCCTTAATGTTATGAAATCCAAATGCTAAGCACAACCAATCACAAACAGGAAACAAGGCTTTAAACTATACCCAATCAATAATTTTCTTACTTTTCTCCCGCTTTTTCTCTAGAAAACCTCTCCTGTGTTCCTGTCAGTGGAGCATTCCTAACCACTTCTGGCTTGATGTTGCCAAATTCCATTCGATTTTTACTCTTAAAATTTTTAATATACCTGAGTTTATCTTTTAATGGTTCTGGTTTCAGAATGCGGAACCAAAGGAGACTCCCTCCAACCTCCCCCAACACCCCCAGGAGCAAGAAGCAACCAAGCAAATGTGCCTGCTGAGCCCTTGAATTCCCTGCTTTCTCGATGCCTCTGGAGATGGTGGGTACATCCCTCTTGGATCCTAGCTCTGCAGCTTTTACATTATTAGCTTCCAGAATTTATTTGTGCATTTCTTTTTCCAGAAACTGGCCAGAGTCAGACTGGGTTTGACCTACTGGACTGGGTCTGGGGTTGGACTGGGCCTGACTTAAGCCTCGGGTAAATAAAATTTTGTCCTAAGGCTGAACAAGCAAGTTAACCTTACCAACAAATATTTTGAATTCAGTGACCACAGTGGAGAAATTTTAACTTAGATAAGCTTATCTATATATGAGGTATCCTAGAGAAAAAGAGATCTCAGCCAAGCACTCACCATAAACGGTATAGGAAAAATTATTTTTCCTCTGCTACAGTTCCTGGTGACCAAGATGAGACCTGCTGGGACATCCCACTCGTTCCAGAGCCTGCAAATGGGATCCTGGGCAAAATGGCAGAAGCCAGCAAAGGGTGAGAATTCCTACCAAAGTCAGTTCTCTCAGATCTCTATCTGTGGTGTTTGGTAGAGAGAGGAAGGTAAATTTCATGTTGTTCCTTCCTTTCCAAATTCAGATTGCCAGGCAAAAAAAAAAAAAGTAAGAATTAGATCTTTGACTTGTGACTCATGAATTTGCTTTCAGGTACTCGTTGGTTGTCAACGCTTTCTCTCCCAGGAACAGCTATTACCTTCTTGTCTGTTTTGTTTTGTGTCCTGAGAACTTGGCTTGACAATTGTCAGGTTGTGGACCCCTAAAATATGACTAGAGATAAATGTGGGTTACATCCTATTAGTGGCTAGATATGGCTGAACAGAAATATGCATTGTACCATATTTGCAGTTAGGGTCCTACCACTCACTATTGCCAACTCTCAGGATAATTGTCTAAGCCATTTTTTCCTTTGGCTATCTGTGCCAGTGGCTCTGGATATTGAGAGGATAGTATCTTTTGCATCCCTTTAGACCATTGGGAATTAGGAGGACATTGAAAAAGGTGATTAGAGGGCTAAAGGCACCTGAAGCACTTAAGTTGGTGACAATCTTTCTTCCAATGTCCTGGCTCTTCGCAATAATAGCAGAAATTAGGAGGGCTTTGGTTTTGTTTGGGAACCTTCATTAGCTGGAGTTGAAAATTAAGAATTTTAGCAGTCTTTCTTTTAGATGACTCATCTAGGGTGCGAGTGAGCTGATTTGCCAAATTAACTAAATCTGGAGTGGACATAGTTTCTCATTCCACTCTGGTCCTTTTAACTGAAAAAGAAAGACACCAGTTCAAAATGTTAACAAGCATAGAGTTAAAGGCTACCCAAGTAGATTCAACATCTGAAGGAAGATGAGAATTTTCTTTGAAAAAAATCTGAAGTTGATTATAATAGCCATGAAAAGGTTCATCAGATTTTTGTGTGCTAGCCTGAATTTTGTTCCAATCAATAGGCCTAAGAAAAGCTACTGTAAGTGCTGGGTAGAGTTCTACAGCGAGTGTTCTAGACTCTTGCCAAAAGTTAGGAGTTTGTTTTTTAAATCTCTTTCAGGAAGTTCCCATTGGGCAAGTTTTATCCAATGTTTGGCCTGACTCTCACCAACAAGCATGTAAACTAACACATATAGATCTGAAAAACCAGGTTGGGAAGTTTGATAACTATGTTGAATTCTTCAGCAAACCTATGGGGTGGGGGCGATCCTTAGTTACTTTAGGAAACTCTTTAACTGTGGCTCACAATTTGGCCTTAGTCCAGGGAACATAAAAAACTTGAGGTTTGTTTGTATCATCAGAAGACTTAACTTTAAAGGGACAGGTTCTGATAGGTTCAGAGGAGGAGAGAGTGCGGAAAGTTTTAGGAAAAAAGGGAAGTTTGGTGAGAGAACTGGAATGGAGAAGCAGAGGTTATAGGGGAGGTAGAGGCAGTGCAGAACAGAAGGAGAAATATGGTGCTGGAGGTGGGGCCTGATCACAAGGATGACTCCCACGTATCTGGATAAAAAGACTTGGGTGGTGGGGGGAGGGAAAGAGCAGTCTCAGAAGCCATTTTGTCTTTCTTTAATTGTTTGTTTGCCTCAGTTATTTAAAAATTGTATTTTTCAGTGAAGAAATTTTAGACTTCTGATAACACTTGAAAGCCTCAAAATACCAATCGAAATAAGTATCCCATTCAGTTTTGACAATTTTAAAGCCACGGCTGTCCAATTCAATTTTAAGAAAAGTAAATTTGGGGAGTTCAAAAAGTTCCCCATAATGGGCATCAGTGTTCTAAATTACTTTTGGTTAAGTAGGTCCATTTAGATAGAAATGTGCATGAGGAGGGACTGTGGTTTTAATTTATAAAATTAAAAACTGGGGTTTCTGAAAAGAGAGGGCATGCTCAAAACTTTTAGATAACTTGGATCCCATTTCTTAGAGGTTTTACTCTAGAGAAAAGCAAAGAAAAATCCTAAACAGCACAATTTCAATAGGTACAGGCTGGTTCCAAAGGAATCTGACCAAAGGCTTAGCAGCACATTTCCAATATGAACAGCCCAATTTCAAAAGAGTCAGGCCAAACTGCCAAATGAGTATTCACAAAAAAGACAAGGCCTTTAACAGAAAGGACAAAACCTTCAAAAAAAAAAAAGGGCAGGTGCCGTGAATAAAGCCTGGAAAGGTTTAAAATGCAAAAAGAGCACAGCTCCAGGGTCTGCAAGAAACCAGTGAGCTCAGTGGGCTCTGTGGGTACCAGCACCAAAGAATAACCAGCCAATAACCAGCCTCAGAGTTATTGGGGGGTCTTCTCTGGATCCCACTCTCTGACACCAAGTAATGTTGACCTACACAATAAAACAGCCAGTTATTTTACCAGCAAAATGAGTTTATTTGAGAACAGAAAAAAAAAAATGCAATTTGGGACATACAATTTATGGTGGTGAACCACAGGCAAGTCTGGAGGACAAAGGAGAGGAAAGTTCTTTTCTAGAAAAGGGAGAAGTGAAGGAGTTGTTATAAACAGAGAGTCCTATTATAGGAACTGGAAGTTTTCATTGGTTGAGCTGTGACAGTCTCTCATTGGCTGGTCTGTTTCCAAGCAAGGAGAAATTCTTTCTTCTTCCTGCTGGGCAGTAAAGTAGTAACCTTCTTCCTGTTGGAGACGTAAAGGTAAGTTTCTTCCTGTTGGGTCTGCAATTGAAGTTAAGTGGTAGGGCATGAGAGCTCCCCCTTCTGGCCTCCCAACTCCATTTTAAATGAGGTTTCTGTTTATTAATTTTCCTAAAGAAAATTGAAGATAATGTAGTTGGATGGATAGGTCAGCTTCATTGTCATTTAGGTTGCAACCCATTCTTTGAGGAATTAAAAACAACAGTATTTTTCTAACAGATCAAGTCTTTACAAGAACAGAAATGCAGCTCTAGAAACAATTAAAAGCTCACCTATCTTTTTACCAATCCCCAAACCTCCCCTATTCATCTCAAAAGACTTTTAAGTATTGTAAAATTCTGGATTTAGGATCAAAAGTCCTTCTTGAAGAAACTTGCATTCATTCCCTGTATCTTCAAGACATAAATGTTCTACCTGGTCTTCTCTAGGAACTGAGGGCCATCTCTTTGAAACAGAAACTTCAGAGAGGTAATTCTTATCAGAGGAAAAAGAAAAAAGAAAAGGAAAGGAAAGAAAAAAAGGGGAAAGGCTATTTGGAAACTAAGCAAATGAAAAAATGGAAAATCTTAACACTCTCCACAAATATTAATAAAAAGTTTGTGCCATTTGAGCTGATAAACTTAACTTATGTATCTACCAGAAACACAATTTGGATCCAACCACTCTTTCCTAAACTTGTGGGTTTTGTATTATTATACTATTACCAAAAAACTGGCTTTGCCTCCTGGTGGGTGTCAGCCAAATTGCACAACCAAGTCAAAGATCGGGAGAAGGAAGGATGTATTACTTGCAGCAAGTAAGGAGTGTGCTGGGGATCTTTCCCACAGCAGTGTCTCCCTGGACAGCAAAATTGGGGAAGTTTTAAGCTAAGTGTACATACATACTCATGAGGGGGTTTGAGCAGAGGAGAATTCAGTATAGAATTAGGGCAAAGTTCGACAGAGTCCAAGCTCTAGTTGATTGAATTCAGAAAGGGTCAACATCATCATTCCTTAGGTTCCACCTGATCTGGTGGTTGAGTGCTCAAGGGGGTCCAAATTCTGCGAAACAGCTCAAAAATGTTCTTCAGGTTAATCTTTACCATTGTGGAACTGGGAGTCTTTACAACTGATTTATTATCTTTGTTATTGTTACTTCTCTTGCCTGATAAAAGTCATCTGTTCCTGAGTTATTTTGTTCTTTTAAGATCATTAATTACCAAGACCTGTTCAAGAGCAAGCATTGTGGCCAGGCTTAGATCACAACATAGCTTAGGCCAAAAAACAGCTTTTCTTATGTCAAGAAACCCATGTCTGGTTTTCTTTCTCCAGGGACCCCTACCCTATCTGCTTCTTGGTAAAATTTTAGAACCATAAGTTCTCTGTTTTTGTCTCTCTGTATGTTTATGTATGTCTATGTATGTATCAGTGTGTGATAGTTTTCTACTTCCAATGGTATTGACAAAGTTAATTTTTAAAGAATTCTATTTAGTTGGCTTAAAGACAAAGCATTTCTATACATCAGGTATACTCTCAGAAATATAGAAACTAATCCAAATGCTTTTCAGAATTAAAGACCATTCCTACACTTGAGTTAGTCTAATGTGGAAGAAAATCTCTCAATAGTGATTTCATGTCCTTTATGCTGTAACAGATGTGTAGATGGAGTACTATGGCAACACAGAAGATGAAAACATCTTCTTGGCAAAATCCAGAAAAAGTGAACTGCAGAGGTGATATTTGAGAAAAACCTTAATATACAACTAGAACATTTCCAGAAAGTTAAGTGGTAATGGGCATTTGAGGCACGAGACAGATTTTATAAAAGCCTAATGCCACAAAACAGACAAGAATGTTTCAGAAACCATTTGAAATTTTATGTAACAAGTTTTTATGATAGATGATGGGATTAGAGAATGGGGGAGTAGAGCTGAAGGAGAGATGAGGTTGAAGAGCTTAAATATTCAGGATTCAATGTTGCAAGTAAAATAAACCAAAATTAGTTTAAGCAAAAAGGAGAATGGACAAAGGGGTAGGGGTTTATTACAAGGACACAAGAGTATCTCATAGAACCCAAGGGTAGGAATGACACTGGGTGTCAAGAAACCCTGGAATCAAGATCTTGAAGGTCAGGAATTAAGGGAGTACTCCATTTCTAACACTATCTCTGCTCCTCTCTGGACACATGCTTTATTATACTTTCTAGTTAATCCCAGTTCTCTGTGAATGTATCCATGTGGTAGGCAGAAGCTGACCGGTCACATATGTAACACTTCCAGCCACTTCAAACTCCAATTCATTACCTCAGCAAAGAAGACCGTCCGCTAAATGGAATCAGATATCTTTTCTTCATTCAACTAACTGTACCCAGAGGCATGAGGTTTTCAAGGTAGATGTCCACTACAAGAATAGATTTGTATAAGGTCCTGGGAAAATGTGCATATCCTGATGAAAACAATTCAACTTTATTTTGAAGGGAAAAAAAGAGTAAAGGCAAAGATTTTCAAGCAAGAGTCAGATATGATTGCATTTATTTTTTAGGAGGACCCTAGTGGTGGTTGGGTATGACTAAAAGAGAGAAGAGCAACCAGGTTTACTTTGTTTACTATTGTATCTGCTGTACCTGGCATAGTTCCTGATGCATAGGAGACTCAATAGATATTTCATTGGCAAATGGACAAAGAATGCCTTAGGCTTTTATCCTGAACAACAATGGAGAATGGTGTCATTTATTCATATAGGGCAGACAGGGAAGTCTGGGTGGAGGTGGGGGTGATGCTGGAGAGTGGACAGTAAATGTGTTGGGGGTGGTAGTGAAGTGACTTTTATTTATCAACTTGACTGGATTAAAGGATGCCCAGAGAGCTGGTAGAACATTATTTCTGGGTGTATCTGTGAGGGTGTCTCTGGAAGAGATTAGCATCTGATTCAGTAAACTGAGTAAAGAAGATTCACCCTTACCAACGTGATTGGGGTCCTAACAGGATAAACAGGTGAAGGAAAGACGAGTTTCCTCTCTCTCTTCTTGAGCTGGGTCGTTCATCTTTTCCTGCACTCAGACATCAGAGGAAGTGGTTCTTGGGCCTTCAGACTTGAAGACTTATACGAGAGACACACCCCTACCACGCCTCTTCTTGGGCCTTCGGTCGAGGACTGAATTATACCAGCAGCTCTCCTAGCTCTCCAGCTTTCAGACAGTAGACTGTGGGACTTCTTGGCCTCCATAACCATGTGAGTCAATTCCTATAATAAATCTTCTCTTTTGTATATCTCTATATAGCCTATCAGTTCTGTTTCTCTGTAGAACCCTGACTAATACTGGTGGACCTGATAGACTCTCAGGTGGAGATTTCAATTAAGCAATTGGGTGTTTAATTCTGGATCCCAGCAGTGAAGTCTAGGCTGACGAAAAACATGAAGAAATGGAGGATTCTATCAAGATCAGTGATATTAGTGACAGTGACTTCTGTGACAAATCTATTGGATTAAAAAAAATAGAAGTTTATTTTTCACATCTATAAAATCCAATGGGCATTCTTGATTGCTGGTTACTCCTCCAAGTAACGATTCAGAAATGGATGCTCTTTCCATCTTGAGGCAATACCATCCCCTAGAGCCTCTGATATCTCTGCTAGATCTTGTGTATTCAGCCAAATGATTGAAGTGAAGAGAGAGAAGAATATGTAGGAAGTATTTAAAGGCTAGACTTGGCAGTGGTATATATCACTTCCTCCTATATTTTATTAACTCTTACGCAGTAATGTGGGCCTACCTAACTTCAAGGGAGACTGAGAACTTCTGGCCTCGCTGTTTGCCTAGGAAACAGGAAATGTGTTTGGTGAGCAGTTTCTACCAGAGCATGGACCATACTTCGAGTTTGAAATCACCTCAAGAGATGCTATAGAAAGAAGAGAGCACAGGGCCAAAGGCAGAGCCTTGAGATAGTCCAACATTTAAAGGGCTGATAAAGGAGGAGCTGGCAAAGGAGACTGAGAAGGAATGCCAGTTTGAGAGAAGTGATGTCATCTGGTCTGGAAGAGAAAGTGTTAATTGGGGAACTAGCATTTCACTTTACTAAACTCTTTGAGGATCTGTATTGTAACATTTAAAAAATTGTTTCAAATATCCTTAAGGACGGGTTTTATATAGAAAAAAAAACTATTCAGAATTTTACTTTAATTTTTATAATCTATATTTGGTTGATTGAAGTTTGAAATTTAAAAAAGAACTTGTTCTTTCTTACTTTAATTTCAGCATATATATCTTATTCAATTAATAAATCAAATAAATTTTAACAATAAACCTGGGACCTTTTATAATTTTAGTCTTATTTTACACAGTTAATTAAATACCGTCAAACATTTTAAACAGCATTTATACATTTAATGTATTCTGTTAATTTTTAGGCAATTCAATCACCTGACAAACCTTATCAAGTCCTTAAAATTAATTCTTATAAGTCTAAAAAAATTTAATTTATAATTATGGGGAATATTAACTTCTTTTATGTATTTCAGTAAAACTGCATATAAATATAGTAAGTAATTTCAATTTAAAACCCAAAAGATTAACTGAATTACTCAATTATATAGCTTATATTAGAATCAAGTCTAATCGAATAGGACAGATTCTCTTAAATATCACAAAGCACAGTTTTGAAATAATAATTAATGGAATAATAAATAATTAATTTGATTACCTAAACATTTCTATGTTTAAATCTAAATATTCTAGAGGTAAAAATATGCTTTCTCACAAAGGAAATATTGGTGCCATTGCAAAGAGTCTTCAAGGATACTCTCCTACATGTTTGGCATATTTACCTGAGATACTGACCAGAGATACTGTGCCTATGATGCCCTATTTGTAGCCACTATATCAATTCACTTAATAGTCTTGTAGGTCTAATAACCAACAGAGATTACATGCTTGGGTTTAGATTTGACTTAATTTTTCTTCTCACAAGACTCTGCAACCTCACTCAGGTGGTTATATCACTGGGTTTAATTTTCTTTTGGTTCTTACGTTATTTAAAATTCTTCCTACATAGGTCTAAAGAACTCTGATCTTAATGGAAACCTACACTTTGGTCAGGTTTTTCTCATTTGGTAGAAACAGATTTCCGTATGGGTGTAGATAACTCATGGCTATACAGTGCCAAGGTGCAGTCCATTCCACTAATAAAAGAGAGGGAGGGAGAGAGAGAGAGAGACAGAGAGACAGAGAGAGACAGGGAGAGAGAGAGAAATAGAGAGAGAGAGAAAATGAGGAGCAAAGAGAATTGACCACTGTCTTGGTAACTTTGAGAAGAGCCTTTTCTGTGGAGTTGGCAGAGACTATAAAAGGGGTAAAACTGAACAATTTACCTATAATTGTGTATGGGAGCACCTGAGGTAGATTTAAAATCAAATATGTCTGATTTCAAAGCCATGACTTTGAAAATATGTACTTTGGCATATTTGTATGTGTGAATGTTTGTGTCTTTTCAATAATATTTTTTGTTAATATTTTCGAAGTGAATACTCTCAGTGAATCTAAGATACCATATTTTAAAAACTAAATTTTTGTTAATGTATTGTTTTGGTTATATTTGGGGCCTTTTAGCATCCTTTAGTTTTAGAATTGCCATCTAGTTTTTTTTGTTCTTTTTTTTTAATGGTGGTAAGAATATTTAATATATCTGACCTTTTAACAGATTTTTCAGTGTTCAAAACAATACTGCTACCTATTATGCACAATATTATCTGTAGACACAATGTTATGCAGCATATATCTAGAACTTATTCATCTTGCATAACTAAAATTTTTTTTTTTTTTTTTTTTAATTTATGGCTGCGTTGGGTCTTCGTTTCTGTGCGAGGGCTTCCTCCAGGCGCGGCAAGCGGGGCCACTCTTCATCGCAGTGCGCGGGCCTCTCACCATCGGGGCCTCCCCCGTTGCGGAGCACAGGCCCCAGACGCGCAGGCTCAGCAATTGTGGCTCACGGGCCCAGTTGCTCCGCGGCACGTGGGATCCTCCCAGACCAGGGCTCGAACCCGTGTCCCCTGCATTGGCAGGCAGACTCTCAACCACTGCGCCACCGGGGAAGCCCAACATAACTAAAATTTTATAGCCCTTCATTAGCAACTCCCTAGCAACCACCATGATATTCTATGCTTCTACAAGTTTGACTACTTTAGATACTTCATATAGGTTGAAGCATGCAGTATTTCCCTGCTGTGACTGCCTATTTCACTTAGCATAATGTCCTAAAGTTTCATCATTGTTGTCACATATTGCAGGATTCCCTTTTTTTTTAAGGCTGAATAGTATTCTATGTTATGTATACCTACTGTATTTAAAAAAAAAAATCCTTTCATTGGTTGATGGATATTTAGGTTGCTTCTACATCTTATCTTATGTGAATATGTTGCAATTAATATGGAAGTACTAATATCTCTTCGAGTCCTGCTTTCAATCCTTCTGGATAAATATCCAGAAGTGGGACGGCTGGATCATAAGGTAGTTCTTTTTAAATTTTTCAGGATCCTTCATGCTGTTTTCCATTGTGGCTGCACCATTTTGCACTCCCAACAATAGTGTAAATGATTTCCAATTATTTAAAAAACAAACAAAACCAAAACCCCAAAAAACAGAGTTTTTAGTTTCTAGCTTAAACAATGAAACATCCCACCAATCAACACTCCTCCCCTCTCCCAATAAAATTACATTTAATTGAATCTTTAGTTTACCATTCTCCATATTTTCTCAAGAACTCTGAGGAAGATATTTCTTTAGACACTTGCTAATTTAATTCTCTTTAGTCTAAGTCTTAATAATGTATTTTTTCTCAGAATTCCCCTTACAGACCTTCAAAACTGTGACCTTTGCCAATAGTTATTACTAATGAGCTTCTGGCTGAGCTCTTACTTTTATATTCCAAACAAATCTCAACAATTTTCACTTTATCCTATCCAAATCACACTCACCTTGCTTCTTACCAAACTAAAATCACCAGCATTCTGTGATTATTCTGCTGTGTGTGGAATAAAATGGCCCTTTCTATTTCATCAGACTGGAGAATACTTTTTCATTTTTCAAGTTCTTTAAGGGCCACTCTTCCTTTTAAATGTTTATTCATAACAAAATTCCTGGTGCTACTTTCCAGGACAGATTTCAGCTTTTATTCAATATATTAAACTCTTATATGAATCAGATACACATAGAAAGTTTTGGTATGCTTAAGAATGAAAAAATCTATTTTTCACATCTATTCTTTAAAATATTATAAGGCTACTAAAAACAATAAAGGAAAAAATTTATGTACTACTATGAAAGCCTGCATTATTGAGTAAAATAAACATATTATAAAGTTATAGGCATAAGTACAAAAAAATTCCTACAAAAACACCGAAAGAAAAAGTCAGAATACCCAACAGAAAATTGGACAAAACACTTGAACAGTCACTTCAAAGAACACAAGTGGGGCAACAAACTTAGGAGAAGCTGTTCTATTTTATTAGCTGTCAGGGAAATACAATTTAGTTGGCAAGCATATGGAGGAATTAGAATTTCACATACACTGCTGGTAAGAGTGACTTCTAGATATATATCCACAGAAATAAATACATATAATCGCCAAATGTTTGTAGAAGCACAGTTTCTAACAGCTAAGAACTGGAGATGATCTAGATGTCTATCAAGAGGAAAATGGATAAATAGATAGTGGCATATTTGTACAATAGGTTAGTTCATAGCCCAGAGAATGAGTGAATGATTGCTACATGGAAAAAATATGGCCCAGTAGTATGCTGAAACCTGCTCCTACCAGCTTAAAAGAGGCAATTATGGGGGACTTCTTTGGTGGCGCAGCGGTTAAGAGTCCACCTGCCAATGCAGGGGACACGGGTTCGATTCCAGGTCCAGGAAGATACCACATGCCGCAGAGCAACTAAGCCCGTGCACCACAACCCCTGAAGCCTGCGTGCTCTAGGGCCCGCGAGCCACAACTACTGAGACCGTGCCCTGAAAATACTGAAACCCACGTGCCTAGAGCCTGTGCTCCACAACAAGAGAAGCCATTGCAATGAGAAGCCCATGCAGCACAACGAAGAGTAGCCCCCACTCGCTGCAACTAGAGAAAAGCCCGTGCGCAGCAACAAAGACCGAATGCAACCCCCAAAAATGCAATTACGGGCATCTCCTTCCAAATCACATACATCACGTTGTTAGCTTTAAATCTACCATGGTGGGTGTATTTGCATCATGGAAATTAAGAGATGCCACAGATCAGGGCTTTTCCCTCCCTTGCCAGAGCTGATTTACTAGTACACCACTGAAAGTATCTCACAAATGTAATTCTGAGTGAAAGATGTAGAACACAAAAGTAAATATACTATATAATTCTATTTATAGAAATTGCAAAACTAAACGTTGGTGTTAGAATTCAGGACAGAATAGTGGATATTATTCAATGTGAGGAGTAGAGATGTAAAGGGGATTGAGGAGGGCATCTGGAGTTCCTAGTAAAGTTCTGTTTCTTGATCCTGATGCTGAATTACCATTGTTTGCACCTCGTAAAAATTCATGAAGCTGTACGATTATGATTTGTGTACTTTTCTGTAAGTATGTACACATCAATTAAAAGCTTTTTTAAATAAAAAAATAAATAAATGCATAGCATGATATCATTTTGTATTTTTACAGGTATTGTGTATATGCATCGAAAAACGTCAGGAAGGATTAATACTAAAATGTTTACAATACTTACCTCTGGAGGGTGATATGGTGTAGGAAAGGAAAGAAGGGTGTAAAAGATTACTTTGAGCTTCTTATTTCCTATACTTCTATATACATTTCTTAAAAAGATTAACATGCTTCTTTTTAGTAATAAAATTTAACCGAAACCCCCTATATTTTTTCTTAAAACATGTCCTTTTACAATCCCATTCTATCATTTGATTGAAAAGCTAAATATTCTATTTCTCAAAATTTCGAAGCAAAGAAACTTGTCTGCAAAGATTCCCCTAGTTTAGGAGAATGAGAATTAATTAGTTTAAAAGAGTGGAATTTAGAGGAATCATTAAGAAATATTCTCATTTACCTATACACCTATCTTTTTGTTTAAATCAATTTTTGTGATTTATAATTTATATACAATGAAATGCACAGATTTTCAATGTATAGTGAAAAGAGTTTTACAAATGTATATGTTCATATAACCACCCTCCAACTTTAAAAGATTGAAAATTTTAAAAAGATAGAAAATCACTTGGAGAAGAGAGTTCTTGTCTTTCCAAGCTACGTTATTTAATGTGTAATTTAAAGTTCAAGGGTTCTGTGTTTACAGGTTAAGTAGAAGTCATGGAGTTCTGTTTCTGTTTTTGTTTTTTTGTTCAAGAAATGTTTATTAAAGGTTTTTTTAAATTAATTTTTATTGGAGTATAGTTGATTTACAATGTTGTGTTAGTTTCTGCTCTACAGCAAGGTGAATTAGTTATACATATACATATATCCACTCTTTTTTAGATTCTTTTCCCATATAGGTCATTACAGAGTATTGAGTAGAGTCCACTGTGCAATACAGTAAGTTCTTATTAGTTTTCTATTTTATATATAGCAGTGTGTATATGTCAATCCCAATCTCCCAATTTATCCCCCCCTCCCCCCTTGGTAGCCCTAAGTTTGTTTTCAACATCTGTGACTCTATTTCTGTTTTGTAAATAAGTTCACTTGTAACATTTTTATAGATTCCACATATAAGCGATATCATATGATATTTGTCTTTGTCTGTCTAACATACTTCACTCAGTATGACAATCTCTAGGTCCATCCATGTTGCTGCAAATGGCATTATTTTGTTCTTTTTTGTGGCTAAGTAATATCCCACTGTATATATGTACCACATCTTCTTTATCCATTCCTCTGTTGATAGACATTTAGGTTGCTTCCATGTCCTGGCTATTGTAAATAGTGTTGCAATGACCATTGGGGTACATGTATCTTTTCAAATTATGGTTTTCTCTGGATATGTGCCCAGGAGTGGGATTGCTGGATCATATGGTAGTTCTATTTTTAGGTTTTTAAGGAACCTCCATACTGTTCTCCATAGTGGCTGTACCAATTTACATTCCCACCAACAGTGTAGGAGGGTTCCCTTTTCTCCACACCCTCTCCAGCATTTATCGTTTATAGATTTTTTGATGGCAGCCATTCTGACCAGTGTGAGGTGATACCTCATTGTAGTTTTGATTTGCATTTCTCTAATAGTTAGTGTTTCTCTAATAGTAAAGATGTTAGAGCATCTTTTCATGTGCCTCTTGGCCATCTGTATGTCTTCTTTGGAGAAATGTCTATTTAGATCTTCTGCCCATTTTTAATTAGGTTGTTTTTTTTTGATATTGAGCTGCATGAGCTGTTTGTATATTTTGGAGATTAATCCCTTGTCGGTCGCTTCATTTGCAAATATTTTCTCCCATTCTGTGGGTTGCCTTTTTGTTTTGTTTATGGTTTCCTTTGTCATGGAGCTTTAAAGTATTTTTATTTCTTTAGAACATTAAAGTATTTTTAAAAAGTAAATATGTGTTAGAGCCTGGGGATAAAGGAGCTAAAATAATTTTAATTGTTTTCTTTCAAACAGATTCCAGAGATGAGTGTAATACTTTTTGATTTAGTTCATGTCTGTACAAAGACAGATTTATCTTGTCCTTATCGCCATATTGACTGATCTAATCACTTTCAGTTTATGAAAGAAATATTAGTATTATGCATAGAGTATCTCATTTTACTCTTTGGAATATATTTCTTTACTGTTCTCATAAGAATAGTTTTTTCTTAAGCGTAGGTTAGCGTAATGATAGTGTATTGGTTTCAAACACAGGAGATTTCTAAGTACATATATAACATTTACTTAAAATAATCTGATCAAATAAGATAATGATTTTACATGATTTTTTTGAAATACGTAACGACAGCATCTCTTATTCACTCACAGTGATCTAAGTGCCAGGCTTGTCTGCTAACCTTTTTTAACCACCGTGTGCAACAGGAACTTGTATTATTACTATTTTATAGATGAGTAAACTGAAGGTTAGCAAGACTAAGGAAATTGCATTAGAGTACACGACAGGGAGGTTAATGGAGGATGTTGCCAGAAAGAATCCAAAATCGAGATAGCCTGCAGTGCTTTGTTAAGGAATTTAGAATCGCTATATAGTGCACTGGATTCCACTTAAGATTTCTGAGTTGGGAAGTTAAAAACAGAGTAGAGACCTTGGAAAATTAATCTGACAATATTGTTCTGTTTGAGCTCTCAAGCTTCCTTCCACCTGAGTTCACAGGAATATTGCAAGATTTCTTGGTCAAGACTGTTTTAAATCATTTCAACCTAACAAGGTTGGATTATACACATTCTCTCCAAGGCTGGTTAGCCAGCACAACTATTTTGTACTGATTTATATATATTCAGTTCTAGCCAGTCATAGGTAGGGAATCATAATAGCTACTATTTATTGAGCATCTGCTTTTACCGAACCTTACAGTTCAGAGAGTCAGAAATCCCAGCTTAAGCAAAAAAAGATCTTATTATTTGGTGTTTCTGTGACCCAGCCCAGTACTTGGCCCTTGGTGATAATTTTAAGAAATGCTTTTCAGACTGAATAAAATATCTAAATGAGTATATATTAGTAAAGGACAAAAATGCTTTCTCTCATTACTGAATTAAAGTTAAATAGTTTTATTTTATACTATACTGTTCTATTGTTTAAAAGAGTTTTGTAACTAGGTAATAACTATTCATCATCTAATAGTTGCTGTACTGTTCAATCACTTAAAGGTATTTATTGTATAAGTATTATGTGCCAAATGCTCTGTCAGGCACAGCCCTTCCTCTTTGGAGCTTTCAGTCTAGAGATTCTGTAAGAGCTGATAACTAGTAGCAGATACAAGTGTATTACGTTTCCTTCATTTAATATTTCTATTCTGAATCTATTATTTCCTGCACTGGGAGAGGAAGAGAATGATCAGGTCACATTTTACCTTATCTACCTACCTACAAAGTAGAGCCACACATTTTTTTTTTTTTAGTTGTTTTGTTTGTTTGTTTGTTTATACTGCAGGTTCTTATTAGTCATCAATTTTATACACATCAGTGTATACATGTCAATCCCAATCGCCCAATTCAGCACACCACCATCCCCACCCCACCGCAGTTTTCCCCCCTTGGTGTCCATATGTCTGTTCTCTACATCTGTGTCTCGACTTCTGCCCTGCAAACCGGCTCATCTGTACCATTTTTCTAGGTTCCACATACGTGCGTTAATATACGATATTTGTTTTTCTCTTTCTGACTTACTTCACTCTGTATGACAGTCTCTAGATCCATCCACCCACACATTTTTTTGTGTATGGATGGTCATATGGGACTATGAAATATTTCAAGGTGTTCTTCAAACAAAAGCTAATGAGGTTAATATGAATCATTAGGTACAAACAAGGAGCCCAAAATGCTTTCCTGAGCACAAGCTATTGCTGTTCTTTTTGGCTCATAATCTCTGCTTTCTGGTATTGTTATTTATCTTTCCGTTTAGGTCCTGTCTTCCCCCTTTGAGTAAAGTTCTTCAGTAACAGTAATGATCTCTTATACCTCATAATTGCTTCCTTACTTAGCATAATGTCATCCATTCATTCAAGAGGATGTTTCTATATGCGAGACATTGTGATAACTCTGGAAAATAGACAGGAACATGATATAGTTCCTGGCACCAAGAAGCTTAAAATCTGAAAGGGAATAAGAGAGTAACATGTGTAACAAAAGGTTGACACAAAATTAAGGAAAAGCAGAGATCAGTGTATTAGTAGCAAATGTCTATGAATATCAAGAAGACTTCACAACACAGGTATTTTTAAGCAGGATCTTTAAAGAGAGAAAAAATTATGCATATGAAAGTGGAAATAATACGTCCATATAAGAAGTTATGCATATGAAAGTGGAAATAAGATGTCCACATAGAGGAGTACATTTGCAATTTCGGACACTTTCAAAAATAAAGCAGTATTAAGCAGATGTTGTATTCATTTTTCCTTGGGAGTTTATGAGTCATAATGAATGTGTGAAGGAAGTAAATGGTGCAGGGTTGGGGAGAGTATTGTATGAAACCAATGTTTTTGAAATCTCAAATAGGCACCCAGGCAAGGTGTAGGGATGTCAGATTTTTCATTTGTCATTAGGTGACATAATACATAGTGAATTATCAAGCAAATAGTTTTCCTTTTTAACATTAAAGTTGTTCTTCTGTTCAATCATTCACCTGTTTGTTCATTGAAACAAATAGCCATTCCTAGCTATCTTGTGCCAGGGATTATGGGTATAAATATGTATCAAATAAAGTCCTTGACCTCAAAAAAAAAATTCACAATATCCAGGAAGATAGACAAGTGAACACAGTTACAACATAGTATGATAAATGTTATAATCAAGAAAAATAAGAACGTATCTTACTGGATTTGGCATTCTTCTTCTTCTACAAGTCCTTATATGAAGAGTCATCTACAATCTTTCCTCAATAGTCGAAGAAGGAAGTATAGTGTGATCTAATGCTTATCAAAGCAAACATGTGTCAGGATTTTTTGGGGGGAGGGTGGGTGTTAATCAACTTCATTAAAGCTTAGTTTCTTCAGCTGTAAAAGAGAAATAGTGGCAACAGAAAAATCTAGTGTGGCTTGCCGCAATGAGAATCTTGTGCACCACAAGGAAGAGTAGCCCCTCCTCGCCACAACTAGAGAAAGCCCGCGTGCAACAACGAAGACCCAATGCAGCCAAAAATAATAAATAAAAAATAAAAAAAAAGAAAGAGAGAGAGAGCATCTTAAAAAAGAAAAGAAAAGAAAAATCTAGTGTGGCTTGAAAAACCACCTGTTAGAGATTTCAAATTCTTTTGGGCTAAATCCTGATAATTAAATGAAATAATTATGTAAAGCATATAGCAAGTGCCTGCCATGTAGAATGTGCTCATAATATTAATCAGTCATTAATTACTCGTAAAAGCTATGTTTTTCCCACTAAACTGTAAGCTTCATGAGGAGAGAAGGAATCCTTTCAATAAGATTTGACAGATGTTCATTTGTTCTCTGATTTCTTCAAATGTAGCCCAGTTCACCATAAGGGTATTAATTAAATTTTTAGGTAGTTGTAACATTGTTCAAAACCCTTCTTATATTTAATAAATATAATTTCCCTCATTTATACTCGCATCTGACCTTCAGAACATCTTTATTAACAGATGGTACTTAATAATGTTATTAGATGATCCTATATTTTACAAATGAGAAGATACATTCAAGGAAATCGAATGTGTGACTCTCCAGGGTACAAGGCTTAGACAGGACCAGATCCAAAGCTTAAGTCCAAGTCTTCCGACTTCAAGCCCATTGCTCCTCCCAATACAAGCAAAGAGCTTAGCAAATGCAGCCCATGCTCAAGGAAGGCAGTACAGTGGTCTAGAGTAAGGTACACTTTGGATTTCGTCTTAGCTTTGTGACTTTGAGTGATTTATTTCATCTCATTAAATTTCAGTTTTCCTACATGTAAAATGGGAAGGGTGATAGTATCAACCACGAAGGGTACCGATGATTAAACGAGTTAATGTATATAAAGTGGCTCATTTAGAAAGTGCTCAGTATTATTCTTCCACCATTCCTGGTTAGATTTAACAACAGGAAGATTAGGAGACGTTTAATAAATATAAGCTATTGTTAGAAAGGGATTAAGAAACTCCTTCCTTTCCTGTCCTAAGTCATCTAGTAGTTGTCTTGGTTCACTGTTAACATTTTAATTTTCCCACATCTCTTCACTTAGCTCTGAAATTCTTTATCAAAGTACCCAGCATTCTCTATGATGTAGCCCCGTCTCTCCTCACTCTCTCCCTGTTCGCTCCCTTTCCCAAAGCAAACTATCTGCCATTCCTCGACTATCCCTCTGGCTCCCAGACCCAAAGTTTCTTCTCATCTCCCCTGGTTCAAACTCTGCTGGTACTTCAAGATTCTTTTAAATACAATGCTTCCATAAAGCACTCCTAAGTCATGCATGCAGTCTCCCTTACAGATTATAAGAACATCGTTGATTTTATAAAGCATGTGGTTATTGCCCTCCTTTAGATATCATTGTTATAATTTTTTAAGAATTTATAACAGGGGTAGATTTATGTGTGATTGACTCTTCAGGTTAATTCAACAAAGACTGATTTCATACCCACAATGTAAGAGAGTGCCAAGGACAGCTCTGATATAAAAAGAGATGTACTCTCTGCCTTCAGCAAATTCCAATAATATTTCTTTAAAAATGGTTGTGCTATGTAAAGGGGGGAATAATTCCCTAATAATTGATTAGTATCAATGATCTTCATTAGGAAAAAGAGCACAGTGGTAACTGGCATTGACACCAAAATTCACTCCCTGAATATCCAAAGCAGTGCCAGAACTGGACACCACCGTTTTCTACTTGATTTTACTCCTTTTAGGGCTATAATAGTATTTAATAGGATTTCAGATCTGAAAAAAGTTCTTGAGAAATAGTTTAGTCTAGTCTACTAACTTGCCTGGAACATGCATTCTCCTAGACAGACAAAAGAGGATCGTTCATCAAGAACTTAGTGTTCTTTTTGTGAATCGGATTGTGGTCTAGAAGTGGAGAAAGGAGAAGAGTTTGTTCCCTGCTTCCTCCTTCCCTTTCGTCCTTCTTTTCCTTTCATTTTAAAGTAAGGGCTAGAAACTTTCAAGCTAAACTTTTTTTTTTTTTTTTTTTTTTTTTTTTTTTTTTTTTTAAGCACCTCTCCGAAGGGAGCGGGTTTTCTTCTTCTGGGGACTGATGCTGCCTCTTGCTCTCCGGGATTGGTTGAGAGTAAAGTAGAAATACTTTCAGGGGCGGAGAAACTGGGAGTGCGAGTGGACTGCGCTGGGAGTGAACTCTAGGCTGCAGAGCTGGTAAGCGCGGCCCTCGAAGGAGGAAGCCTTTGCCCCGGCGCCCGCGAGGCAGCAGGGGGGCCACCGCAGAGGCGCCGGTCCCCGGAGGCCCCGCCGGCCACACGCTGAGATGTGGAACCCCCTGCACGAAACCGACTCGACCTTTGTCGCCTGGCGCCGCCCGCGCTGGCTGTGCGCTGGGGCCCTGGTGCTGGCCGCCTGCCTCTTCGTCCTCGGCTTCCTCTTCGGTACGGGGGCCCTCGCCACGCACAGCCCCGAGCCTACCCGGCTGTTCGCCGGTTCGCGGGGCTCCCGGGCCAGCTGCCGCGTGGGTCCAGCTGCTGGTCTCCGGGTCTCCCGGGGGGTGGGGGGCGGTGATCGGGTTGGGGGAACGTGGGGACGAGCTCCCGCGCGTTAGGTGGGAGTTGCTGGGGGCGGTGCACAGTTGGGTTCTGGACGGGCTACTGTAGGACAGTCACCCAGGCTAAGGAGTACAACGGAGAGACTCAAACTGAACTTGAGAAAGTTCCAACTGCTGAGGCCCTGCGAGCAATCGGTACGTTTTAGCAAGAGCGCCGGATCTCTGGGGGCATTTGCTAGGTCGTCCAAGGAGCTTTGCAAGAAACGACTCTTACCTGTTTGGGGTCTTTATCTAGTGCCTGTGCCTGGAACTGCTTCGTGTATACAGTAGGTAGAACTCAGGGCACTGCTGCGTGGGAGCCCTATTCTCTCATTCTTTCGTCCTTGCGAGTAAATAAAGAGGAACATTTAGGAGCTAACTGGCTGACGTTGTCAGTGCTCTGAACAGATCCTTAATAGCAGTTCTTTAGCGTTTTCCCCTGTGTACTGCTTTGCAGACTTAACCCAACTCTCCATGATAACCAGGGGGCAGCACAGATTCGCTGAGACTCTTTTAAATTCTAATTTTAACTCTGCAACTTCTCTGTGGCCTTGAGCGAGTTACCGAGTCTCTCTGAGCCACAGTCTGTCAACCTTTATAAGAATACTATCTGTAACTTAGTGGGAATCGTAAACGAAATAGCATCTAAAGCTCCTGGCACAGTATTGGGGTATTGACACTTTTTAAAAATTCTTTCCTGGTGAGGAGATACTTCTAATTGGGCATTAATGCACAGGACTAGCGTTAAGGTATAGCCTGGGAGTTCGGCCCTACTGTGAATTCTGGGTCCCCTTTCTGGGATTTAGAACACCAGGGCATAGACCAACTAAGCTGGCTCAAATTCAGCCTCTTCTTGTTTGTTGTGTTACCTTTGAGCCCACACTCTGCTCATAACTAGCATGTGGATATTAGGGTTATTGTGGGGCTTTGATAAGTGTGCTCGTTAAGGGCACACTTCAACTCGAGTTTCAATTTTCTCAGCTGTAAACATGGGAAATACACTTGGCAAGGATAGCATGAGGATTAAGACCTTCTGCATCTTTTAAAAGCATTTTATTCGTCCCAGTATTGCCCTCAGCCCCATCCTTAAATTCACTGCTCAATGGCTGTGGGTTCTTTATTAATGTTTGTTAATTTTTTCCTAGGATTCTCTGCTCCCTCCCTCCCACAGGCCTCCGTCCTCTTTATCCAGCTCATTTTTTAGATCTCGATTCAAGCATTTCATCCTCCGAGTGCCCTGATCCTACAGTCTAATCCAAGTCCCTTTATTTTACATACTGGTGGAACTGTATTTCCATTTGCTGCCAACCGTTTATTTCAATATGCGTGTATATATGCATGTGTGTAACGTGTATGTGATTAATAACTGGAAAGCTCCATGAAAGCTAGCTGGGTGATTTTGGTAACTGTTTTATGCACAAATCATATCATTTATCTAAATAAACTATGTCACGAAG
Source organism: Balaenoptera acutorostrata (assembly GCF_949987535.1). Taxonomy (NCBI): domain Eukaryota; kingdom Metazoa; phylum Chordata; class Mammalia; order Artiodactyla; family Balaenopteridae; genus Balaenoptera; species Balaenoptera acutorostrata. The sequence continues at coordinate 68,425,687 of NC_080072.1, forward strand.
CCAACTACCAGGGCTAATGGCTCTACGCGATCTGGCTACCCATTGCCTCTAGCCCCTGTGTTCACTGTGTGTCTTGCAGAGATGTTGGGTGAATTGGAGTTTCACTGTAGCTCTCTGAAGTTGAACTTCTGAAGCCTGCTTCAACTGCAAGCACAAAATATTTAAGCATATTTTGCTTTAGTTTCAGAACCAGAACAACTTACAAGTCTGAATTGCCTTCAACTCTTTGAAATAATTTATGTACTTGAAATATACTCATAATTAATTCATTACAAACGTTTACTAAATGCTTATTCTGGGTCAGCAGAGGAGTCGTCACTGGGGATAGAAGCTTTAAGGAGAAAGAAGGTGGATCTCCTTTTTGCCTTCATTTTCCCCATCAGTTGAGCCATCTTCAATTTTAGTGCTAATTTCATAAAACATTTCTTAGAATATCAGCAATACTTATTGAAATTGGATTAAAAAATATGTTGCAGCTGATTTGTAATTAAGTCTGTCTGCATGATTTTTTTTCCAATGGAAGTAGGCAAGAGCAATGAAACTTCAGAAAATCTCAGTTAATGCCAGAGGTCATTGATAACTTATGTTTTATATATGATAAATACAATAATAAGGAAAAATAGGCCCTGTCTATAAGCTCATATCTCATTCCTATATTTGTTTGTATTTTACAGGATGGTTTATAAAATCCTCCAGTGGAGCTACTAACATTCCACAGCATAGTGTGAAGAAAGCATTTTTGGATGAGTTGAAAGCAGAGAACATCAAGACGTTCTTGTAGTAAGCATATACTTAAAAGTTTATTATTCTGTTTAGAAGTTTTGATCCAATATTTCATAAACAGAAACTGACTTTTTAAAAAGGTTTTATTACTGAAGATCTTGTATCATGTTTCATCTGGAGAGGATTGTACCTTCAACTGAACTTTATCATGATAGATGTTTTAAAGCAGGTGTCAGCAAACTTTTTCTGTAAAGGTCCAGGTTTTGTAGGCCAGCTGATCTCTGTCCCAACTACTCAGCTCTGCTATTGTAGCACCAAAGAAGTGATAGTAAATACGTAATTGAATAAGTGTGACGGTTTCGATAAAACTTTATTTGTAGGCACTCAAATTTAAATTTCATATAAATATGTCACAAAATATTATTCCTCTTGATTTTTTTCACCTATTCAAAATGTGATAACCATTTTTAGCTTGTGGGCTGTACAAAGAAAGGAAGTGAGCTGGATTTGGTCAGTGAAACATAGTTTGCTGACTCCTGTTTCAGAGGAAGATAGTATATTTTAGTCAAAAGAATAAATTTTGGACTTCGAAGTCAGACATACACGAGTTTAAATTCCATCTTTGCCCACTGATATTAAAGTAACTTTGAGTGAATACTTAACCTTCCTCAGCCATCATTTTCACCTCTATACAGTGGGGATAGTGATATTGTTCTGATGAGCATGAAATTAGAGAGCATATATGCGACCTAGTGTAAAAACCAGCTCCCTATTTCCTGAAATAGCTATCCTGCTGTAGGGAAAAAGAGGTAAATGAGTAAATTTAAAAAGTATTTGTGGCCTTCCCTGGTGGCACAGTGGTTGAGAATCTGCCTGCCAATGCAGGGGACACGGGTTCGAGCCCTGGTCTGGGAAGATCCCACATACCGCGGAGCAACTAGGCCCGTGAGCCACAACTACTGAGCCTGCGCGTCTGGAGCCTGTGCTCCGCAACAAGAGAGCCCGAGATAGTGAGAGGCCCGCGCACCGCGATGAAGAGTGGCCCCCGCTTGTTGCAACTAGAGAAAGCCCTCGCACAGAAATGAAGACCCAACACAGCCAAAAATAAATAAATTAATTAATTAACAAAAAAGTATTTGCAAGGCAACTAAAAATAAAACACTTTTATTGAATAATTGATTGGAATACTTAGCTTTTTCAAAGTGACATACTTGAAGTCCTGATAACGATTAAAGGACTCCTTAGTGAATACAAGTTATAATTTTATGTAAAAACAGTCAAGTAAATATATATATGTATAGATGTACATACACATAGTCATACAAACACATATGTCTATTTAATTACGATAGAATTAAAACTATGAATAACATTTGCTAGGGCACCTATCAAGTCTTTGGAAGGGCCATTTCAAGTGAGATATCCAGAAGCTTAAATTTTGTGGAACTCCTTCTGCCTCTTGCACTTCTTTTACTATAATTATGTATAATAGGTATAATAAAAGTGGAAGTCTGGAGAGATATAATCTTCACTCCTAGACAGGGGTGCTGCCTCTGCTTCATTTTTCCATTTCTAACCTGTGAGATGGAGTGACCAGCAAAGAAATAAAATGAATGCCTTCCTCTAGCTCACCTTCTGGGCCGTCAGCTTCTTGCTTATTCTCTGTGGCCTTGACCAAGCTCCTCTAACTGTTTAGAACTCAAGGATTTTCATCATTAACAAACAAAAGAAAGAGATTTACAGAACCCCCACTCACCCCTCTAAGGACCACAGAACCTCCAGAAGCCTCCTGGACTCTCCAGAATTCCAATTTGCCATTTGTCCATCAGAGTGCTTTCAGTCTATTTAGACCCTTAGGTTAGGGGTCATTAAAGCCTCAGATCCTCTGTCTTGTTCCCCTTTCTCATCCTTTGCTTTACTACTAAAAATTCTCTACTACTTCTAAGTCACCTGACTCTCAATAGTGGCTGGGGGGGTTAAGTAGGGGCTGCCTTTTCAGTCTCCCTTGGGGTGCAAGGTTGTCCTATGTTCTATGTTTTCCCTTTTGTTTTGTAACATCTGGTTAAATTCTCAGATCTGTTCACTATTTTGCATGTCTTTAGAGGGAATTTCCTTCTCCACCCTGTTCTGAAAGACAAGATTATTTCAGAAGGGTGTCTTAGACTTTCACTGATCTACATTTGAATACCAGTTCCATCTTTCACTGGCTGTCTTTAAGTCATCTAACTTCTGTAAGCACTGTGCATTTGTAAACCAGATGCAATGTATGAAAACAGGAATACCAATAGCTCCCTTTATTAATTGAGATAACATAATGATACTTGGAACATATATAATCTTTTCTAGCCAGACAGAGATGTATGAGCCTATTTTTTTTGTTAATACATGTTGTTGGCTATTTTGGATAATTTGTAAATTATTCTTCTTATTAGAAAATAACTGGATATTCTAATAGAATCAAGACACTGTGACACACTTCTCAATTGATTAAAACAAAAAAAAAAAGAATTTCTGTTTATTATCAGTTGTCTAATTGAGCCTCAAATCTTTGTGAATTAGTGAGGTAGCAATATTCTCCCCACATATGGATGAGAAATTTAAGACATGGCCAGGATTATACAACAAGTTAGTGGCAAAACCTGTAATACACTGATTTTGTGGCCAATTGATTTATTTATCCTTGGAAACAAATCTTTTTTCCTACTCATCATTTTCAGGATTAACTTTGCTCCAAATGAGTGGGTTCTAAACCTGATCATAGAACACCATTGCATCTTGGTGGGTAATGACAAAACTTTTACCAGGAATTTCACTCATAATGTTACCTAACCAAATTTGGGTCTGCTAGCCTGCTGTGCAGCAAAGCCAGTCTACTGACACCAGGTTGAGGTGAAGGAGTCCAGCATTTACTGTAGGGCACCAAATAGGGAGAACAGACAGCTTATGCTCAAAAGACCAGAAATTCCAGGTGGCTTTCAGGGAAGGGTTTTTTTTTTTTTTTTTAAGCATTATATATAACTCCTTCTCTCCTTTATTTTTATAGGCAAAATACTTTAGATGATCCGAAAATATTTTTCCCATTTGATTTTTTTTTAACGTTTTTATTGGAGTATAATTGTTTTACAATGGTGTGTTAATATCTGCTTTATAACGAAGTGAATCAGTTATACATATACATGTATCCCCATATCTCTTCCCTCTTGCATCTCCCTCCCTCCCACCCTCCCTATCCCACCCCTCTAGCTGGTCACAAAGCACCGAGCTGATCTCCCTGTGCTATGCGACTCCTTCCCACTAGCTATCTAAAGGGGAGGGTTTTTAAAGGCAACATGTGGGGTGAGGGTTGCAGCTCATGGACTTTCTTCTGATTGGTTGGTGGTGAAGTAACAGGGTGATGTTTTGGAAATCTGAATCATCAACCTTCTGGTTCCAACTAGTCTAGGGTCTGTGTGCTTGTGGTCAGCATGTAGTCACCATCCTCCACCTGGGTGGGGTTCTTAGTTTCTGCAGAACAGCTCAAAGATAGCGCATCACGTTTTTATACTGTTTAAGCTATCATCACTTTCTTGCTTGACCGCTTTTCCTTTGTTTCTCTATTCCCTCACTTCCCTAATTAGTAACTGCTTGAGTCTGCTCTTTGGAACCCATGGAAGGCCTAGGAGACTAAAGCCTTTTACTACAAAAAAGAAACAGGGGACACTGAGGGGCTCTTGTACCTGGGAGGGGCCTGCAAGGTACTGCTTGGTTTCAGTCCCCCCTTTTCTCTGATACTTCTTAATCCTGAGAGGAACAGGGGCAGAATGAGAAAGAGAATAAAGCTTTGGTTAGAGAGGTTAATCATAAACTTGGCAGGGGAGCTCGGTTTTAGGGGGACTCAGTTTCAGTAATAACAAAGTCTAATAATGATCTCCTCTGTGTGTGAGCAGGTTCAAGACTCCCATAACAATTCTTCTCTCATGTAGGAATAGAGTTATAGCTGTGACTTCAGGAAATATGCATAATCTGCATCTAGTTATGTTATAGTTTGGATTTGTGTAATATGGAAGAAAATAGCAACTTGTTGGCCATTTTCTGTTTTCTTTGCAGGTATCCATTGATGAAGTGATATACAGACTCCTCAGCTGGCTCTTAAAATTGTGTTCTTTTCATTACTTTATTTTGTAAATACGCATTAGAAATCCCATGTTAGGTTTTAAGCCCCTAAAAATTTATTGAATGAGAATTTTAATACTATTTTTGTAAATACAATTTAAACGATTTTAATATAATTATAAAATTAATCACCAGAATCCCCCTCCTCCTTTTTTTTTAAAGATACACAATAGAATCAAACATTTGAAATTGGGATCATCATAGCAATGTTGGCTATTAGTTTTTTTTTAAATCACCATCAGGATGGAAGTGTGTTGAGTTTAGAAAAATCTACATATTTAGAACCAGAAATTCATGAAGTTCAAGAAGTTCATGAGCTAGAAATAAATCAGTGTCTTATCATGATACATGATGCTTTGTCGTATGGGATTTTTTGTTTTTTCTTGAAGGGGTTTGAAAATACCAATGAACTGAATCTTCAGGGAAACAACAAATTTCCAAGAGAGAGAAATTTAAAACAAACAAAAGCACCAGTATCTGGACATATTAAATGGGAAATTAATCTATTCATGAAAGTATTTGTGGTAGCTAAAATTTAGCCACATAGTTTATTTGTTAAAGAAATTTGTGGTCAGACTAATTCTCATCATTGATTTTAAGTATTATACTTACTTAATAAGTATATATGGTGAATGGAGTACAAAAGATTCAGTTTGAGCTTGTGTAAATATGTTCAGATTACTCCTTAAGGAAGGCACTTTAAAATGGTTGCTAATCAAAGGGTTTCTCACTTGGCTATAACTTTCAGTATTTAAAAATAAATGTAATTATCAGTAGTTCTTGGCATGTCACAGCTTGATCTTTGTATGAAAATATTTTTTATTTTCCAATTATATTTTACAAGGTGAAGTAAACAGATAATTCCATGAAAGTTCAAAGATGCATGGGTCTTAAGAAAGAATATAACACTTTCCTCATCTAATATATAGAGATACATCTACAGGATTGCGTGTAACAATTCTCTACAAAGATCAGTTTTTCTAATTTTTCTCTTGAATGAGTACAAATTAGAGCATGAAAATTTCAAAACACACTTGAAAATCTATTTGATGCAATAATAGTGCCACTTTGCTTTTTTAATGTATAACACTTCAAAGTATTTTTTAATGTAAATCTGCCTTATTTGGTTGTTGATTTAAGATAAAGGCTGACTAAAAATTTCTAACCGCTTTCAATTTTTGTTCAACAGTAATTTTACACGGATACCACATTTAGCTGGAACAGAACAAAACTTTCAGCTTGCAAAGCAAATTCAGTCTCAGTGGAAAGAATTTGGCCTGGATTCTGTTGAGTTAGCCCATTATGATGTCCTGTTGTCCTATCCAAATAAGACTTATCCCAACTACATCTCAATAATTGATGAAGATGGAAATGAGGTAAAAAGAAAGAAAGAAAAAATAAGCCCCCCTGGTCTACTCTTTTGAAATACCTTCTGTGAAAGAATGCCCTATACCATCTCCAAGTACTGATAGAAATCAATATTGACACTTGTGAATGATGCCTTTAATAATCTTATTTCTGGTGCCAACTCTTTCTTATGATGTTTGAATTTATGTGATGTTTGAACAATTCTGAGAAATTGATGTTTGATGACATTTGCTATTTTCTATTTTTTAGTATTGTACACTAATATAAAATATGAGATATTAGTAAACTTCTAAGCAACTAAATTGATACCTTTTTGATAGGTTCGGACTATAAAAGATCATGCATAGATTTGAAGTTGCTAGAAAATTCAGAGAAGTGCTGTTTGAGCTAGCAGGTTTTTATTGGTACTTAATGATTATATCTCATATGATCATGTGTTCAGCTCTGTGCCCAGAACTTGGGTGTGGGCATTTGGAAGGAGAATTTGGAGAGAAATACTATAGAATTATATCTTCACTAAAGAATTTACAATCTTCCTTGCTAGTTAGGGCACTTGGGAAAGAAGATAATACAAGTTATTGAGATATTTCTTATCACGATATATATTCAATATGAAAGCTCATAAAATATAACTCAATATTCATCCCTATTTGCCTTACAACTACTATATTTAAAGTAGCCCCTTTTACTCTGGATAGCTTCTTTCAGTCTTTTTGTTAGCTGGGCCTTCTAAATTGCATATAGCTTCAAATATGTCTAGTTTGATCAGTCAACTAAAAATGTCATGTGATTTAAGTATATATAAATTTTTAATCACCTCCTCTTATTGACTAATGAATCAGCCTCTTCTTAATGATTAATATGTTGTTTTACAGTCAGCGATGTAATCCCATGCTAAATTTCCTAATATGAGTTGAAAGTTTCCAATTCACTATTTTAAATTATAGTAGTTAATACAGTTTAACTTTTAAAAATATTATCAAACTATTTCAAAATTTTAAAAATATTTTTAAGGTAGGTATGGGGAATACTGATATACTTCCTATGGTCCCATAACCTTTATTAAATGAGCAGGGGCATATCTATATAATTAAGTATTAAGGGGTCTTTAAATGTATATTTAGGAAGATTATTTAATGATGTAATAAAATATTGGTAATGTTAAAAAAATACGCATACTTAAACCAAATTTGATCTATCAAATTTGGCAATTGTGTGCAATGAGGAAAATAGCAAACTTTCATTTCTCTTCTTTTTTCCTTCCTCTTCACTTCCAATTTTGACTGTACCTTTGCTTTTATTTCATTTCATTATTTGTTTTTGCTATTATAAGCACTTATGAAATTTCTAAAGCCTGTCACTTAATATAAACCTGTCTTGTAGAAGTTTCATTTTGGAGATTTTCCTGAAAAGTGTTAGCTGCCAAAAGCTTATTAACTTTTTTGAAAGTTATATCATTAAATCATTTTTATTTTTACCCAAGTTTTACCTGCACATAAAGAATCACACAGTTCTCCGAAGGACCCCTCTATATCCCCCTTCCCTGAGGCAATCACTGTTCAACACTGAGTTGATTCTTTTGGTATTTACTTCTGTTTCTTTAAATGACATGCTTGTATTACTTGTGTTTCAGATTCAGGCATTATCTTTTGACCTTGTGACAGTTAAGCTCTATTCTCACCCCAACTACAAATGCTCTTTTACTGTGTCCCCATCTCCTAGTTTAATTATTGTGGCTATTCATAACCAAGCTATGTGGTAAACTGCAAACTTTTACTTTCCTGCACGACACAGACAGGGGAACAGAAGAGTTCCCCTTCCCACAGGCAACAAATATGATTAGCATTTTATAGATTCTGCGAGAAATATTTTTAATACTATATGCATTATTTTATCTTTGTTTACATAAGGATAACGTACCATATGGATTGAACTATATATATATTGCCTTTTTTATGTCACAAAAAGTAAATAGAAATTTGTAAACCAAAATTATTTTAATTATACTCAGAATACATAATTTGAGGCTATATTAGTGAATTTTGGATAGTGAGCAGTGCTCACTGGTGTATTGTCTACCTTTGATAAAGTCACCCAAAAGACTCTTTTCCATCACCTTAAGAAACTTTTCCTAGTTGTTAGAATAACTCATAAACTTGATGTAAAATCCACCTGCTCAGTGGTGTTGTAAAATTGAAGATTACCATAAAGGCAAATCAAGTGAGACGAGCTTGAGTACTTCCTTGGCTGAAAGACTTGCTGATGGGATGACTTTGTCTCTAGATGGATTTTTATTGCACTTTAGTATAGTTTTTCTTATAATCTTTCCCAGTGATTCAGCTGCATTTGTACCCTATGTGGACCACAGAAAAATTATGGGAAAGATGGAAGATATGGGAATTTTTGAAGAGTAGTAGTTGATTTGGTTTCATTTTAAGTTCTATCAGCATCAGAAGTAGGTAACTGGTGCTCTAGTCAGTACAATATAATGTCAGCTCAGAGTCACTCCCCATCTCCCACCCACCACCCTTTGCATTACTGCATGGACCAGGACTTACAGTTTAACATTAAAAATGAGTGGTGATAGCAGGTGTCCTTGACTTGAATGTTTTTAATGTTTCACCTTAATTTTGATATTTGTATCAGGTTACGTTAATTCACTTCCTTTCCAAGTTTACTAAGACTTTTTGTCATGGATTTATGTTGAATTTTATCAACACTATTTTTCTTTTTTTTGGATATTTTTTGAGATGAGAGTATAATTTTTCTTTTTCATAATGATAATTATATTAAATGATATTCTAATATTACACTAATCTTACATTTTTGAAATTTGTAATATTATTCAGTAGTAGAGTTTTCAACTCATATATCTATATACATTCAGTTTATATTCATAGCATGTTTGGCCTGTATTTCTGCAATTTGCTTATTGGGGTATAATTTCTAGATTAGACTTGCCTTATAAAATGAGCTGAGTTTTTAATCTCTGAAATAGCTTGTGTTATACTTAAACAATCTTTTACTTTCATCTTTCAAACTCAAAGGAAAACCAGTTGGTTTGATACTTTGTTTTGTGGGAGATTTTAAACTACTGATTCAATTTTTTTTATTGTTATAGGACTATTTAGATTTAAAAAAATGCATCCTTATGTCAGTTTTAATAAATTTTTTAAAATGCATTTTTCCATTTCATCTAAGTTTTCAATTATTGGCATAGTTCTTCCTAGTATTTTCTTATTACCTTTTTGAATCTGTACGACATCTATAGATATGACTTTTTTTCAACTCTTAATATTATTTATTTGTGCTTACCTTATATTTTTTTCTTATTGACATTGACAGAGATATGTCAATTTTACCTGTATTTTCAAAGAATAAACCTTCAGCTTTGGCAATCATTTCTTGTATATCTGTTTTTTGTTTCATTAATTCTGTTCTTACTTTATATAATTTCCTCTTTTACCTTCCCGGTGTCTATTTTGCTGTTCTTTGTAACATTTTCAGTTGAATACTTAATTTATTGATGTTCAACCTTTCTTCTTTTCTAATATGAGTATTTAAAACCATAAATTTCCTTCTAAGAGCCACTTCAACTAGATCTCACAAGTTTGGAGAAGTGTTTTAGTTATCATTAGTATCTTAATATTTTCTAATTTCTATGTTTTCATCTTTGAGCCTTGGAGCTATTTAGGGGTATTTTTAAAATTCCAAATTTAAAAGTTATTCCACTATCGGTTTGATCTGATTTTCTAAATTAACTACATTGTGATCAGATAATGTGGTTTGTATGACACTAATCGTTTGGCAATTGTTGAGGTTTCCTTTATAGCCTATTGTGTGGTCAGTTTTTATAAATGTTCTGTGTTTATTTGAAAAAAATGTATTCAGTTGTTGAGTTTAATGATCTTATATTTGTTCACTAGTTCAAATTTCTTAATTGTTTGGCTAAAATCGCCTTTATCCTTGATGTATTCTTATTTTGTCTGCAATCTTTATTAACTGCTGGGAAAGGAATGTTAGATTATCTCACTATATTGGTGGATTATTTTTATTTCCCTTTGGAATTCTGTCAGTTTCTTTTTCCTGTAGCTTGGAGCTCTCTTTTAGAGGTAGTGGTTTGGAACCTAAAAAAAAATTGATTCCTACTTAACAATGTCAGTGATACACTTAAAAGATTATATTATATTTGGTTCAAAGTGAATTTAACATTTAATTTGCTCCCAAGTAATTATCTTAGCATTTTTATAAGTGACTAAGAATACTGTATGCTGTTATTTTTATTTGGGAATTAAAGTTTTCCTTCTAAATCAAAAGCTAGTGCTTATACATCCTCTAAGGGTCTCTAAGTTTATTCATCTCATGAAATCCTCATAGTCTCTAGCACAGTGCTGGCTCTTTGATCTGTATCTTTAAAATACCAAAGGCTTCATTAACCATCTACTGACAGAAAGAGATACTACACATTTCCTTGTTTGGTTGTAGTAATCAAACTTTGCCTGATTTGCTTCTGATTATTATATTTTGTTTCTCTAGATTTTCAACACATCATTATTTGAACCACCTCCTCCAGGATATGAAAATGTTTCAGATGTTGTTCCACCTTTTAGTGCCTTTTCTCCACAAGGAATGCCAGAGGTAAAAATGCTTGCAATAAAATAAAAATAACAAAGAGAACTTCCTTATACATACAGGCAATAATTAAAGGGGTATTAAGGAGGTTTTTGATGTAATCCAAATTCATCTTTTTTTTACATTTAAGAAATAGAATTTCTTAGTAATAAAAAGGAATACATATTATTTTGTGTTCATAGTGTTTTTTAAGATAAAATTTACTACACTGAGATGGAGAAATCCAAAATGTACATTTATTGACTTTTGACAAATGCATACACCTGTGTAATTAAAACCCCATCAACATATAGACTATTACTGTCACTTCAGAAAGTACTTTTAAGCCCCTTCTCAATCAACTCCACACACTCTCAAGGCAATCATTATTCTGATTTTTTTTTTGCCACCTTTGATTAGTTTTGCCTATACTAGAAATTCACATAGATAGAATTGATAGCATGTAATCATTTGTGTCTACTTTCTTTCACTAAGCATAGGGTCTGTGAAATTCACATGTTTTGCATTTATCAGTAGATTGTTCCTTTTTATTGCCAAATAATTTCCATTGTATGAAAATACTACATATCTTACTACCACTGTATAACTTGGATTAATTTTCAGAGAACTTGAATGAGAATTTGAAATTGTTGCCATTTTCAAGTGAAGAGTATGAATGTCTGAATGTCCGTTTTAGAAAATGTTACGTGGTTTACTCAATAAAGCAGTGTGTATAACTATCATCTGAGATTTTACAGTAAATCCCCAGATTCTTGCATAGTACTTTGTTTTTTTATAAGAAAGTTAAATTTGAAAGAGTTGAATATAATTTATTAATGTCTTTTAAAATGGTATGTCTCATACCATAATATTTAACATTAAGTAGATTCAGTTTTGGACATATTGAGTTTGAGGTGCCTAGGATATATTCCAAGAAGTTGCTAATAGACAGTTGGGCATATTAAAGTATCACTCAATAGGGAGATAAGGGCTTGACTATCATCAGAAACATCCTAAGTAAAAAATTTACATTTAGAATTGAATTGACATTTAAAGCTCTATCTTCACCAGTTAGTTAAGATTTATTGCAAGAACATAAGGATGATTTAATATTAGGCAATGCCATGTTTTTTAATAATTAAAGTTAAAAAACACACTATTTTTATTATTTTCTAATGTTTTGAATATTTGATTAACTTATAATTTAAAAACTCTCACAAACTTAGAATAGAATATTTTCTATTGGTTGTATGAAATTTACTTCAAATGAGTAGTTAACATCATAGTTAAGGGAACAGTATTAGAAAAATTCTCCCTAAATATTTGCACATAAATAGAATGCTTATAATCACTATAATTATTTCATTATTGACATGACATAGAAATAAGGTATATAAAAATTGGGAATGAAGAGATAGTATATTTTAGAACTCAGGTGTCCTGAGGTGACCTAGACTTATTCCTCAAGGTAAGGCACATTACCATCATGGGTCCATGTAAGGTCCCTAATTTAATTTCTTTCCTTTCATCTCTCATCCCTATTTTCAATCTCATTCCTCTTCTCCACCCCACTACACCCTGCCACCCACTGTAATGTATTTATACTTTTAGCAATGTATGTATTCTTACAAAAACATGGCTTTAATTTTGTGATTGGTGTATTTTAAATGTATGCAAATAATATTATACCTTAGGTCTTACTTGGTCTCTTACTGTTTTTCAGTCAACTTTTGTTTTAATCTATTGCTTTATGTCAGAGTAGTTTGTTACTTTTCACTGTTGCATGTTATCCCATGTTATCATGCACACCACATGTAACTTATCCATTCTCTTAGTGGCAAACACGTGGTTTGCCTCTAAATTTAAATTACCACAAACAGTGTTGGAGTGAATATGCTCATACATGGGCTCTCTGTGTAAACTAAACCAGGTATGGGATTGCTGGTTTTCAGGGAATACTTCATTTCACACTGTCCAGACTGTAGCAGTTTACTGCTCCCTCCAATACTGTATGAGTGTTCCTTTTTCCTCACATTTTCATCAACGGCTGAAGTTATGTAACTTTCTAAATTTTGCTCATCTAATTGTTTTGTTGTTGTTTTAATTTATTTTGATTCACATTTTTTTATTACAAATAAGATTGTACATCTCTAAATATATTTATTAGCTATGTTGTGTTTTTGCTCTGTGAAATGATTAATTATAGCCTTCTTTTCCTGTTGAGTTTCTGGCCTTTTTCTTATTAACTTCAGGGGTTTCTTAAATATTTTAGTTATTCATCTCATATTGGTTTAGATATTGCAAACAGCTTCTCCTAATTTTTCACCCATATTTGTTCATGTTATTTATGTTGCTTTTTACTGAAAAGGATTCTTTAATTGTGATATTGTCCAGTGTTCTCTTTATGTTTTCACACTTTGGGTCTTTATTAATTTCCTCATTTATTATTTTTTTTAACATCTTTATTGAAGTATGATTGCTTTACAAGGTTGTGTTAGTTTCTCCTGTATAATAAAGTGAATCAGCTATATGTATACATATATCCCCATATCCCCTCCCTCTTGCACCTTACATAGGCAGAACACTCTATGACATAAATCACAGCAAGATCCTTTTTCACCCACATCCTAGAGAAATGGATATAAAGACAAAAATAAACAAATGGGACCTAATGAAACTTAAAAGCTTTTGCACAGCAAAGGAAATCATAAACAATCATATAAAACACAGATTCTGATTCTCATCGCCTGAGTTTCAGTAGGCCTTGGGTGAAGCCTGAGAGTTTGTTTCCAGCAAGTTCCTAGATATTGTTGATTCTGTTGGTTCAAGAACCATGCTTTGAGAATCACTGGTCTCACGTCCCAATTCTGTCTCTTTTAACAAGCGCAGGAAGATGGAAGCTTAAAAGAAATGGAAAATTGTAGGCTAACAGTGCAAGATAGTATTTATTCCCAGTTATAGAACAATGGTACAGTGTAAATTTTACAAGAAGGTCATTGTCTGAAAACAAAGATTTTTTTCTAACTAGCAGTGACAACTTGCATTTGTGAAGTGCCGAGAGGGCCTCTCTGTCCACACGTGTTTTCATTTTCAAAGTTTACTGTCATTTTCAAACTAATATCTTCTCCAATCCCTTCTCCATCATAATTTGCTTTGTGAGGAGTGCAGATTTATTAAAAGATAGCCACAATTTACAGACATTTAAAGAAGTAGTTAGTCTTCTCAAAGTTGGTGATATTAAATATGAATAAATTTCAAGTAGAACATTTACACTAAAACAAATTTCACTGAAACCACATTGGTTAATGGCTTTGTATTCACAGTAGGATAAGAGTGAGCTCCAGAGAAGACTAACAGTTATAAATCAGACATACAGTGCTATCATCAATAGTGCATTAATACTGCATTGGTCTTAGGAGGAAAAGTAATAGCTAAAACTAATCCTTTTACTGAAGCAAAGATTCAGATGTCACCTTCTCAATAGACTTTCTCCCTTTTTTGAAAATTGCACCCAACTGAGTACAGTACAAGTTCCCTGTTTGCCTACTGTATTTAAACTTTTTTTCTGAATTTTTCTACAGAACTCATCACCTTTTAATATAATATACAATTTACTTAGTTATTTTATTTTTTATTATCTTATCTCTCTGCTTTCCACATGAATGTAAGTTTCTTCAAGGACAGGGATTTGCTGTATCTCTAATTCCTAGAATGATATGCCCTCAACAAGTTTGTGGAATGAATCCTACAATCAGCTTGGAAACAACCTTATGTCAATATGTTATAAATTTGTTGTGCACATGTTATGAGATGTAGTTAAAGAGGAAAACAATAACCAAAATAAAATGATGGGATATTAGAAATCGTGTAGGACAGGGACTTCAAACTCTAGGGTATGTGAAGACTTTCCAAAGGCAGACATAGGATCGTTTTAAATAAATCAGTTGCATCATCAATTTCTCAGTGGACTCTTTCATGGAATTGAGAACTAGCCCGTGGTGAGGTCCCACTGGTACTCTGTCTCCACCTCCCTATTTACAGTTATTTTTCTCTTATTTTATGAATGAGAGACATCACTCATTCATCACAAAACGATGAAGAATATCTCTGAGTAGTAAAAAAAAATCTCTGGGGCTCCAAACAAAGAGACAATAGTGAAAGATTCTAAGAGCTGGGTAACAAAGATTTGGCAAGTCAAATGGTTTATAGTTGAACAAAATTAAAGATGAGCCTAATTGAGTTTCCAGCTGGTATCATTAGAATTAACTTGGATAATAGATCAGTGTGAGATTTAGGAGTTGTAACTTGGAAAGAGTTTAAATAATATAGGGAAAATTCCAATTTTTTTCATCCCCATCCCGAGGTTTCTCAGAACTTGTCTAAAAACAAGAAATGTAAATAAAACTAAGAGTGAGTCCTGACTCATTCTGGAAATAATTTATTCATCCATAGATCCATGACCTAATGCTTTAACATCCCGTAGCACTAAAAGTTGTATTTCAAGTAAAATTTTATGCTTAGGTATTATTTATAAAAGTTTGTAATGATGTTGTTAGACTCAATTTGATACTACTAATAATTATAATAGTAAATTACTCTTGAAGAATTTTCTTAACATGTACAGCTTGTCATAGGAAATAAATATTTTTAAGCACTATTCACACACACACACACACACACACACACACACATTCTTAATCAAGGCAAGTTTGGCAGTGATTAATAAAAGACTTGCAAACATACCCAGATTCTAGGTAACAGAAACTAAAATGGAATTTAGCATGCTAGATGGTAATTAAGGAGTGTTCTCTTGGTATCAATATCTGTAGCAGGGAGGAGAAGGAAGCTGGAATAGGCAGAGGGAGAAGTTGCACCTCAATGCCAGCTCAAGGACAGCCTCAGCTGACCCAATGGGCAGCTCTGGAGTCAGAATAGCCTTTCAGGATTGTCCTGGGCTGGACAAAGATGTCCAGGTATTCATATTCCCACATCGATCAGTCATTGAACATGTGCATCCTAAGAAGGGGCATGACCTTGAACAAGGTGGCTCTCTGTAGCTGATCGTGAGCAAGGGGCTGACTCTTTAAGGCTGCCTGCAGAGAGCCTTCCCTGCAGCTGGAGCAAGAACATCTTCAGTGAAGGGGAATCTGGACACCGACGCACTGGTGTCCAGCACGAATACATTTTACTTTAGAGTAAAATGCTTTAGGGAAAGGGGCAAATACAAGTTCAAGGAGAAAAAGTGATGATAAAATTCTGACTGAAGAGTGTGGTTTTAAAATGGATGATATTGAATAATAAATCATTACAATATTTAAATTCCTTTGGATATAAATAAACAGTGAGGTAAAACTGCTACAAAAAATGTTAATATTTATAAAGTGCTGGAAATTGCATTGTTTGCCACAACTTAAAGACATGACAAAAAATTTCAGATGTCAACTTAAAAATAAAGGGGGGGGGGAGGACCTTCAAGATGGTGGAGGAGTAAGATGTGGAGATCACCTTCCTCCCCACAAATACATCAGAAATACATCTACATGTGGAGCAACTCCTACAGAACACCTACTGAACGCTGGCAGAAGACCTCAGACTTCCCAAAAGGCAAGAAACTCCCCCACGTACCTGGGTAGGTCAAAAGAAAAAAGAAAAGACAGAGACAAAAGAATAGGGACGGCACCTGCACCAGTGGGAGGGAGCTGTGAAGGAGGAAAGGTTTCCACGCACTAGGAGCCCCTTCGCGGGCGGAGACTGCGGGTGGCGGAGGGGGGAAGCTTCGGAGCCACGGAGGAGAGCGCAGCCACAGAGGTGCGGAGGGCAAAGCGGAGAGGTTCCCGCACGGAGGCTCGGCGCCGAGCAGCACTCACCAGCCCGAGAGGCTTGTCTGCTCCCCCGCCGGGGCGGGCGGGGCTGGGAGCTGAGGCTCGGGCTTCGGAGGTCAGACCCCAGGGAGAGGACTGCGGTTTGCTGCATGAACACAGCCTGAAGCGGGCTAATGCGCCACAGCTAGCCGAGAGAGAGTCCAGGAAAAAGTTTGGACCTGCCTAAGGGTCAAAAGACCTTGGGATGTGCGAGGAGAGGGGATTCAGAGCACCGCCTAAATGAGCTCCAGAGACGGGCGCAAGCCTAGGACACCAGAGACGGGCATGAAATGCTAAGGCTGCTACTGCAGCCACCAAGAATCCTGTGTGTCAAAAACAGAAATACAGATCAATGGAACAGGATAGAAAGCCCAGAGATAAACCCACGCACATATGGACACCTTATCTTTGATAAAGGAGGCAAGAATATACAGTGGAGAAAAGACAGCCTCTTCAATAAGTGGTGCTGGGAAAACTGGACAGGTACATGTAAAAGTATGAAGTTAGAACACTCCCTAACATCATACACAAAAATAAACTCAAAATGGATTAAAGACCTAAATGTAAGGCCAGGCACTATCAAACTCTTAGAGGAAAACATAGGCAGAACACTCTGACATAAATCACAGCAAGATCCCTTTTGACCCACCTCCTAGAGAAATGGAAATAAAAACAAAAATAAACAAATGGGACCTAATGAAACTTAAAAGCTTTTTTTTTTTTTTTGAAACTTAAAAGCTTTTGCACAGCAAAGGAAACCATAAACAAGACCAAAAGACAGCCCTCAGAATGGGAGAAAATATTTGCAAATGAAGCAACTGACAAAGGATTAATCTTTAAAATTTACAAGCAGCTCATGCAGCTCAATATCAAAAATCAAGCAACCCAATCCAAAAATGGGCAGAAGACCTAAACAGACATTTCTCCAAAGAAGATATACAGATTGCCAACAAACACATGAAAGAATGCTCAACATCACTGATCATTAGAGAAATGCAAATCAAAACTACAATTTGGTATCACCTCATACTGGTCAGAATGGCCATTATCAAAAAGTCTACAAACAATAAATGCTGGAGAGGGTGTGGAGAAAAGGGAACCCTCTTGCACTGTTGCTGGGATTGTAAATTGATACAGCCACTATGGAGAACAGTATGGAGGTTCCTTAAAAAATTAAAAAGAACTACCATACATATGACCCAGCAATCCCACTACTGGGCATATATACCCTGAGAAAACCATAATTCAAAAATAGACATGTATCACAATGTTTACTGCAGCACTGTTTATAATAGCGAGGACATGGAAGCAAACTAAGTGTCCATCAGCAGATGAATAGGTAAAGAAGATGTGGCACATATATACAATGGAATATTAGCCATAAAAAGAAATGAAATTGAGTTATTTGTAGTGAGATGAATGGACTTAGAGTCTGTCATACAGAGTGAAGTAAGTCAGAAAGAGAAAAACAAATACTGTATGCTAGCACATATATATGGAATCTAAAAATTTTTTAAAAAGTGGTTTTGAAGAACCTAGGGGTAGGACAGGAATAAAACACAGATGTAGAGAATGGACTTGAGGACACGGGGAGGGGGAAGGGTAAGCTGGGACAAAGTGAGAGAGTGGCATGGACATACATACACTACCAAATGTAAAATAGATAGCTAGTGGGAAGCAGCCACATAGCACAGGGAGATCAGCTCAGTGCTTTGTGACCACCTAGAGGGTTGGGATAGGGAGGGTGGGAGGGAGACGCAAGAGGGAGGGGATATGGGGATATATGTATACGTATAACTGATTTACTTTGTTATACAGCAGAAACTAACACATCATTGTAAAGCAATTATACTCCAATAAAGATGTTTAAAAAAATCCAAAAAATAATAATAAAAAATAAAAGAGGGATACATTTGTCTTCAAAAATAATCTAGGGAGTAGGTGAGCAAAAAAAAATGTGTGAAGAACACTGATCTAATCTAACAGGCCATTTTACAAATGATAATGTTGATACTCTGAGATGTTAGAATACTCGCACGTAATCCTGAAGCCAGACCAGTAAAGCAGTATTACCTGACATTTCTTTTTTACCTGGTGGTGTGAAGACCCATTGTGAATATACTTCAAAGAGAATACAGCTCTCATCTAGGACTTTTTCACCTAGGGTATCTGGCCCCTTCCAAATTGCAGTGTGTATATTTACGTGCATTTTTCTGGTGAACGCTTCTATAGTTTTATGGTCACTTTACAGGAGACATCGACATAAACAAAACTTAATAGTTAATTCGTAAGTCTCTACCCAGGTAATTGCCTTCTCAATTCAAGTTCATTTCTCTGTTGAATCTCTTACCTGAGGCTCATGCTTTTCTGACCCTCTTGCTTACTCTTGTCTCTTACCTCTTTCAAAGATGTGAAACAGTCTTCACACAGAAAAACCTCTTTTATTAAATCTTACTTGTACTAAGTCATCTGTGATCTCAACAGGGTGACCTAGTCTATGTTAACTACGCACGAACTGAAGACTTCTTTAAACTAGAGCGGGACATGAAAATTAATTGCTCTGGGAAGATTCTGATTGCCAGATATGGGAAAATTTTCAGAGGAAATAAGGTAAAAAATAATCTTTTTTTTTTCTTTTCCACAAAAATTAAAAGTTATATTGTACCTTACATGGGTAGAACGACATCCTTAAAACTTTTAGAAGACTGTGATCTTCTCATACTCTGTACCAGCCCACCTAATAGGGAGGATACATTTTCTAGCTTATAGACAGGGGTTTTAAACTGGGTCATTGGAATTCGGCCAGTGTAGAAGTTCAGGGAAACAGAGCAGGTTTTTTCCATACCTACACATTATGCCTGTGGTCTACAAAGAAGCATGCATTTGATTTGTTGTTAACCTTCAGTATCTTTGTTTTAAATGTTACCTTTGAAAATATTTACTAAATTAAATTTTAGTATTAATTCTTGTTATAGGTAATGAGAGAAACCAATTTATACACAGCAGTTTTGAAAGTTACTATCACTTAATTTGGCTTGATTTGCTAATATTTTTTCCTCTTTTGTGGGAAGCTAAATTTCAGAAATATTCCCTCTCAACCATAGAAGAAATGGGAATCTAGTCTGTGGAGTCTACTTGCTTATTGTGCTTCTAGACTAGAGGAAGGAAATAGCACATACTCACTACCACTAATATGTACATTTTTTTATATGTACTTTCTTTTAAAATTAATTTATTTTTATTTATGGCTGTGTTGGGTCTTCGTTTCTGTGCGAGGGCTTTCTCTAGTTGCGGCGAGCGGGGGCCACTCTTCATCGCGGTGCGCGGGCCTCTCACTGTCGCGGCCTCCCTTGTTGCGGGGCACAGGCTCCAGACGCGCAGGCTCAGTAGTTGTGGCTCACGGGCCTAGTTGCTCCGCAGCATGTGGGATCTTCCCAGACCAGGGCTCGAACCCGCGTCCCCTGCATTGGCAGGCAGATTCTCAACCACTGCGCCACCAGGGAAGCCCTATATGTACGTTTTTAAAATCTGCTGCTCTGAGGGCTGATTCAGCCCTGGAAACTCATTTTTAGAGCTTGCAGTAGGAAAAAGAAAAAGCCAACTCTCTGTGAGATGTCCCTTGTTGTAAGTCTAAGGATAAAAGATTGAAGATAAGGTTTAGCTACTTATTTAAGAGTAATTTTGAGTAACCAACCTAAAATAAGGAAGACTGTCTTTTCCAGGTTAAAAATGCCCAGCTGGCTGGGGCCAAAGGGATCATTTTGTACTCGGATCCTGCTGATTACTTTGCTCCCGGGGTGGAGTCCTATCCAGCTGGTTGGAATCTTCCTGGAGGTGGTGTTCAGCGTGGAAATATCTTAAATCTTAATGGTGCAGGGGACCCTCTCACACCTGGCTACCCAGCAAATGGTGAGTGGCCAGGCCTTAATCATCACAAAAACTTTAACATTGTAAAGTGATTTTACCGAAGGATTTCCTTTGACACATGGATAAAGTATGTCTTGTTCTTGTTCTCTTTGTATCTAAGAATAAAGGATTTTGAACTCAGAAAATTGTTGGTTCGGGTCCCTTATCCCTTATTTGGAATCCTTGGGTCTGATAGGTTTTGAAATGCAGACATTTTCAGATATTTAAAAGTAATATGGTGCATATACCATTTCTTGCATAACATTCACATAGGAGGCTGGAGCAGAAAATGGGAAGCAAGCATGTAAATATTTTTGCAGTAAAATGTATGAATAATCATATTAAGCAGAGGAACGTAAGTAATATAAATAGTCTGTCTACTCAAGTCAGATCTTGCTTCCAAATTAGTTTACATCAGATCATGTTTTGTTGACAAGTAAATTCCCCCCAATTAATGGATTTCACAGTTTTTAAAATTTCTAGTTTTAGATGAGGGATAGTAGAACAAAAGAAGTTCTATAAATCCCTGAAATGACATTTAGAATTTAGAGCCTAGAAAATGCTTATTGTGTCATTGCTGTATAAAGACAATAGTGATCACTTTCAAGGAGTATTTCCTAAATGCTAGCTCTTTACATGCATTAACAGCCCTATAAGCTTTGTTGTGTTATTATCTCTACTTGACAGAGGAGGGAAGCGAGACTAGAAGTAAGCAATCTCTGCCCTAGACCATCACACCACTAAATGAGGAGTGGGGATTCAAATTCAGATGGTCTGGCTCCAGAGTCCACATGTTTGTCTTATGCTGAAATGCTCTGCTGTAAAACAATAGATCATTAACAAAGGGAGCTAATTTATTTTGAATGTACTCAGCTAGTTGATGACATTTACAAAAATCTGTGATCATTTAATTTGTGTGGTTTAAAACTAAGGTGTGTACCTTGGATAAAATAGGTTACCAAAGTATCCATGGCATTTCCATATTTATATTTCATCTGGATTTTCTATCAAATTGTAAACTCCTTTAAAGTTTATGCATTTTGGCTTCGTAAATCTTCTTGGAATATAGTACATTATCATAGATTTTTTTTAAGCGATACATATTATCCTATAATAAAATCACATAAGTCTACCTGAACTTTACTTACTTAGCCTTTTTATTCCCAAGTTTTGAAAAGTGCAACTTCTCCCCAGCTCTGTTGGTTATATAAAGTTAAAATTGTGAGCATAAAATAAGATTATCTGGACTATTTCTGTTTATTATCCTCAAATTTAAAAGATGACATTGTAGAAAGAAAAATCATGTTATCCCTGTGAGGCTTGCATTTGTTGAATTCCCTTTCGTACCCTATTTTTTTTCTTTTCCTTTTAATTTTACTTTTTATTATGGAATAGTACTAACATACAAAAAAATAGAGAAAATTATCACCACTTTGTCAATCTTATTTTATCTCTTCGTCTTCCCTTTTTGCATTATTACCCTAAAGAATTTTAAAACAAATCCCATGCAACATATTATTATGTGATTTTACTATAAAAAGAATAGCTTTTGCAATCACCTAAAGCTCTTATAATTTAAAATTTTGAAGAAAAAAATGGAAAAATAGCTCTTATTTTTCTTAAATCTGAAGAAATGACAGAAAATGTGTTTTTATTTTGAGGTAGAGTTTACATATAACAAAATGCACAGGTCTTGAGTTAATTCAATAAATTTTTTAAATTGCATGTATCTATATCACTCAAAATAAGATATAGGACATTTCTATGACTCCAGAAAGTTCTCTGGTGCCCCTTTCTGGTCAATTTTTACCATATCCCCCTAGAAGCAACCACTTTTTGATATATGTCATCATTGATGAGTTTGGTTTTGAACTTCATATAAATGGAATCAGATAGTAACTATTGTTTTGTGTGTTGGTGGAAAATCAAATAACAGTCAAGCTAAGAAGAAAGAGAAGAGAATTTTATTTGAGTCAAACTGAGGATTATAACCCAGGGAACAGATTTGCAGAAGCTCTGAGAACTGTTCCATTGGTCAGGAGTTAGAGATGCAATTTTATACATTTCTGAGACAAAGAATTTATGTGTTATATTGACAGGTTAGCATTCTACCTAAAGTTGATCAAAGATGTTTTGGTCAGTTATGTATTGACCAAAGGCTCCAGAGGGAGCCTTTGGTCAATACAACTCCCTGTATGGGATGAAAAAGAAATTAAAATAACCTTAAAATTACAATGCTGGTGTCTGAATAAAGCAACCATTTTTCTTAAAGGTTGATTACATCCTCCTGTTTGAGGAGGTCTGGTTAATGTACAATACAGATGCACATTGCACATTGGGAAAGGCCTGCCACAAAGTGGGCATATTATTTTTTTTCTTTCTTAGTTTGATTTTCCAGTCATAGAAAAATTTATGATTTTTCCTCATCATTTGCCTTGCTGATCTCACTCAGTACAACGATTAGAGGTTAGTCATGTTGCTGTGTGTGTTAATAGTTTCTTCCCTTTAATTGCTGAGTACAATTCTATTATGGGACTGTTTTACAAATTGCTTATTCATTCTCCTGTTTACAAACAGCTGGACTGTGTGTGTCCCATATGGGCTACCTAGATTCAGCTGCTATGAGCAATTTTGTGCAGGTCTTTTTGTGGACATATGTTTCCATCTTTCTTGGGTAAATAACTAGGAGTGTAATTGTTCTGCCATAGGGCATAATTCTGTATAACATTACTTTTCAAAGAAGTTATTTAAAGTGA
Source organism: Balaenoptera acutorostrata (assembly GCF_949987535.1). Lineage (NCBI taxonomy): Eukaryota > Metazoa > Chordata > Mammalia > Artiodactyla > Balaenopteridae > Balaenoptera > Balaenoptera acutorostrata. The sequence goes on from NC_080072.1 coordinate 68,449,064, forward strand.
CTCTCTAATTATACACTCTTACAAGAATGTATGAGAGTTTCAGTTGCTCCACATTTTCGCTAACATTTGAAGCTGTCTGTCTTTTTAATTGTAACAGTTCTAGTAGATGCAATTTAAGAATGTGTTTAATGTGATTTACAGAGAACATTTTGAAAGGGACTCCATTTTTATTAGAAGTATGTTCAACTTTTTTTCAGAATATGCTTATAGACGTGAAATCGCAGAGGCTGTCGGTCTTCCAAATATTCCTGTTCATCCAATTGGATACTATGATGCACAGAAGCTCCTACAGTAAGTTTGTAAGAAACAAACAGATGGCTATTGGGGTAATTCTCTTTACTGGCTATCTTCAACTTTCATGCTTTTATCTCCATTATTTGATACTGAAGTTTTCTGTGCGCAATTTTTACCACACCCCCCTAGAAGCAACCACTTTCTGATATCTATCATCATTGATTAGTTTGGTTTTGAACTTGATATAAGTCGAATCAGATAGTATCCATTCTTTTGTGTGTTGGTGGAAAATTAAATAAGCATACAATTTTATCACTATTTTATAGAACAATGGTTCTAACCTGGGATTTGCTTTAAATACTGGTATCCAGTGTGTGACAGCCATGAAAGTGAGTCTTTCAGATCATCAACTGTGGGGAGTGTAATTGATAAGGTGCTCCACTGTGTTTTGAAATCCATTACCCTGTTTGTGTCAAGGCCATGCTTCCCATAGATGCTCCCAGTCAGTAACTAAATGTAGCAAGGGTACTAAATGAGACCCAATACTGGGAGGCATGGGACTCCTCTGATGGGAGACTCTGGCTCAGGACTCCCTGACAGCCTTGCTATCGAGGGATTCTGCCACCAGCACTCTTCTTTCTTCTCTTTTTCTTTTACCCCATTTCTGACCTGCATTGCAGTCTGATGGCTTTCTCAGCCTCTCTTAGCTCCCTTGCTATTTCCTTCACACGCCTTTCCCCTAATAAATCTCTTACTTATTGAAACCTCTTATTGTCTGCTTCTTGATGGACCTGGAATAATGCCCTTTGAAAGCATCTTCCACTGATTTTCATCTTTATCCATTCCTCTTCTTCCTCTGCTTTCACTATTGAAGCTTCTCCAAAGTTGTTACTGTTTAACCTGACATTGGAGCTCTTTCCTCTTTCCTGTCCTGCTTTCTCCCATCTGCACGTCCCTTCTTCTCCATTATCCTTGAGGAGGGGAGAGAGCACTGACTTCTCTGAAAGTAGAATCACTGGAGACCAGAGCATCTGGCCAGTTAGTCCCTTTTCTTCTTTGAGTTTAAGACACTCTTAATCATTTTATTCTAGAATGTATAAGAAAACTTTTTTATGACCTAGTTCAGTGCCCTCATTTTTACAGGTGAGGAGGCTGTCATCAGAGAATTGGAGGTGTCTGTCCAATTTAAGGGCAGATTAAGGAAGAGCAAGCACCCTGGTCTTTTTTTCTTTTGAGCTCTTAGCTTTACCACATGGGTTAGGATTCAGGATGGGACACAACTTTTGAGGGCACCACGGACTATGTGTTTGTGTAAATATAAAGTCTAAATTTTCATTATATTTAAAAGATGAACGTGATTGTAGCTTTACTTGTGATAGCGGAAAATTGTAAACAACACAAATCTTCAATAATTGATAAGTAGTTAAATATATTACTGTCTATGACAGTACATGAAGCCATTAAAATATATGTTGTACAAGAGTATTTAACAATGTGGGTACATGCTTATGCTGTACTATTAAATAGAAAAAGTAGATTTCAAATATATATATATATAATATTATATATATATAAAATAATCCCTAAATTATAAGTTTTAAAAAGTGAACCCATATTATCTTTGTAGTTAGAAAAAGAGTGCATGGAAGGAAAGAAGGAAGGATCATACAGAATTGGACGTGAGGTGTATTTAACCATGTCTACCATTTGACTGCTCTGGTAAACTAGTTGAATTTGGTTATGCCCTAACTGGGTAGTAGAATTATTAATACTTGATCAAAAAAATTACCAAATGTATTTAAGTCAGCTTTAGTAAGTCATTTTGTAAATGCAATCATCATTAAATAACATAAATTCTATGGAAGTATATTTTACATTCAAAACACCATGATTAAAAATGAATTTTGGAAGTACAGAAATGTATTAAAAATGTATTTGGGAGGAGGAGATGATCTGTGTATACTAAAAGCAATAAGATAGTTTCTGTTTCACCATCCATACCTTCTAAGGTATAGTGAAACATTCTACAGACTGGAATTTAGTCATAAAATATTTTAAGAACATGTAATTTGTTTATGAATTTCATTGGCAGTATTTACTCCCTCTGCATAATTATCAAGGGAGTGTGCTATGTATCCATTATAGTCAGTTCTCATATTCCCACAAACTGTTAGTAGTGTAACATTATGTATTAATTAGAATAGACAGTATTTTACAAATTGGATATATCATAAAATGAAAGTTTCTTAATAAGTATATGAGAAGAAGCAGAGAGACATAAAGTTATATAACGGCCCAGGTATGTCGAGAACTTTAATAAAAAGTTGATGAAATGTGAATTATAGAAAAAAGAAAATTGTGTTTACCTAGGTGGGAGAAAAGGGGAACAGTGTGTATGTTCTTTCTTATTCTTTTTTGCATCTATACTGAAGGGAATGTGGTTATATGGTTTCTCTTTGTCTTCCTGAGTAACTACCAGGATTATAATGACAGCAACGGCAATACTAATAAAGACAATGATAATAGCATCTAACATACATAGAGTGCTAATTATATTCTAGCACTTACTTTTTGCTAAATGATTACATACTGTTTATCAATTTGCCCATAAAACAACTACATGAGTTAGTATTGTGATAACTAATTTTACAAATAAAGAAATCAAAGTTCAGAGAGTATGTGATAGATCTGGGACCCAAACTCATGCCTGATGTAAAAGACAGCTTTGTTGAGCATCACTTATTCTCTATTCAACAGCACAAGCATTTAGTAGGCACCTCTTTGTCAAGGCACTGTCTCATTCTTGTGTCTCTGCTCAGAAGACCTTTAATGGCTTCCTACAGCCTGTCCACTCAAGATACACTTATGGAATGGCTTCTTTTTGTCAAGCACTGTGGTAAAAGTATGATTTATATATAGGCTTTGTTCTCAGGGGCCTCAAAATATAGTATAGACGCTCACAGCTTAATAGAGGCTACATGACAAACCACGAAATTCTAGCACATCATTTTCTGCCCATCTAGCTTGTTCCTAATTTTTAAGAATTAAACTCATTATTTTGAGATAACTGTGATTCACATGCAACTGTAAGTAGTACTAGAGGGTCCCTCTAGGCCATTTACCCAGCTTTCCCCAATGGTAACATCTTGCAAAGTATAGTACAATATCACAACCAAGATATTGATACATTTTTTTTTATAGTCATGACACAAAACATTTCCATCATCACCAGGATCCCTCATGTGGCCCTTTTAGCCACACCCACTCCTTTCCTGTCCGCCTCCATCCATACCCTCTGACCTTAACTCCTAGCAACTACTAATCTGTTCACCATTTCTATAATTTCATCATTTTAAGAATGTTATATAAATGTATACCCTTGTGGGATTTTTCTTCACTCAGCATAATTCTCTGGAGATTTGTTCAAGTTGTTGTATATATAGTTTGTTTTCTTTTTAATACTGAGGAGTGTTCCATTGTATTTGGTATCACAGTTTGTTTCACCATTCGAAGGACAACTAGTTTGTAGCTATTATGAATAAAGCTGCTACAGATAACCGTGTGCAGATTTGTGTGTCAACATAAGTTTTCTTTTCTCTGGACTGCAATTGCCGGGTCATATGATAATAGCATGTTTACTTTTTTAAGAATCTGACAAACTTTTTCCATAGCAGTTGTATCCTTTTACATCCTACCAGCAATATAAAAAAAATACAGGTCTTCCAATCCTTTTATAAGCACTTGTATTCTGACATCAGAAAATATTTCAGGTTTGTCTTGTATTTTCTTTCAATATTTCTAGTTTTCTGATAATTTTCATCATGAATGGATGTTGAATTTTCCCCAGTGTTTTATTGTTGCTGTGGTTGTTTATTTTCTGCATCAATTATTCTGATCATGTGGTTTTTCTTTAGCCTGTTAATGTGGTATATTACACTTTTTGATTTTTGTATGTGGTATCAGTCTTGCATTCATGGAATAAATCTCACTTGGTCATGGTGTATAATCCTTTCAAAATGCTGTTGAATTTGGTTTGCTAGTATTTTATTAATGATTTTTGTGTCAATATTCATATTTATCTTTAGTTTCCTTGTGATTTCTTTATCTAGTTTTGGTATCATGGTAATGTGTGTTGCATAGGGTAACTTTAGAAATGTTCCTTCTGTTTTTCTAAAGAGCATGTGAAGGATTGGTGTTTAATCTTTATTGATTGGTAGCATTCAGCAGTGAAGCCATATGGGCTTCTCTTTCTGAGAAGTTTTGATTACTTGTTATAGCCTACTTACATTTTCTCTTTCTTCAGTTTTGGTAGTTTATATCTTTTCAGGAATTCATTTCATTGAGGTTAATTTGTTGGTATATAATTGTTTATAGTGTTCCCTTATAATCCTTTTTATTTCTGTAAAGTCAATAGTAGTATTCCCTCTTTTGTTCCTGATTTTCAGTCTTCTCCCCTTTTTTTCTTGGTCAGTCTAGCTAATGATTTGTCAATTTTGTTGATCTTTTCAAAGAACCAACTTTTGCTTTCATTCATTTATCTTTATTTTTTTTTTCTAGTTTCTATTTTGTTATTTTTGCTCCTGTCTTTATTATTGCCTTTCTTATGCTTGATATGAATTTAGCTTGCTTTTCATTGTTAATTTCTTTAGGTGGAAGATTAGTTTATTGATTTGATAGCTTCCTAGTTTTTTAATGTAGGTGTTTACAGCTATATATTTCCCTCTAAACACTGTTTTAACTTCATCTCATAACTTTTGGTGTCTTATGTCTTCATTTTTATGTATCTCAAAGTATTTTCTATTTACTCTTGTGATTTTTTTCTATGAGCCATTGGTTATTTAGAGTCAATTGTTTAATTTTCATATATTTGCAAATTTTCCAAATTTTTTTCTGTTATTTTTTTTCCTCAGAAGTTTAATCACCTAACAACACATTATCATAAATCGCTCTCAAATTAATTCTTTGGCTTCAGTGCAGAATCATTTATTAATGATGATGGCAGTCAGCATCCATACATGGCTATTCTTAGAACACTGCTGTCTTCTTTTTTTTCTTTCTCTCTTTTTTTTTTATTGGAGTATAATTGCTTTACAATGTTTTGTTAGTTTCTGCTGTACAGCAAAGTGAATCAGCTATATGTATACATATATCCTCGTATCCCTTCCCTCTTGGACCTCCCTTCCACCATCCCCCCATCCCACCCATCTAGGTCATCACAGAGCACCGAGCTGAGCTCCCTGTGCTGTACAGCAGGTTCCCACTAGCTGTCTATTTTACACATGGTAGTGTATATATGTCAATCCTAATCTCCCAGTTCATCCCACCCTCCCCTTCCCCCAATGTGTCCACCGTCCATTCTCTATGTCAGCCTCTCTATTGCTGCCTTGCAAATGGGTTCATTGGTACCATTTTTCTGGATTCCACATATATGCATTAATATATGATATTTGTTTTTCTCTTTCTGACTTACTTCACTCTGTATGACAGACTCTAGGTCCATGCGCATCTCTACAAATGACCCATTTTCATTCTTTTTTATAGCTGAGTAATATTCCATTGTATATATGTACCACATCTTCTTTATCCATTCATCTGATGATAGACATTTAGGTTGCTTCCATGTCCTGGTGGTTGTAAACAGTGCTGCAATAAACATTGGGGCGCATGTGTTTTTTTGAATTATGGTTTTCTCAGGGTATGTGCCTAGTAGTGGGATTGCTGGGTCATATGGTAGTTCTATTTTTAGTTTTTTAAGGAACCTCCGTACTGTTCTCCATAGTGGCTGTATCAATTTACAATCCCAGCAACAGTGCAAGAGGGTTCCCTTTTCTCCACACCCTCTCCAGCATTTATCGTTTGTAGACTTTTTGATGATGGCCATTCTGACCAGTGTGAGGTGATATCTCATTGTAGTTTTGATTTGCATTTCTCTAATGATTAGTGATGTTGAGCGTCCTTTCAGGTGTTTGTTGGCAATCTGTATATCTTCTTTGGAGAAATGTCTATTTAGGTCTTCTGCCCATTTTTGGATTGGGTTGTTTGGTTTCTTATATTGAGCTGCATGAGCTCCTTGTATATTTTGGAGATTAATCCTTTGTCAGTTGCTTCATTTGCAAATATTTTCTCCGATTCTGAGGGTTGTCTTTTCGCCTTGTTTATGATTTCCTTTGCTGTACAAAAGCTTTTAAGTGCAATTAGGACCCATTTGTTTATTTTTGTTTTTATTTTCATTACTCTAGGAAGTGGATACTGTGATTTATGTTTTTCCTGTGTTTTCCTCTGAGAGTTTTATAGTATCCTGTCTTACATTTAGGTCTTTAATTCATTTTGAGTTTATTTTTGTGTATGGTGTTAAGGAGTGTTCTAATTTCATTCTCTTACATGTGGCTGTCCAGTTTTCCCAGCACCACTTATTGAAGAGAGTGTCTTTTCTCCATTGTGTATTCTTGCCTCCTTTGTCATAGATTAGATGACCATAGGTACATGGGTTTATCTCTGGGCTTTCTATCCTGTTCCATTCATCTATATTTCTGTTTTTGAGCCAGTACCTTACTGTCTTGATTACTGTAGCTTTGTAGTATAGTCTGAAGTCAGGGAGCCTGATTCCTCCAGCTCCGTTTATCTTCCTCAGGATTGCTTTGGATATTCGGGGTCTTTTGTGCTTCCATACAAATTGTGAAACTTTTTGTTCTAGTTCTGTGAAAAATACCACTGGTAGCTTGATAGGCATTGCACTGAATCTGTAGATTGCTTTGGGTAGTATAGTCATTTTCACAATATTTATTCTTCTAATCTAAGAACATGGTATATCTCTCATCTGTTTGTGTCATCTTTGATTTCTTTCATCAGTGTTGTATAGTCTTCTGAGTACTGGTCGTTTGCCTCCTTAGGTAGGTTTATTCCTAGATATTTTATTATTTTTGATGCAATGGTAAATGGGATTGTTTCCTTAATTTCTGATCTTTCATTGTTAGTGTATAGGAATGCAAGAGATTTCTGTGCATTAATTTTGTATCCTGCAACTTTACCAAATTCATTGATTAGCTCTAGTAGTTTTCTGGTGGCATCTTTAGGATTTTCTATGTATAGTATCATGTCATCTGCAAACAGTGACAGTTTTACTTCTTTTCCAATTTGTGTTCCTTTTATTTCTTTTTCTTCTCTGATTGCCATAGCTAGGACTTCCAAAACTATGTTGAATAATAGTGGCGAGAGTGGACATCCTTTTCTTGTTCCTGATCTTAGAGACAATGCTTTCAGTTTTTTACCATTGAGAATGATGTTTGCTGTGAGTTTGTCATATATGGCCTTTATTATGTTGAGGTAAGTTCCCTCTATGCCTACTTTCTGGAGAGTTTTTAGTATAAATGGGTGTTGAATTTTGTCCAAAGCTTTTTCTGCATCTATTGAGATGATCATATGGTGTTTATTCTTTAATTTGTTAATATGGTGTATCACATTGCTTGATTTGCATATATTGAAGAATCCTTGCTTACTAAATTCTTTATACTATAGTTGGGTTAGTAAAAGGTTTGTATGATTAATAAAGAGATGATATGATTTCAGCCTTTTAAATTTATTGAGTTTTTTTATAGCCTAATATATGGTCTATCCTGAAAATTGTCCTAGGTGCACTTGAATATGTATACTATTCAAGTATGTATTCATACTCAAGGCTTTTGTTGGGCAACGTGTTTTATATGTGCCACTTGGCTTTTCTGGTTTGCCAGCTTCTTCATCTCTCTGTATGAGATATGAGAGCCCACATGAAAACCCAAGGAACTCACCACTTTTTCATTTCTTGTACCCTGAGGTTCTGAGCTGGTTTATTTTCTTTTCTCCACCTTTCAGAGTCTCATGTTTATTTTTCATATATTTATAGTCCAGGGAATTTAGCTGTACTCAGCAGGATGAATAGGGTAAAATGCATGTTCTCAGAAGCAAAGTCTCACTACTTTTCAAGCTTCTCTGTTATGGTATCCTAATCATCTTATACCCCAGCCAGATTAATCACCATACCTTACTTTTGCTTTGACTCTTCAGCCTTCGTGCTTGTTTACATCATACATTGTACCTGGAATGCTCTTTACCTCCATCTTCCCTGCCCACATCTTACTCATTCTTTAAAAATCCAGATAAGTGAAACCTCCTGTAGAACGAAAATTATTTCTGATCCTACAAGGGGAATTAAGCTCTCTTTTGTCCTTCAGAACTTTATCTATCATATATCATGCTCTGTTTTATATCTATCTTTTTCTGACTTATAAACTCTTTGGTAGAATGACCATGTCTTATACATATTTGTATTCCTTAGTGAGTACAATACAGTACCTTGAGCATTATAGAGAATAAATCTCTGCTAAATGAACAAATAAAGTTTACTATGCTACACAATATAGATTTTTAAATTCAGTGTTGTTTATAGATATTTATTGAGCATCTATGATCTATCAAATCCTTTCAAGGACATTTCCAATATTATATTCTCTGAAATTTCTATGATTTGAAATTTAAATATTCAACCTTTTAATTTTCACAGAATTTATTTTTTATTTATAGAGTGAAAGAGGGACCTAAAGAAAATTATATCCCTGATTAATTATCCCAGTGAAATTTAGTGACTAAAACCTCTGTTCTCCATAGATGTGTGATATTTTCTTGTCCTTGTGGGGGCACTGTAATCTTGGCTTTATATTTTATTATTTTCTGGGAATCTGGACTCTTCATTACCTTCCTTATAATATGTAATTGACTTCCTGATGAATTTGCACCTTGTTTTGTTTTTCATATTTTTATTTTGAAAAGAAAATACATTTACACAGTTCAAAGTTCAAAGGGGTATACAATAAAAAGTTTCCCTCCTACCCATTTCCATCCCAAAGGCAATCAATGTTATTAGTCTGCAATATACTACTATAAAAATATTTTATGTATAATCAAGTATATGTATATTCTTCACTTGGCTTCTACCATTTTTTGTATACGTAATACTCTGCTAGTTTGACTATTCATTATGATATTTAACAATGTATAATGCCCCTTCATTTTACTTGATGCTTTTCATGTGAAATTTTATTGTATATAGATAAATAAATTATATAGTATATTACATGAAATTATGTTTATTAAACAAACTCCCTCATGCGATAGGAAAAAAACAGAGTAAATATTTACTCTCTGATAGAGCATTTTACAACAAAATATTATTTATACTTAGTTTTCCATGAGAAGATAATCATATTGATGTAGTTTTGCACATAAAATATATTCTAGGTCAAGCTGAGCTATTCACATTACCTTAACTGAGTAGGCAGGGAATAAGTACCCGTGCGCAGGCACAGAAAAAAGGAGGAAACTACAGAAAATGTTTCACTGTAAATCATAGGGTGCATGCAGGTGTGTGGACCAGAGATGGAGCCATAAAAGACAGATTGATGTTTTTCACTCTCTTAAGTTTGTCTGGAGCCATCTTCTTCTATCTGCTTCTAGGTAGCAAAAGTACATTTGGTTTCCATGCCCAAATCAAGAATAAGTCAATCCGTGCTCTTAAACAGTAAAGGAAGATATGCTGAAATGAAACAGCAAGAACCTCAGCATTCCACAGATACTATCATATTATTTTTCTCAATCACCTGCTGAGAGATAACCAGGGCTAGTGGTATATATGGGCTGGTCCACCTGAATCTTTCCACCTTTTTGAATTAAAAAAATAAATAGTGTATAAAGCTTTGAGGGGCTGTTGGTTGAAGTGACATCCCTTCCTTTGCCCTTCCTCCCTCCCTAATAGATGAGTGCAAAAGTACTTTGCAAAGGATGACCATACATGTGTTTGGGAATGTATTTATCAGTGGGAGAAATAACATAATGGGAAATTCCGAAGAGTCTGACACCTGCTGTTTCTTCAGAGCATGCTCTTGAGAGCACTTTTCACATGGTTTACTGTTGGAAACTGGTAACACAGAGTCCAAATTCTTGCCAACTGTTTGAATCTCGATTGTACCACTAATCAGCTGCCTGACTTTGGGCATGTTCCCTAATCTCTCTAAGCCTCACCCTCCTTATCTTTGAAGTGGGGAGAAATAGCAGAACCACCTCATAAGAAGTGTATTAAGAGTTAAGGGCTTCCCTGGTGGCGCAGTGGTTGGGAATCTGCCTGTCAATGCAGGGGACACGGGTTCGAGCCCTGGTCTGGGAGGATCCCACATGCCGCGGAGCAACTAGGTCCGTGAGCCACAACTACTGAGCCTGCGCGTCTGGAGCCTGAGCTCCACAACAAGAGAGGCCGCGACAGTGAGAGGCCCGTGCACCACGATGAAGAGTGGCCCCCGCTCGCCACAACTAGAGAAAGCCCTCGTACAGAAACGAGGACCCAACACAGCCATAAATAAATAAATAAATAAATGGCAGTGTAATACGAGATTAATCTACTAAAAAAAAAAAAAAAAAAAGAGTTAAATGGCATATCCCTATGCAAAGCACTTTGTACTACCATGACTCATAGAAGCTATTATGAGCAGGCACTCAAGAAAACAAGTTCAAGGACATTGTAACTTACAACTTCAAAGGTTTCCTTCAGCTAATAATATTTTTTGTGTTCAACAGAAAAATGGGTGGATCAGCACCACCGGATTACAGCTGGAAAGGAAGTCTCCAAGTGCCCTACAATGTGGGACCTGGATTTACTGGAAACTTCTCTACCCAGTTAAGAGACTATTTTTATTATAACTCTCTTTAGGGGGAGGAAACCTTTTTCAAAAAACAATTACAGAGGATGACTGAAAAGTAAAATCTACTACCAGCAGGAGACATAACAACAGGTTGAAAAGGGGAATACGCATATATCCTCACAATTGGACAATTGGTCAATGTAATTATTGCCTGCGCGCATTTAGAAACATTCAAAACAATGTCAGATTTAAAAGTTGTGGGTGGCAAGCTGTTAACCAGTATTTTTAGCCTGTGCCCTTTATTTTTGCATTAGAAAAGTCAAGATGCACATCCATTCCAACAATAAAGTGAAAAGAATTTACAATGTGATTGGAACTCTCAGAGGGGCAGTGGAGCCAGGTAAATTGATCATTTGCTCAGCAAATATCGATCGGGCAATTCTTCGGTGCCAGGTACTGCTCTGAGCTCTGGGAATGTAAGGTGAACAAAGCAAAGCAACTCTCTGTCCTAATGGAACTCACATAAACACAAAATAGATCAATAGGAGGTAACTTTACATTGTGATGCATGTTGTGAAGAAAGTAAATTTTGGGACTAGATTGGTCAGATGACTGAGGTTGTTGATAAACTATGCATGCTTCAATTAAAGGACCAAGGGAGGAAGAGCAGGGAGAGATGGTTTACAGGTGTTTAATCTGAGCTTTCTGGATTTCTTTACCACATATTTTGCCTGGAGAAATATCTTCATTACAACGATAAGTAACACTCTTAGAAAATTAAGATAACCTGAAGTTAATGAATCCTTTACATGGTTTTTTTTTTACACTGGAATGGGTGGAATATATATACACGTGATTTCCATATGATTTCAGATAACCTGCTCAATGATACATTTGAAAATAATCTTACTTTATTATGTTTGATTCCTTAGGAACTATATGGTTATATTTCCTACCCAAACAGATAGAATTAAACTGAATATCTTTTGTACAAGCAGCCAGTACTTTCTTTCAGGGATAAAGAATATTGATGTGCTTCCAATGAGCACTAAACAATGTACAACTGGCTATTTATTGAATCTCACTGAGTACATATTTTGTGCCAGCTCTGTGCTAGGCTTTGGGGATGGAGGGATTTTTTAAAAAGACACAGACCAGAGACAAGAAGACCCCTACATTTAAGTGTGGTAAATGCTTTTTTAAAATCCTTTTACTTTTTTTTGCACGCAGGCTTTTCTCTAGTTGAGGCAAGCGGGGGCTACTCTTTGTTGTGGTGTGCGGGCTTCTCATTGCAGTGGCTTCTCTTGTTGCGGAGCACAGGCTCTAGGCACTAGGGCTCAGCAGTTGTGGCTCACAGGCTCTAGAGCACAGGCTCAGTAGTTGTGGCGCACGGGCTTAGTTGCCATGTGGCATGTGGGGTCTTCCCGGACCAGGGCTTGAACCCGTGTCCCCTGCATTGGCAGGTAGATTCTTAACCACTGCGCCACCAGGGAAGCCCCATGGTAAATGCTTTATCAATATGAAAAGACTGCCCAGAAAGCTGGATAGGGGTGCAATTCCCTCTCCCTGTAGAAAATGGGAACAGATCATAGAAAGGTAGAATCTTTCAACTGTACCTTAAAAACTAAGTAGAAGGAGTAGGAAGTGGAGAAATCGTTATTTGGCCACTGTGTTCTCTTACTTTGAAAATACTGGAAACATAGTGTAAATAGGTAAGAGAGGAGTAACAGAGAATTATATAAAGAAGTGATAAGGATACTTTTATACTCACTTATCATTACTTATATACTTATAATTACTGTAATTAATTGAAGTATACATTTGCTTATCACATTCATATTTTCTTCATACATCAAATTCAGAACAAAGTGATATATTTACAAAAGTCTTCAGGAACCTTTGCTATCTTAACTTGAGTCCTGAGTGCTTTGTGTTTAGATGCTATTGAGTCATTTGCAATTTCCTCTATTCTTGACCTGGAATGGCAAGTAACTTTACAATGATGCTTTCTAGACAGATATGTCATTCTTGGAGGTCACCGTGACTCTTGGGTATTTGGTGGCATTGACCCTCAGAGTGGAGCAGCTGTTGTTCATGAAATTGTCAGGAGTTTTGGAAAGCTGAAAAAAGAAGGTAATGTAAACAAAAAGTAAAAACACCATGTTTTCTGAATCTCAGTTTGGCCCTCAGTAAAGTGAGTATAAAAATGCCACCTCATAGGTTTGTGTGAAACACAACAGAGAGGCTGCATGCAAATTATATCATCTTAGTAGCATAGAGTGCTTAGTAGTGCTTAATAGCAGAGCGTAGCTTTCAGTAACTAGCAGCTATATTACTTATGTTGGTTAATGATATTGTTTATTCATTTTTATATATTCATTTTAAATAATTCATTTATTTATATAATAAAGTTCATATTATTTATATTTATATATTAAATTATAATCTGAAATAAAGGAATTATACTATTAGTGGTTTCTCTGGCAACAAAGAAGATAGAGATGGGATTCTTTACTGGAGAGTAGACACCAGATTTAGGTCATAAGCCAAAGCGTCCTGGTCTGAGAAATGTGAGCAGGAGTTCCTTGGGATCTTCCAGCCTCAGGCCTCAGGTCAAGTACACCAACTGACTGAGGGGATGAAAGCTTATTCAGAAAAATGCTGGTCTTCCTGCTTAATAGGATGCTGTCAAAAGTTTAATATCTGCACTCTCACACCCCCAGCTTTGATTTCTCTCACAGAATTTAAGATTATACTACTAGCACAGTCACTTCAGTCATTTTAGAATCTTCATATGAAAACCAAAATAAAATTGAGTTCAAATGGTTACTTTTTAAAGTAAACATTACATACTGAGAACAGAAGGTCTACTTTGTTTACTGACCCTGCAAACTAGGTGTCTACGGGCTGTAAATGTGATGCATACATATTTTTTTTAGCAACAATGAATGTGGTAAAAATATGTTACATTTGCCTGGTACTTACTTTCTTAGAGAAACAGTGTTATCTATTTTGAACTCATAGGATGAGGGATATGTTTAATTATTTCTGTCTTCATTTTACAAATAAGTTAACTGAGGTTTCCAGAATCAAGTAATTCACCCAACGTTTTGTAGCTGGTGTGTGGCAGAATCAGAGAACTAGGGTTAAAATTCAGATTTTCTGGCTCCCAGTCCACAAAACAATGATGTCACTCTTTGAAATCAAATGTAAAGGTGCTCTATTCTTTTTTCCACACAGCTATCTTATTTTTTAAGAAAATAGAACTATGGAGACCTGAATTTACATAGTTTGTGAATCAGGTTGTGTTTAATAGTATTACAAAAAGTTTCATGATTTTGCCAGAAGATTCCCGTGGTAAATACAAAACATCACTATGACAATTACAAAGTATGCCAAAAGGCTGCAATGATGGGGAATAATAATTAATAGGAGATTTGAATAATGCTATTAATATATTTAACAAAAATGAAGCTCTGGACTCAACAGCTAGAGGGATATATATCCTTAAGCACAAATGAAATATGTACTCAAACAATAACAACTTACATGCCTGGAGCACTTGTTCAGTGCTATATTTATAAATATTATTCCATTTAATCCTCCTAACAATCAAGGAGTGTTATCTTTTCTCTGCTCTTCCTGGTATGCAGGTGAAGAAACAAGAGGCCTAACAAGTTTGAGTAACATTCCCTTGGTCATACTGCTAGTAAGTGAAAGAACCAGGGCTTGAAATAAGATCTTTCTTTAACTTCAAGATCAGTGTTTATAACTCCAAGCCATATGACCGTCCTAATGAAGGGTGTCCTTTTCAGCAGCAGCAGACACTAGTGTTGCGAATGGAGCTTCTGTTGACTAATTCTGGCAGAGAATGGAGTGAAATCACACAACCAGCTGACATTGAACAATTGTTTGTGTGATGCCAACACCACATGGAAGAGTTGTAAAGGATTTTCTCTCAGTTCTATTGTCTCAGAGCACAGACCACATCCAGCATTTTCTTCTTTCACTCTAGGCAGCTGCAGACCACAGATGGCTTCCTAGCATAGGCCATCATTATAAACCTATTAGACTATTTTATGATCTCACAGGATTTTTACCATGTCTGCATTTCCCCCTTTTTCAATACAGATGTGCTCTTTTGTATTGACAGATAAGCTTTAAAATCTTTCAAAAGGAAGTTAAGTAAAGATTGTCACCATAATTCACCCTTCCTAAACAACCAATGAATTTTTGCTGTTGTTACTCTGCTGGGGATGGTGATGTCTTGGCAATGTTTTGCATTTTCCCAGCTTTTATAAGTATGCACATGTATTTCAGGATGGAGGCCTAGAAGAACAATTTTGTTTGCAAGCTGGGATGCAGAAGAATTTGGTCTTCTTGGTTCCACTGAGTGGGCAGAGGTTAGTTGATAATTCGATATAACATGCATTTTCATAATAATAAAGCAGTTAGTATTTAATTCACAAGAATGTAAGAATAACTGGTCAATCCAGCCAGAAAATATTCAAACTTTTTTCCAGAAAGTCTGAAGCAACATATTCTTGTTCAAAAATCAGTGATAAAAATTTTTTCGTCACTTGAGAACTAAGTTTTGTTTGAACTTTTAAAGCCGCTTAATGTCAATTGTGGAAATAATTTAATCTTCGTTGTCTGGGAGTGTGATAGTAGCTAAGTAAATTCACTAGAAACTGGACATCATAATAAGATATAATGTTTTAATTTTTTCAAATTAACTCCTAAAGCTAATCACATTTAAATACTCCTTGAGCTTGTACTGTCTTCCTCATATCGTAATGACCTACTCTAAATCATGCTAAAAGTGAAGTGGAATGCCCCACCACAGAATATTTACTAGGCTCCTTGGAAAGTAATTTTACCTGCACGCATTGTTGGCTTTGTGTAATAGAAGTGTTACTTGTAAACATATGCAAAATTAACATTCCATTAACTTCTAGTCACGCTATAAATATTTAGTTGGCTCCTATTATCTAGGAATTATGAGAAGCCCTGTAAACTTCAATTTTCTCTGGGGTAGAAAAAAAAGTAGTGCTCCTGTAGACAAAGATTTATGCTGGCATCAAGAAGAGCCTAAATATTTTGAGGTTGATTTGTCTCTTTCATCTTATTTTCATTACCTAGAGCTGCATGTTTTTTCACTTTATTTCTTACAGTCAGGACACTTAGAAAATTGCTCGTTTTGGAGATTCATAATCCACTTATATCAAAAAAATCCTGCTATACTTTGTCAGTGTTTTAAAGCTGAGGAAAAATGTTTTAAAGTTTTAACCAGTAGATGGTGTCATAACACAGGAGAACTTAATTTGAGGGATAAAACCATAGTGTGGTTAAGAAATCAACCCCTGGGCTCCCCTGGTGGCACAGTGGTTAAGAATCCACCTGCCAATGCAAGGGACACGGGTTCGATCCCTGGTCCAGGAAAATCCCACATGCCGCGGAACAACGAAGCCCATGCACCACAACTACTAAGCCCACATGCCACAATTACTGAAGCTTGCGCGCCTAGAGCCCGCGCGCCGCAACGAAGAGCAGCTCGCCGCAACTAGAGAAAGCC
The DNA here is from genome assembly GCF_949987535.1 of Balaenoptera acutorostrata. NCBI lineage: Eukaryota > Metazoa > Chordata > Mammalia > Artiodactyla > Balaenopteridae > Balaenoptera > Balaenoptera acutorostrata. Next base: position 68,465,540 of record NC_080072.1, read on the forward strand.
CGCGCACAAAAGCCCGCACACGGCAACTACCCAATAAAAAAAAAGAAATCAACTCCTTTTCCACTCACTGTATTATGAATGTGGATAGTCTCATCTCAAATTTTAGTCTTAAAAATGTTTTGCTTGTTATTTCTTACCAATGACCTTTATTGAAATTCTTTCAAACATATGCTTGAAAATCTTACATGTCAAATTTGGGGTGAACTTGGGCCAACTTAATTCAGAAACCTCCACACAGTAAATGTAGATGTGCATTTTTTTTAGAAAGGGGTTATGGCTATTTGTTTGTTTATTTATTTATTTATTTAATATTATAGGAGAATTCCAGACTTCTTCAAGTGCGTGGTGTGGCCTATATTAATGCTGATTCTTCTATAGAAGGTGAATATTATTGGTTTCATAGGAAACTATATGACCTTGGTAGTAACAGCAGTTTAGTTCGTAAATGATGCACTAACTAGGAATGCAAATCCATGAACAGGTGGTGAGGGAATTTGCTGCTGGTTTGTCATGCTCATGGCAGCTGTGAGCTCTAGGGTGCTGATTTGGGCTCTCGAAACAACACTATGATTTGTTTGTTTCATCTGGCAGATTACCTTATCTATGGTAGGAATTCAGTGAATATCTGTTAAATGAATAAGTCAGTTATGGAACTAAAGATTTCTATGATTTTAGAATGGGGTAGCAAAAAGGTATGATTTAACTACTGTCATCATAATATCATGCATACAAATTTTGAAAACAAATGCTGATTTCCCAGATTTCATCTTTCACCAAGAATTTTTTCTTCTTAAATATTTTTTTCTTCAATTCAGCAAATATTTACTAAGCACCTCTCTATGCAGTGTACTTTCCAGGATTTCAAAGGAATTAGGGATTAGTAAAGAATAGTTTAGTACTCAAGAGTTTAAGACTCAGTATAGATGATAAAATAAATCAGTCTAGGATTCTAATATATGCAGGTACTCTCAGAAGGATATTATCAGACTGATCTTGGAGTTCAGAAGAGAGAATGATAGCAACGTCAGGAAAGGCTTGAGAAATGACAGGCCTTTTAGAATGGACTTGCTTTGATAAACAGAGATTCAAACTAAGGGACAATCTCAAGTCGATTTTCAAGAAACTGAAACAGTCCGTTGTCACTATACTGTAGCCCCGCACGAATCTTTCTGTCCCTTGACCACATACAACTTCTCAGCCGTTGCAACTGCTGTTCTCTGTGCTCAGATTGCTGTTCGACACACCATCTGTTTAATTCTTATTCTACAATCTCCCCAGGAATGTTATTTTTTTCTGGGAAGCCATCTTTGTAGCACTCATCACTGCTGTTAAGTAATTATTTGTTTTACAAACCCTCTCCCTTTCTAGACTATATTTTTCTGCCAGGAACAGGCAGGATCATACTTCTTCATTCCTGGATTCTTAATGTCTTATTAAATAAATGGTGTTTGCATGGGTGCAACAAATGAATGAATAAGTGAATGAAGGGTGGACTTATAGAATATTTTCTTTAGTTTATTAGTAAATCTGCCTTGTCAAAAATAGTTGAAGCATTGCATATTGATGGAGGCGCATTGGCATTTACATTTTCTTCTTTGTCCACATATCTGAGCTGCACTGTCCCCTAAGTTAGTTCATGCATTTCAGTTATCTTTTCTTCCTTCCTCTAACTTTCCTTAGTTAGTGGCTCAGGGCTTGGCCTTATTCCCGGCACTGCTACTTTCTATTATAGTTATGTGACCTCAGGTTGTTACTTTCTCACCTCTCAATAGAGTTACGAAGAGCACATATCTCAAAGGCTCTTGTAAGGGCAAAAGAAGTTAATATTTGCAAAACTCCCAGACTTGTGCCTTGCACAGGGTAAATGTTCAAAAATGTTAGCTTGGATTATTATTATCTTTATTTATTTATTTACTGGCCGTGCCACACGGCTTGTGGGATCTTAATTCCCTGACCAGGGACTGAACCCCGGGCCCCCGGCAGTGAGAACACAGAGTCCTAACCACTGGACCACCAGGGAATTCCTTATTATCCTTATTTAAACACACATATGAAGATGAAACACCTTTGCCACACAGAATAAGTATACCAAACATATATTCTTCAAAAGTAGAATAATGTTCTCTCTATTGCTAGTTTTTTTTTTTTAAGACTTGATTTTAATGCATTTTTTTTATCTTTGATTTTGCTGTTTATGTCATTCCCTGGTTTAAAATGCTGCACTGTCTCCCCAGCATTTTCAGGATCAAGAGCAAATAGCACACTCATTACTCTGTGATTGGAACACAGCTTGTCTCACTTTGTTTTATATTTCAAATTTTATTAACTGTTCATTTTTCAAATAATAAAATAAGTCATCTATTAGCTTTCTAATGTTAAAATGCAAAATTTACAAAGAAAACAATATCTACTGAAACCATTCTCAAATAACCGTCTCTTCAAAGGAACTACTGTCCTCAGTTTGAGGTATTTCCATCATGTTGACATTCGTATATAGAACTTAACTCACACAAAGTACCAACCAATGTTTAAATATAAACATTTATTTAACACAATATTCCTGTGAGGTAAGTACTTTTATTATCTCTCTTGTATAGAACGTTTGCTTGGGTGGAGTAGGAGGTGAAGATTTGGAGAGGTGACCTGAGGTTGTTTCATGTGTGGCACCAAGGTTCATGGTGAGGATGAATTTTACTGAGTGATGAGTTGGAGAGTTTTGATCAGACTTAGGTTTTATTTATTTATTTATTTTTGGCCACGTGTCTTGCGGGATCTTAGTTCCCCGACCAGGGATCAAACCCATGCCCTCCCTCTGTGTGGAAGCACAGAGTCCTAACCACTGGATCGCCAGGGAATTCCCCAGACTTAGGTCATAAAGGGATCATTCTGGCTAAGGAGTTAGGAACGGTCTTTGATGGAAGAATAAAGTAAAGAAATGAAATAGAAAACAAACTATCTTCTTGTCTTTCAGGAAACTACACTCTGAGAGTTGATTGTACCCCACTTATGTACAGCTTGGTATACAACCTAACAAAGGAGGTAAAAATAATTACATGGAATTTTAAGTTCTACAAATGATGTTTTCTTGAGGTGGCATTATTATGTTAAACATCTGTGTTGTTTTATAACTTTTGCCCATTTCTCCCACACCAATCTGAGGCAGTCTATGGAGAGCATTGTGTCTACCATCTCCATTTGAAAACGAGAAGACTGAGCCCAAAAAGCATTAGCCCCTAGAGTCACACAACTTGTTCAAGTAGCTGAACCAGGACTTGGTCCTGCGGTTTAACTCCTTAATTTTAAAACTGGTTTTTACTTTTTAATATAATGATACCGATTAATTTAGGACTCTGGAAGGGTTGACATTTCTAACCAATTGAGAAAGAGAATGTGTAAAAAACCAGGTGCTGACTCCTGGGACAGAGACTGGGTAAGACCATGTACCCAATTCCTGATTTCCTGCTGTGGGCTTCAGTCCACTGAGCTAAAGTTTTCTTAATTTTGACAGCAGCACAACATACTGAACCTGGCGGAGAGGTGGTGCCTAAATTTCTATAGGACCAATAGACAACTCTTCATTTTAATTCTCCTGCCCCATAAAGCCACCATTCCTAAAGTTAGTCATAAGGAATGTTTTGCATGGCAGATTTTTGCTGTTACTGCTGATTACCTGATTTGAACTGGAAAGGATAAAAAGACTTGCTTATTTAACAGAATTACCAATTGAAATGTAATTACCAGGAAAGACAATTATTTCCCTCAGATAGGGATTTTAAATAGATCCTAAACATATTGTTAAGCTTTGGTTTCTCAAGCATGGAATTTAATTTATTAACATCTCCAGTAGGAATAGAAAAGTTTAATATGGCACTAATCTATTCATATTGTTACTTAAGAGCTCTGTCAGGTGCCTGCAGTTTTACAATTCCCATGAAGTGTATACAAAATTAAATATCTGAAACATTGTGTCTCAGAGAATTCCCACCATTTATGTAATTTGAGGTCAATGCTAAGGAAGCTTGGCAGTTATATTTGTTTACCAGGTGGCTTGGTGGCACCCTGTGACAAATGCAAAAACACTACTTTCTAGGTCAAATTTGAAATTATATGATGCTTGACAGTTTTGGATTTTTTAAATTCTGTTTTTGTTTGGGGTAGGTGATTCACGGTATTTCAAATTTTAGTGATAAACTGTGACTTTAGTAATATATTTCTAAATACATTATTTCAAATTCATATTACTTAAAATAAATGGAGTGGTACTGTCCCTTGTATCAAAGTTTTGTGTAAATTTGTAAGCTTGAGTGAAATTATTTTGTTGCTTTATGTATTGATATTTGATGACTTAAGATGCTGACATAACTTCTCTCTCCCCAAATTTATATAAATTTATCTGTGTTCCCATCGACCTTTGCACATCCGTCTATTATAGCACCTAGCACATGAATTCCACATTTTTATTTATAGTTCCCACTAGTAGATGGTGTGTAATTTGTATTATTAAACTTTGTATGGCTGACATCTACAAAAAGTCTTCCACAGAATAGGTAGTCTATAAAATTTTTTGAGTTGAACCTGTTAAAAAATAGAGCATAGGACTTTTATTAAATAAAAAATAAAAACTTTTTATACCATATATTATTCAGTTACAGTTTAGTGAGTATTAGTTACAGTTTAGTGTGCTAAACATTTTGGCATAACATTTAATGCTCTGAGTTTAGCATTCAATAGTAGGGCATATTGTACTCCCTTAGAATTCTCATCTGTAAAATCTGAAAATGTATTGAAAGCCCTGTGTTTAACACAATTACAATAAATACTCAACTAATTAAATAAAATATTAGTGCATTTGTTTTGTTATGTATTATTTAATGACAAACTTGTTATGTATTATTTGACAAAATTGTTGGCACAAAGCAATATTTAAAAAAAAACAAAAAAACAAACCTTCCCTTAACCAGCTTGCTTCTTTTCATTTTTTTTTTATAAGTGGAGGAGGAATGTGTTTTTGAGAGCAGCCTCCCTTAATTTGGAAAAATAGACCAAAAAAAAAAAAAATCTTACAGTTTGACCATTCGTCTGAATACAATGGCTTGGTAATAATTTGGTATGTATAGCTTCCTTTTCCATACACTCCATGTATTTTTTTTTATAATAGGTGCATTATATATAATAACATGAGCATTTTCCCATATTGTCAGAAACTCACTGTTGTAATTCTTAATGACTGCTAATGTATGAATTGCATTCCTTATTTTCCTGAATATAATTTGGCTACTCATTCCCTGGTTAATAGATGTTTAGGTTTTAAAACATCTGATTTATAAGTATTCTCTCTCTCTTTCCCCCCCCCCCCCCCCCCTTTTAACTTGTGTAGCTCCAAAGTCCTGATGAAGGTTTTGAAGGCAAATCCCTTTTTGAGAGCTGGAATGAAAAAAGCCCTTCACCTGAATTCAGTGGCTTGCCCAGGTAAACAAAGAAAACTCTTTACTGAATTCACTGTGGAATTGTGTTGAAAATAAAAGGGTAGTTTCTTTCAACAAATAATAAAAATTTAATTTAAAATTCTCTGATATCTGTTAAAGAAAAAGTGATGCTTAGGTTTACAAATAAAATTGTTACCCAATAACTGGGTTTGCCTCCTGGTGGGTGTCAGCCAAATGGCACAACCAAGCCAAAGAGCGGGAGAAGGAAGGATGTGTTACTTGCAGCAAGTAAGGAGAGTACCGGGGATCTTTTCCAAAGCAGTGTCTCCCTGGATAGCAAAATGGGGGAAGTTTCAAGTTAAGGGTACATACATATTCATGAGGGGGTTTGAGCAGAGGAGAATTCAGTATAGAATTGGGGCAAAGTTTGACAGAGTCCAAGCTTTAGTTGATTGAGTTCAGAAAGGGTCAACATCATCATTCCTTAGGTTTCAGCTGATCTGGGGGTTGAGTGCTCAAGGGGATCCAAATTCTGCAAAACAGCTCAAAAATGTTCTTCAGGCTAATTTTTACCATTGTAACAGAACTGGGAGTCTTTACAGCTGATTTATTTTCTTTGCTATTGTTACTTCTCTTGCCTGATAAGTCATTTGTTCCTAAATTCTCTTGCTGCCTTAAGATCATTAATTACTGAGACCTGTTCAAGGATAAGCATTGTGGCCAGGCCTTTACCACAAAATGGCTTAGGCCAAAAATGAGTTGTCTTATGTCAAGAAAGCCATGCCTAGTTCTCTTTCTCCAGGGACCCCCTACCCTATCTGCTTACAAAATATTGCTGTGTGTTTTGAAATTAAATCTGTAGGCCATCAAAATATGGTTCGCTTTTGAATAGGTAACATATACACATGGCACTTAAGTCTGTCCTCTCATCACTGTATAAATATTCTTTTTTCTGAACATTATACAGTTAACAAGTGTTTTGTTAACTGCATAATGTTCTAAGAAGAATATAGGCATCATTTCAGGTTTAGTTGTGTCTTCACAAGCATGGGAAGAGGAATAAATATCTCAGTAGTTTGAGATTAAAGATAACAGTATGAATAATTTAAAATTTTAAGGATGGGAATTAAATCTGAGTTATCTGAAAATTTTCTGATTCTTTTAACTTTATCATGTACAACAAATATAAGTAATAAAAAAAGTTAGTGAAGGAAAATATTTTCCAACTTCAATAATCTTTTTCTAAAAAAGCAACATACAATTGTGATATTGTGATTCATAATAAGAAGTGCATATTTGGTCCTCCTAATCTCTTACAGAGCTCCTAAACCCCTGGAATTTTCTAAGTGATGAGAGGGACAAAGGTGTCTTTTGTTATGTTAATGAGGTGACACGGACCCCACTTAAGGTGGGGGATGGTTGCCAGGAGAACCAACCAAGTGATTTGAGGGTTGGAACTTTCAGTCTGACCCTCAACCTCCCAGGAAGGGAGAGAGCCTGGAGGTTGACTCAGTCACCAGTGTCCAATGACTTAATTGATCATGACTATGGAATGAGGCTTTCATAAAACCCCAAAAGAGTTGGGTTTGGGGAGCTTCTTGGTTGGTGAACACATGGAGGTACTAGAAGAATCCAGCGAGCCCGGACAGGGCGTGGAAGTTCTGACCCCTTTCCCATACCTCACCCTATGCATCTCTTCCATCTGGCTGTTCTTGAGTTATAACCTTTCATAATAAATTGATGATCTAGTAAGTAAATGTTTCTCTGGGTTCTATGAGCATCTCTAGCAAACCCAAGGAGGGGCTCGTGGGAACCTCCCATCTACATCCAGTTGGTCAGGAGCACTGGTGGTGGTTGTGTGTGGGGGGGGGGGACAGTCTCTTGGGACTGAGCCCTTAATGTGTGGAACCTGACCCTATCTCTGGATGGACAATGTCAGAATTGAGTTGAATTGTAGAATACCCAGCTGATGGCCTGGAGAATCACTTATTGGTGTGGGGAACTGCCCCCCGACAACACACACACAAACAGGTTGGAATTGGATCCAGAAACCCAAAAGAACAATGGTCACCTCTCCCTAAAACAGTCTTATGGAAGTAGATATTTTGTGATCAGAATTGGCATTCCCCCCCCCTTTTTTTTTTTGCTGCTTATATCTAAAATATATCCAAGGCAATATATCTAAAAATTATATTTATAGTATTGAGTGGAGATTCGTTTAATTAATTTTGATCTGTACTCAGTGAAGAAGTTACTCAAATAATCCTGTATTTTAATCCCTAAAAGGATTAGCAAATTAGGATCTGGTAATGATTTTGAAGTGTTCTTCCAAAGACTTGGAATTGCTTCAGGCAGAGCACGGTACACTAAAGATTGGGTAAGTCTATCAGTAAGTTCTTCATGGTTAGTTATGAATATATTTTAGCTAAACAAATAATTCTGGATCAAAAAAAGTGACTTAAGCACCGTGCTTGTTCCATCTCTGATTCTGTTCAGCAAATTGAAATTCTTTCAGTATTTTAATTGGTTTCTTCTGATATCGATCTGCATGTTTGTAAATAATATGCTTCTACTGCTACTTCTTTCTTTTTCAGTTTTAGGTATTATCCATTTACTTCTTACTAGGAAAACTAGGCATTCAGTTCTATCACTTCTTCTCCTAACCCCCAAATACTTTCCCTCATGGCATTTTTTCAATATATAGTTGTGCTACCCTTGTTGATTAGAAGATATTTTTCTCCTCCGTGTATCCATACTTAACTCACCTCAAACTCTTAGTATGTTCAAACACATCAGGTGAACTGGCTGAGTCCATTTTCCGCGTTGGGGCTCTTCTGCTCCTCTGGGTTCTCTGGTTATTCCTTCTGCCTGTGGCACAGCTTTTGGCTGTGAAATTTTCCTTCACTAAGAAATCTGAGAGTATCTTCATTTCACTCGTATTTTGGATTTTCTGTTTCCCAGATTTTTCTTCCTTTTTCTTATTTACTCTCCACGTTTTTGGGAGCACATCCTTCAGGCACTTCTTGAAAAGGGTGAAAGACAGCTAAACACCTTGCTTGTCTGTTATACTACACAAAATTCTTCAATAATTTGACTGGGCACAAAATTTTGCTTGAAAATTCTGTACCCTTAGAATTTTGAACTCATTGCTTCATTGCCTGTTGAGAGATGTTGTTTGTTCCTTGATCTCTTTCTTTTCTATTTTATTTATTTATTTATTTATTTGGTTGTACCAGGTCTTAGTTGCAGCATGCATGTGGGATCTAGTTTCCTGACCAGGGATCAAACCCCGGGCCCCCTGCATTGGGAGTGCAGAGTCTTATACACTGTGCCACCAGGGAAGTCCCTTGTTCCTTGATCTCTTGTCTCTGTTTTTTTTTTTTAATAAATTTATTTATTTATTTATTTATTATTTTTAGCTGCATCGGGTCTTTGTTGCTGTGCGCGGGCTTTCTCTAGTTGCAGTGAGCGGGGGCTACTCTTCGTTGTGGTGTACCAGCTTCTCATTGCCGTGGCTTCTCTTGTTGCGGAGCACAGGCTCTAGGCACGCAGGCTTCAGTAGTTGTGGCTCGGGGGCTCTAGAGCACAGGCTCAGTAGTTGTGGCACACGGACTTAGTTGCTCCGTGGCATGTGGCATCTTCCAAGACCAGGGATCAAACTTGTGTCCCCTGCATTGGCAGGAAGATTCTTAACCACTGCGCCACCAGGGAAGTCCTGCCTCTGGTTTTTTTTAAAGGAAGATTTTAGTATCTTCTTTTTATGACTGTGTTGCCCTTGGTGTACATGTGTATTATGCCATTTTTAATATGCTGAGCTGGGAACAAAGTGGACTCTTTGTTCTGGAAACCTATGTATTGTAGTTGGAGGAAATGTTTTTTTCTTTGATTATTCCCTCTTTCCTCTTTCTCAAACCATTATTAATTTGTTTAACATCTGTAGCATTATTTTCCAATGTCTTTATCTGTTCTTTTGTGTTCTTATCTGTGTCTTTTTCTACATTCTGGGATATTTTTCTCAACTCTGCCATTCATTCATTCTTTTTTATTGTTTCCCTCCATTCCCCGTAGTACCTCCTTACTGTGGGCTGATTTTATTTTAGTCTGTATCTTTCAAGTTAAAGCCTTTCTTCAAATGCCTGGCCCTCTTTGGCAATGTATCTTATTTGGGAGTGAGACCATAAAAAGCTGATTGAAGCCCTGTACACAGGGGTGGTGCTTGTTGTAGGGGGAGCTTCACAAGAGAGGGATTGAGAATGTGTGTTCTTGTTGCTTCATTGGGAGCCAACTAATGCTGAGAATCTATAGGTCTTTTGTCTTGGGCTAGTTATTCTCCCCAGACAGAAAATCTTTATAATCTCTTACCATTGGGGTTGGTGATGAGGGTAGATGTTAATATTATCTACATTTTACTTATGAGAAAACCACAGCAAAGAAAGGTTAATAACTTTTGGGTTAATAACCTCCCAGAGTTATTTGGTAATAAGCCATGAAGCCTGGATTCAAACTCTGGCAGGCTAATTCCAGAGTCCACTCTCAACACACCACTATATAAAGTGTTCTGTTATATCAGTAAAAAAAAAAAAAAATGAATAAATAGATAAGCATCTAAACGATGGGCAAAAGGCATAAATCAGCAACTCGGAATTTGAAAAGTTGTTCTCTCTTGCCTTTTGTGTATGTTCTTGTTTTTCTATACCCGTCTGAGCATTACTTCTTTACTTAGTGAGATTTTGGATCTATTACTGATACCCTCACTGTTCACTCTTCACTTGTCAGCACACTGCTTGTCAGAAAGTTATTCATGGAATTTCAGTCATTAAACGATTTGCAGCATTGCCCTATATAATATTGTATCATGCTTATTTCCTTGCTTCTAATGATTCTCTGTCTTCTTAAATTATTTTCACCCAAATGCAACATTATCTTGTCTTTACTTCAGAAACATTTCTGTTACATCTCCTGTTTTCTTAAAGGCAAAAATGTTAGGTTTTATCCAAGGTAATTTTCATAGTATTGTTTATGTTATATACACATACTTTTTAACTGGTGAAAACCTGGGGTTTTAATATTATATTAACCCTTTAGTAAGTAGCTTACTGAGATACTTAAATACTTTCCTTTATTCATTGCTGACAGAAACAGTCTTACTAATATTAACAGTATCTATGGTACTATGCATTTTGTATAAGTTATCTCACGAGAGATATATTTTGTTTTTTGGGTTTTTTTGTAGGCAACAAACAAATTCAGCAGCTATCCACTGTATCACAGTGTCTATGAAACATATGAATTAGTGGAAAAGTTTTATGATCCAGCTTTTAAGTATCACCTTGCTGTGGCCCAGGTTCGAGGAGGAATCGTCTTCGAACTAGCCAATTCCATAGTGCTCCCTTTTGACTGTCGAGATTATGCTGTCGTTTTAAGAAAGTATGCTGATAAAATCTACAATATTTCAATGAAACATCCACAAGAAATGAAAACATACAGTGTGTCATTTGGTATGATACCCTTCCTTTTTCAAAATTCACAGTCTGTTTGTTTCTATTAATCTCTAAAATGTAATGATCTACCTTAGGCCCATTTATTATTTATTGCTATGCCGTATGATCAAATATTATATATATATATAAATGTATCATCCATTTCATTGATGCCTGTCTTGCAATATACAAAATATAAATACCTTGTTAAATACAAAAGAGAACAACCTTCTATATTGTTCCCTTTGCTTAAACTATAGAACAATGCCATTAGGTCCTCATTTCTATTTCAGAATCACTATTTTCTGCAGTGAAGAATTTTACAGAAATTGCTTCTAACTTCAGTGAGAGACTCCAAGACTTGGACAAAAACAAGTATGTTGTATATATATAGATATAAGTTATGCATGTAATAGATATAATGAAAAAGAAATACTAGCTGACATCTTTGTTGTTGAAGTATCTTTGGAAAGTTTTTTTCTGTTTTCTTTCTCTTCATTCTAACAGGGCTATACAGGGCTGCCATATCCCTCAAAGAGATATTTTTGACATTCTGAGTGGCATATGTGCTGTAGAGAAATGCTGGTACCTTTTTTACTACCAACTGAGTGGTAGTTACAAAATTTCCATCTTAACATTGAAGGTCCTCCACTGTGTGTCCCCATCTTTTTCCAGTTTTATCTCCTGTTCTTTCAACATCTGTAAATCATATTTCAACCAAGCTCTCGTATTCCCAAAACACACCTTCTTCCTCCCTTTTCTTAATGTCATTACCCACACAAAGAGTTCCTAATCTTCACTTCCACCTGGAAAAATTCTGTATATCCAGACTAGCAAATAAGGTAAAGCCATTAGTTTTTTTTCAGATGTTAAGCATTTGGGATTAATTCTTGTAAAATCACAAAAGTAAAACATAATATGAACAAAATTTTAAGACTGGAGAAAAAGAGAATATTAGGGACAATTTTTTTAAAGGTAGAATTTTGAGAGTGAATATCTACTCTATATTAAAAATATTGTGACGATACAAATATCAAATCCTTGGAGACTGATGCAAGAATACATAGAAAGACAAAGAGCAGACAACAAAAAATAGACCAGTGATATATAAGGATGTATTTGTAATGAAGGATACATTAAAGTCAAATGAGAAAGAAAGGTATTCAACAATAATATTGTATAAGCTCTTTCAGGAATTGATAAAAAAGTGAATTCAAAATCTCACTTCACATTCTATGCAAAAATAAACAACAAGGATAGAAGAAATTTTTAGCAAAAATTGAAATATCTTGGAAGTGAGATCCAAGTTTAGAAATAACAATGCAATCAGATTTGAGAATATTAAAATGGTTAATAATATGGAAACTGATACTCCAAATCAAAGATAAAAGACTGGAAAAACTCTTTTCCAGAAAATATGGACGGGGGGTAATATAGATATAATAAAAATACTTTTTTTTGAAAATTGATAAGAAAATCAAAAGAACAAAGTTGGAAATACTGGCACTAGACAAGAGAAATCATTCAAAAAGAAGATACCACCTGTGCAGAAACAGATAAAAAAATTCAAATTTACTAATATTCAAAAATACAAATGAAAATCATGTAGTATTCAATTTACTAATAATTCAAAAATGCAAATGAAAATCATGTCATACTATTTTCATACCAAATGAGTAGCAATTTAAAACTTGTTTGTGCACATTGCTACAGGCAGTACACTGAAGCAGATGCTCTCATGTTTTTCTGATAGCATTGTGAATTGCTTTAAATTATTAAAAAGCGTAAATACATATTGTTAAAGTTTCTAGGGCCATGACAGGGTTCTTACACTTTGCCATAGTATTTCTATTTCTTGAATTTTTTTCTTCAGGAAAGAGTCTCAAATTTGAGGGAATAACATGGCTTCTCAGAGAAAGTTATAAATTATAATACCAGATAATTCAAAACAGCCTTAATACCTATGAGGACAGAAATTACTAAACAATCAAATGTCCACCCATTTAAACATTTTGTAAAGATTAACACTGATGGTTATAAAGGAAGTATAATAAGATATTTGTAGTAGAATGTTAAGCAAACAAAAAGGTCACAAAATTGTACATATACAATATTTTATTGAATATAGAGAAAATCTTACAGAAAACCAATTAGTATAATAATCGTGTTATCCTTGGGTGAATATGAAGATTTTTTTTCTTATACTTTACAATTCTTTCCAAATTTTTTACTGAGTAAAAAAAATCAACAATTATAAATAAATTTTAGAGAAATGCCAAACACCATATAGTCTATTAAGCTGATTTTCTATCATTAAGTAAATAACGTTTCTTCCTTGTGGAGAACTGCTGATGGCATGGTATGGTAATCCAGGACACTGAACTTTCACTTCCTTGAGTATTTCTGTATTTGTCTTACCATCTCTAAATGATAGTTAAGGTACAGTTTGTGTCTCTATATTATGGTTTACATATCCTGAAAAACCTGGAGCCGTGCTTTGTACATAATATGAGTAAATGCTGGCTAAAGTAAGTTAAAGTGGATGTTGAGTTTCTCAACCAAAACTTTGAAATGTGAGGAAGAGACACTTCTTGAATCCTGCTTTTCTTAAATCAATCCCTTAACCCATCAAAGGATACAGTGTTGACTCCTTGGTACTTTTATGCTCACGTAGTATTCAACCTCAAGACCTACCTCCTCCAGCCCTAGGGAGGCCAGCCTGTTTCGGGTGGAAATAGATCCTGTTTACGTACGTCTGGTGCTGTGAGCATTTACCTCCCAGGGATATTTCAGACTGAACCCTGCTCTGTACAAGGAACATCCAAATGGGGTGTGTGCGTAACCACATGAATTTTTGTGTTTGTAGCAATGCTTTATGAATTTGGTTCGGAAACCTGTAACGTCTCATTGAAATTATGGTTCATTCAATTGCCGCCTTTGTTAGTTTATGTGAACTGCTCACAGGTAAAGTGTATGCCCAGTTTACCTTTATACTATTGTACAACCCGAGTTCTTGATGCTAAATAAATGAAAGTTGAAAATAGCTCAAATCCAAACTGTGGGGCCTTTAATTAGTCTGTCTTCATGTTGTCAACATAGTGCAGTTGAAGGAATAGTACTGAGCTACTATTCACTCTAAAACTTTCTAGTTGTGGACCTGGGCAAGTCATTTATCTACTGAATCTGAGTATGTCATCTGTGGAACAGGGCTATTATCCTGCATAATTTGGAGGACTGCTCTGAAGATTAAAAAGAATAAATGTTGTAAACTTTCAGAATAGTAATGGGCACATTGTTTTATTATTAAATCTAAAAAATAACAAAACTAAGATAATTAAATTTTTATATAAAGTAATTTATGATTCCTTATGGTAATGGTTATTTCTCATTAGTTAATTAAATTATGACAGACTTAATAGGTTGAATTTAATAACGTTGTTGCCCTACTCCAGGCTTGCTGGTAAATTTTCAGTTGTATTGAGTCATTTTTATTACAGTAACACTGTCCCACACACTTTGGAATGTGAGCTCTGTGAAAGCCAAAAGTGTCTGATACATAGCAGGCATTCAAATATTGTTGAAAGGGTGAAATAAGTACCACCCCTTTTGTTCATGATAGGTTTATCTTTAAAAATAATAATAAAAATATTATTAGCTGTCATTTGGTAAATATATATAATTCCCCAGGTACCCTACTAAACATTAATAGACTATTCCATTTCAATATTGAAATGACTTCTATGAACAGATTATTATGAGACTTAAGATGAAAAAAAGTCTTGCCTATATTTGAATACCTAGGTTTATCAATTAATTATTTCAATATAAATAAAAATTACTATATTTTTTTTCCATGGGCACATTGAACTTTTTCAGTCCTTTTATAAGCCTCAGCAGAGTAGTATTTTGTAGGATTTTAAAAAATGTAACTATGCATGCTACTGTTCTTAATTTGCATGTTATAGGAATTTAAAATATATTAGCTGTGTTTAGTTTTGTTTTGAATTTTTTTTGCTGGGTAGTGCACATATTTTCATGAAGCTACAACTGTATTCCTTTCCTTTTCTAGCCCAATATTATTAAGAATTATGAATGATCAACTTATGTTTTTGGAACGAGCATTTATTGATCCTTTAGGATTACCAGACAGGCCTTTTTATAGGTAAGGATAAAAATATGACTCTTTATTTTAATATAATTTTTTTCTTATTTTTTGCTCTGTGGGAAAAATATAGTTGATTTCTTGCAAGCATATAAAAAATTCCAAAATATATGTAGTAAATGATAAATATATTACTTATTTATATAATGTAATATGATTACTACAGATCTTTATTTTATTATCTTTTTTGTTTCTGTATATAAAAGAGTATATGTTCATTGCAGGAAATTTAGAAAACCCAGGAAGTCAGAAGTAGAAAATAAAAATCTCCCCAACTCTACTTGTCAGATATAAAATCATGTTTGTCCTTTGGTAATACATAATTTTAGCCCCTCTCATTTTATTTTGAATATATGTGTATTTATGCATATACATAAGGCATAATAAATATATATTTATTTACTCTACCTCTTAATGTTGACATTTAGTTTTCTTCTAATTTTTGACAATCATAATTATTTCTGATAAACACCAACTATCCCCAGGTTGATCTTACTAAGTATTCAGAAAGAATTAGATCATTGACCAGCCAGAAACGACCTCATCTTTCTGTTTAGGGATTATCTATGAAAGAATTGGAATTGGGCGTAAGGGCATCATCCAAACAGGGTGAATGGATTCCCCTTAGTGGCATAATCATGTTCCTTTCCTTCTTTACCTCTTTACTGTGGAACTTGTCCTTCTCTTCCAGGGCTGTTACATGCACTGGCTTAGCTCCTTCAGTAAAACATCACTTTCTTCCTAGTTCATGTTGAATGTTATAAAACTGTTTTTAATGATTCTTCATGCTTGACGCTAGGTATTATAACATGACTTCTTTTTTAAATAGGAGAAAAACACAATGATAGGTTGTCTGGTCACAAATGAAACCCTATAATCACATTTGTGCTACATTTCAGAGGATAAAGTGGTATTTTGAAGTCATCACTTGCAGTGTGCCTTGAGAGTGATCACTTCATCTCCCAGACCTCAGTTTCCTCCTCTTTGAAATTATAATATCAACTCTGTAGAGTTTATTTTCAAGGATTAGAAAAATGATAGGTAAATAATTTAATGCCAAGCGTGATCCATAGTAGGTGACAAGCTGTTGTTACTATCGTTGTCATCATTTTTGTTGCTCTGAGCCACTTTAAGTCATCCGTCTAAAGTCAAAATATAATTAATTGCCACATATTTCATAGACTAGTCTTTGGAGATTGAACTTGTAAATTTAGTTGACAAGTGGCAATTAGAATTTTACAATCGATGAATTGTAGAATGTCCCTGTTTTTTCCCTTGTATATATAATTCGAGCAACTGATAGCAAACTATTTTTATCAACAGACATGTCATCTATGCTCCAAGCAGCCACAACAAGTATATGGGGGAGTCATTCCCGGGGATCTTCGATGCTCTGTTTGATATTGAAAGCAAGGTGGATCCTTCCAAGGCCTGGGAAGAAGTGAAGAGACACATTTCTATTGCAGCCTTCACTGTGCAGGCTGCAGCAGGGACTCTGAGAGAAGTAGCCTAAGAAGTTTCTTTGGGGAACACATTGAATTAGTATGATGTATCACTCAGAAAGAATCATGTTGGATGTACTGATAAACTGAAAAATAAAGTTGTGTACATATATATACATATATAGATACAGATAGATACATATATCCACCTTGGCATTCTTTTTTCTTCTCCATATAGATCGAATAAGAAAGATGGATGATTTTTATTCTGTAATTATAGAAAGTCATTCTGAAGTTGAACTAAGTGTTGAAATTAAGGAGAGAGTAAAATTTTAATACACTTATGTGGCATTATCAGAGAATCATGTCTAATTCAGCACTTACAAAACTACTCCTGTCACTGCACATGTAGAAAACATCAGTTTGTTATTTGTTGTGTATTTTTAGAATTTTTATAAATAAAATTGTACCATGTATATTTTTCTAGGACTTGATTTTTTCACTCACCTTTGACATTTCATCCATGTATTATTGTGGCTGTAGGTCATTAGATTCCACTGACACAGAGCATTCCCTTGCGTGGATATAACACTTATGCATTAGCATTCAGTCAAGACAGAGAAACCACACAGAAACATAAACAGAGAAAGTTAACGTAAAGAATGATTAATTACAATAGCTTTGGAGCAATGAAGTATTGTCTAGTAAAAGGTAAAAAGAAGTTTAAAGAATATAAGAATTACAGGGACTTCCCTGGTGGTCCAGTGGCTAAGACTCCGCACTCCCAATGCAGGGGGCCCGGGTTCAACCCCTGGTCAGGGAACTAGATCCCACGTGCTGCAACTAAGAGCCCGCATGTCGCAAGGAAGGTTCTGTGTGCCTCAGCTAAGACCTGGCACAGCCAAATAAATAAATAATTATTTTTTAAAAAAACAGAATATAAGAATTACAGATATATGGAGCAATCACTGTCCCTTGGATTGAGGACTGCAGGAACATGTGGATGTTTCCTTAAAAATAAATTAGGCCATTGTGTAAATCCAATCAAAATGATTTGAGCTTGTGTTTACACCTGAGATAACCTAATCTTCTTTAACGAACAATATCCTAAGAAAAGTCTAGTCTTTGGAAATTCTACAAAAGGCCTAAGGAATACAATTCACAGTATCCAGAAAATAAAGATCTTCACTGGTGGACATTAAGATGCCAAGTACAGCTGCCAATTAGTCCTCTCTTACAAAGCAAACAGCCTGGCTGATTTTGACAACTTTTCCTCTAAAATTATCATCATGAGACCGTTTATGATGCTCATCTATTGCTATGGAATTTGGAGATAGTGGGTTCCAAACCACCCTCTCTTCCTAAGACTGCTTGAAATTGTTCTGTCAGCTGAGGATTTGAAAACTGTGTCTCCCATGTAATAGGTGGTCTGTCTAATTCCATAATGCCTAATAAGGTAGCCACATGTAGATATCAAGCTCTTGAAACGTGACTAGTTTGAATTGAGCTGTGCTGTCAGTATGAAATGCATGCTGGACATCAAAAACTTAGTATAGAAAAAAGAATGTAAAATAGCTCATTAATATTTTCAATATTATTTATATTTTTATTGATAATTTTTGAATATATTTAAGTATATTATTGAAATTCATTTCAAATGTTTTTAATTACCTTTTATGATGTGGACACTAAGAAGTTTAAAAATACATATACGGTTCAGATTATATTTCTATAAAAATTTTATTATTATTTTATTCTTTAAATCTTTCTTGCATTAAGCATTTCAGTTGTATTTTATTCAATCTTGTGATTAATTTAAGCACGTTTTGAAAAATTGTTTTGTGTTTGCCTTATCTTTCTAACTATACAGTAAGTTTTCTGGGGGAGAAGGCTCAGCTATCTTGTTTTGGTTCACCCACCATACCTGAAAGGCAAAGGTAAGTGTTTCATATAGACTGGATGATTGTGTTGAATCAATTGAGAACACAGGTAGTGAAATGCCATACTTTATATATCTTTAACACCTTTAGTTTATAGACGTACCTTTAAATAAATTTCAACGAGTTTAAATAAATATTTAAACTTGTTGATTGACAGCTCAGGGTTATGTGTAAATCAAAAACTCTGGGGGAAAAAAAGAGCAAAAATATTATGGTCTCCTCTCAGAAACACAAATAGGGCACCCTTAGTCCATTTTAGAAGAGATTACTGCATTTATTCCATTTTATAAGGGACAATTTGTTACCTGGAGTTGATTCACATTATAACTTGTGGTCTTGAGGCTTTAAAATATGAAGGGAAAATGGGTCAGTAAGAATCTAAACAAAAAAAATCGAAAATATTCTGGTCATTTAAAACAGAAGGAATGTAATGCAAGGAATTGGTTGTACTGCTGAAATGAGAGGCGAGAATAGAAATAAGAGACAGTGAAACCACTCAGAGGTTAGCATCAGCAGGAGCCACCACCAAACTAGACTGTGGAGGTAGGATGGTAGTGATGTTACTTATTTTCAGAGCCAGAGTCAAGGATGGAGGCTGGAACCATGAAGGACATGGTGCCCTAGGCAGAGAGGAAGAGAAGAAATATAGTGACTTCTCCCTTTCTCTCACCCTCTAATGTCCTTCCAGAGCCTGCTAGACACCAGGTTGTATAAAAGTTTTGGAATCTCAACCTGTAGTGTCAGGCTACATGAGATAAAGAAGAAAGTAGGGGGAAGATGTGCAAAGATTCTGAACACATTCAAGTCCCAGCTTGGACAGTCCATTCTTTTTGGCACTCAACAGCTATTTTCCTCCAACTATGTATTTCTTATGCAACTGCAGGAATTAAACAAAAACCAATGATGGAATATTTTAATTGAATAATATTAAGGATGCATCCAAACAAAACTTTTGAGATGCAATTAAAGCAATGCTTAGAAGGCAATTTGTAGCACTAAATGCATATAATTAAAAAGAAGAAAAGCCTACCTCAAAGAGGTAAATAAAGAAAAGCAAATCCATGCCAAATAAACTAGGATTAAAATAATAATAATAATTGCAGAAAATTCTGAAATTGAAAAAAAAAGCAGACAATAGATAAAGTCAACAACATCAAAAATTGGCTTTTTGAATAGAGGAATTAAACTGATAATCCTCTAGCAAAAAAGGAGGGGTGTTTAAATCAAGAATAAAAAGGCAAACGTATAGATTCCTTAGATGTTAATAAGGTAATAAGAGGTTTTTATGAACAATTTCATGTCTTGGCACTTGACAATTTAGATGATATGAACAAATTCTTCGAAAAACACATCTTACAAAAGCTGACAGAAAGATAAACAGAAAATCTGAATGACATTACTTATACTGATGGAACTGAATCCATTATTTAAAAAAATTTTTGTCCACTGATCTTTTGGTGAAATTTTCCAAAATTTTAAGAAAACAAAAAACAAAACACCACAAATTTAGACAAACTCTTCCATATATCAGAGAGAGAAATAATACTTCCCAAGTCATAATTTTGATACCCAAGCCTGACAAGGGTATTATGAGAAATAAAAATTATGGTGCACACTCTCACATAAATATAGATGGAACAATTCTAAACAAGATATGAGCTAATCAAACCTAGTGAGAGATAAAGGCATAATATACCATGTCCTAGTGGAGTTTGTTTTAGAAAGGTAAAGTCTTTTAACATCTGAAAGCAGAATAAATGCAAATCACCTCATTAGCAGGAAAAAAAAATATATATATATATATGCAGGAAAAAAGCATTTGGTATAACTCAATGTTCATCCATAATTTTAAAAATTATTAAAGAAGAAACAGGAGCAAAATTTTACGATCTAAGAAAGATTATCTAAAAAAATGTATAGGTAGTATCATATTTATGGAGAATTTGAAAGTTTTCTCCTAAGAATAGGAAAGAAACAAGATTGTCTGCTATTACCACTTGTATTCAAGACCATTATAGATGTCATATTCAATGCAATTGAACAAGAAAAAGAAATAAATCTTACACGAGTCAAGAAGAAATAAAGCTGTAGTAATTTGAACTATTAACATGACATGATAGTGTGGTTAGAAAATTTCCTGAAAGCTATAATTAGTGGAATTAATAAGAGAGATAAATACATTTCTATAAACAATAAAAAGGGGAAAAGGAAATTAAAAATGCATTTAAAATATTAGCAAAAGCATCAAATACCTATAAATAAGTCTAAAGGAAAATGTAAAATTTTATGTACATAAACCATTAATTACTATTCAAAGAAATTAAAGAAATATGAGTGAATGGAGAGAAAGCCCACATGTGTGGATAGGAATACAAAATATGGTAAAAATGTCAATCCTCCCCAAATAGAACTCTAAAGTAAATACCATTCAAATAAATAGTCAAGGAAGCTGTGTGTAGGGTGTGTGTGTGTGTGTGTGTGTGTAATTGAGATGTTGATTTTTAAATGTATGTGTGTGGCTGTGCCTCTTAGAAAATGGTTTATGCTCCAGAGAATAAAGGATAGATCACACACATAAAGAGGAATTTGTGTTATCAACCTTATCACCTCAAGTCTTCCCATACCTAAATGGCTCAAATGAAAATTCCACCATATGATGGAGGGCAACATTTGTGTAAAAGGAGATAAATTGTAGTAGGAACAGGGTATAAAGATCTGTCTAAAAAGGTCCATATCAGCTTTTCACTCCTTCAAGCAGTGAGCCTGAGTTTACATAGGATTTGGTGACCCAGGCTGCTGCAGTGGACTTACATTCTCAGGAAGTCATAATACCTTTCATTACTCATTACCTACTACATGAAACTATTTCTAGATTTAAAAGGTGGCAAGCTCCTTTTCAATCTTAGGGAAAACTAAAAACTTTAAGAGAACTACCAAGATTTCCCCAAGTCAGAAAAGCTCTTTTCCTCCCAGGCCTATAAATTTGGGTTTCTTGAGTACCTTTGAAAGACAAACACTTTAAATGGAATTATTTCAAACTGGATTCCTAGTATGCTGATTAGAAACGCTTGCATCCTAGGTATAGAAGGAAAAACACTATGATACACTAAGTTGTGGAGATAGCTGTGTTATAAAATACTTTCAGATGCTCACTTGAAACCCAGTCCTAACAAGCTTGTAGCTAGCTGCTGCATTCAGGTTCTTGCTATCCAGCATATTGATAATGCCAGGTTGATAGCAGGCTTTAGGCCCTCGGTGTGTTTTAAATCTTCTCAGAAGTTGTTCACAGAAGTTGAAAAGCAGATGATTGGGTGAGCCTTATCACATTATTTTACTAAGTGAGTGTTTCCATCTATTTCTAGTTGCCCAAGTGGTACTGACAGCAGTTTTATACTTTTTTGTTCACCTTCTGGTAAACAGACTGACCAACTCTTCCCACCAACCACGCTGATATCAACCAGCAGTTCACTCCTATTTGCCTGTAGCCAAGTTGAGCTGCACCACTCAGGATAGGAAGGTGCCAGAATTTGATGGGAGCCTGGTCATGTCAAAATCCATGTTGCCGTCCAGATGGATGTATAACTGCTGGTACCCTGGCTTCTCTCAGCATCTCTCACCTGCCCTAGGTCCTGTCATGGGAGATGAATAAACTGAAAGTCTCTTTTAATCTCCCTGGTGCAAAAGGATCTTCCCTGGGCAATACTAGGCATAACAGATTATTAGTGTTCTCTTGGAAATATTATTTGCTCCATCTGTTTTTTATTTCCAAAGTGCCTGATATTTATGATATTACTATTTGTTAGCCAAATAAAAGATATCTTTTTCAACTGCCCATTTTTAGATTCATGTTCATATTAAGTTTTTTCATCAAGCTAAGTCCATAAACCTTGATGAATTCACATCTGACAGCTATTCCAGAGTTAGTACACGGCAGAGGAGTAGGTATTTTCTGCATTTTGGCAGGCTCAGTGTTGGCCATCTCAGGGGCTCAAGACATTTTAATAAAAATTTTTTTTCAGGAGGCTTTTTCCCGTGGGAAGATGAGGCAGGAAAGAATCTCACACTCAGTCAGAGGTTGTCTGTTTTCTCCTCTGACTCAGATTCCAACTGAATATGTTTTCATCCCTTAAAGGGTGGGACCGAGGAATTTCAAGCAAAACTCTAGGCAATCTATGCCAAAGGGAGGGGACTCTCCTCCTTGCCAGTTTCCCTCCCTCCTTTCCTTCCTTCCTTCCTTCCTTCCTTCCTTCCTTCCTTCCTCCTTCCTTCCTTCTCCATATAAAGTAGGACAGGTTGGGAAGAAGAGAACTTGAAGCAGTATTCACTGCATCAGGTCCATAAACTTGGGAGGAGGGGGACACTACAGGCAGAATAACTGTAAATACGAATTAATATTGCGCCCACCTCCAATACCACCCATCCCTCCTCCTGGAAATCCATGCAATTAAGATTCTTGGAAAACAAAACAAGCAAAAACAATGAAATGATTGAGCTGTTGGGTAAAGAAACAATGGGTTAAACTGTTTATCCTGGAGTGAAAAGTGTTGTTATCATCTGTCTATGATCTATTCCTTCTCTGTGGATTTCTCCTCATGGACCCCTGTACTTGATATGCAGTGGGGAATATTTGATGGGAGGTGGGCTAGGTGACTTTAAGAAAATGGCCAAAGTCTTGCTATCTCTTTTCCTTACTTCCTCAGTTTAGAAGTAGGCCATTCTCCAACTGAGAGTGAATAGATTGTGGGCAGCAGTATTTCCATATGTATATTTAAACTTTGATCTGCCAATAAAGTGTTTCTTTCTGATTTAGAAAATAAAAATCAAAAATACTCATCTGTTTCATTTGAATGAGGTGCTCCACTTGTTTTACAGGCAGTGTCTGCATTTATTCTTAGCAGAAACCCGGACTCTTTTCTACTAATATATATATTTTTATATATATATATTTTTAATATATATTTTTATACATATTTATATATATATATAATTATCCCACTGACATATGAATAATAATGGAAAGTCTGTTTAACACTAATGCCCTCACATTATTCTTTCTTTTTTTCTTTGCCTTAAAGTTCCTGGCTTTTTTCATTTTTTGTTTTCAAGAACATTTGCATTTACTAAGTAGTTGTATCTTTTATATACAAAAAAAGTGAATTTTTTTAACATTAACATTAATTACACTCAAACGTTAATATTTGAGTGTTAATTTTGTTTCTAGAAATCTTAGTGACTTACTTTACTGTTTATAAGTGTGTTTCAGGTGAACGATCGTAATATCAGAAATAATGATAGTATTTAACTTTTTATACGTGAAGTTTATTTCACACTGTGTTCTGCCATATGTCTAAAACAATGTTAATAGTGGTGATGTGTTATTGTTCTCATTGTGACTTTAAAGCTGATGCTTCAAAGCTTTAAAGCAGGGTTTCCTACTACTAAAATAATGCTGATTTGCATAGAATTTAAATTACTGTTAATATGTTAAGGCAATGTCTGTTTACTTATTTATTTTAGGCTTTTAGTCCATGATGGATATTAATTTATCAAATCCTTTAATTTGTCACATTAGTTTATCACATCCTTTCTTTCATCTATCAATCTGATTTTTCCTCAGATACATTAATAGAAGGCAATTGTATTAATGGGTTACTTAATAAATCCTGTTACTTTCCAGAAATGAACCCACATGTTCCTGCTTTATTGACAATATGATAAATTCAGGCAAATTCTCTCAGCCTTTCTTATAACAGGAAAATCACATTTATGCAAGCCCTCTGGGTATGTAAAATTCATACCTTCGTATTTGTTTTTGATGACCTAGGTGTTAATTGTGTGTTCCAGAGTAACATGACCCACAGGGAAACATGGAAATTACCAGAAGTCCAAGCACTTCTTTCACTCCCTTCCCTAGATTTTTTTTTTAAGTATAGAGTAATCCACCCTTATCCACAGTTTTGCTTTCCTTGAGTTCAGTTACCCGGTTGTTAAAACCTTGCTCAGAAAATGTTAAATGGAAAATCCCAGAAATAAATAATTCAGATTGTTTAATTGTGAGCCATTCTTTGCAGTGTGATGAAATCCCTCCAGGAACGTGAATCACCCCTTTGTCCTGCTTATCCAACCCTCATTCACTTAGTAACTTTCTGGGTTATCAAATCCACTCCTAAAATCAAACTGCTTGTGTTCAAGCAACCCTTATTTTGTTTAATAATGGCCCCAAGGCGCGGTAGTAGTGATGGTGGTATATCGGATAGACCAAAGAGAAGCCATAAAGTGCTTCCTTTAAGAGGTGTTATCTTTCTTTATCTCTTTTCCCTTATTCTATTGTGAAAGAAAAGGACCTGCAAATTCTGGGTTCTTTAATGAAATGCTTATCCCAGTCTCCAAGATCAGTGGAGATTTCCTTGAAAATTGGTTTTTGCCCTGAGGGTGAATAGATGTGTAAGACAGAGTAGATCATGAGGAAGGAGGAGAAGGTAAGGGACTGACTTGGATCTGGTTGGTGACCAGGTCTGTCTATGCTGTGCCAGCCCTGGGGTCCTGTACTGGGGACCAGGAAGTGGGAAGCACACGGTCATATTGTGGTGAATGCAGCAAGCTCACAAAAGAGGTGAACAACCACAACATATACTCCAGACACATGGCTACAGGACAAGAATTTATTGTCAAGAAGAAGCAAAACCAACAAAAGTTGCATTTGACACTATCTTCACACCAAATAACAATAAAGGAGGTTCCATTACAGTAGAAAGAGCCTAAAGACAATGAAGTATCCTTGACTTGCTGCACCTGAGAAGGGTTGCCTCAGAGAAGGAGTCCTGAGCATCCAGTCAGGGTCCTGACTTAGCCCGCCTCACGTGTGGCCAGCACAAATGAAAGGCCTGACAGGGGAAGTGAACAGGCCATCCTCATACCTCTAAAGGAGGGAGCGCTTGACAACATCCACAAAACTCATACTCCCGCTGTCAAAATCAAGGAACACGCCAACCCTGCCCAGAGGTTTCTCTATGTACAGAGGAGTGGTCGGGATGGTGGTCCAGAGATGGTAATGATGATCCTCCTTCACACACACAAGGAGAAAGCTGTCTCTGTTGGATTCCTTCAGTATGCCGTCATCCTTCCTTGTCCAGGAATCCTTACAGACGCCTACAGCCCAGTCCCAAGAGCTGTCCACATCCACCTCCCAGTATTGTTTGCCAGAGGTGAAGCCCCGGGATCCCCATGCAGCAAAATACTTGGAAGTTCCACCATCCAAAGACACATAGAAGCTGTCATGTTCATACTTCAAACTTCTTGCATCATGAAACAGCCTGATGTGCTGACTGCTTACTTCATTATTGAATGAAAATTTTACTGTGGAGAGATGAGAGAATATGCCAGTCAAAATCAATGTTAAAAATCAAATTCTCTACCAGAGAAGAGAGTCCACCTAGAGTCTCAATGGAAAAATATTTTAAGATTAGAAGAGCAGCTCTCACTGGAAAGTATTGGATTCAAATGTTGCCAGCATATCTGCTGAAGAAACAAATAAATAGTTCCCATGGAAAACACTTCCTACAAGTTCAGAGATTGTAACTCAAGGGAGGTCAGGGCTATGGATGCTTTCCATGACATCTAAAAGCCTGCGCACATGTGCACTGGTCACCTCCAAGGTCATGGCACTGTACCTTACTCCACCTCCACCACCCCTATCAACGGAAACACAGTGCATCTTGACTAAAGAATTGGTGATCGCTCTGCCAGTATTATACTATTCCAGTTAAGTTAGCAAATGGTCACTGCAGAAACAAAAACTAAGGATGACTTCTTAAAAGTAGTTTACTTATAGGAATTTTCTCCCTTTGATATGTGGTTCCAACCTGAGGTCTAGTCTTCCACTTTCTGCTAAGGCACCCTCCAGGGTTAGGTTTATCATGGAGCTTTATGTGGCTCCTTGTGGTTTCTGCATTTAATTTTTGAAGCTTATGCATTTTTTTCTGATTATATCAATGGAAAAACACATTATACATTCAACTGCTAAGAAACTTTCAAGCAAAAATGTTTTCAAACTCTAAGTAACTGCACTTAGACTCTGAAATTGGAATATCCTAGATTAATAACCCATTTTCTAGAATTCATTGAACAACTGACATTGTATATGATGATATTTCTAGGGCTCAAGGAGCCATTTTTGGAACATGTCCTTTTATTCATTATAGAAATTATTTATCAAATTTATAAGTAATTGATGAGGCCTGAATCACATCTATCCCTGCACCAGCCTGCATGTATTTTGTAAGGATTTTAGTGACTCTATGACTACACATGTCTCTACGTGCCTGTTTGTAGGCTGTTCTCCTGTATGAGGTGAGAGATGAAGAGGGAAAGTTTGTCTGGGGAAACCATTATTGAAGGATCTTTCAGGGTGGACACACCAATGGAGAGATACTCACCTCGGAAACCGTTGAGCCAGTCCATCAGCCCAGACATGGGCTGTGCATGGAGTTCTGGCAGCAGAGGCTGAGGCATGTGCAGCTGTGTTGACTCACTCCTGTAAGGAGGAAGATGCAGTTAATCAGCCTCTAAGATAAGTCAGCATCCTTCAGCTCAACATTCTTCATCAAAATCCTTTCTCCACTCTCCTGGAATAGAATTGTTCCATTTTTGGAAATTTATTTTCACTATTCTTCTTTACCTAATTCCAGCCCGTTTCTCAGAGTTACTTGCCTCTCTTATCAAATGCCTGGAGCAGAAGCCAGAAAAACTATAATCTTGCAGCCTGTGGGACAAAAACCACATTCACAGAAAGATAGACAAGATGAAAAGGCAGAGGACTATATACCAGATGAAGGGACAAGATGAAACCCCAGAAAAACAACTAAATGAAGTAGAGATAGGCAACCTTCCAGAAAAAGAATTCAGAATAATGATAGTGAAGATGATCCAGGACCTTGGAATAAGAATGGAGACAAAGATCAAGAAGATGCAAGAAATGTTTAACAAAGACCTAGAAGAATTAAAGAACAAACAAACAGAGATGAACAATACAATAACTGAAATGAAAACTACACTAGAAGGATTCAATAGCAGAATAACTGAGGCAGAAGAACGGATAAGTGACCTGGAAGACAGAATGGTGGAATTCACTGCTGTGGAACAGACTAAAGGAAAAAGAATGAAAAGAAATGAAGACAGCCTAAGAGACCTCTGGGACAACATTAACCACAACAACATTCGCATTATAGGGGTACCAGAAGGAGAAGAAAGAGAGAAAGGACCAGAGAAAATATTTGAAGAGATTATAGTCGAAAATTTCCCTAACATGGGAAAGGAAATAACCACCCAAGTCCAGGAAGCACAGAGAGTCCCATACAGGATAAACCCAAGGAGAAACATGTTGAGGCACATAGTAATCAAATTGGCAAAAATTAAAGACAAAGAAAAATTATTGAAAGCAGCAAGGGAAAAATGACAAATAACATACAAGGGAACTCCCATAAGGTTAACAGGTGATTTCTCAGCAGAAACTCTACAAGCCAGGAGGGAGTGGCATGATATACTTAAAGTGATGAAAGGGAAGAACCTACAACCAAGATTACTCTACCCGGCAAGGATCTCATTTAGATTCGATGGAGAAATCAAAAGCTTTACAGACAAGCAAAAGCTAAGAGAAGTCAGCACCACCAAACCAGCCTACAACAAATGCTAAAAGAACTTCTCTAAGTGGGAAACACAAGCGAAGAAAAGGACCTACAAAAACAAACCCAAAACAATTAAGAAAATGGTCATAGGAACATACATATCGATAATTACCTTAAACATGAATGGATTAGATGCTCCAACCAAAAGACACAGGTTCGCTGAATGGATACAAAAACAAGACCCATATATATGCTGTCTACAAGAGACCCACATCAGACCTAGGGACACAGATAGACTGAAAGTGAGGGGATGGAAAAAGATATTCCATGCAAATGGAAATCAAAAGAAAGCTGGAGTAGCTATACTCATATCAGATAAAATAGACTTTAAAATAAAGAATGTTACAAGAGACAAGGAAGGACACTACATAATGATCAAGGGATCAATCCAAGAAGAAGATATAACAATTATAAATATATATACACCCAACATAGGAGCACCTCAATACATAAGGCAACTGCTAGCAGCTCTAAAAGAGGAAATCGACAGGAACACAATAATAGTGGGGGACTTTAACACCTCACTTACACCAATGGACAGATCAGCCAAACAGAAAACTAATAAGGAAACAGAAGCTTTAAATGACACAATAGGCCAGATATATTTAATTGATATTTATCGGACATTCCATCCAAAAACAGCAGATTACACTTTCTTCTCAAGTGTGCATGGAATATTCTCCAGGATAGATCACAAATTGGGTCACAAATCAAGCCTCAGTAAATTTAAGAAAACTGAAATCATATCAAGCATCTTTTCTGACCACAACGCTATGAGATTAGAAACGAATTACAGGGAAAAAAACGTAAAAAACACAAACCCTTGGAGGCTAAACAATACGTTACTAAATAACCAAGAGATCACTGAAGTAATCAAAGAGGAAATCAAAAAATACCTAGAGACAAATGACAATGAAAACACGATGATCCAAAACCTATGGGATGAAGAAAAAGCAGTTCTAACAGGGAAGTTTACACCAATACTATCCTACATCAAGAAACAACAAACATCTCAAATAAATAATTGAACTTTACACCTAAGGAATTAGAGAAAGAAGAACAAACAAAACCCAAAGTAAGTAGAAGGAAAGAAATCATAAAGATCAGAGCAGAAATGAATGAAATAAATCAATATCAAAGATCAATAAAATTAAACTGCCTCTTTGAGAAGATAAACAAAATTGATAAACCATTAGCCAGATTCATCAAGAAAAAGAGGGAGAGGACTCAAATCAATAAAATTAGAAATGAAAAAGGAGAAGTTACAACAGACACCACAGAAATACAAAGCATCCTAAGAGACTACTACAAGCAACTTTCCGCCAATAAAATGGACAACCTGGAAGAAATGGACAAATTTTTAGAAAGGTATAACCTTCCAAGACTGAAACAGGAAGAAATAGAAAATATGAACGGAACAATCACAAGTAATGAAATTGAAACTGTGATTAAAAATCTTCCAACAAACAGAAGTCCAGGACCAGATGACTTCACAGGTGAATTCTATCAAACATTTAGAGAAGACCTAACACCCATCCTTCTCAAATACTTCCAAGAAATTGCATAGGAAGGAATACTCCCAAACTCATTCTATGAGGCTACCATCACCATGATAGCAAAACCAGACAAAGATACTACAAAATAAGAAAACTACAGACCAATATCACTGATGAATATAGATGCAAAAATTCTCAACAAAATACTAGCAAACAGAATCCAACAGCACATTAAAAGGATCATACACCATGATCAAATGGGATTTATCCCAGGGATGCAAGGATTCTTCAGTATATGCAAATCAATCAACATGATACACTGTATTAACAAATTGAAGACTAAAAACCATATGATCAAAAAAAAAAAAAAAACCATATGATCATCTCAATAGATGCAGAAAAAGCTTTTGACAAAATTCAACACCCATTTATGATAAAAACTCTCCAGAAAGTGGGCATAGAGGGAACCTACCTCAACATAATAAAGGCCATATATGACAAACCCACAGCAAACATCATTCTCAATGGTGAAAAATTGAAAGCATTTCCTCTAAGATCAGGAGTAAGACAAGGATGTCCACTCTTGCCACTATTATTCAACATAGTTTTGGAAGTCTGAGCCTTGGAAACCAGAAAAGAAAAAGAAATAAAAGGATACAAGTTGGAAAAGAAGTAAAACTGTCACTATTTGCAGATGATATGATACTATATATAGAGAATCCTAAAGATGCCACGAGAAAACTACTAGAGCTAATCAATGAATTTGGTAAAGTAGCAGGATACAAAATTAATGCACAGAAATCTCTTGCATTCCTATACACTAATGATGAGAAATCTGAAAGAGAAATTAAGGAAACATTCCCATTTACCATTGCAACAAAAAAATAAAATACCTAGGAATAAACCTACCTAGGGAGAAAAAAGATATGTATGCAGAAATCTATGACACTGATGAAAGAAATCAAAGATGATACAAACAGATGGAGAGATATATCATGTTCTTGGATTGGAAGAATCAATATTGTGAAAATGACTATACTACCCAAAGCAATCTATAGATTCAATGCCATCCCTATCAAATTACCAATGGCATTTTTACAGAACTAGAACAAAAAAATTTTTAAATTTGTATGGAGACACAAAAGATCCTGAATAGCGAAAGCGGTCTTGAGGGAAAAAAGCAGAGTTGGAGGAATCAGACTCTCTGACTTCAGACTATACTACACAGCTACAGTAATCAAGACAATATGGTACCGGCACAAAAATAGAAATATAGATCAATGGAACAGGATAGAAATCCCAGAGATAAACCCACGCACCTGTGGTCAACTAATCTATGACAAAGGAGGGAAGGATATACAATGGAGAAAAGACAGCCTCTTCAATAAGTGGTGCTGGGAAAACTGGACAGCTACATGTAAATGAATGAATTTAGAACACTCCCTAACACCATACACAAAAATAAACTCAAAATGGATTAGAGACCTAAATGTAAGACTGGACACTCTAAAGCTCTTAGAGGAAAACATAGGAAGAACACTCTTTGACATAAATCACAGCAAGATCTTTTTTGATCCATCTCCTAGAGTAATGGAAATAAAAACAAAAATAAGCAAATGGGACCTAATGAAACTTAAAAGCTTTTGCACAGCAAAAGAAACTATAAACAAGATGAAAAGACAACCCTCAGAATGGGAGAAAATATTTGCAAACGAATCAATGGACAAAGGATTAATCTCCAAAATGTATAAACAGCTCATGCAGCTCAATATTAAAGAAACAAACAACCCAATCCAAAAATGGGCAGAAGACCTAAATAGACATTTCTCCAAAGAAGACATATAGATGGCCAAGAAGCAAATGAAAAGCTGCTCAACATCACTAATTATTAGAGAAATGCAAATCAAAACTACAATAAGGTATCACCTCACACCAGTTAGAATGGGCATCATCAGAAAATCTACAAACAACAAATGCTGGAGAGGGTGTGGAGAAAAGGGAGCCCTCTTGCACTGTTGGTGGGAATGTAAATTGATACAGCCACTATGGAGAACAGTATGGAGTTTCCATACTGTTCCAATTCTAAAAATAGAATTACCATATGACCCAGCAATCCCACTACTGGGCATATACCCAGGGAAAACCATAATTCAAAATGACACATGCACCCCAATGTTCATTGCAGCACTATTTACAATAACCAGGTCATGGACCAACCTAAATGCCCATCAACAGACGAATGGATAAAGAAGATGTGGTACATATATACAATGGAATATTACTCAGCTATAAAAAGGAACGAAATTGGGTCATTTGTAGAGACGTGGTTGGATCTAGAGACTGTCATACAGAGTGAAGTAAGTCAGAAAGTGAAAAATAAATATCGTATATTAACACATATATGTGGAACCTAGAAAAATGGTACAGATGAACCGGTTTGCAGAGCAGAAATTGAGACACAGATGTAGAGAACAAACGTATGGACACCAAGGGGGGGAAAGTGGCGGGGGGTGGGGGTGGGGGTGGGATGAATTGGGAGATTGGGATTGACATGTATACACTGATGTGTGTAAAATGGATGACTAATAAGAACCTGCTGTATAAAAAAATTAATTAAATAAAATTCAAAAATTCAAAAAAAATTGACCTTTATATTTTCACTTTAAAAATTTCTAGCAAGGTCAATTTATTTTCATATTTTTTTATAAGTAGTGCTTCAATTAACAAACAATAGATAATTTTGTGAAATAACATGTATGTAAGCATTGGTAATTTGATAAACCGTGATAGGTGTCAGCAAAATGCAGGTACTATGGCACTTCTGTTAAAAGTAATATTCTACAGTATGTATAACATAGTAACTACAGATAATAATACTGTAATGCATATTTAAAAGTTGCTAGGAGAGTAGATCTTAAAAGTTCTCATAACAAGAAAAATAACTTTTAACTACGTATTGTGATGAATGTTAACTAATATGGTGATCATTTCACAATATATGCAAATAGCAAATCATTACGTTATATACCTGAAAGTTATATGAGGTTATATGTCAATTATACCTCAGTAAAAAACAATCGTCTTTATGCATTGTATTAAATATAATTACTCACATAATTATTGTGTAAATAATTACTATATTATATTCATATTAATATAAACATATACATTGATGTATATAGTATGTATGTATATATAACATATATAAAGTATTTTGTTTAAAAGTTTTCACCAATTTTTTCTTTTGCATTTACCCCAAAAGAAGTCTATATTCTTTTAGGGTCTCAGCTCCCTAAGATTGGGTTTTCTATATACCGAAAACCCAATCAGCCATTTTCACACCTTTCTCAGTAAACTTATCAGTTTTTCCACTTCCCTTTGAAGGTATTATCCAATCTCAAGAAGTAGGTGTGGCCTCAGGAGAGTCTAATCCTTTAAAAGGCAACTTTGTCCAGGGGTAACTGCTTCTCTCAGGGTGACTGAGGGAAAGTGCAGCTACCAGGTGTTGGGCAGTTCTTGTTGACCCTGATATCCACAGATTTCCAGGACGTGCAGCCTTCCAGAAGTGAGACCGCTCACAGTGGACTCTGGTAAGTAAGGAATTGATTGTAAATATCTTCATGCCTATTTTCTCTCATCCAAATCCTTTCCATTTACCTATTGGCCTGCTTGGGTTTTGTCCAAGCAAACAAGTAGTTGTCTTAGTTTTTTTTAAATGACCTCAATATTTAAAATATCTGTAACTAGAGCAATTGTAATATATTGATATTTGTAATATTAACATATGTAATCATTTTTATTCCATTACCTTACATGATATTAGATGTTTTTAGGTTTTAAATGAGATTTCTACAGACATATGTATTTATGAAACACGTAGAGCACCTAAAATGTTCAACATAATGTATACATTTCATAGTCTTTATACAGATGAACATAAGAGTTAAATGTGTTGAATTAATTAGAATATCTTCCTGTAAAGGTCATATGCGCTATATATATATTTTTAAACATTTTTATTGGAGTATAATTGCTTTACAATGGTGGGTTAGTTTCTGCTTTATAACAGAGTGAATCAGCTATACGTATACATATATCCCCATATCTTTTCCCTCTTGCGTCTCCTTCCCTCCCACCCTCCCTATCCCACCCCTCTAGGTGGTCACAAAGCACCGAGCTGATATCCCTGTGCTATGCGGCTGCTTCCCACTAGCTATCAGTTTTACATTTGGTAATGTATATATGTCCATGCCAGAATAAAGGCGCTATATTTTTAAAGACTTCAGTTTGCAGTCTAGATTTGAAAAGTGTTCAGGATAGATCCAATGAACTCATAGGGACTCCCAAGAAGTGGCATTGGTCAAATAGGGAAATATCAGAAACAGAGAGGATATGATGTTGCTTCCATTAACTACATCTTTGGAATTTCTAGTGTAGAGAGAAAATCCTCATGTATATTCAAATTTTTTCTTTGGTTTTAAAAAACAACTGATTAATTTTTACTGATTACTGTTATAGCTTGAACATTCACTAGTTCAAAATGTGAAGTGCTCTGATGATCTGAACTGACTCCAGGAAAAATTGTTTTCCTGAACTAGAAATAACATATTTTTTTCCTTTTTGTCTTGAAAGGAGGAGTTTTGCTATTTAAGTTGGAAGCAAACACTGAAATGTTTATAGTTTTAAGATGCCAAAGGTAAAGCCAACATTGATTATATTAAGTTTAAATTATTCTAAACAATTTTATTTGTCTTTAGAAAAGCACATCTGTCAGTTCAGAGGCAGGAGACATAGAGAATGTTAGCATAGAGACAAAGTGTGTGCAAGTATGGGTTCCAGTCATGGAGTCATGGAGAGAGAGAGAGAGAGAGACAGATTGAGACTATATATGTGCTTCTGTACCAGTCAGCCAATAAAGGTAACTCTGGAGTCATCTTACCATTTACCCTCTGGTCTAAGCTTTAAGCACATCCACGTAATTTAGGTATGACTGAGAACACGGTTTATTTTAAACCAAAAAGTTGCTAGGGACTCGCTTATCTAATTTTATCATTTGTATCAGCATGAACCTGTCTGTATTCACCATTTCTAGGTTTGTACTGAGGGTTAGCAAATAGGTAACTTAGATAGAGTTCAAATAGACAGTACTTTGTCCAAAGGCTTTATTTTCCCTTATCAGGGCAGAAGAAAGACTTTCTCTCTTACCCTCTCTATTTCTGTCTTGAATTTTCAGAAACATGGATTCAGACACATTGCAAGCCTTCCAGAATGAACTAACCTGCTCCATCTGTATGAACTACTTCATAGACCCCGTCACCATAGACTGTGGGCACAGCTTTTGCCGTCCCTGCCTGTACCTCTGCTGGGAGGAAGACCAGACTCCAAAGAGCTGCCCTGAGTGCAGGGGGCTATCAGAGAAGCCCGATTTCAAAACCAATATTGTACTCAAGAGTCTGGCTTCCCTCGCCAGACAGGACGCAGCTAAACAAACCAACAGCTTGGAGGCGCAGATCTGCGTGACACACAAAGAAGCCAAAGGACTCTTCTGTGAGGTTGACAAGACCCTGCTCTGTGGCCCCTGCTCTGAGTCCCCAGAGCATGCAGCTCACAACCACAGTCCAGTACAATGGGCTGCTGAGGAATACCGGGTAGGTGATGCTTTTAAAGCAATTAGGAACCTATAGGCTCCTAAATCAGAGAGAAAGATGAAGATGATAATGAAGTTGATGGGGATGGAGATGGTCGAGGGGGAGATTTTTCAGTGTCGATCATGTAAGTGTATTGTCTTAATGTTGTTGCCCAATTGTCCAAACACGTGGAACTGCTGTATCCTGGGGCATGTGGCAGCACCAGGCACACTGGCTCCTGACGTGAGGTTGACGCATCCTTAGTCAAGTTATATAAAAATCTGAGTCTCAATTTCTTAGGACATGAGAAATTTCATTTCTCGCATGGAAATGAGAGATTCCATTATCTGTAAAGTTCCCCCAATTCTTTCTTTCTTTTTTAAATTTTTAATTAATTTATTTATTTTTGGCTGCATTGGGTCTTTGTTGCTGCGTGTGGGCTTTCTCTAGTTGCAGCGAGCGGGAGCTACTCTTCGCTGTGGTGCACAGGCTTCTCATTGCAGTAGCTTCTCTTGTTGCGGAGCATGGGCTCTAGGCACTCAGGCTTCAGTACTTGTGGCTCGCGAGCTCAGTAGGTGTGGCTTATGGGGTCTAGAGCACAGGCTCACTAGAGCACACAGGCTTAGTTGCTCCGCAGCATGTGGGGTCTTCCAGGACCAGGGATCTAACCTGTGTCCCCTGCATTGGCAGGCAGATTCTTAACCACTGCACCACCAGGGAAGTCCCCCTCAATTCTTCATTATATGTTTCTGTCACTTTAATATTCAAAATATTAGAATCAAATTAGATTAATGTGGAAAAATCTGACCACATTATTCAAACTCAAGATTTCTATTTTCTAAACCAGGGGTTCCCATCCTATTTGGCACCAGCGACCAGTTTCGTGGAAGACAATTTTTCCATGGACGGGGGCAGGGGGAGGCTGGGGGGATGGTTCAGGTGGTAATGCAAGGGATGGGGGTCGATGGGGTGCAGCAGATGAAGCTTCACTTGCTTGCCCACCGCTCACCTCCTGCTGTGCGGCCCCATTCCTAACAGGCTGCGGACTGGTAGTGGTCTTCGGCCCAGTGGGGTGGGGACCCTTGCTCTAAATGACCGCCTTTGCTCATACATAAGGGGATGGAATTTATGGTATCATCATCTATGTCACTAAAGCTCATGGTTATTTTGCAGGAGAAACTTCTGAAGAGAATGGACTCTTTAAGGAAAATGACACAAGAAATGCAAAACAGTCTGGATCAAGAAGCTAACAAAATTCAGTCGTTAGAGGTAAGAATAAAAATATTCTATTTGTTTGCATGGAGACAGATATAATCCTGGCTTAGACTTTTAGCAAAATTCAAATTGCCAGGTAAAGGACAGTGGTCTTTTCCTTGGAAAGAGTAGTGGTTTCAAATGACCTATCAGTAATCATGATTATAATAGATCAATACAAACTAGTTCAAAGAGTGCTAGTATATGGGAAAACCAAGGCATGAAACGTATTCCTAGGCCACATTTTGAAGATGTGAATAAACCTTCTCAGACATGAAGTATAAGACAACATTGTGCCAAGTGTGTCTGTGAAGGTGAGGAGAGGAATGCAGTAGTACCTAGAGGAGAATTAGTGCATGTTTTTAAAGATGCACAGTATGGGGTTTACCTAATAAAAGAATATTTAGAAAAGTCAGGGAAAGGAACAAGAAAAAACAAGATTTGGGTAAGAGAGGAAATAATTGATGGAGTAAGAACCCTGAAGAATCCTCCTAGGGAGAAAAACTGGGACCCCCTCAGACGGCTTGATTTAAACAGGAAAAGAGGCGAGAAACTTAGAGAAAGGACGGGCTGGAAGGACCAGCAAATATTCCAGGCCTTTTGAAATGTGAGGCAGAAAGTCTGTCAAGAACTTTCCTGATGACAGTAAGGAAATAATATTTGACGTTTTCTGTTGGGAATGAGGATGAGTGATTCTTTGAATCTATTATCTCTGCAGAACTATGTGGCCGTAAGGAAGGTGATGATCAAAGTTCAGTATCAGAGGATCCACCTGTTCCTCCGGGAGGAGGAACAACTCCATCTGGAGGCACTGGAGAAAGAAGCGAAGGAGACTCTCCAGCAACTCAGGGAGAGTGAATTCAGAATGACTCAACAGAAAGAGAGTCTGAAAGAAATGTACAGAGAGCTGACTGAGGTGTGCCACAAGCCTGACGTGGAGCTGCTCCAGGTGAGAAGGGAGGTCCCATCCTCAGAGACAGAAGTACTGTTCTGGGCACCGTTGCCATGACATTGAAATGGTACCTGCATATACTCTTATCTCAGCTAAGGGATGATGTTCCTTGACTCCCATTATTTTATTTGTCCAATCCCTTATTTCTCACAGCCTGGTAATCTTTGGGAGGTTTTTTTTTTAATCCTTTCACTAGCTAACACAGGACAAAATTTTTTCAGTGTGATCAGGAGTACTATCCAGACAGATTATCCAAAATCAGCAAAATTCTGGGACCAGGGCAAAGTTAATTTTCTTGGAGTAATTCTCAATACATTGTCACTCTCTATTATCCCACACTTACTGAAGACATTGAGGTTTTGCCCATTGTCTAGGTAAAATTTTTAGAACTGGTAGTCAATTTCAACGCACTCTATAATTCGTTTTATATGGTTCCTTATTTTGCTTTAATTGTTATCATAAATGGTGAGATCTCTCCTTGGGAATAGGATTGAGCAATGACTGACATTGGAAACCTGATGTTGTTGCATCATTACACAAACTCTTCCTGGCCTCCTTCCTTCCTTCCTTAACGTGCCCTGAGGAAGCGCATCATGATTTAGTTTAAGTTCTGTTATTAAGATAGCCTCTGATTGTTCCTTAGAGGAGCATGAGAAAAACAATACCTTATTGAACAAACAAGAATAGTAAAGAAGATGCAAAAGGACAGAACTCTCATGATTAACATGATTTTTTTTTTTTTTTCATTGCAGGCTTCGGGAAATGTATTCGAAATGTGAGTGTACGCTAACGATTTTTGATTTCTGGAAAAGTTGTTGTCTTTTTGATGAAGTGGTTGGATAGTCATTCCTTGGTACCACGGGGAGTTGTTTTCAGGCCATCCCCAAAATCTAAATCCCGGGATGCACAATCCCTTATAGAAAATGCCATAGTATTTGCAGATAACTTACAAGCGTGCTCCCATACACTTTAGTCATTTCTAGACTATTTATAACACCTAATAAAATGTAAATTAAATGCTATGTAAATAGTCCCCAGGTATGTGGCATTTTCAAGTTTCACTTTTTGGAACTTCCAGGAATTTTTTTTTCTGAATATTTTCCATTTAGAACCAGGGAGGAAGAATGTAGGGGAGGGATAGATTTAGAATTTGAGATTGACATGTACACTGCTAGATTTAAAATAAATAACACACAGTGGTTATCTCAAGCCATAGGGAAGAAGATCAGGACTAAAAATGGTGGTCAAAGGAGACTTTAGCTTTACCTATAATGTTCAAACTTTTTGAAAAGAATGTATCTATGTATTATTCTATAAGTAAAATAAATTTAACAAAAAAATAGATAACAAACAAGGACCTACTGTAAAATAACTAACTAACTAACTAACTAACTAAATAAATAAATAAAATAAAACAGAAATTACAGATTCAATCCATGGTTGAATCCATAGGTGCAGAACCTCCTCGCACATGGATGACAAACAGTACATCTTTTGATCTATTAACATCGTCTTTTTGGCTATTTTCTGTTGTATTTCAAAAGGATTCTAGAGGCCTTCTGATCCTTGGTCTGAGAAGTTTCCTTTTTATTTGGCTGAATTCAAATATACCTGAAAACTTTCTGACATTCTGGGCTTTGTTCCACCCACTCACCCCATCCTCTCCAGACTCACCACAATAAAACTTAGGGAAGGGATTTTTCTAAGATATCACAGAGGAAGCACCTACACTAGTGAGTTGGAAGGTGAAAAATGCAGGAAAGAGGCAAATTCCCTAATAGGAAGAGGGGCTGTGATTTTGTTCCTAGGAGTAGCAGTGAATCAGCCTGTTCCATTACAGCAAGCCCCCTTGTACGTAGGACCTCAGAGCTAATGGCTTCCTGGTGCCCACTGGAAATTTAGACCTTCAGGACCAAGGCAGCCAGGCCGGAATTGGATTCCCTTGCTGGGCTGAGAGCAAACATGTCTGGCTCAGTGAACTCTTCCTTTTAGACACTGAATGTATCCTTGATGACAACTTGCTGACTGAAGTCCCAAAAGCTTTGCCTGAATTTTTTGCTCTCTGTAAAATGCCCAGGATCTTTGCATTACCTGAGTTGGAATAGAGGAAGTGAATGAAGTTCAATAAGTTGAAAATTGGAGTAAAGTCTGAGAAGAATGGGGAAGTTGAAATTTGATGTAATTTATATTTAGAAAAAAGTATGGTAACTTTTTATATTCCCAAGTGTGTAGAATATAATGTATATCCAATTAACGAAAAATAGGAGAATTCTGACAAAATATCCTGGATTGAAAACTGCTTTTTTGTAATGGTCCTGTGATTAGCCTTTAACCTTGAAATGTAACTGACGTCATTTGTTACAGGACTGATTTTGTACAGATGCAAAAGCCTCAGTCAGTGAACCCAGAGCTCACTTCCTGGCCTGTCACTGGAATCCTAGACATGCTGAGCAACTTCAGAGGTAAGAGTCAACCTTCGGTGAGCAGGACTACATTTCATTAGAACTTCTTGGGAAGGAGCCTTCTTTTATTGTTATTTTATTTTTTCTGACATGAAGGTAGTACATAACTTCCCAAAGTTGTTACATTTTTCCTGCCTGTATAGTCGTATTACAAAGATCAAGGCTGAACTTTGCAACCTATAGTTTACCGAAAATGCAAAGCTAAATATATATATATTCAGTTAAATATGACATAAGCAGAGCAAGAAGAGAGCAACCAGCTTGCTCATGTGGTTATAAAGAGATAGAATATTTACTTTTGTGAGTAACCATCAATATTGTGTTTATTCAGTTTATTTCACTCTTAAAAAGTTAAATATGGCATCGCTGGTTTTTAATTTGTTCTCTATTACAAGCGCATTTATTATGCATTGTACAAAAATATTTATTATTTCTAAAATCAGCAAGAATTGACAGAAAAGACTAAAATTGGCTTAGGCAGGATAATTGTAATGCTATTAGATCAATTTCAAAACAACTGAAAGGCAAGGGATATTTGAACATGGTTAGCCAGAACATCCTTTTAGAAGCTTCCAAACTATTCATTGATGGATTTCTATCAACATTTTGACCTTTGAAAAGGTAGTAAGTAGAGACTATAGCCCAATAAATACCCACATGATAGCAAGTGCTAGCTACCTGTTAGATCGTATTAAAGACAAAGGACACAAGAAAAGTTTTCTAAATGAAAGAAAAAAAATAATGTTTTCGGTGAGTCCTGAAATAAATTATCAAGACATTGACATTAAATCAGACTTCACAGAGTTCATGATATGTCTGCATGATTTTTTCTTTTTCTATATGATTTGAGGTGTTTCTATGTGCTGTAGAGATAGTTATAACTCTTGTTCTTCATAGAAGAGCCAGTCTGAACTCCCTTTTGTCTTCGTTTTGTATTTCCTTGGAGGAGGAAAAATGAAAAGACTCATTGGGTAGAGAGCCTCTGCCTCTCAGGCCATGGAAATCCCACTTGCTGACCTGATTTTTTCTCTTTCTGCAGTGGATAACGTTCTGAGTCAGAAAACGGCCATTCACAATGTGAGCCTTTCTGAGGATGGTACAAGTGTGACGTTTGGAGGTGACCATCAAGGTGTGCCCAGACAGCCCCAGATTGTGGAGAGATTTGTGGCCTGGGGAGCTGTGGCCTTCACCTCCGGGAGGCATTACTGGGAGGTGGATGTGACACACTCCTCGAACTGGATTCTGGGAGTCTGTAAAGATATCTTGACGAGTGATACTGATATCATTATTGATTCTGAAGAAGCATTTTTTCTATTTTCTGTGAAGGTGAACAATCATTATAGTTTGTCCACAAACTCCCCACCCTTAATTCAGTATGTGAAAAGGCCTTTGGGTAGGATCGGAGTGTTTCTGGATTATGACAATGGAATTGTGAGCTTCTATGATGTTTGCAGAGGTTCCCTCATATATAGTTTCCTTCCTTCCTCCTTCTCCTCCCCTCTGATGCCTTTCCTTTGCCTTAGATCTCCATGACTAGTCAAGTTCCGTGACCATTTAATTGATGAAATTCTCGCCTGAACAAATTGCTGTCCTAAACCTCACGTGAGGCCACAGGATGATATCTGACTATCTCTGAGCACATTGTAATTTAATGGAACATACGAGTGTATGTTTATAAAATGGCATAACCATGTTGAATGTATAAATTTGTTAATTAAATTTTCTTGTAATAAAAACTTATTATGGAATATTTCATAGAGTATAATCAGTTGCTTTTCTTCTGTCATAAATAATAGTTTTATTAAAATAAAAGTTACATACCGTAAAGGTCACCCCATTTAAACTATATAATTCAGTGGCTTTTAGTAATATTCAAAAGGTGAAACCATAACTATCTAATTCTAGGACATATCCATCACCTCAAAAATAAACCAATGCCCATTAACATTTACTCCCCATTCCCCCTCCTCCCCAAGTCACCGCCTAATCCAGTTTTATTCTTCATGGATTTTTCTATTATACTGTTTCAAATAAATTGGATCACACAATGTGTGGCTTTTTATATCTGTTTACTTTCACTTAATGCTTTCAAGATTCATCTACATTGTAAACAGTGTGCTTTACTTGCATATCTGAACCAGATTGGGGTGAAAGAATGAGGTGATATATATATCAGGTTAGTAAACAAAAGGAATGGTGCTTAGTTTTCTCTTCAAAGCTGACCTAGTTGGTTAGAACCAAGTGTTTGACAGACTTTATCATTTCTCTAAACCCTAGTCATTAAGCACATTTCAGCTCAACAACAGTTTTCCAGGGAAGTTTTTCGTGACTACACAGACCAGTGTAGTTCCTCTTATTACACACTCCCTGAGCATATACCGTCCTATCATAATATTCAACAAACCTTCCTCAAATTAGCACTTTTACTACTTGACAGGCAATTCGGAGACAGTAGGGACAGTATATTATTTACTACTATATTCCTACTATCCAGTGCAGACTTATAACATGATACATAGAAGTATAGGATGAATCAATGAACAAATACATGAATGAAAGAATTAATATAAACAAATATTATTCCAGCATTGATAAGGTTTTCCAAAATGTAGCTAACATAATAGACATAAAATGCTAACTGATAATGTCAACAAAAGAGAGGTAATTGATTTGCAGCTTTACAGCCTAAGAAAATTCCATTATTTTCAGGTTTAAAATAACTACTGCATAATTTCGTTTTACAGCGTTGATTTTGAGATTTCCCTAAGACGATCAGTACAATCTAATGGAAGATGAAGACCCTACATAAAGTGATATGGAAACAGAAAACAGGACTTCACATAATGGTGACTGTCAGGATTTAAACTGACATATAAAATATTACTAAGCATAAGGTGGTATAATTTCCTTAGCAGTGGGAAGGCCAAAGCCAATTTAAATTCGAAGAATAATTCAGATGACAGAAATACAGAATTCTGTAATATAATGTGATACCTAAAAAATATTGTAATTGTTCTATAATGTTCATTATACCCTGGTCATTTGAAAGCACAAACAGTATGGTTCACTAGAAAGCATTCATTCTCAGGCACATCTCCACAAGAATATATTAAACAATAATTTGTTCAAGTTCAATCTATAATATCCTATCCACAAAAACTCAAGAGCTGGATGTATTTTGTTTTCTTTTTACAGAGTACAAGAAGGAGCTTCTTGGTTTGTCTCATTTTTATCTCCAGATCCTTCACTGTACCTTCAGTCCTACAATTCAAAGGAAGTATTCAGTGCACTATGGAGTGAAAGTCCTTCCCTTTTAGCCATTTCTCTTCTCATTTTGATCTTTTTGCTCCATTTTCTTGGATTATATCTCTTATCCTAAGCCTCTTGATTGAATGACTCATTTTTTTGTTAAGAAGTTCCATTTATGATAAGCCCTGTAAAATTGGGTGGAATGAAGGCTGGAGAGGCAAGGGGAATTTTAAAGAGTACAGATGATGCATCTGAAAACGAAACATAAATTTCAAATTAGAATTTGGGACAGTTTTCATTTTACTTTTAAGGGTCAATTAAATTATGGAATTGACTTAGACGAGGTGTGATTATCTCATTTATGGCATAGAAGGAAAGTTCCTTTCCTTCCCTTTCTCTGCAGAAACATGGCATCACTCACACTACAGAACCTCAAGAAATAATTCACCTGCTGAGTCTTGAGTGCGAGGAAGTTGGAGCTCTTGTGATGGTGTTTGCAGAACTGGGACCTTGTAAGTAGCCTCAAATCCTAGAAATGGTGTTGCCCAATGGCCAACACAATTGGTGCAAAGAAAGATGACATTGTGAAGTTCCTGGAAGACGTGGAGAATAATCCCCTGTTCAATGACAGCCACGCATTGAAAACAACTCAGTCACTGATGGACTGGGAAAAAGCAGCTTTTAAAGATATTTCTGGAGAAATGTGTAAACTCCAATGGTTAGAAACGTTTTATAACTTGAGAAAATGTTGCACCTTAAAAGAATTAGTCCTGGAAGTTAAGGAAGATGTTAAAAATCCTCACAAAAGCAAAACACACACACACACACAAACACACACACACACACACACACACACACACACACAGAAGAAACATTCTGAGTTACCCAAGAAGCCCCTGACAACTTACTCCCATTTTTTAAAGGAGATGTATCCCTAGTCCTCCCCAAAACACCCCAAACTGTGTACCAGGAGAAAGACAAGGAGTTCCCAGAGAACATGAAGCTGAAACATATTCAAGATTTCCAGAAGGAGAAACAGGAGTTTGAGGAGAAAATTGCTCAGTTCGGGGAACACCACTCTGAACTAGTCTAATATTCCAAGAAATCGGATGTCCCCAAA
Organism: Balaenoptera acutorostrata; assembly: GCF_949987535.1. Lineage (NCBI taxonomy): Eukaryota > Metazoa > Chordata > Mammalia > Artiodactyla > Balaenopteridae > Balaenoptera > Balaenoptera acutorostrata. The sequence continues at coordinate 68,509,833 of NC_080072.1, forward strand.
GGAATCTAAATCAAAGGCCAAAAGAAGTTTCAGGAAAATGTGCAAGTAGTGAAGTCTCCCCCAGAAAACTATTTTTCCATGAGGATTAGATTTCATGGAGATACTGAACAACCTCCAAGGACACATATCAGATGTTCCACCAAGATTCATGGTCAAGTCAGGAGTTGCAAGATAGGCCCCTGAGGGATCACATGGTGGAGAACCTGGCAAGACATCCTGAAGAGTCAGAAGGAGCACGATAAGAAACAGGTTGAGGAGGTGCAGAAACAGTACAAGGTGGACCTGGACCACTGGCTCAAGAGTCTGTTTCCTGAAGAATATGCTGCTCTGGGGACTGTAGATCTGCCTGTCTGATCTTGGTTTTCAGGGATCCCTTTATGATCATGTTCTCACGTCTAGTATAGGTTGTCTCTCTGTATGCAGCATATATTTTTTACCACTGATGAACCCACAGTGACGCATCATTGTCACCCAAGTCTATAGTGTTCACTATTGGTATATGAAAATAGTTTTATTTTAATACATAAAGATCATTGAATTAGATAAATAGATGGTTAGATAGATAGATAGATAGATGGCTATTGCACACTCTTAAACACGTTTTTATGTTTTACTTTATTAAAACAAATATTTATTAAAGCTGATTTTGAGTTTTCATTGAAAAAAACAAGCAGATAAGTAGTGCACAAGGCATTTGGTATTCAAAAAATAATACATTTATTTCCCGTAGAGTCCGACATATGCAATTTCATGCACAGGTATGCTCTGTAAATATATGCTTTTAATCTCTTAAAGTTACTGGAGATTTATCAATTTTATATGTCTTCTAGATGGCTAACATGTTGAATTTATTTGGAAAATCCTTTAGCAGTTTGTGTTACTTGCTTCCTTCCTTGACTTTAAATTTGCAAAATTAGGTCTAAGAGATCATTCTTTTTACCTGAAAATCAGCAGATTTTCCCATAAGTCATTTTTGCCCTGAAGTGCTAGTAAGGATTATAACCCAGAATAGATAGTGAGATATCCAGTCAAGTGGGGCTCTTCTTGTGAATTTAACGCATGCATTTTCTAATTCATTCAGCACCTAATGTTTTCTAAGCCATGCCTTGTTGCATGGGATACAGAGATAAAAGTTACAATTCTTAACTTTAATATATCATTCTAACTTTGAAGAATGACCAGTAAGTGTAATCAGTAATAGAAAGCATTATTTGGTCAAAAAAGTACAAATACTGGAATTGGGCAAATATGGATTAAAATTGTGAATTTGCTATTACAATAAGATGACATTGGTTAAAATAATTAGCTCATTGCTTATCTGTTTCCTCATGTATACATTCATGAAATGAGAATAAGTATAAGTGAAGATTAAATTTAATGCCTATACAATACCTGGCTCACAGTAGATTCATAGAAAATGTTAGGTTAATACATTGGAGCTGCTATAAAAAAATCATAAACTGGACAAACAACAGAAATTTATTTCTCACAATTCTGGAGACTGGAAGTCTCAGATCAGGGTGCCAATGTGGTTGGCTGATGGCTCTGTTTCGGGGGCAGACTTCTTGTGTCCTCACTTGGCAGAAGGCACTCCAGATCTCTCTGGAGCCTCTTTTATAAGGCACTAATCCTATTCATGAGGGCTCCACTCTCACAACTTAAGCACCTCTCAAAGAGCTCATCTCCTAATGCCATCACGTCGGGCATTAGGGTTCAATATATGAATTTGGAGGTGACACAGACATTAAGATCATAGCACTTAGCTTCCTTTATTCCTTTATTTCATCCATCTACCATACTTATCTTTTACTGAATTCCGACAAGAAACCATTAATACATAACAGATAGCAAAATAAATTACATTAAAAAATTAAATACACTTAATGAAATTATTCTACAATATATATGTCATGATGACCTATAATCTTGTTAGAATGTGGTTCTAACTCTGGCCCAAAGCATCATTCTAGAAATTTTTAAAATAGTGCTGTTGCTATATAGGTATATTTACACAAAATAATAGGAGGAGATCCATGGTACAAACGAAATTGCTAGAAGTGCAGCACATTTTTTGAAATGTAAACATTTTCTGAAAGGAAATTATTCCACAATTTGCCCTTGAACAAATAGAGATTAAGTAGGAAAAGGGGTAATGGAAGTGTTCAGATAGAGGAAACAGCATGTTCAAAAATTCAAAGTGAAGGAGAGCATGATGCCTTGGAGAACTACTTCACAATTCCTTTGTCCTAGTTCTCTCTTATATACAACTTATGGAAACTGCTAAAAACACTGCGATCCAGATTGGAGGCACTCTTCATTTTTTTATACAGTGCATTTCTCCAAACTACACTTGGGAATTCTGGCAATATAAAAGAAGTGCAATGTACGTTAGGAATATTTCCAAAACTCTAAATAAAACAGAAGAAAAACTAGGATACACTATCAAAATTCGTGAACCTTTTCTCCAACAAAATTGGCTGAAAGTCCCAAAATTTGAACAGATGGAGACAAATCAGGGGTATCTAAGATTCATGGGGTATCAGAGTCTGTTTAGGAGGAAACAGAAGGAAAGGACACGATATCTGATAAATTTCAGAACCCCAAAAGTTAGCAATAGGGATTCATTGAAAGCTGGCAGGTCACCTAAAGAACAACTGATGAACCTGAGTAGGGTGAGTGCTTGCAGGCTGAAATATGCAAGGAATCCACAATAACATGTGAAGGGGCTGGTACCATCCTACAAGTCTCAGACATAACCAACTAAAACTCCCTTCCAGGACCAAGCTTCATACTGAGAAAAAAGTACTGGGAGTAAAATATGTACGGAGCAAGACTTAGGCGGCAGGAGCAAAGAAGGAGAATGTCTCAAGAAAAGAAGTGGGAAGAGAAGCAGAACCAGAAGATGGCAAAAAGTTGAGTTCATATTACTGAACACCTTATGAAAACAACCGAGTCCTCTAGACTTATGAAGTGAAGAAAGCTACCTTGACCTATCTTCACCTTATAAAAGTCCAAGAAGACTAATCGCATATAAATACCATCAGTAGAGCACGTTTTTCACTTCCTATTTAGGAAGGATCCAGAGGGAAGAAAATACCTTTCCTAATATAATAGAACTCGGTATTACTGTTCATGAAGTGGCCTTTAGAGAGACAGTTGCTAGAAGAGCCCTGATGCCAGAGCTACATTAAGATCGCAGCCTTGCACTCCCATTTTGGGAGACCATGACCCTGAGAGGCCCTCTCTGCTCCTTTGCCCCAGAACCTCGCAGACGCACAGCTTCGTCTCCCTGGATCTATCTCTACCACTGTGCTAGCCACCTCTAGCTGTTCCTGAAGGTCAGTTCTGCAGTGTTTTATGATCTCTCTTCCACACACCTTCTCTAGTCCCTCGAGTTTCTCCCCCTAAGGAGCCATCTGTAAGTCATTTTGTCCTGGCTTAACAATAATGGACTTTTCTAAGAACTCACTACAGAAAACACAACATGATTATACTTTAATACACAACCAAAATACAAAACACCATAGTAAATTGATGGCAATAAAATATGGTATTTGATTTGCATTGCCTCACAAATGGTTAACATTCTTACTCATAAATGAGTTCTTAGAAACCAGTAACGAAGACGTTATATATACCAAGGTAAATTTAAAAAAAAAAACAAAAGAAGAAGAAGAAAGTGAAACAACACAAGTGACTAGTAAGGATTAAACATATATGAAGATGACCGAGCTGAACAAGAATAAAAGCAATTTCTTTGTAATATCATATTACAAAAGATTAAACATGTAATATTTGTACAGTTTTAGGAAAGATACCCACATAAACACTGGGGGACAAGATTGATGAGGTCCTGTCTATATAGTAGGGGTGTCTATGTTATCTAGTATTAATGAAATTTTGTGCACATCCTTTTGGGTGTATTGATAAACAAATTAATATGCAAGCCATGTTTGGGGGGTCTGTATACTAGCTACAAATTTCCTATGCAGTAAACATGGTTTACATATAAATTGTAAATTTATCCAACTAATTTGTTGAAATAGTTCAAATAAATTAGAACTGCTAGGACTAAGAATATCCAAAATTTATAGTTTTGAGTCCTATATATACATACATATATATATATATATAAAATCTCCCCTGAGGACCCAGGTTTTCTAATTCCTAATTGTAGACCACACACCCAGCTCTCACAAGGGTTTAATACTTTTCTATACGACACAAAGGACTCAGATATGTCTGGGGACCACAAGGTATTTCCACTTATCTGTGAATTATTTGGACTTAGGAAATAACTCAAGTAAGCCAGCCACCCTCAAAGGATAGAGGGAGGAAACAAAGTGCCAAAAGATTTGATCCTGACTATTCATTAGTACCAGTGAAAAAACCCTGGAGGTGAGGGGAATACCTGGGCAGCTGTTTCTCTGTATTGGGGGCTAATATGGTGGAGAACTTTGGTCGTTGGGACAGTCCCCAAGTGAGTGGAGAAATCCTCACATCTGAAGGTCTTGAGAGACAGGGGAGGGGTTAAACCTTTTATAGAGCAGAGGCTGCTTCCCTACTTCATCCACAGCTCCAAGATAAAAGAGAACACTACATTCTGCCCACTCCTTTCTGTGTTTGCAAAAGGAGGAGTGCATGGGTGAAAAATGAGTGATCTCCAGGAAAATGTGTCATTTTCAACAAAACCAACTGAATCACCATCGAGACCTACAGAAGAAGGCAGGGCTTGGCGAGGACGCCTACCCGGACCTGTAGAGTCCCATTGTCCCCAAGGCTAAGACTTTGTTTATCGCGGAAACACGAAGGATCAGTGGAGGGTGAGGTTCTACTTCTCTCCAGGGTGAGAGAAAAGCCTAGAAGGCCTACAGCAATATGTCCTTCTCCAATTCGCATGGGTTCAGACTCGGGAACTCAGGCCAGGGCGTGCACCGCCACCTTCTTCTGCCTAGAAGAGCCCACAAGCCCCAACTGGTCCCGAGTCCAAGGCCCATTCGCACAATGACTCTCCGGCTCCCGCTAGTGACTCGGGTCTCAGGTCGGGAACCTGGAGAGAGGGGAAGAGGGGTGTATTCGCGGGGCAATCTGGCGGGTGGGGTAAAATAAAAAACAACACAAGGATAGGGAGGGCCTATGGAACAGACCAAGAGCGGGGAGAGGACGATGGAGAGCCTCTCTCACCTGGGCGGAAAATGAGAGCCCGCTAGAGGGAGCCCGAGAGCCAGCGAGCGAGGGCCGGCGGGGCTGCGAGCCAAGAGGAGTCGCCAGCGCCTCCAGCGTCCGGTGACCCTGCCGGGCTCTGCGCCCTTCGTTAGGGGGAGACAGGGTCCGCCCAGCCCGCCCGTCCAGGGACCCTTTCTCAGAGTGTTGAAGTTAGTGATGACATAGAAAAACATGAGGATGCTGATGCTGATCGCCTTTGGGGTCCGAAAAGGAACCTGGGATGTATCTAAGGACCTAAACCAAACACAAGAGATCACGGGAGGAACTCAGAGAGGGCGTGTCTTAAAAGTGAAACCAAAATTCACAACTCAAATCCCTGACTAGGGTCAACACCTGCCCCGCTTTTCCTCAGGATTTCTAAGGCTTTGTAAAATGGGCGGCCCCGAAGCGCTAGCTCCCTCTGACCCTCATCTCACTCCAGGTAATTATGAGAATCTCTTAATGGTAATTATAACTCGTCAGATTTTACATGAAAGTGCATCATCTTCTGAAGGATTTCTTATCTGCCTAGGACTTTTGGGCAGTCGATTCCGGGCACTGGGTGGAGGATAGACAAATGGATGGATGAAGAGAAGCAGACAGAGACACTTGCCCCTCTAGCAACACTTTTTCATGTGAATTTTCTAACAAATACAAGGGAGAGAATGACTGATTTTACTAAGTCATAGGGAAAATAATACATTTACCAAACAGGGAAAGGAAAACAGGCCGCTTCTCTAAGAGATGAGGTTCAGGAGCCGGGGCAATCTAGCTTCTGACATTCCTGGGGGTCTTCCTGAGAGCTGCTTGGCAACTTTGAAATATATCTGCTGGGCTGGAATTTTCACCTCCTTTAGCAAAGTGCTGAAGCTCTTGCAAAGACTGGACGGAGAGAGAAAGAAGAAAGAACAAAAGGTTATACTAGGAGAGGAGAACAAAATTAGAAACGACAGACACAACAAAAATATGCACCACTTTCTTTCTCACAAGTCTTCACAGGCTCTGCAGATGGTAGCAGGCAGCGTTTCTCCCACATATCTGCTGGTCAAGGTGCAAAATTGCTCTTCACTTCTATGAAGTTGCTCCTCTATGGTTAGCATACTACTTTCTAATTGTTTTTCATTTTATCAATTGGAAAATTGAAGAAAGTTGACGATCTGATCCAAGCACCCAAATTCTAAATAATCTGCTGGTTTTTGCTTTTTCTCTATCTGTCTTCATTCTTTTATTCTTTTCTCTCCTTTTGTTTCTATCTTCCAATACACTTTTTTTTTTTTTTAACTCTGGCAACATTTTTTGTTGTTAGCTTTTTTGATGCATGATTTATATACAATATTATTTAACAACTTTAAGTGTACAGTTTAGTAAATTTTGATATATGTATAGAGCCATGTTGAAAAGGAAATGACAAACTATAGCTAGTATTTTAGGCAACACAACAAAAGAGATGATTATCCCTTGAAAAGGAGCATGTTTATGAAATTGGTTTGAACCCTTCACATTTAATAAGGAAAATAAGTGGGTTTCACACAGTAACAAAGTAATCAGGAAGAGACCATTTGAGCACATCTTAGAAAATGCTGTGCGCTGATGTAATTTTCTCTCCCTTTGTAATGATATGGGGGAAATAATGCCCTTAGAGGTCCCTGGAATTCAAGTCAGGAAACCATATCTGAAAGAATATTTGGAAACATAATAAAATTATACAGTTCCACATTCCTGATGCAAGAATATACCTTCCTTGCTTAGAAGTCTCTAAACATTATGGAATAATGGTGAAGAAATTGTCAAAAGAATGTTCTATTTCATAACACCAAGTAAACATATTCCCACATCCAGCTCCACTACTGCCAACCCTGTCCCAACTGTAACCCCTCTCCCATAAAGGTAATCACACCTGGTGATTAATATACTCTGATACTAATTGTCATTTTTTGAAATTTATATAAGTGAAATCAAACAGCATATACTCTTCTCTGTGTGGTTTCTTTCGTTTAAAATTATGTTGGTGAGATTCATCCACTCTGTTACATGTAGTGTTTTTATTATTTTGTTTCATAGTATTTCATTATATGAGTATACCACAATTTACTCTTTCTACTACTGACGAACATGTTCATTTCCAATTGAGTAAGCATAAATACTGCTGTCATGAAGACATTGTGCATATCTTTTTATTGATCATATGTCCATATTGATACTAGGTGTGTAACTAGGAGTGAAATAGTTGAGTCATAATGCATAAGTTATGCCTCACAAAGAGCTTTCCAAAGTGATGATACCAATTTACACACTTTTAAGCAATAGACAATTGTTTTGTTTCCTCCATTTTTTTGCTAACACATGCCTCTACCTGTTTTAATATTTTTGTCATTTTGTGTTTGACACTGTGGTTTTAATTTGCATTTATTTACTCGATGACAAATGCAGTGGAACACTTTTTCATAGGTTTATCAGCCGTTTGGATACACGTTTTTGGTGAGGTGCCTGCTCAAATCAACTCCCACTCCCATTTTTCGACTGAGTTGACTTGTCTTTTTATTTTTTTTTTGACTTTCTGGATTCTTCCTTTCTCCTCTAGAGAGTCATTTGTTGGATGGAGATATGTCAAATCTCTTCTTCCATTACTGCTTTGCATTTTCAATGGTGTCTCAATGCACAGGGTTATGAATTCTAATACATTCCAATTTACTTTCCTCTTTGTTTAGTGACTTAAGAAAACTACTAAGGAAAACTTTCTCTGACAATATATACTCCTCAACTTTTCTGAGAGCTTTCTTTTTCTTTTTTTTAAATAAATTTATTTTTAAAATTTATTTATTTATTTTTGGTTGCATTGGGTCTTCGTTGCGGTGAGCGGGGGCCGCTCTTCGTTGTGGTGCATGGGCTCTAGGCTCACAGGCTTCAGTAGTTGTGGTGCGCTGGCTCAGTAGTTGTGGCGCATGGGCTTAGTTGCTCTGTGGCATGTAGGATCTTCCCGGACCAGAGCTCAAACCCGTGTCCCCTGCATTGGCAGGCGGATTCTTAACCACTGCACCACGAGGGAAGCCCCTATTTTTCTCTATTATTCTTTTTCACTGTTATCATTGCACTGATGTGGAATTATTTTATACACTGTGATACAGCTTAAGATTTTTGTCTATATTTAAAACCATAATTGACTCAGACTTATCTTACCCTCTTGTAACTTACAGATTATTAAAGAACACTGATAGAGAATAAATATTTATGCACATTATTTGAAATTACAAAGAAAATACAGAATCAGTGATCAAAATTACCCTCAAAGAATGGATTACTAAATTTGGGTATGATGGATAAGTATGATATAGTTGGGAGAAAATGAAGAGAAAAATTTCAAGGTAACACAAGTTTGGGAAGAAAAATAAGCCTTTCTTGTACCGGACATTAAAACACATTAAAACATCAATGATTTTTTTTTCACTTATGTGTTGAGAAATTAAGATGAAGCCACTGCATATATTCTGAGATTTATAACATATGATTTTTCACCATAATTAATACATACATTTCAAATACATACCTTTTACATTACCACCTTACTTAATATAAAATTATGATTTTCATTACATTAGAGAGAACCTGAAGGCAATCAGATATCATCTATTTGTTTTGTTTAAGAGTGCACAGGGGGCTTCCCTGGTGGCGCAGTGGTTGAGAATCTGCCTGCCAATGCAGGGGACACGGGTTCAAGCCCTGGTCTGGGAAGATCCCACATGCCACGGAGCAACTAGGCCCGTGAGCCACAACTACTGAGCCTGAGCGTCTGGAGCCTCTGCTCCGCAACAAGAGAGGCCGCGATAGTGAGAGGCCCGTGCACCGCAATGAAGAGTGGCCCCCACTCACCGTAACTGGAGAAAGCCCTCACACAGAAACGAAGACCCAACACAGCCAAAAATAAAAAATAAATAAATAAATAAATAATAAATAAAATATTTAAAAAAAAAAAAAAAGAGTGCACAGGAGTAGGGGTTTCTCAGATTTTGGCAACCTCCTGACAGTCATTCTTATTCCTGAATTTGTTCCTGGTCAAATGTGCTTATAGCAAAAGAAAGGTCTGAGAATTAGAAAAAAGAGCGAGAGGGGTTGCTATGTATAAGGGATCTTTGGGCAACATTAACAAAGCTCACACTTCTACTTTATAATCCAGGCATGCTGCACTGCAAGAAATAGATCTTGCCACCTATTGATAAAAGTGGGAGTGTGGGAAAAGCATTATAATGAATGTTCTCCTTAACACAACCAAGCAGCCCCTCATTTTAACCTATCATGTCATTCTGATCCATCTGTCCAGTTTCAGGAGAATGACCTGAACTCTTGATCCAGAATGTCCATGAATTGCCATTCAGTCCATGTCCTTAGCCTTGGACCTACCATCCTAGTCCCAGAGGTACCAGAGGTGACAGGGGAGCTGTAACAAGACCAGTGTCATGTGACTGGGGAGAGTTAGACAGGCTTTGTTTTCAGATCACTCATAAATCATCTTTTAGTTAAACATCACATTGATTCTATACTATAAAACAATAAATCGTTCTCATCGTCATTTTGTTAGTGCTTAGGTTGCTCTTCTTTGCCATAATTACTTGACAAAATAAAGTTAGAATTTAAATTTATTTCAAATGATTTTTTAAAAAGAAACAGAACTTTGGAAGATGATTGAAGGTGGAGGTAGAGTGAAGCTATTCAGGGCTATATTAAATAAATTAGGAGCGAGCAGTTCGTATAACATATAATTGGATTTGCCCTATAGATATTTAAAAATACAAATTTGGAACATGGGGGACATCTTCTATTTGAAGATGTACATTCATGAATTATAATGGAAGCCATAGGGATGGTGAGATCACTGAGGGAGGCATGCAAAACACACTTAGTCACAATGCACAAAGGATGACTGATAAAGGAGCCAAGATGAATACGTGAAAGTAATAATGAGAATGAGGTAGGAGAGGCAGAACAGTAAGTCACAGAAAGCCAATGGGCCAGTACAGTGTTTACAATTTCCAGGTGTGCTTCCTATTCCTCTCCCCTTCCCCTGCTCTGACCCACTGTTCCCAATTTCTCTCTCCTCTCTCCTCGAAACTCTGTCAGCTCCAAGAAAAATTAAAACCACCTTAATGTGGGGACAGAAAAAAAAATCCCTACTTATATTTTTTGTTTCTGGATCAGTAGGAGGAGAGATCTGGCAACCTTACTCTGGAGACTGAAGCCACTAGTAAGTATTCTACTTCTTAGCCTCTGAACACAGTTTGAAATGATCTAATCTGGCTTTCATACATATAATCTAAGACATGGAATTTTTAAATGAGATGACTATGTCAGGAATTCTATTGATGGGAAAATAGTTGTCTGGATTGAAGTTGTGGCCTGATTACTCCCCTATATAGAGTGAGACCTATAACTCCAGAGCCCCTTCTTATAACCTACTTAATGAGAAACTACATGGAAGAGTAAAGGCGGAGTAGCAAGTTTTGTCCAAAATGACTTAAAAATGACAGAGCCTGGAAATGGGTTAAATGAATTTGGGTTATATAAAATTTGAGCACATTTCTACATTAGATGCCTTTTTACATAAAGAATATTATTATCTTAAGAATATATAAAGATAAATAAATATATTTCTGTCTTACTATAAACAATTCCAGTCTCCTCTTTCATGAATGTATATGATATTTTATGCTTTTGTAAATTGATTAGATTTATTATTTGTATTTATTTTCTATCTGTTTAATTTAGAAACATGGTTTTCACTGTATTTATTGTGTTATCTTTTAAAATATCAAGGGATTCTGCTTTTTAACGAAAACAATATGAATTTTTCTTTTAAAAAATAAATGCATCTAGTAAAAAAAAGTAAGTGGTGCTACAGAAAAATATTGAACCAAAGATAGTATATAAAGGCTTCAGGTCCCCGGACTGAACCCCTACAGCCCAGAATTCCTTGGCCATGGGGCGGGAGCGAGAGCTGAGGGCCGCCCTAAGGCTCCTCTGACCCTGCAGGTCTGGAGACTCCCAGCCCCAGCCGCGCCTCAGGTTCAAGGTCGCCGCTTGGAGACAGACCGTTTGGAGTCCGGGTGGGAGCTTAGGCTCCGTCCTTGGTTCTGGCATCCTCGCTAATGGAACCTCCTCCTTCCAAAGAAATCCACCATCTCAGAGAAAGGCGTGCCTTTTCAGGAGAAAGTGTTCTGGCGGCGGATCAGATCTTCCAGGGCCCTCGCTGGGGTCTGTGGGTTCCTGGCCCCCAGCCCGCTGAGGGTACCCGCCCGAGGGAGGAGCGCTGGGGCGGGGCGGCGCTCCGGACACCGGCTCCCAGGAGCTCGGCGAGGAACGCGGAAGATGCCCGCAGTGCGCCGGATCCCGCGTCGGTCTGGGAAAGATCTTAGGTTCCGTCCCGCCAGGAGTCGCCGCGGCCGAGTTGGAGTTGGCAGGACGTGGATGGCGATGGGAGAACGGTCGTATTCCTGGATGTTAAACAGGCTGCTCTTAAGGAACCCAGAAATCATTGTGTCCACAAGTGCCTGGCGGTGCCAAGGAGTCCTGGCCGTCCCTTAGGATACTGTCGCGTGATGGAGGTGGTTCGAGTGTCAGAAAAGAAGTCGGATCTGCGGGCATCGTGTGCGGGTCGTGGTGAGATTCAGTGCTGAAAACAAGGGCACGGCAGAGATTCGCGGGACCTTTGTGGCTGCAACCCTCATCTTGGGCTCTCTTATCTCGCCCTGCCGGCACCTAACCCCTGAGGACTCCGCGTGCCCGGTCTGCGGATCCCGCTCCTCTTCCTGGGCGAGGACTCAGGCGGGCTCCTTTGTCCAGTGCGACCCGAGAAGAGAAGCCCCGGAGCTGCCCAGACATCCCAGGCCAGGTGCAGCCGGCAGGGGGCCGGCGAGCGGAGGTAAGCTGCTCCCAGCGCTGGTCTTCTTCCTCTGGGGTAAATACAGCTGGGACTTCCTGATTGTTGTTTGTTTTCACCTGTGAATACCATGCTGTTTGTCTTAATCTATTTATTTCAATAAAAATTTATTAACAAGTACTGGACTGCCATATAAAATATGAAGGAGTAGAAAACTTGTGTCAAATGCTGGCAAGGATGTGGAGCAACAGAAACTGTCATTGCTGGTGGGAATGCTAAATGGCACAGACACTTTGGAAGAAAGTTTGGCAGTTCTTACAAAACTAAACATGCTTGTGTCCAGCAATCTCACTCTTTGTTATTTGCACAAAGGAGTAGAAACCTTATGTCTATCAAAAACCTGTTTGCAGCTGCTTTATTCATAATTGTTGAAACATAGAAGCAACCAAGGTGTCCTTCACTAGGTGAGGGGATAAATAAATCATGGTACATCCACACAACAGAATATTATTCAATACTAAAAGGAGCTATCAAGCCACAAAAAGACATGATGTAGGCTTTGCATCTGGCGACGCTCTCAGCGCACCGCACCCGGCCCAGCTTCTTTCAAAATGTCTACCGTTCATGAAATTCTCTGCAAGCTCAGCTTGGAGGGTGATCACTCCACACCTCCAAGTGCATACGGGTCCGTCAAAGCATACACCAATTTTGATGAACATTGAAAAGGCCATCAAGACTAAAGGTGTGGATAAGGTCACCATCGTCAACATTTTGACCAACTGCAGCAATGAACAGAGACAGGATATTGCCTTCACCTACCAGAGGAGGACCAAAAAGGAACTTGCATCAGCACTGAAGTCAGCCTTTTCCGGCCACCTGGAGACAGCGATTTGGGGCCTATTGAAGACACCTGCTCAGTATGAGGCTTCCGAGCTGAAAGCTTCCATGAAGGGGCTGGGGACCGATGAGGACTCCCTCATTGAGATCATCTGCTCAAGGACCAACCAGGAGCTGCAGGAAATCAACAGAGTCTACAAGGAAATATACAAGACCGATCTGGAGAAGGATATCATTTCTGACACATCTGATGACTTCCTCAAGTCTTCGATGGTTGCCCTATGGAAGGGTCGAAGAGCAGAGGATGGCTCTGTCATTGATTATGAACTGATTGACCAAGATGCCCGGCATCTCTATGATGCTGGCGTGAAGCGGAGAGGAACTGATGTTTCCAAGTGGGTCAGCATCATGAGCGAGCCGAGTGTGTGCCGCCTCCAGAAAGTACTTGAAAGGTACAAGAGCTACAGCCCTTATGACATGCTGGAGAGCATCAAGGAGGAGGTCAAAGGAGACCTGGAAAATGCTTTCCTGAACCGAGTCCAGTGCATTCAGAACAAGCCCCTGTATTTTGCTGACAGACTGTACGACTCCATGAAGGGCAAGGGCACTCGCGATAAGGTCCTGATTAGAATCATGATCTCCCGCAGTGAAGTGAACATGTTGAAAATTAGATCTGAATTCAAGGAAAAGTACGGCAAGTCCCTGTACTACTACATTCAGCAAGACACCAAGGGCGACTCCCAGAAAGCGCTGCTGTACCTGTGTGGTGGGGATGACTGAAGCCCACAGTGGCCCGAGGGTCCAGGACGGCTGCTCCGCGCTCCCAGCTAACAGTTCTACACAATCAGCTTGTGGCTTAGAGCCCCCTTGTGCCCATCCCTGGGAGGATGACGTTAGCGCTGCCCACCCCACCTGCTTCATCCTTAGTTTAGTTGCCTAAAAGCATTACCTGGCTTTCAGGTCTAGTCTCTCTTTACAGTCAAAGAAATGAACATTCCAAGGAGCTGGAAGTGAAATCTATGATGTGAAACACTTTGCCTTTTGAGTACTGTGTTGTAAACAGATGAATAAACTGAATTTTTACTTTAGGCACAAGTAAAAAAAAAAAAAAAAGACATGAAGCAACCATAATTGTATACTACTAAGTGAAATAAGCCAATCTGAAAAGGCTGCATACTATATATCCTTCCCACTATCTGACATTCTGGAAATGGCAAAACTATGGAGATAGCAAAAAGATCAATGGTTGCCAGGGGGTGGGAGGAGGGAGGGTGGAGCACAAAGGATTTTTAGGGCAGTGGAAAAAAAAAAACATTCTGTATGATAAACACTCTGTATACACTTATTCAAACTTACAGAATAAGTGTCATTATACATTTATTCTATTTAAATAGAATGTACAGCAACCAGTAAACGCTAATTTTACACTCTGGGCTTTGGTGATGACGTGCAATGTAGTTTCATCGATGGTAGCAAACATTGCTTGTGTGGGAGGCTGTGCATATGTGGGAGCGCAGGGCGTATATGGGGAGCCCCTTGCTCCGCTCAATTTTGCGGTGAACTTACACTGCTCTAAAATATAAAGTCTATTTAAAAATAAAACAGAAGTTGGCCTTAAGGAATAAAGAGTGTCAATGGCTTCAAAATTCTGGCCCATTTACCGTAAAACATTCAAGATAATTATTTCTTCAAAGAGACAATGGGATTGTATATGGTCAGTAAAAAAATCACCTTATTTTTCCACATGTTTTTAAAAATGCATAACTACACATTTGTTTGTAAAAATATCACCCAGATTGAAGCCATGGATAACAACCACAATATTTTCCAGTCTCCCACTGGTGCGTCTTAATTTAATATTTCCTTAAGTATGTATGCCCCGAATAAGCAATCTAAGATATTTTCATTCTCACTAACAATCCAGAAACAGTTAACTTTTTAAATACTGAAACAATAGTACTAATAATAAAATTAGTAGAAAATCCATTTTCTTTTAATTAAAAAATTATTTTAATACTACTTACAAAAGACAGATAAGGCGAGACTTCTACTTCTTAAGATAGAGTAATAGAGACTGGGTTTTCCTTCCTGAATGATCCCAAAGCTGCAAGAATTTATGTCTTATAGATGTACACCCATGTTACAAAGGATATACACACGCACAAAAATGAGGAACACCAGAAATTGTAATTACATGGGTAAATATATAAGACTTTTTCTTGTTATTAGAAACGTTTCAAGTAATGGATTATTTAAACAAAATCATAACAATGTTATGAAGCTTTTATAATCTATGTAAATATAAAATGTATGACAAACATATTACAAAATTTGGGAGGAGAAAAATAAACATATGTATATCTATTTATACATAAAATATGGTTATTATACTATGTGTGAAGCGGTAAAATATCACATACAAGTAGAGTATGGTAAGTTAAAGATATATATTATAAACCCTTTAGAAACAACTAAAATAACTTTAAATAGGAGGTTACAAATAATAAGCCAAAAAAGGTGACAAAATGGAATCATAAACAATATTTTTTAAAGACAGGAACAGAGAAAAAAGGGGGTAAAACAGTTGGGAAAAGAGTAAACAAGTAGCAATATGATAGACTTACTGATAACCATATCAATAATCATATTTAATATCATTGGTGGAAACATCCCAATTAAAGGCAGATGTTTTCAGATGGTTAAGAAAGCAAGATACAACTATATGTTGCCTATACACTTGAAATATAGAGTCACAAATTGGCTAAAGTAAAGTGATTGAAAAGTTATACCATGCGAACACTATTCTAAGAAGAACAGGAGTGCCTATATTAATATTAGAAACAATAGATTTCAGAACGAAGAATATTATTACCACGGATATAAGAGGTCATTTCACAGTGATAAAGGGATCAAATCTTGAAAAGGACATAAGAATCCTCAATGTTTATGCACCTAATAACAGAGCTTCACATTACATGGGGCAAAAACTGACAGAACTGCCAGAGAAATGGAAATTATATTCAGAGATTTCAGTATCTCTTTGAATTTTGAAATCCATAGATTAACAGAGCCATAGATCAAATAGATCCATAGATCAAACTGAAAACCATAAAGTACAGGACAACACTATAAGCCAGCTTGCCCTAATGGACACTTATAGAACCTGACTCCCAACATTATAGTCATGTAACATTGTAGCATTACATTACTACAACGAGCAAAGTTGGAGTAACACTACCTAATGTCAAGACTTTCTTAAAGCCACAGTGATCACAACTGTGTGGTATTGGTGTTCAAATAGATAAGTAGATAAATGGCACAAAATAGAGAGCTCAGAAGAGTCTGTCATACAGAGTGAAGTAAGTCAGAAAGAGAAAAACAAATACCATATGCTAACACATATATATGGAATCTAAGAAAAAAAAAAAAAGGTCATGAAGAACCTAAGGGTAAGATGGGAATAAAGACACAGACCTACTAGAGAATGGACTTGAGGATACGGGGAGGGGGAAGGGTAAGCTGTGACAAATTGAGAGAGTGGCCTGGACATATATACACTACCAAACGTAAAATAGCTAGTGGGAAGCAGCCGCATAGCACAGGGAGATCAGCTTGGTGCTTTGTGACCACCTAGAGGGGTGGGATAAGGAGGGTGGGAGGGAGGGAGACGCAAGAGGGAAGAGATATGGGAACATATGTATATGTATAACTGATTCACTTTGTTATAAAGCAGAAAGTAACACACCATTGTAAAGCAATTATACTCTAATAAAGATGTTAAAAAAAAAAGAAAAAAAGAAATAGACCTACATATATGTGGACAAAGGATTTTTCTAACAAAAGTGCAAAGGCAATTCCGTGTAGAAAGGATACTCTTTTCAACAAACTGTGCTGAAACACTAACTGCAAAAAAAAAAAAAAAGAACTCCAGTATGTAACACAAATCATCCACAAAAGTCAGCTCAAATGGGTTATAGGCCTAAACATAAAACCTAAGCCCATCAGACTTCTACTTGAAAATCTTTGTAATATTGCGTTCAGCAAAATCTTCTTTTTTTTTGGAGAAGTGTGGTCATGAGGAGAAGAATAAAACAACAAAAGCATGACCAGTTGATAAATTGGACTTTATAATTATTTTTAAAAATCTGCCCTCAAAAGACTCTTTTCAAAGAAAGGCAGAAGAATATATTTGTGAATCATATATCAGATAGAGAACTTGTCCATAAGAACTGGCAAAACTCATGAATAATAAAACAGTACAGTAAAATATGGGTATGATATTTGAACAGATTATTCACCAGACAAGATATATAGGTGGCAAATACATCGAATGATATTCAGCATCATTAATCATTAGAGAAATGCAAATTAAAATCAAAATAATATACCACTTTTAAAATTTAAAAGACTGTACATACTAAGTATTGGCAAAAATATGAAGGAACGAGAATGCTCATATGCTGCTACTGGAAATATGAAATGGTGCAACCGCGTTGTCATTTATTAAAAAGTTAGACATATAAATACCATAAGATCTATTCATTTGAGTCCTAAGTATTTACCTAAGAGAAATGAAAGCATATGTCTATGCAAATACTCATACATAAATGTTCATAGCATCTTTTATTTATTTATTTTTTTGGTTGTATGCTAGAGGGGAGGATGTCTGAATTTTATTGAATTTCAACTCTCCCATGAGGGGGGGCACTGGGAAACAGGCAGGAAGGGGAGTGACTTTCCCTAAATCCCAGAGGAGACCCAGGCCTGTTTCAGTTGTATTCTGTGCTATGCCAGCCCTTTACGTAATCCTTCCTTTGCTAAGTCTGCGCATGAGCTCCATGTGATACCAGGCCATGGGTTTTACAGTCACTCTGGGTGTTTAAAGGTGGTAACCTGACGGCTTCCGTAAGAAGTAGATGCCAAAGTGATGCCCGGTGGGCAGATGGGGGACTGGGGAAACCCTGAGAGGCACATGGCTTGTCCAGGATCGCATCCCTGATGAGGAGGAGGAGCCAGGTCTGAACCCAGCTGTGTCCTCAGAGCTGGAACCCTGGCTGCCCCCAGGCTTCCCAGGGGCTGTGGGCTGGGAAGTGGGCTGTGTGGTGCTACTGTGCATGGACAAGGCATGGGGTGGGGGGGGGGGTGAGAAGTCGGCAGCCCACAGATGCCTTGGGGAGTTTTGTGTAAGGAGGAAACCCAGGTAAGCAGACCGCAGAAAGTGACCTCACTTCCCTGGCGAGAGCGCCCAACAGAACTTGGAACTTGGGTAACCAGGCACCCACTTCTAGAGAAGCCCCTTACCCAGCTCACTGGGTTGGAGAGGAGGAAGGGACTTATATTGCGTCACAATATTCCCAAAGCCATGGCATCAGGAAAGGTCACAGTGAGAATGCTTTCTGACACTGCAGACCCTGGGACAGATCTCATTCCAGACACCTTTGGCCATTTGACCAGAGGGACAGAAATGTAACACAGGGAAGTGCAGGGCAGGCCAGCTCAGGCCAGACCAGCACTCCGATCCCACCTGGGCAGCGCTCTGTTGCCTCCCTGTACATGTGCAGGTGGGGGCTTTATGTAGGGCGGGTCTGCCTCAAGCAAGGGCAGGCTGATGAGGGGTCAGAAGCCTGGTGGGCCGGTCACGTCCACACCCCAGGTCAAAGCTGGCTGGGTGGGATGTGGAAAGCCAGGGCAGCACCCTTCTGCCCAATGTTTATCCCAAACCCTCTAGATGTACCTCTTTTCTCCTCGATGGATATCTGAGCAGACACAGGTCTGGGCATGATGTGGGAACAGAAGGTCAAGTGGGCAGAAGAAGCAGCGATAAGATAATGGCCGCATGGTGCTCTGATACCTCTGGGCCAGGCCGGCTGCTGGTGACTGTCATTGCAGAGCCCCACCCTGGAGATTGGTGAGGAGCTGATCGATGGGGACACCCAATCCATCTCCCCGAGTGAGTGGCGGGGACACCACACTGCCAACGAGGGCCAACCTGGGCTCCTGGTGAGTGTGGCCACAGGGGGTTCTCCAGAACCAGGGCTCAGCGGTGAATGGGGCAGGCCTCCTGCCCAGACACCACCTGGGTCACTTCTCAGGATCCGATCCTGGGCTCATGTGCAACTCAGCACACCTGGCTCACACCTGGAACACTGTGTCAACATTCCCCTCAGTCAGCTGGAGGACCAGAGCCCACCAAGGCAGAGTCCAAAGGTGAGAAGGCCTGGGTGGGTACAAGTGGTTATGTGTGTGGAGGGGTGAGTGCTGGGCCACACAGGGAGGAGACCCCGGAGGCTGGTGTGGGACCAGGAGCAAAGACTGGCCTCAGACCACCCATCTGGTAGACTGCCGTGTGAGAAGACACTCTGTTGTGAATTCCCGGGCTGGGACTTCTCTGAAAAGCTCTGGGAAGATTTCTCTCCTTGGACACCCACGGAAAGGCAGACACGTGAGTCATTTTGTCTTCTCTCACAGCTCCTGCACTTACACAAGATTTCACGCTGGCTCCATGTCTAACATCTATACATTTGGAGAATTTAGGTGCAGGTGGTATCTAAGTCCACAGGCAGACAGCTTCCAGCAGGGCTGTACCTGGAGCTCAATGGCATCAGCAGTAATCATCTTGCCCGACCTCTTGGCTCTGCTTACGGTGTCATCTTCACTCAGGTGGCTCTGCCTTTATGACAGCAAGATGGCCACCAACTGCCACAGGCTGACATCACGTCCCCTCCACTCCCAACAGAAATAGAGCTTCTCTTCTCCAGGATTCCAGCATGAGGCCCTTAGCAGCTTTATTTGAAACATCAGTAATGTATAGAAAGACAGCAATAAAAAGAGAAATAACCCAAATATCTACTAAACAGGTGAATGAATACACTAATTGTGGTATAGCCATAAACTGAAACACTGCTTAGCAATACATGAAATGACCTATTAAAATACACTACAACAGGATGAATCTCAAAGTAATCATTCTGAGTAAGAGAAAGCCAGACCAAAAAAAAAGAGTACATAGGGTGTGATTCCGTTTATATAATACTCCAGAAAGTGTGTCTAATCTATAACAACAGAATACAGATCAGTGATTGCCTGGGGATGGAGATGAAGGGGCTGGGGGTGTGTTGTGTGGGAAAAGTTGGGCAAAAAAGATTATGAAAGGGCAGGAGAAACTTTTGGGGTGGTGGATATGTTCATTATCTTAATCATGGTGATGGTTCTATGGCTGTATACATATGTAAAAACTTTTGATAGTATACACTCTAAATATGTGCAGTTTACTGTATGTCAATTATCTCTCAATAAAACTGTTTTCAAAAAATGAAAGGCAAAAACCAACCAAACAAAAAAGACAGGATCTAAAGTCTTGATGAATATGCTCATAATTACATTGTTTATATCAGACATGCCTTGTCTGATATGCCGTGTCTCTCTCTGCCGGGAGGAAGGCCAACATCCTCCTCGCTACCTTGTGTGCAGGGAAACATCCCATTAAATGAACTTGACCACCAATATCGTTTTGAAGACACAGGTATTCCTTGCCAGATGGGCAGGAACCTATGACTTACCAAGCTCTGAAGAACAGATATGTGAGATACACATGAAAACAAAGACCTTCTTTTGTGAGGTCACCAAGGATGTGCTTTGTTTACCCTGCTGTAAGTCTGAGAAGCGTGTGGCTCACAGGCATTGATCCACTTTGTGGATGGCTGAGGAATACCGGGTAAGCCGTGGCTGAGAGAAAAGTCTGAATCAAGGAAACTCTCTACCTGAGAGAGAATGAAAATTAGGTGAAGATAATTATTCTTCATTCATGTCTAATATAACGCAGATACTAACTAGTATTTTGTACCAGGTTCTAGGATAGACAATTGAAGAAAGGATGCTCTCAATCTTAAGCAGTTCAGTTTTTAATATTTTAAAATCTTATAACCTGAGTTGATGGTGATGATGAGGTTGATCATGTTTGGAGCTGTGATAAATCAATGTAAGACCAAGATGAACAACTATACTTCAATAAATTTTTTTAAATAAATAAATAAATATTCCTGTCTAGTATCCTTCCCTGAGTGAAGCACAATGGCCCGTGATTGATTAAATAGGAAAAAATTTTCAGAATAAAATGCAAACACAGTCAAAATAAAGAAAACCTTAAGAGAAAGTTGCTCAAACTTAACAGACAATATCATATTTCTTTTTTTTTTTAACATCTTTATTGGAGTATAATTGCTTTACAATGGTGTGTTAGTTTCTGCTTTATAACAAAGTGAATCAGTTATACATATACATATGTTCCCATATCTCTTCCCTCTTGCATCTCCCTCCCTCCCACCCTCCCTATCCCACCACTCTAGGTGGTCACAAAGCACAGAGCTGATCTCCCTGTGCTATGCGGCTGCTTCCCACTAGCTATCTATTTTATGTTTGGTAGTGTATATATGTCCATGCCACTCTCCCACTTTGTCACATCTTACCCTTCCCCCTCCCCATATCCTCAAGTCCATTCTCTAGTAGGCCTGTGTCTTTATTCCTGTCTTGCCACTAGGTTCTTCACGACCTTTTTTTTTTTTCCTTAGATTCCATATATATGTGTTAACATACTGTATTTGTTTTTCTCTTTCTGACTTACTTCACTCTGTATGACAGACTCTAGGTCCATCCACCTCACTACAAATAACTCAATTTCGTTTCTTTTTATGGCTGAGTAATATTCCATTGTATATATGTGCCACATCTTCTTTATCCATTCATCCGATGATGGACACTTAGGTTGCTTCCATGTCCTGGCTATTGTAAATGGAGCTGCAATGAACATTTTGGTACATGACTCTTTTTTTTTTTTTTTTTTAAACATCTTTATTAAAGTATAATTGCTTCACAATGGTGTGTTAGTTTCTGCTTTATAACAAAGTGAATCAGCTACAGATATACACACGTTCCCATATCTCCTCCCTCCCGCATCTCCCTCCCTCCCACCCTCCCCATCCCACCCCCCCAGGTGGTCACAAAGCACCGTGCTGATCTCCCTGTGCTATGTGGCTGCTTCCCACTAGCTATCTATTTTACATTTGGTAGTGTATATATGTCCATGACACTCTCTCATCCTGTCACATCTCACCCCTCCCCCTCCCCATATCCTCAAGTCCATTCTTTAGTAGGTCTGTGTCTTTATTCCCATCTTGCCACTAGGTTCTTCATGGCCTTTTTTTTTTTTTCCCTTAGATTCCATATATATGTGTTAGCATACTGTACTTGTTTTTCTCTTTCTGACTTACTTCACTCTGTATGACAGACTCTAACTCCATCCACCTCACTACAAATAACTCAATTTCATTTCTTTTTATGGCAGAGTAATATTCCATTGTATATATGTGCCACATCTTCTTTATCCATTCATCCGATGATGGACACTTAGGTTGCTTCCATGACCTGGCTATTGTAAATGGAGCTGCAATGAACATTTTGGTACATGACTCTTTTTGAATTATGGTTTTCTCAGGGTATATGCCCAGTAGTGGGATTGCTATCAAATCTTAGAGGAAAACACAGGCAGAACACTCTATGACATAAATCACAGCAAGATCCTTTTTGACCCACCTCCTAGAGAAATGGAAATAAAAACAAAAATAAACAAATGGGACCTAATGAAACTTAAAAGCTTTTGCACAGCAAAGGAAACCATAAACAAGACCAAAAGACAACCCTCAGAATGGGAGAAAATATTTGCAAATGAAGCAACTGACAAAGGATTAATCTCCAAAATTTACAAGCAGCTCATGCAGCTCAATAACAAAAAAACAAACAACCCAATCCAAAAATGGGCAGAAGACCTAAATAGACATTTCTACAAAGAAGATATACAGATTGCCAACAAACACATGAAAGAATGCTCAACATCATTAATCATTAGAGAAATGCAAATCAAAACTACAGTGAGATATCATCTCACACCGGTCAGAATGGCCATCATCAAAAAATCTGGAAACAATAAATGCTGGAGAGGGTGTGGAGAAAAGGGAACACTCTTGCACTGTTGGTGTGAATGTAAATTGATACAGCCACTATGGAGAACAGTATGGATGTTTCTTAAAAAACTAAAAATAGAACTACCATACGATCCAATATCATATTCCTTAAAGAAAATGTCTAAGATTCCTTTTAGTCAATCGTGTATATACAACTATGAGTTGATCACTAAATACACAACACAGCATAAATATTTCAATTGTGCATATATATTGAATATTAGAATGAGAGGATGTGAAATAATATGCAAGGAATGAGAAAAAGGGACAGAGTCATAGAGAAAAATTACCAACAGCTATTTTGTGTGCAGTTATAGAGGGAAAGAAAAAAAACAACAGTGTGTTACCAAAAAGAAAAACAAAGCAAACAATCAAAAAAACCTTAGAAAGAAGAATTTCATGGAGATATCAATGAAAAGTATAAAATTACAGAGAATTTTAGTTCAGATGAGGTTGACAAGATCCATCAAACAGTAGTGGGCTATCTCTGCCAGAGCAGTAAGTGGTATTACTAGGGAGCTTGACTGCATTGGGATGAAAAATGGAATGTGAAAGACTCATCTTTCTGAAGAAATATCACGTATCACAGAAGTAATGCAGGCAGATTCAGACAGGCAATCAAATATAGTGGGTAGTAATGGGTCACTTCAATTAGGACTAAAATATAGATCATTAAGTGGAGATATTGAAATTCATATTTGGGAAGATCATTTATTTTCCAAACAGCAACTTCTTGGATTACAAGTGTAAACTCAAGGTGTGACTTTGGTTTTTTGTTTTTCACCAGAGATTGGATTGTGGCAATTGGATTAAGTAGGTTTCAAAATGTTTGATGTTAACCATTGGTGTCAGTGTGTTTTCAACTCTGCAAAAATCTAATCATTGCGCCTATACATTTTCTAAGGTTTGATAACCTTATCACTTGGAGGAAATGGGCGTGGTCTTCGGAGAATATATAAAACATCCAGCAAAGAGCTCATTCTTCTCCAGAGCCCAGAGCTGTCCTGTTTGGACTCGGCTGGGCTGTGGAGAATTTTGAAAGTTACTGCCACCAGGAGGGGATCACCAATCACTGAACTGAATTTAACAGAGTTACTTACTGAACAAGAGTGGAACATTTCATTAACTGTACCCAAAGGTGAGTTCTGAACAAGGTACAATGAATTTCTACTATGTTCACTTAAAAATGAAACATTAATGGTAATCATGGACACTAAATCTACATTGTCATTTTTTCTATCAGTAATACCTATGTGTGAGTACTGCATGAAGCATTTATTCAATCTGTTATTCATAGACAAGTGACTTATTTTATCCACACTATGTCAGGTAACCTCATAAAATGGAGGCAAAAATAGAAAATTTGTTAATATTGTTGAAGAGTAAAATAGTTAATCCAAAAAAAAAAAATAGTTAATCCGTGTAAGAGGAGTTAATTGAATGCCTAGAAATAGTAAACACATTAACTTTTACTATTATCATTTTAATATTATCATTATCATTAATGTTATCAGTCTAGAAATGATTATATTCATAATGAATTCTTGGCCAGTTTCTAGCCCAGTCTACACAGGGCTTATCTATACTTTCTCCCCGTTCATCAAACTATCTCCTCATTTGAGGCAGGTTTGAGTCAATGGCTTTATGTTCTATACACTGAAAATTTTGTGGTCATTGATCAGAAGCCTATAACCCCCCTCTCAAGAATTTTTACTTATAAATAGATCTGTTCACCATCGCTTCACTGCTCATCATTTTTCAAAAGGCATCTTAAAGCTGACTTTACAGTTGTTCAGTTAAGCAATTGTTTACTTTATGTCTCTGCCTCTTCACATGACCTTTTTTGCTACATCTAAAATATCCCTCTTCTTTCCTGTATCAGGACATCAGTCAGTAGATTTAGGACCCAATCTACGCAGGATGACCTCATCTTGACGTCTTCAGCTTGATTCCATCTGCAAAGACTCTATTTCTAAAATAGGTCACATTCAGAGGTACTGGGTGTTGGGATTTGGACATAATTTGAGGGAGGTGTAAGTGGGCACATTTAATCCACTACTCCATCCAACAGAATGAAAGATTGTTGCCCTAAAATCTTGAGGTCTCAGATTTTGCTGGGGAAGTAAAAACTTCAAATTTTTTTTTTTGCTGTGTATGTAGATTATATATAGTAGGGAGAGAAATTGTTAAAGAAAGGTTTCAGATTTGCCAGGTTTTGTCCAATGAATTTCTTAGAATTTTTTTCTAGGACTAGAATCACTGGGTCAGAGGCAAACATTTTTTAAGAATTTTAATGCATATTATCAAAACATTCTCTATTAACTTCATACAAACATACCAATATGTGAGGGTATACATTTTTTTACTATCATTAATACTAGATATTATCCTTTTTAAATATTTGCCAACTTAATAGTTTAATAATGTTTAACAGTTCATAATAATAGTTTGTTAATTTATTTGCTTTCTAAAGGAACTGTATAACCTTCATTAATATATTAGAAGTTCTTTATTTTCAGTAATAGTGAATCTGCTAAAATTTAATCTGAATTTGGTATTATAAACATAAAAATGTAACATTTATTGATTCCCTTAATTAATTTTTATGGGTAATAAAATAGCATGCTAAAAGTAATTAGAACTAGAGACCTCTACAAACTATTTATGTGAGTTATGTGAAGGATATGTATGTGATAGTATATTCTAATAAAAATGGTCGTTCTTTTTCAGGAGCAGTTCATTCTCATTACCAAAAGATTATAAAATATATATAGAGAGATGAAACATTTATTTTTTAAAAATCCCAACAAGTTATTACCATGGAAATCTCCAAGAATTATAACATTCCCCCCCATCCTATATATTTCTGTACATGATTTCAGCTTTGTCTGTGTATATCCATAAGTAAAAATATATATCAAAAATTAAGCCATATTGGGCTTCCCTGGTGGCACAGTTGTTGAGAATCTGCCTGCCAATGCAGGGGACACGGGTTCGAGCCCTGGTCTGGGAAGATCCCACATGCCGCGGAGCAACTAGGCCCATGAGCCACAACTACTGAGCCTGCGCGTCTGGAGCCTATGATCCACAACAAGAGAGGCCACGATAATGAGAGACCCGCGCACCGTGATGAAGAGTGGCCCCCACTTGCCGCAACTAGAGGAAGCCCTCCCACAGAAACGAAGACCCAACACAGCCAAAATAAATAAATAATAATTTAAAAATAAAATAAAATAAAATAAAGGGCCATCTCCAACCTAGATAGAAAGACCCTTACCAGGTACACTTGACTAGCTCATACACAGTAAAACTAAAGGAAATTGACTTTAAAAAAAAAAAAAAAATTAAGCCATATTTATTTAGTGTTTTTTTAAAGGTAAATATTTCACTGATTTAGTTTGTCCAATAATATCTTATCTTTAGATATAGTCACTTAATCACTTGTTGGAAAGTATATTTATATATACATTTTGAAATAGAGGAAGCCAATTTCAAAATAATTATGAAGTCTGATATTGTCAAACGTTCTTTGGTCTAATAAGTAATCATTTCAAGCCAGGTATACTTTTGACCACATTGGGTTTAATCAAATTGCTTTTAACAAAAATATCGTGATTTTTAAAAATGTAATGCTCATGTTTAATCATCCTAACATCAGAATTAAATCAGCCATGGCTGCCAGAATTTGGAGCCTCTATGTCTCAAGTTCCCAAAATATCCACAATAATCATTCATATTTCGATTTATTTCATACAGTAGTAAAAACTGATCAGAACTGAAGGAATTTAAGTGGGCATTCTAAACACGACATGTTATTAGATCCTAGATCATAGTGAAAAAAGGGCAGAAATTATCAAGACATGGAATGATGCATATTCAAATACCTTACTGAAGTATAATCAAATATGGAGGGAACTGGAATAGAATTTGGGACCTTCTAAATCAAACATGAATGGGTGTTTATTATAAAACTCAAAGATGAGGATAAGCCAGCCCTAGGAGACTTTGGCAGTGGGTTGTTTATAGAGATTAGGAAGGGTGTTAATCCAGTCAGTGTTGATTGGGTGTATCTAAGGGAACTTCAGTAACCAATCAGGGAGGGACTTCAAGGATCCTGATAGTCAGGCATCTCAAAAGCAATGTTTCTTCTGTTCAGAGTCATTTGGAGTTGGCTGGACTGTGGAAAACTCTGAAAGCTACAGCTGCTGACCCACCCAGAAAACATAGAACCCCTGACCTGATTGGATGGAATTTCCTACCAGCATTGATGAGACCCATTCTACAATCTTCTGGTAAGTACAATGTCCTGAGTAGAGGAATTCATATTTCTTTCCCTTAAAAAAAAAAAATTTAATTTAACAGTCAGCAGACTTAAGAATTTCTCAAGCAGATGAAATACTCCTAGTTAATAAAAACTATGTAATTATGTTCAGTTTACTCTGGAGCCATAGAATTATAATATCTACAAATGTTTGAAATTTATAAATGAATATGAATGTCCCTGCTAATTTATGATTTTTATGGTGTAAAAGTAAAATGTGAGTTTCTGGATGGGAAATCCTAGACAGGTAGTTTTTCCATTTGGCATGATTCCTAAAACCTGGTTGGGAACCTGCGTTGTAGAAGGTGAAGAGCAATGTTTCTTCAGGAAAGGTTGCAGCTTCGGTCTTTAAAGTGCCCCATGACAATCCAGCAACTGGTGATGGCTGTGAAAATGTAACACTGGTGACACACAATACCAGAAAGCTGAGAACTTCTGCACTCACTCTGATATAGAAGTGGGAATTTTGATTAATTTCTGTCATTTATTTGAAAGCACAATATATTAGATGGCACTGGTTTTTATTTTAACTTGGAATTTTCATATTTCCAAATGTGAAAACACTTGTGATACGATAGTCAATCTGATATGATTGGGAATATATTGATCTGCTCGTCTAAGAAATGGATTCTCTTTACATTAATGTCACTTAAATTCAAGGGTGCCAATGTCAAAGTGAAGAGAAAATTCAATTGTTTGAATTCTCAAAACTGAAGCTTGTAGTTGAACAGAGATTAATATATTGCTAATGAATTATTTTTATTAGAGATAGATGGGAGTGAGTTTTTAATAGAATAGAGTATTGAACAATAATTCTGTTTAATGTAGGTATACTGTGTGTGTAATGTCATTTTTTTTCTCAAGTTGCTCTATCAATGGGTGGTAAGAAGACTATTTTTGTGTATGAGTGCAGGAGACAAAATGCAAAGAAGTGTTTCCCCTGCCAGCTCCTAAAGTATCTGCACATTTCTCCATAATGGCAGTTTTCTATTGATATCTTATTTGTTCGTATCCGTGAGCTTCTGATGAGAGATGTTTTCTTCTTCTTTATATCTCTAACAAAATGAAGAGTCCTTGTCTTTATTGTATATTGTAGTTAATATACATTAATATAAATAATGTCTATTGACATTACCACAAATGAAATATTTAGCCCTTCAACCCTTTGACCCTTACATACACATGTTTACACTTCTCTCCCCTTCATCTTCCTATCTTACTTCCATTATATGATTGCTAGATGGATTATATCAATTATTATCTTTTGATTAAAAAAAAGACGTAGCTCAGCCAAGAGCTTTACTGTGAGTACACCTTTTTCTTATAACATCTTCATTCTGCAGTTTACAATATTCTTTTCTCTGGCTTTCTCTAAAACTATCACACACTCAATCTCACACTCTCTGAACCAAATGCCTCTTCTCAAGATATACAAACACATTAATAATCCCTGAATGTCATCCAGAAGTTGTTTGCCCCCTTCAGGTTCAGTTTCCCACTATTGTAAGACTTTGGGAACCTCAACTCCTTGTAGGTTCCATTCACCAGAGTGATAATTCTGTTAGTATTACCTTCATTAAACTCTTGAGCCATCTGTGATAAACTGTTTCCTGCTTTCCCAACAAATGGCATCTATTTTAAAACATATAAAACTGTCATCCTACCTTTCACTTGATTTCCTTCATCTTCCATTGAGTTTTAATTTCTCCTATGTTACACCTAATAAAACATATTAATGTATCTTATAGTATATAATTTCTCTTTTGTTTTCTAAACAGTTCTTCTTAAAACCTTTTAGTATTATTTTAATAATACTAAAATATTAGTATTAAATCTAAATCTCTGTAATTTAAGTAAGTAACATAAACTCTCTTAATGTTTTTAGTTTCTTCATCTAAGTTCTGTGGTAATAAGTGTAAGATATTTGGAAAAATGCCTGGCTCCTTTGTTGCCACACAACAAAAACAACAGCACAACTGTATTTCAACCTTCATTGCTTTAAATATAGCATCTTATCTTTTAGAATAATTGGAAAGAAAGCAATTCTTCCTCTCTAGATTCAGATATCAAATACAGTAAGTCTCCTACATATGAACCTTCAAGTTTCAAACTTTCAAAGATGCGAGCGTGCTTTCTCATTTCCAGTCACGTAAGTTAGTTCACGTGGGCGAACATTGTCATGTGCGTGCATCCTTTACAAGTGGCTGTGCTTCTGTGTACTTTACTGTACAGTACTGTATAGAGTACAGTAGTACAGAACCTTTATTTCAAGCCCAGGATGTCCGGAAGCAGGCATAAAACATCGGTGATGTACCTGGTACTACTGTACTTTTCAAGGTACTGTACTGTAAGATTTTAAATGTTTTCTTTATTTTCTGTTTTTTTTAATGTATTATTTGTGTGAAAAGTATTATAAACCTATTACAGTACAGTACTATATAGACGATTGTGTTAGTTGGGTACCTAGGCTAACTTTGTTGGACTTTCGAACAAATTGGATTTACGAATGTGCTCTTGGAATGGGACTCGTTCGTACATAGGGGACTTACTGTATTCCACTTCTCATTTGTAAAGGCGATTTTATCTAATTTTCCACTTTCTTCTTAGTTAGCATATGTCTGAGTAGAATAGAGGAATATCCTAAGAGGCTGTTCAAAGGGCCATCATGAGTATTTGGGGCATGATCTAGATATTAAGTTAGAAAAGACTGCCTTTTCTATCCAACTTATTGGATAAATAGATATGAGGAAATTGTATGCTGTTATCAGCTCTTACACTTGTTTAAGTTCTAGTAAATACCAGGTGTTTTGTGGGGAGTTTTCTGAAGGAGGTAATACTGTCACTGTGGCTTAAAGACTGGTAAAGTTAACCAAATAAGTATTCTAAATATTCTATAATTCTCATTAAATCCTTGCCATTTAAAGACAGAAAAATTATGGTTCAGTAGAATGCATTTATTCTAATGGACAGAGTCCAGCAAAATCTATAAATCAGTCATTTACTTAAGGTTCAAGTGTTCATGACTAACCCATAAAGCGCTCACAGCTGGATGCAAGCCTAGACAAGCTCCTAGGCTTGTCTCATTTCTATTTCTAGCTCCTCAACTGCACATTCAGTCCATGGTCATCTGGACTCTTCTTAGAAGGCAGCTATGCTCTGGAATACTGTGGAGAGTTACTGTTTTAGAGAAGATTAGATTCACAGTAAAATTTAATAGAACGTACAGAGAGTTCCCATATACCTCCTGCCTCCTCTGAGTAAACACACACACAGTATCCCCCATTATCACATACTGCAACAGAATGGTGTATTTATTACAATTGAAGAACCTACACTGACACTTCATTATGACCCAAAGTCTATGGTTTTACATTAGTGTTCACTTTGGTGCTGTATATTCTGTAAGTTTTGACTGATGTATAGTGACATGTATCCACCTTTATAATGTGCAGAAGAGTTACACTGCCCTAAAAATCTTTTGTGATAACCTATTCATCAGTCCCCTCCACCCTAGACTGCTGGAAACCAAGGATTATTTTTCTGTCTCCATAATTCTCTTTTTCTAGAATGTCTTAGAGTTGGACTCATGAAGTTCGTATCCTTTTCAATTAGCTTCTTTCCTTTAGTGATATGCATTCAAATATACTCCGTGTCTCTTGCTGGCTTGATCACTCATTTCTTTTTAGCACTGAGTACTATTACATTGTCAGGATGTACGAGAGTTTCTTTATCCATTCACCTACCTAAGGACATCTTGGTTGCTATCAAGTTTTGACAATTATGAACAAAGCTGCTATAAATTACCCTTTGTAGGTTTTTTTAATGGATACATGTTTTCAACTGATTTGGGCAAATTCAAAGAAGCATGGTTACTGAATTATATGGTAAGAGGATATTTAGTTTTTTTGTTTTTTTGTTTTTTGTTTTTTTTTAATTTATTTTATTTATGGCTGTGTTGGGTCTTCGTTTCTGTGCGAGGGCTTTCTCTAGTTGTGGCAAGCAGGGGCCACTCTTCATCGCGGTGCGCGGGCCTCTCGCTATCGCGTCCTCTCTTGTTGCGGAACACAGGCTCCAGACGCGCAGGCTCAGCAATTGTGGCTCACGCGCCCAGCCGCTCCGCGGCACGTGGGATCTTCCCAGACCAGGGCTCGAACCCGTGTCCCCTGCACTGGCAGGCGGATTCTCAACCACTGCGCCACCAGGGAAGCCCGGATATTTAGTTTTGTAACAAACTGCCATATTGTCTTTCAGAATGCCTGTATCATTTTGTATTCCCATCAGCAATGAATCAAAGTTCCTGATTCTCCACATCCTCTCAGGGTTTGGTGATGTTCCTGTCTGCGATTTTTGACCATTCTTACACATGTGCTGTAGTATCACATTGCTATTTTAAAGCCCTTTCTTTTTCAGGCATTTCTCTTTCATTTTAATTATTTACTTCCTCATCATTTTCTCATATCCTTTGCTTTTTGAGCTAGTAGCCAGTCAATTATTTTGTTCACTTGTAGATAAAACAAGTGGTGAGATTGATTGGAAGACATGTTGGGATGGGGCCTGAGGATTTTTAACTGTGCAAAAGAAGCTGCTTAATGCTCAACATTAATCTCAACTCAGAAATTGGGCCAGTTTTCATTTACTTTCTTAAGGGGAAATTAAATGATAGAAGGGACATATCCGTAGTGGGGTGTGCTTCTCTCATGTATCTCATAGGAGAGTAACTTTCCTTTTCTTTCTCCTCAGGAACATAGAATCTCACAAACTACAGGATTCCAGAAATAACTCACCTTCTGAATCTTGAGAGTGAAGAAGTTGAAGATTTTGCTGGGATCATATAAGTGCCCCAAAGACCTAGAAATGGTGTTGCCTAAAGGTCAAGATGACTGGTCCAAAGAAGACATTGTGAAGTTATTGGAATGTATGGAGAATAACATTCCATCCAATGACAGGCACACGTTCAAAACAACCCAGTCACTGATGGACTGGGAAAAAGTAGCTTTTAAAGATTTTTCTGGGGAAATGTGCAAACTCAAATGGTTAGAGGTTTCTTATAACTTGAGAAAAGTTCGCACTTTGAAAGAATTAGTCCTGGAAGCAAAGGAAAATGTTAACAATCCTCACAAATGCAGAAAACGCAAGAAGCATCCTGATTTACCCAAGAAGCCCTTGACAGCTTACCTCCGCTTTTTCAAAGAGATGCGACCCCAGTACAGCCAAAAACACCCTAAGATGAGCAACCAGGAGCTGACCAAGGTTCTGTCTGAGGAATACAAGAAGCTTCCAGAGCAGCTGAAGCTGAAATATAGTCAAGATTTCCAGAAGGAGAAACTGGAGTTTGAGGAGAAAATGGCACTATTCAGAAAACAGCACCCTGATCTAGTCCAGAACTCCACGAAATCTGATGTCCCCAAAGGAAGCCAAATCAAAGCACGAAAGAAGTTTCAGGGATATGTGCAAAAAGTGGAGTCTCCCCCAGAAAACAATTTATCCATGAAGAGAAAATTCCATGGAGAGCCCAAGAAGCCACCTATGAATGGATATCACAAGTTCCACCAGGATTTGTGGTCGAGTAGGGAGCTTCAAGTGGTGCCCCTGAGGGAGCGCATGGTGGAGATTAGTAGATGCTGGCAGCGTGTCCCACAGAACCAGAAGGAGCGTTATAAGAAGGAGGCTGAGGAACTGCAGAAACAGTACAAGGTTGACCTTGATCTCTGGCTCAAGAGTTTGTCTCCTGAAGAATATGCTGCTTACAGAGAGGCAACCTATACTAAGCGTAAGAACATGAGCATGACAAGGGGCCCAAACCCCAAGGTTAGAAGGATGGATCTGCAGTTCCCATCATCAGGGAATCTTCAAGGAGGGCCTGGACTGGAGCAGGGGCTTCAGTCTCCAGAGGTAGAATCATCAAACACTCTTGGAGAGCATTCTCCTGCCTCAGGGAGATCAGAAGAAAACGAGAAAGATGAGGAAGAGGAGGAAGGCAGCAACTCCTCAGACCACAGCAGTGGGGATGAAGATGAAAATTGTGAGTCTGAGGACAGTGGTTCCAGCTCATCTACCTCAGGGAACTCCTCCGACTCAGATTCCAACTGAGCTTTGTTCACCATCTGAGCGATGGGACAGAGAACTTCCTAGCAAATGGACATGGCATCTGCATCAAATTAAAGCATTCTTCTCCCTGTGCCCTTTCATTGCCTTCCTTCTTTCCTTCCCTCTTCAATATAAAGTAGGAGGGACCTGTTGGATAGAAGGCATCTTGTACAGTAATTTCTTTCTCCTCCCTGTAGCCCAAGTCCACCCCCAGAGACAGTCCATGCAATGAAGACTCTTGGAATAAACAATGAGCTGGTTGGGCTGCAGTGCACACTGGGCTAGACTGAGTTTCCTGAACAGAGAAATTTTGCTCTCCTCATCTTCTGCTGCCAGAGCTGTGAGAGAGCCCCGAGGAGTCTGTGACGTCTCCCTTCTCTGTGGTCCTGTCTCTCAAGACTCTTGCACGGGAAGTGGGGAGGGGGAGATTTGACAGACTGGAGCTAGGAGAGTTGCCTTTAAGAAAATTGTCAAGCTCCTGATGTCTTTCATCCTGCTCTCTGAAGTGAGGAGTTGGCCCTTCCTTAATTTGTGAGTGGGCAGGGGGATGTGGGCAGCAGCATTTCTACATGTATATTTATCTCTTAGCTGTCACTGAGATTTTTCTTACTGGTTTCAAAAATTAGAAATTAAATTCTTAGAACCACACCATTTCCATCTGAATGAAATGCTTCTCAAAATCAGTGTCCTTTGACTCTTGGCACTAATTTTCCAGGCCATGTCTAAATGTATTCTGGTTTCTGGTCCAGCTCCTTCCAAATGCTTCAGGTTGTAAGTGAACCACGTTTTTACCATACACTTAATTTATAGGTATTATGTTATGACTTTGTACCTGTTGTGTGTATAAGTATTTTAGTCCACAGACTAGTGTTTGGGAATTCATGTACCAGTTTGACACTGCTTTTATTGTGATTTACTGATATATTTGAAAATGTGTTTAAAGACCGTGCCATCTCATTAAACTTTTCTTTTCTAAACATTCCTGGCTATTTTCATTTTTCATTCACATGGACATTAGCACCACACAAGTAGTTATGTTCTTATATATGAAAACTGTTGACTTTTGAGAGTTCATCTTACTCCTTGATGTCTTAGTGAAATATTTTATTCTTTATAAGTGTTTTTATAAGTATAAAATAACAATCTCAGAAAATAATGGCAATATTTACAATATTGCCTCTGGTTGTGAATCATGGTTTTAAATCATACATGTTCCAATTCAGATTCTACTGTTTTCTAAGCCTTGTCCCACTTACAGGGGATACAGTGATGAAAGTACCAAATGTCAATTTTCTCACAGGTAAATTCAAATCCATCTGGGGAGAGAGGTCAATTTTCTATGCCAAAAAAACCAATCTGAAGTATTAACCTTCTCAGTATATATCTTAAAAAATATCATTAACTTTATTCTACAAGACCTAATTAATAATAATAGATTAGTATAGATTAACATCCTTTTTAACTGAATGATAATTTACGTACTCTCTGCAAATGCTCCTGACAGACATCAAAACTCCAGCCACAGTCTGTGCCAACCTCCTAACAGCTTTTCAGTAAACTTC
Source organism: Balaenoptera acutorostrata (assembly GCF_949987535.1). Classification (NCBI taxonomy): domain Eukaryota; kingdom Metazoa; phylum Chordata; class Mammalia; order Artiodactyla; family Balaenopteridae; genus Balaenoptera; species Balaenoptera acutorostrata. The sequence goes on from NC_080072.1 coordinate 68,544,729, forward strand.
AGGTGCTCTGTCTGTCCTCAGGTTAGGGTGGTGGGACCCTTAGGTAGCAGACAATTAGCAGATGATAATATTGAAAAGTCCAGCCACAAAATAGGTCACAAGAATTTTCTGTGGCTCCTTTGGCCTCAGAAGCCAAGACCCTGAAGGTTCACTTACCACATGGTTCCATGCTTCTGCTGCAACCAGGACAGGAATCTAGAATCACATCCATAAGAGTGCTGTGTGTGTGTGCGTGTGTGTGTTTGGGGGGATCGGACACACTGGGGAGGACTGATTGGAATCACTGCCCTCTCTGCCATGCCCACCACACCCAAGGCTCTAGTTCCTTTGCTAAACCTGCTTCCAGTCTTCCCCACCACACTCAGGTTCCTATACTCCCTAATGTCTGGGTATGCCTCTTCCAGCGGGTTTGATGAACCTCCGGTCCTATAATTACATTCTCCATACCCACCCCCTGCAACCCTCATTCAAGGCATGGGTTAGGACACAGGATCAGAGAAGCCTGCGACCTCTCCAGCCAGAGCGGGACCATCTCACTCTGTAACTACACTGTACTGTGTTTCCTATCAAAATCTTATATTCATAAAAATAAGCCACCAATAACATCTCATAATCTTTCACATAGACTTTCTCAACAAAATGATATACACAGAAAGATATATTTAGTAGCATTGTTTATAATAGCTAAATAAATGAAGAGGATGGTTGAAAATTCTACAACGTAGAGAATAATTGAATAAAAATACTAAATTCAATTCAGCACATTATAGAAATGAAAATATTTTAAAATAATGATTTAGTCTGTGATATCTCCTGTGTGTGTGTTAACTGACTCGTGAATATTTTGAAACCAATGCATCTAAATGACAACAACAATCACCGCAAAACAAATCATGCACTGAAGAATATAAAATTAAAGATTAAAAGGCACTGATTTCGGTCAAGCTCACATAAGGTGATTTCAGATCCCCAAATTTCAGTATTATCATTATAAGCATTACCATATTATTAGCACTGCAGTAAGAAATGTTTACTAAAATGATGCATTTATTGAGAAACAGAGTGTATCTTCAGGTTATCCTCTGGTTAGGCAATTCTGTGTAGTAGGCCTAAAATGAGAGAATTTTAATGTTTTTTAGACTTTTTTATGCTGAATGACATATGGCCTTGTAATGGATTTCTGGTGTGTCAACCTGGCTAGGCTGAACTACAGGGATTTAAGGGAGCACACCATCCACTTTGTAGCACACTCACATCTCTTGCAGCTATTCAAGCAAATGCTAATCTAGGTACTGCTGTGAAGAGGCTTTGAGGATGTAAAGTTCCTGATATTGACTCTAAACTAGGGACATTATCCAGGTGCACCAGATTTAATCAACAGGTAGGCCTTTAAAGGAAAGTTTGAGACTCCCTGAATAAAATCCCAAACAGCAAGTGGATCTACATTACTCCCATTGCCCCTGACTGCCTGTGGAGAACAACTTTGTCCTGAACAAGTTCAGCTCCAGCCTGCTTGTGTTTTCCCTCCCCGAGTAACTCCCTTACTGTTCTCAGACTTGCTTAGCCAGTTTCCATAACCATCACATGAAGCAGTTCCTTACAAATGACAATTCTCTCTCTCTCTCTCTCCTTCTCTCTCCTCTTCTCTCTCTCTTTCCTACTGGTTCTCCTTTTCTAGTTGAACACTGACTGATACAAATCTGATAAATTTACCGTAACTATTAGGATAATTTGACCATAAATCTTATAGTCCATTGGCTGACAACTCCTCTCCTGGAAATATTAAGATAGACACTCCTAAAATTTTCTTCTTCATTTTGAATTTTCTTATAAAAACACAAACCTTTGTTATACAAAGAAAAATGAGGTTAATTTATATAGAAAATATATATATTCAATATGAAATATATATGTATTCATAGATACAAGAGAAATTTGTATGCAAATGACACTCAGGAGATTTGAAATCATGATAGATTCTCTACTTTTTCCTCCAACAATCCCACTATCTCATTCAGTTTCCTGTCTGTCACATTCCTAATCCCAAACTGGGCAAATGGTCCAGGAAGTTATAGCTCTTTAATGGAAAGATTTAAGAGATATTTTTTCTTGATTCCCAAATTTTATTTCACTTAATATCTTTCTATTTTACCACAAACACTTCAGAGTGAGAGCTTTGCAAGTTAATAGGATATATTGAGAATAAAAGCTTATTGCCTTGGAAGAGTTTAGGAAATTTTAGAACGTTTCTTAAAAACTGAGTTTCTAGTTGGAGTAAAGATTGTAATGATAAACAAAAGCCTCAATTACATAGAGTTGGGAGACCAGGACAGGTGGGGTCTCTCATGTCCTGGGAACAGAGCAGAGCCCACTAAGAAGAAGAAAGACTACTTTCCTGGCAACAATTAAGCCAATGAAAAGCCAAAGAATCTTTGTTTACTATAGCCTTCCCACTTTCTTTTGCCCTTTGTAGAAGAGTTCTTCTTAAAAGACAGTAAAGTATTACTTATTTGCTTCAGTTAAAACCACAGCCTCAGATATGGAGTTCCCAGGCAACCAGTCAGGTTCCTGATTTATTTCTCATTATTTGTGTTCTGTATAAAAGAAAGGCCGGACAGGGACAGCTCATGTGAGTATGAGGGAACATTTGACAACATTCAAAAAACTGACAGCACTACTTTCAGCATCAAGGAACACACCAGAAGCTTCTCTGTGTAAGGACAAAACATTGGAAATGTGGTCAAAAGACTGTGAGGAATCTCCTCCTTCACACGTAAGAAATATGTCTTTGAATTCAATCAGTGTGCAATCTTTCTTATCCAGAAATCCTGACACACGCCTGGAGCTCAATGCCAGGAGCCCTCTACATCCTGCACCCAGTAAACTTTCTATACAGGTGAAACTCTTGGTTCCCCCTACATGAAAATAGTTAGATCTTTCAGAATTCAAAGATGCATTTTGATGATCATGTCAACATCTCCAACTTCTCACATTGTCTAACAGCCTGTGATTGTAGTTGGTTATTTTGTTATTTTAGGAACTTTACATTGTGGAAACAAAAGAAGAGTCCAGTAAAAATCAATTTTAAATTTCAAATTGTCTTTGACATAAGAGGGTCGAGCTAGAATCTTCCTGGGGAAAAAACAAACAAACAAAAAAACAGGCTAAGACTTCCTGGGCAGTTCTGGTTGGAAAAAAATTAGACTCAAGCACTACCAGCAAACCTGCAGAAGAAACAACATCTAACCACAATGGAAAAACTTCCTGAAAACTCTGAGATCATACAGGGGAGGGAGATAATGGCTACTTCTCTCTGGTTACTTTTCATGTCACGTGAAAATTTGTGACCTGTGCATTGCTGCAAGTCCATAGCAATATAACTTACCTCCACTGCTTCTTCTTGGGTCAAGGGAGAAGGGGACCAGTTTTAGACCTAAATAATTGGTGATCACATTGCCAGGGTTATCATGTGATGCTAGTTGAGAAAATTTACACTTAAGAAGAAAATCTAAATGTACGTTATTGGAGGAAATTTCCTACTAGTAATTTTCTGCCTTTTAATCCTGGTCACATAGGAGGTCTAGTTTTCCTCTGCCTGTTTGTTGCCCTTCAGGTTTGGGTCTATATACTGCTTCACCAACGACCAACTTGCATTATTTTATTGTTCATAAAAATTGATTTGCACACTTATTTTATTTTTATTCATGTATTTTTATGATTGTATCAAGTATAGTGTTCATTGTAAAAAATTTAATTACTAAGAAGTTTTTAAGGAAAAATTTTAAAAAGTTAAGCACTCAATCATAATTACTAATTGCACTTAATCTGAAATTCGAATGTCCTGAATTAATTTGTAGTTTTCTGTGACTCATTGAGCAACCGACATTGTATCTACGAATGATTCTAGGTTTTGAGCAATATTTTTTCAAAAAATTTATTTTTTCTCATTATAGAAAAATTGTACTATAGTTTTGAATCACATTATCATTTCACTAGCTTTTATGGAGATTTGTCCGTATTACCATAGTAGAAATATGACTGTAAATGCCTAGTCACAGGCTGCTCTCCTCTCCTAAACTGAAGATCAGTGAAGAGGGAAAGATAGTCAATGCAGAACCATTATTGAAGGACCTGCAAGTGTGGTTCCACCAAAGGGCTCTACTCATCTCAGAAGTGGTTGAGCCTGGCCATCAGTCCAGTGATGGCTCCTGGACTCAGTTCTGGGTTCACAGGCTGGCATATGGACAGCAGCACTGGCTCATTCCTGCAACGAGATTCCTACAAGAGTTCCTCTTTTGGGTGCCACAGGCTCCAACACAGTGTTTGCAGTGACATACACTTTCACCTGAAAAGGTTTCATCAAAACCTTTTTTTCGTATTGTAGTGTATGTGCACAAATATCAATAGATTTGTATAATTCTTAGAAAATCTTCCTAACTTTTCTCTTTGATTGTCTGCTTCCACCCTCCTGATCCCTATGGTTCTTACCCACCTACCCACCCACCCCAATGTCCTCAGCCTGCCTTTTGTCTGTAGAAATATTTTAGTCAAAGAATAAATTTAATCAGAGAAGTGAGAAAATGCAGTAACAAAGGAAAAGCCATCAAACAGGACAAAATAATAATAGCTTAGTCATTAAACAAAATCAAGGATCTTGGGGCTTCCCTGGTGGCGCAGTGGTTGAGAGTCTACCTGCCAATGCAGGGGACACGGGTTCGAGCCCTGGTCTGGGAAGATCCCACATGCCGCGGAGCAACTAAGCCCGTGAGCCACAACTACTGAGCCTGCGCGTCTGGAGCCTGTGCTCCTCAACAAGAGAGGCCACGATGGTGAGAGGCCCACGCACCGCGATGAAGAGTGGCCCCTGCTTGCCGCAACTAGAGAAAGCCCTCGCACAGAAACGAAGACCCAACACAGCCAAAAATAAAAATTAATTAATTAAAATTATTAAAAAAAATCAAGGATCTTTAGCTCCTCTTCAAGGGCTATAGGTGATATTCTGAGCCATATCTGTTGAGCTGGTTTGTAGATACTGAAACCCCCACCAGGTGGAAGAGTTTAACTACATGATGACCAGACTGTAGCCATGACATAAGCTGCCACAATTCCAAAAACTGGCCTCAAAGAAACGGGAACAAACCGACCTTGGAACTGAAGATTAACTGTACTTAATTAAGATGACGCTGATCAGACCACTGCATGACCAATTTCAACATGACTGTCAGAGCTGACTGTGTTGTTTCTACATGGATTCCCCTCCTTCCCCCTATACACACCTGAAACTCCCCATCTGAAAGTTCTTGCCCCCAGATTGTCAGGGGAGAATGGGCCTTTGGACATGTGGGCCCTCTCCCACAGTTGCTGGCCTCCAAAATAAAGCAAACTTTCCTTTCCACCAACCTTCCCTCTGGAGTGTTGGTGTTCAAACAGTGAGTGGCCAGACCTGCCTTTCGGTTAATGCTACCTGGTAGCTGTCATCTAGCAATTTACCCAGTGAATCCTTCAAAACTTACCTCTGCAACATAAGAGGAGGGAAAATAAGCTGGACAAACTTCTGATAAAGGGACCCAGAAAATCATATTCATTACAATGAACATTGGGGTACATGTATCTTTTCCAGTTAGTCTTTTTGTTTTCTTCAAATAAATACCCAGAAGTGGAATTGCTGGATCATGTGGTTGTTATGGATCATATGGTAGTAATGTACCACTACCTTGAGACTTTGAAGATTTGATTAACTTTAAAAACATCTTAAATGCATTTTTTTCTTGAGTATTTCATTTTACAGTCTATTAAGGTAAGTGTAATGTCAAGATTTCTGTGACTTTGGGTCTCTACATTAAAATTTCTAAAATTTCTGAGGTATGCAGTCTTATTTTCTCTATCAGTTTCATTCTGTTAAGATATGTATGCATTTATATTTAGTATGTTGTAATAGAGAATTTGTTGAGCCTATGAATTTTACAGGTAGCCTATTTCGCATTCTTGTTAAATAATAATAATCTCCATTTTCCATCTGATTTTGGTTACATTTAATAAGCTTTTAAACTGTGGTAGATCATGTTTTTATTTATGACCTTATACCTCTATTGTACTTACACAAACAGGTATATTTCAAGCAGGTAGGTTTGTTCTACTTGTTTGGAATTTATCTGTACATATGGCAGACATAAAGCTTCTTCTAATAGGTGAACTAGATGGGAAGGCCTATATATTAGGCTGTGAGTTTTACAAAGAAAATTATAAGATGTGCAGAGTCTATCCAACAAGATTCTCTCATTTAGTAAGGAAGCTTTAAAAATAAAACCATGAAAAAAGGTTTTAAAAGTGAGACTTGATGAAGGAACATGATTAAACAGATGCATATCAGAGAGAAGAGAATCCCAAGTCTGCCAGTGAGAAAAACCCTGTGCTCTTGCTTTAACTCATTAAGCTGGGTAAACGTGCCAGGTGTTCTTTGACTTCCAACTACCTTAGAAATCAAGTGAATAGACAAGACATAGAATAACGATTGCACAGCATTCCAAGAGAGATTAGTTTTATTAAAAGAAAACAAAAACAAATTTATACAATTAAGATATCAAACCTTTTAAAAAATCAATCAATACATTTCATAAAGGAAGGTGAAGTTACAGAAAATAAAGTTGGCACTAAATGAACGATCTCAGTTATTGACATTCCTGACACCTGGGGTCAGATTTTTTGACCTGTCCCTGATCAGGGGTGTCCAGAGCAAAGAAAAGGTTTGAGAGGAGAGGAGAAGGAGCAGGAGAGGAAACTACAAATGAGGGAACTACTGGCCACGTTGACAAAGCTCAGGACACCACCATCGTAATCCAGGAACACCCACACGTGGCCCAGAGGCCTTCTGACATATTGAGGTGATAGTGGGGAGGAGGTAAAGAGACTGCACTGGTTGTTCCCTTTGATGCAAAGAAGTAGAAAAATTCCCTCCAAGACAAGTACCATGTCACTCTTCCTTGTCCAAGAATCATTACAAAATCCAATCGCCCAGCTGCAACAGCCCGCCACGTCCACCTCCCACTGATGCTGACCGAAGTGAATGACTCAGCTCCCCAGGCAAGAAAATATTCAGATCTCAGAACCTAGAAAATGGTACAGATGAACCGGTTTGCAGAGCAGAAATTGAGACACAGATGTAGAGAACAAACGTATGGACACCAAGGGGGGAAAGCGGCGGGGGGTGGGGGTTGTAGTGTGATGAACTGGGCGATTGGGTTTGACATGTATAGACTGATGTGTATAAAATGGATGACTAACAAGAAAATAAATAAATAAATAAATGAACATAAAAAAGAAAATTCTCTTCACAAGAAAAAGTATTTGTAACTATGCAGTGTGACGAATGTTAACTAGACTTATGGTGGTGATTATTTCATAATATATATGAATAACAAATCATTCAGCTTGTATATCTGAATCTTATATAATGTTATATGTCAATTATACTTCCCGAAAAACCAATTTTCTTTATTCATTTTATTAAAGATAATATTCACATAAATATTGTATAAGTAGTTACTACATTATATTTATATTTTAATATGAATATATCCATTGATGTATATGTTATATACATAATATATATAAAGTATTCTGATTAAAAGTATTTACAAATGTATGAGTCCAAACAATAGGTTTTATTTTGACATAAACCATTTATTACACAGTACTCATAAAATATTAAAGGTAAGAAAAAGCTTAGCACAGTTAATTTCACCAATTATTATATATACAATTATTTAAACCGCATTTGAATGCCTAGTTGCCCTTTTTTATGAGAAATGTATATAGTGTAGGTGTGTCAAGTATTCCAATTAATGTTTTATTTTCAAGCATAATCAGATAAACAATGGCTAGAAACATCATTAGCTATTACAAATTTTAAAAGTAGAGTAAGAATATACATTTTAAAAATTATGAAGTCATTGCTTGAAGAATAAAAAATCATTTCATGAACTCATTTCTTCAGTTCAAATGTATTTTGAAACAACTTGTGTGGGGTCAACCTTCTTCCATTTACCCTAAAGGAAGTCTGTATTCTTTTAGGGTCTTACCCCTCAGGTGTTGTTTTCTATATGCTGCAAACCCAATCAGCTGTTTTCACACCTTCCTGTCTGAAGGTTGTATCCAATCTCAGGAAGTAGGCGTGGCCTCAGGTGAGTCTGATCCTTTAAAAAGCACCTTTGTCCAGAGGTAACTGATTCTCCAAGGTAGACTGAGGGAATGTGCAGCTGCCAAGCTTTGGAGAGTTCTTGTTGACCCTGACCTCCACAGGCTACCAGGGCATCCAGACTTCCTGAGGTGAGACCACTCACAGTAGACTCTGGTAAGCAAGGAATTGATTGCAAATATCTTCATGCCTACTTTCCCTTATGCAAATACTTTTCATTTACCTCTTGGCCTGCTTGGGTCTTGTCGAAGCAAACAAGTAGTTTTCTTCATTTTATTTCAATGACATCAATATTTAAAGTATCTGTAACTAGAGCAATTGCAATAAATTGATATTTGTAATATTGTTATTTAATAATTTTTATTTCATTACCTTATGTGGCATTAGATGTTTTTAGGTCTTAAATTTTCCCATTTATATGTATCTATGGAACACATAAAACACCTAAAATGCTGAGTGTAATGTAGACATTACATGGTCTTTGTACAGATCAACATGAGTTAAATGTATTGAACTAATTATGATACATTTTTGTAAGGTCTCATTTGCTATCTGTTGAAAGCCTTCGGTTTGCAGTCTAGATTTGAAAAGTATTCAGACTAGATCCAGTCACCTGGTAGGGACTCCCAAGAAGTGGCATTGATCATATGAGAAATTATCAGTAACACAGGTCTATGGTCATGCTTCCATCAATTGCATCTCTGCATATTCTAGTGTAGAGAGGAAATTGCTGTGTAAATTATAATGTTTTTGGGGGGTGGTTGGTTTTAAAAATTGAGTTTTACTGATTATCATTGTAGCTTGAACATTCACCAGTTTGAAATGTGAAGGTGCTCTGATGGTCTGAAAAGACTGGGAAAAAATGTTTTCCTGAGCTAGAAATAGCATACTTTTTCCTTGAGAGGAAGAGTTTTGCTATTTAAGTTGGAAGCAAATACTCAACTCTTTATAGTTTTAGGACTCCAAAATTTCTGTCAACATTGATTAAATTGAACAAGCTTAAATTATATGTAAACAATTTTGTCTTTGGAAAAGGGTATCTGTCACTTGGGAGACAGGATGCATAGAGACCATTAGCATAGAGATGAAGTGTGTGCAGGTATGGGTACCAGTCATGGAGAGAGAGAGAGAAAGAGATTGAGATTCTCTATGTGCTTCTGCACCAATCAGCTATTAAAAAGAACCCTGGCATCATCCTGTCTCTTAGCCTTTGCTCTAATATTTAAGCTTTTCCATGTAATTTAGGTATGACTGAGACCATGGCTTATTTTAAACAATAAAGTTGCTAGGTAGTCTCTTCTCTAATTTCATCATTTGTGTTATAGCATGAACCCAATCTGTCTCTATTCACCACTTCTAGGTTTGTACTGTGGGTAAGCAAATAGGTAAATCAGATAGAGTTCAAGCAGACAAGCTTTGTCCAAAGGCTGTTTTTTGTTTTGTTTTGTTTTTCTAATCAGGGTAAAATAATGATTACTCTTGCTTTTTCTCTTTAATTTCTAGAAACATGGATTCCGAAGGATTCATGCAAGCTTTCCAGAATGAACTAACCTGCTCCATCTGTATGAACTACTTCATAGACCCCGTCACCATAGACTGTGGGCACAGCTTTTGCCGTCCCTGCCTGTACCTCTGCTGGGAGGAAGACCAGACTCCAAAGAGCTGCCCTGAGTGCAGGGGACTATCAGAGAAGCCAGATTTCAAAACCAATATTGTACTCAAGAGGCTGGCTTCCCTCGCCAGACAGGATGCAGCTAAACAAACCAACAGCTCGGAGGCGCAGATCTGCGTGACACACAAAGAAGCCAAAGGACTCTTCTGTGAGGTTGACAAGACCCTGCTCTGTGGCCCCTGCTCTGCGTCCCCAGAGCATGCAGCTCACAACCACCGTCCAGTACAATGGGCTGCTGAGGAATACCGGGTAGGTGATGTTTCTAAAGCAATTAGGAACCTATAGGCTCCTAAATCAGAGAGAAAGATGAAGATGATAATGAAGTTGATGGGGATGGAGATGGTGGAGGTGGGGATTTCTCAGCGTGGGTCCCAAGATAGAAATGTATCATTTCAATGTTGTTGCCCAATTGTCCAAACATGTGGAAATGCTGCATCCTGGGGCATGTGGCAGCACCAGGCATATTGGCTTCTGATGTGAGCTTGAGGCTTTCTCAGTCAGGTTATATAAACATGAGTCTCAATTTCTTAGGAAATTGATTCCATCATCTGTAAAGTTCCTCCACTTTTCTAGGATACATCTCTGTCATTTCTGATATTCAAAATATTAGAATCAGACTAGATTAATGTGGAAAAATCTGATCACTTCATTTTAAATCACGATTACTGGTTTTTCAATGACTCCCTTTGCTCATAATTAAGGGGATGAAATTTACGGTATCATCATCTGTGGCACTAAAGCTTATGGGTATTTTGCAGGAGAAACTTCTAAAGAGAATGGGCTCTTTATGGAAAATGACACAAGAAATGCAAAACAATCTGAATCTAGAAACTCACAAAACTCAGTCATTAGAGGTAAGGATGAAAATGTTCCTTTTCATTTGTATGAATATTGACATAATTCTAGCTTAGACTTTTAGCTCAATTTAAGTTCCCAGTTAAAGGACAGTGGTCTCTTCCCTGGAGAAGTAGTGGTTTCAAATGACGTAGCAGTGATCACAAATATACAGGCCAATACAAGGTATTTCAAATATTGCTAGTATATGGGAAAACCAGGGCATGAAAATTATTCATAGTCCAAATTTTGAAGATTTGGATAAACTTTCTCAGATACGGATGATAAGGTAACATTGCACTCAGTGTGGCTCTAAAGGAGAGGAGAGGAATAGAGTAGTACCTAGAGGAAAAACAAAGAATATTTTTTAAACTGTATACTATGGGGTTTACATAATTAAAAAAAAATATTTAGGAAAGTCAGGCAAAGGAACAAAAAACAAAGAAGATTCAGGTAAGAGACAAAATAAAAAATGGACAAAGAACCCTGAAGAAACCTCCTAGGGAGAGAGCCTGGGACCCCTCGGATGGCTTGATTTAAACAGGGAAAGAAACTAGGAATATAGAGAAAGGATGGGCCAGAAGGACCAGCAAATATTCCAGGCCTTTTGAAATGTGAGGCAGAAAGTCTGTCAAGAACTTTCCCGATGACAGTAAGGAAATAATATTTGACGTTTTCTGTTGAGAATGAGGATGAGTGATTCTTTGAATCTATTATCTCTGCAGAACTATGTGGCCGTAAGGAAGGTGATGATCAAAGTTCAGTATCAGAGGATCCACCTGTTCCTCCGGGAGGAGGAGCAACTCCATCTGGAGGCACTGGAGAAAGAAGCGAAGGAGACTCTCCAGCAACTCAGGGAGAGTGAATTCAGAATGACTCAACAGAAAGAGAGTCTGAAAGAAATGTACAGAGAGCTGACTGAGGTGTGCCACAAGCCTGACGTGGAGCTGCTCCAGGTGAGAAGGGAGGTCCCATCCTCAGAGACAGAAGTACTGTTCTGGGCACCGTTGCCATGACATTGAAATGTTACCTGCATATAGTCTTATCTCAGCTAAGGGATGATGTTCCTTGACTCCCATTATCTTATTTGTCCAGTCCCTTATTTCTCACAGCCTGGTAATCTTTGGGAGGTTTTTTTTAAAATCCTTTTATTAGCTAACATAGGACAAAATTATTTCAGTGTGATCAGGGGAACTCTCCACACAGATTATCCAAAGCCAGCAAAATTCTGTAGCCAGGAAAAGTTAACTTTGTTGGAATAATTTTGAATATATGTTCCCCTAATCCCTTGTCACTCTGTTATCCCATACTTACTGAAGACATTGAGGTTTTGCCCATTGTCTAGAAAAATTTAGAACTGCTAATCAATTTCAATGTATTCTGTAATTCATTTTGTATGGTCCCCTGCTTTAATTGTTACCATAAATGTTGAGATCTCTCCTTGGGAATAGGACAGGGCAATGAGTGATATTGGAGACCTAGATGTTGTTGCATCATAACACAGACTCTTTCTGGCCTTCTTCCTTCCGTAATGCACCCTGACTAAGTCCATCATGTTTTAGTTTAGGTTCTGTTATTAAGATAACCTCTAATTGTTCCTTAGAGAAGAATCAGAGAATAAATACCTTAATGAAAGGAACAAACAAGAATACTAAAGAAGATGCAAAAGGACAGAACTCTGATGATTAACATCATCTTTTTTTTTTTCCCTCACAGGACTTGGGCAATGTATTGGAAAGGTGAGTTTACACTAAAGATTTCTGATTTCTGAGAATGTTTCTGTCTTTTTGATGAAGTAAATGTACAGTCATCCCTTAGTACCATGAGGATTTGGTTCCAGGCCCTCCCCCATGCCTAAATCTGAGGATGTACAATCTCTTATACAAAATGACATAGTATGTACACATAACTTACAAACATTTTCTGGTATCCTTTAAATCATCTCTAGACTACTTCTAACACCTATGATGATGTAAATTAAATGCTATGTAAATAGTTGCCTGGTGTGTGGCACTTTCAAGTTTTACTTTTTGAAATATCCTGATTTTTTTTCTGAATATTTTCCATTCAGATTTCACAGTTTCAAATAATGATTGAATCCACAGGTGTGGAATCCTAGGAAATGGCAGATGGACTGTACATTTTTTGAGCTATTAACATTGTTTTTGTGGCTGTTTTCTATTTTATTTCAAAAGAGTTCTGAAGGCCTTCTACTCCTTGGTCTCAGAAGTTTCCTGCTCATTTGGTTGATTTCAAATATACGTAAAAGGCTTCTGACATTCTGGACTTTGTTCCACCTCTCTAGCCTTAACACAATAAAACGTACTGAACGAAATTTTCTAAGTTTCAATACAGGAAGAACCTACCTGAGTGAGTTGGAAGGTGAATAATACTGGAAAGAGGTAGATTCCCTAAGAATGGGAAGAGGGGCTGTGATTTTGTTCCTAGAAGTAGCAGTGACTCAACCTGTTCCATCACTGAAAGCCCCCTTGTAGGCTGGACCTCAGAGGGAATGGCTTCCTGGTGCCCACTGGGAAGTTAGACTTTCGGGACAAGGGCAGCCAGGCTGGAATTGGATTCCCTTGCTGGGCTGACAAGAGCAAAGCTGTCTGGCTCAGTGTACCCTTCCTTTTGGTGACTACTTGCTGACTGAAGTACAAAAGCTTTGCCTGAATTTGTGCTCTCTGTAAAATGCCCAGGATCTTTGCATCACCTGAGATGGAATAGAGCAAGTAAACAAACCTCAAAATTTCTAGAAATAGAATAATGACTAAAATGAATGGGGCATTTGAAATTTGATATAATTTGTATTTTGCAAAAAAGTAAGGTAACATATTTTTTTATCCCCAAGAGTGTAGAATATAATGAATGCCCAATTAACCAAAAGTGGGAGAATTCTGATGAAATATCTTGGATTAAAAACAGCTTCTTTTGAAGATTAGGATTGACATGTATATGCTACTATGTATAAAATAGATAGCTAATGAGAACTGACTGTATAGCACAGGGAACTCTACTCAGTGCTGTGTGGTGACCTAAATGGGAAGGAAATCCAAAAAAGAGGGGATATATATATACATATAGCTGATTCACTTTGCTGTACAGCAGAAACTAACACAATATTGTAAAGCAACTCTACTCCAATAAAAAAATATAATAAACTAAATTTAAAAATGGCTTCTTTTGTAACGGTTGTGTGATTAACCTTCGGCCCTGAAGTGTAACTGATATCATTTTTTTACAGGACTGATTTGGTACAGATGCGAAAGCCTCAGCCAGTGAACCCAGAGCTCACTTCCTGGCCTGTCACTGGAATCCTAGACATGCTGAACAACTTCAGAGGTAAGAGTTAGCGCTTTGGTGATCAGGCCTCCATTTCTTTGGTGGTTCTTGGGAAGGAGCCTTCTTTGATTTTATTTTTTCTGACATGAAGTTAGTACATGACTTTCCAAAGTTGTTATATCTTTTCTGCCAATACAGTCATGCTACAAAGAACAAGGCTAAACTTTGCAACCTATATTTTACTGCAAATGCAAAGCAAGATACTTATTTTTAGTTACGTCTGAAATAGGCAGAGCAAGAAGAGAGCAACTGGATTGATCAGCTAGTTATAAAGAAATAGAATATTTAGTTCTCAGAGTAGCAGTTAATGTTGTATGTTTATTCAGTTTATTTCACTCTTGAAAGGTTATATATGGCATTGCTGGTTTTAATTTGTTCTATATTACAATTGTGTTTATCATGCATTATACAAAGAATATTTCTTATTTCTATAATTACTAACTTTTGACAAAATAGACTACAATTGGCTTAGGCAGAATCATTGTAATACTGTTAGATCAATCTCAAAATAATTGAAAGGTGAGGGATATGTGAACATGGTTAGTCATAACATGCTTTTAGAAGCTTCCAAACTATTCATTGATGGATTTCTATTAACATTTTTGCTTTGAAAACTTGCTAGGTAGAGACTCTAGCCCAACAAATACCCACATAATATCAAAGTGCTCTCTATATATTAAACAGTGTTAAAGACAAAAGACACAAGAAAAGTTTTCTAAAGTAAAGAAAAAAATAAAATTTTATGTGTCCTGAAATAAACTATCAAGAATTTGGCATTAAATAAGACTTCACAGAGTTCATGATATGTCTGTATGTTTTTTTCTTTTTCCATATGATTTGAGGTGTTTCTATGTGCTGTAGAGATAGTTATAACTCTTGTTCTTCATAGAAGAGCCAGTCTGAGCTCCCTTTTGTCTTCGTTTTGTATTTCCTTGGAGGAGGGAAAATGAAAAGACTCATTGGGTAGAGAGCCTCTGCCTCTCAGGCCATGGAAATCTCATTTATTGACCACATTTTTGCTCTTTCTGCAGAGGATAACGTTCTGAGTCAGAAAACGACCATTCACAATGTGAGCCTTTCCGAGGATGATACAACTGTGATATATGGAGATGACCATCATGGCGTGTCCAGAGAGCTCCAGGGTGCAGAGAGTTTTGTGGCCTGGGGAGCTGTGGCCTTCACCTCCGGGAGGCATTACTGGGAGGTGGATGTGACACACTCCTCGAACTGGATTCTGGGAGTCTGTAAAGATATCTTGACAAGCAATACTGTTATCAGTATTGATTCTGAAGAAGCATTTTTGCTATTTTCTATGGAAGTGAACAATCATTATATTCTCTCCACGAACTCCCCACCCTTAATTCAGTATGTGCAAAGGCCTCTGGGTGGGATTGGAGTGTTTCTGGATTATGACAATGGAACTGTGAGCTTCTATGATGTTTGCAGAGGTTCCCTCATATATAGTTTCTTTCCTTCCTTCTTTTCCTCCCCTCTGAAGCCTTTCCTTTGCCTTAGGTCTCCATGAATAGTCAAGTTCCATGACCATTTATTAGATGAACTTCTCGTCGGAGGAAGTTACTGTCCTGAAACCTCATGTGAGGCTACAGGATGATACTTGACTGTCTCTGAACCTATTGTAATTTAATGGAATATAATGATGGTATGTTTATAAAATGGCATAACCATGTTGAATGTATAAATTTGTTAATTACATGATCTATTAATAAAAACTATTTACTATGGAGCATTTCTAGAATATAATCAATAGATATTCTTTTTTTAAAATAATATTTGTATTAAAATAAAAATTATATATATAAGGTCCATTTACATTATAAGCAATGTGTTTTTCTTCCATAGTTGAACCATATTGGGGTAGAAGAATGAAGTGGTATATATCTCAGCCTAGTAAACAAAAGGAATAGCTCAGTTTTTTTCTCAAGTGTGACCTAGTTGGTTGGATCCATGTCTTTGACAGATTTGGTCAAACCCTTTCCCTTTGTCAAACATTTAGACTTTTTCTCTAAACCCTAGTCATTCAGCACATCACAGCTCATCCACAGCTCTTCCAGAAAGTTTTCCCTGACTCCACAGACCAGTATAGTTCCTCTTATAACACACTCTCTGAGCATATGTCATCTCATCCTAATATTTAACAAGCTTTCCCCAAATTACTAGATACTTTTTACTACCAGACTGAAAATTCTGAGAGAGTAAGGATGGCCTTTGACTTATTTACTACTATATTCCCACTATCCAATGAAGCACTTAGAACATAACAAAAATAAATATAAGGCAAATGAATGAACAAATACATGAGTGAAAGAGCTAATACGCAGAAACAGTGTTCTATCATCATTAAAATTTCCTAAAATGTAGCTAACATAATACACATAAAATACTAATGAATAATGTCAACCAAAGACAGGAAATTGATTTGTGGATTCACAGCCTGTGAAAATTACATCCTAAAGTTTGAGATATCAAGAGCTATAGAATAATATTGTTTTATACAATCGATTTTGAGATTTCCCTACGATGACCAATATAATCTAAAGGAGATTATTACTTGCTGAGGGGACCTTCAAGATTGCAGAGGAGTAAGACGTGGAGATCACCTTCCTCCTCACAAATACATCAAAAATACAACTAAATGTGGAACAACTCCTACAGAACACCTACTGAATTCTGGCAGAAGACTTCAGACTTCCCAAAAGGCAAGAAACTCCCCATGTACCTGGGTAGGGCAAAAGAAAAAAGAAAAAACAGAGACAAAAGAATAGGGCTGGGACCTGCACTTCTGGGAGGGAGCTGTGAAGGAGGAAAAGTTTCCACACACTAGGAAGCCCCTTTACTGGCGGAGACGGGGGATGGCGGGGGGAAGCTTCGGAGTCACAGAGGAGAGCGCAGCAACAGGGGTGCGGAGGGCAAAGTGGAGAGATTCCCGCACAGAAGATCAGTGCCGACCAGAACTCACCAACCTGAGAGGCTTGTCTGCTCACCCACCGGGGCGGGTGGGGGCTGGGAGCTGAGGCTCTGGCTTCGGAGGTCAGATCCCAGGGAGAGGACTGGGGTTGGCTGTGTGAACACAGCCTGAAGGGGGCTAGTGTGCCACAGCTAACTGGGAGGGAGTCCAGGAAAAAGTCTGGACCTGCCTAAGAGGCAAGAGACCATTGTTTCGGGGTGGGTGAGGAGAGGGGATTCAGAGTACCACCAAAACGAGCTCCAGAGACTGGCACAAGCCGTGCCTATCAGAGCGGACACCAGAGATGGGCATGAAACACTAAAGCTACTTCTGCAGCCACCAAGAAGCCTGTGTGCAAGCACAGGTCACTATCCACCCACCACCCGCCCCAGGAGACTGTGCAGCCCGCCACTGCAGGGTCCCATGATCCAGGGGCAAATTCTCCGGGACAACACATGGCAACCCTCAGCCTCTTGCAACATCACGCTGGCCTCTGCCACCGCAAGCTCGCCCCGCATTCCATACCCCTCCCTCCTCCCGGCTTGAGTGAGCCAGAGCCCCCTAATCAGCTGCTATTTTAACCCCGTCCTGTCTGGGTGGGAACAGATGCCCTCAGGCGACCTACACACAGAGGCCAAAATTTAAATTTAGGGTCAAAGGCAAAGCTGAACCCCAGGAGCTGTGCGAACAAAGAAGAGAAAGGGAAATTTCTCCTAACAGCCTCAGGAGCAGCAGATTAAATCTCCACAGTCAATCTCATGTACCCTGCATCTCTGGAATACCTGAATAGATAATGAATCATCCCAAAATTGAGGTGATGGACTTTGGGAGCAACTGTAGACCTGGGGTATGCTTTCTACATCTAATTTGTTTCTGGTTTTATGTTTATCATAGTTTAGTATTTAGAGCTTATTAACATTGGTAAATTTGTTTATTGATTTGGTTGCTCTATTCTTTTTTTTTTTTTTTTTTAATATGATATTGAGGAATTATTAATTTTATTATTTTTTTTCACACACACACACTGTATTTTATTTTTACAAGAGATAAATAGACTGACACCAAGCATTGTACATGGATGACCACAACAAAAGCAACAATGATTGCAATTACCAAACATGAAACACAGTTATACTATGTCATAATATTGACATTCAGTCCAGTAATCCTCCACTGTAACAGCTCCTTTACTTTGCAGTGAAAATTGATTTGTATATTCTTTTCCTCTGAGTCCTTGTGGGATTTTTTTTTTTTTAAATTCAGACAGAAAGTCACAAAAATTATACTCATCCTCATCAGTTCACTCAGTCCCATGTAATTAATTTCTTTTTTTTTTTCATCTTGATCTTTTGTTAGCACTTTTATGAGTTCATCAGTTTTTCATTAGAGTTCTGAAAATGCTTATTCATTCAGTTCAGCAGTACAGTCAGTTACCAGAAACCTGTACTTGTCAGAGTCTTTTCCATGAATTTCTTGAAGATGAAACCCTTTTATAGGAACATATTTGCAAAATCATCAGAGTACACCCAGAACTGTCTGTAAATGACAAAAGACTTAAAAATGACCATGGTTAAAGATTTGATGAAAGTTCATAATAATGCAGTTGACAAGAAAATTAGTTATTTCTGAGATATACATTTTAAAGTAATAACTAGGATTATTACTTATAACATTATACCAGAACATATAAGATTTTTAGACGTTTCCTGTAATGTCTGAAACATTTATATTAACATATTTCCATACATATTTCCATACAAATACAAATATAAGATTTTTAGAAATTTCATGTAATGTCTGAAACATTTATATTAACATATTTCCATACATATTTCCATACAAATACAAATATAAGATTTTTAGAAATTTCATGTAATGTCTGAAACATTTATATTAACATATTTCCATACATATTTCCATACAAATACAAATATAAGATTTTTAGAAATTTCATGTAATGTCTGAAACATTTATATTAACATATTTCCATACATATTTCCATACAAATACAAATATAAGATTTTTAGAAATTTCATGTAATGTCTGAAACATTTATATTAACATATTTCCATACATATTTCCATACAAATACAAATATAAGATTTTTAGAAATTTCATGTAATGTCTGAAACATTTATATTAACATATTTCCATACATATTTCCATACAAATACAAATATAAGATTTTTAGAAATTTCATGTAATGTCTGAAACATTTATATTAACATATTTCCATACAAATAACCCAATGAAAGTTTAGTATTAGTTGTTTTGTTTGTTTTTTTATACTGCAGGTTCTTATTAGGCATCAGTTTTATACACATCAGTGTATACATGTCAATCCCAATCGCCCAAATCAGCACACCACCATCCCCACCTCACCGCAGTTTTCCCCCCTTGGTGTCCATATGTCCATTCTCTACATCTGTGTCTCAACTTCTGCCCTGCAAAGCGGCTCATCTGTACCATTTTTCTAGGTTCCACATACATGCATTAATATACGATATTTGTTTTTCTCTTTCTGACTTACTTCACTCTGTATGACAGTCTCTAGATCCATCCACGTCTCAACAAATGACTCAATTTCGTTCCTTTTTAAGGCTGAGTAATATTCCATTGTATATATGTACCACATCTTCTTTATCCATTCGTCTGTAGATGGGCATTTAGGTTGCTTTCATGTCCTGGCTATTGTAAATAGTGCTGCAATGAACATTGGGGTTGCATGTGTCTTTTTCAGTTATGGTTTTCTCTGGGTATATGCCCACTAGTGGGATTGCTGGATCATATGGTAATTCTATTTTTAGTTTTTTTAAGGAACCTCCATATTGCTCTCCATAGTGGCTGTATCAATTTACATTCCCACCAACAGTGCAAGAGGGTTCCCTTTTCTCCACACCCTCTCCAGCATTTGTTGTTTGTAGATTTTCTGATGATGCCCATTCTAACAGGAGTGAGGTGATACCTCATTGTAGTTTTGATTTGCATTTCTCTAATAATTAGTGATGTTGAGCATCTTTTCATGTGCTTCGTGGCCGTCTGTATGTCTTCTTTGGAGAAATGTCTATTTAGGTCTTCTGCCCATTTTTGGATTGGGGTGTTTGTTTCTTTGATATTGAGCTGAATGAGCTGTTTATATATTTTGGAGATTAATCCTTTGTCCGTTGATTCATTTGCAAATATTTTCTCCCATTCTGAGGGTTGTCTTTTCGTCTTGTTTATGGTTTCCTTTGCTGTGCAAAAGCTTTGAAGTTTCATTAGGTCCCACTTGTTTATTTCTGTTTTTATTTCCATTACTCTAGGAGGTGGATCGAAAAAGATCTTGCTGTGATTTATGTCAAAGAGTGTTCTTCCTATGTTTTCCTCTAAGAGTTTTATAGTGTCCAGTCTTACATTTAGGTCTCTAATCCATTTTGAGTTTATTTTTGTGTATGGTGTTAGGGAGTATTCTAATTTCATTCTTTTACATGTGGCTGTCCAGTTTTCCCAGCACCACTTATTGAAGAGACTGTCTTTTCTCCATTGTATATCTTTGCCTCCTTTGTCATAGATTAGTTGACCATAGGTGCGTGGGTTAATCTCTGGGCTTTCTATCTTGTTCCATTGATCTATGTTTCTGTTTTTGTGCCAGTACCATATTGTCTTGATTACTGTAGCTTTGTAGTATAGTCTGAAGTCAGGGAGTCTGATTCCTCCAGCTCCATTTTTTTGCCTCAAGACTGCTTTGGCTATTCGGGGTCTTTTGTGTCTCCATACAAATTTTAAGATGATTTGTTCTAGCTCCGTAAAAAATGCCATTGGTAATTTGATAGGGATTGCATTGAATCTGTAGATTGCTTTGGGTAGTATACTCATTTTCACAATGTTGATTCTTCCAATCCAAGAACATGGTATATCTCTCCATCTGTTGGTATCATCTTTAATTTCTTTCATCAGTGTCTTATAGTTTTCTGCATACAGGTCTTTTGTCTCCCTAGGTAGGTTTATTCCTAGATATTTTATTCTTTTTGTTGCAATGGTAAATGGGAGTGTTTCCATAATTTCTCTTTCAGATTTTTCATCATTAGTGTATAGGAATGCAAGAGATTTCTGTGCATTAATTTTGTAACCTGCAACTTTACCATATTCATTAATTAGCTCTAGCAGTTTTCTGGTGGCAGTTTTAGGATTCTCTATGTATAGTATCATGTCATCCGCAAACAGTGACAGTTTTACTTCTTCTTTTCCAATTTGTATTCCTTTTATTTCTTTTTCTTCTCTGATTGCCGTGGCTAGGACTTCCAGAACTATGTTGAATAATAGTGGTGAGAGTGGACATCCTTGTCTCGTTCCTGATCTTAGAGGAAATGCTTTCAGTTTTTCACCATTGAGAATGATGTTTGCTGTGGGTTTGTCATATATGGCCTTTATTATGTTGAGGTAGGTTCCCTCTATGCCCACTTTCTGGAGAGTTTTTATCAGAAATGGGTGTTGAATTTTGTCAAAAGCTTTTTCTGCATCTATTGAGATGATCATATGGTTTTTATTCTTCAATTTATTAATATGGTGTATCACATTGATTGACTTGCGTATATTGAAGAATCCTTGCATCCCTGGGATAAATCCCACTTGATCGTGGTGTATGATCCTTTTAATGTGTTGTTGGATTCTGTTTGCTAGTATTTTGTTGAGGATTTTTGCATCTATATTCATCAGTGATATTGGTCTGTAATTTTCTTTTTTTGTAGTGTCTTTGTCTGGTTTTGGTATCAGGGTGATGGTGGCCTCATAGAATGAGTTTGGGAGAGTTCCTTCCTCTGCAATTTTTTGGAAGAGTTTGAGAAGGATGGGTGTTAGCTCTTCTCTAAATGTTTGATAGAATTCACCTGTGAAGCCATCTGGTCCTGGACTTTTGTTTGTTGGAAGATTTTTAATCACAGTTTCAATTTCATTACTTGTGATTGGTCTGTTGATATTTTCTGTTTCTTCCTGATTCAGTCTTGGAAGGTTATACCTTTCTAAGAATTTGTCCATTTCTTCCAGGTTGTCCATTTTATTGGCATAAAGTTGCTTGTAGTAGTCTCTTAGGATGTTTTGTATTTCTGCGGTGTCTGTTGTAACTTCTCCTTTTTCATTTCTGATTTTATTGATTTGAGTCCTCTCCCTCTTTTTCTTGATGAGTCTGGCTAATGGCTTATCAATTTTGTTTATCTTCTCAAAGAACCAACTTTTAGTTTTATTGATCTTTGCTATTGTTTTCTTTGTTTCTATTTCATTTATTTCTGCTCTGATCTTTATGATTTCTTTCCTTCTGCTAACTTTGGGTTTTGTTTGTTCTTCTTTCTCTAGTTTCTTTAAGTGTAAGGTTAGATTGTTTACTTGAGATTTTTCTTGTTTCTTTAGGTAGGCTTGTATAGCTATAAACTTCCCTCTTAGAACCGCTTTTGCTGCATCCCATAGGTTTTGGGTCGTCGTGTTTTCATTGTCATTTGTCTCTAGGTATTTTTTTATTTCCTGTTTGATTTCTTCAGTGATCTCTTGGTTATTTAGTAACGTATTGTTTAGCCTCCATGTGTTTGTCTTTTTTACGTTTTTTTCCCTGTAATTCATTTCTAATCTCATAGCGTTGTGGTCAGAAAAGATGCTTGATATGATTTCAATTTTCTTAAATTTACTGAGGCTTGATTTGTGACCCAAGATGTGATCTATCCTGGAGAATGTTCCGTGTGCACTTGAGAAGAACGTGTAGTCTGCCGTTTTTGGATGGAATGTCCTATATATATCAATTAAATCTATCTGGTCTATTGTGTCATTTAAAGCTTCTGTTTCCTTATTTATTTTCATTTTGGATGATCTGTCCATTGGCGTAAGTGAGGTGTTAAAGTCCCCCACTATTATTGTGTTACTGTCGATTTCCTCTTTTATAGCTGTTAGCAGTTGCCTTATGTATTGAGGTGCTCCTATGTTGGGTGCATATATATTTATAATTGTTATATCTTCTTCTTGGATTGATCCCTGGATCATTATGTAGTGTCCTTCCTTGTCTCTTGTAACATTCTTTATTTTAAAGTCTATTTTATCTGATATGAGTATAGCTACTCCAGCTTTCTTTTGATTTCCATTTGCATGGAATATCTTTTTCCATCCCCTCACTTTCAGTCTGTATGTGTCCCTAGGTCTGAAGTGGGTCTCTTGTAGACAGCATATATATGGGTCTTGTTTTTGTATCCATTCAGCCAGTCTATGTCTTTTGGTTGGGGCATTTAATCCATTCACGTTTAAGGTAATTATCGATATGTATGTTCCTATGACCATTTTCTTAATTGTTTTGGGTTTGTTTTTGTAGGTCCTTTTCTTCTCTTGTGTTTCCCACTTAGAGAAGTTCCTTTAGCATTTGTTGTAGAGCTGGTTTGGTGGTGCTGAATTCTCTTAGCTTTTGCTTGTCTGTAAAGCTTTTGATTTCTCCATCAAATCTAAATGAGATCCTTGCTGGGTAGAGTAATCTTGGTTGTAGGTTCTTCCCTTTCATCACTTTAAGTATATCATGCCACTCCCTTCTGGCTTGCAGAGTTTCTGCTGAGAAATCAGCTGTTAACCTTATGGGGGTTCCCTTGTATGTTATTTGTCGTTTTTCCCTTGCTGCTTTCAGTAATTTTTCTTTGTCTTTAATTTTTGCCACTTTGATTACTATGTGTCTCGGCGTGTTTCTCCTTGGGTTTATTCTGTATGGGACTCTCTGTGCTTCCTGGACTTGGGTGGCTATTTCCTTTCCCATGTTAGGGAAGTTTTCGACTATAATCTCTTCAAATATTTTCTCTGGTCCTTTCTCTCTCTCTTCTCCTTCTGGGACCCCTATAATGCGAATGTTGTTGCGTTTAATGTTGTCCCAGAGGTCTCTTAGGCTGTCTTCATTTCTTTTCATTCTTTTTTCTTTAGTCTGTTCCGCAGCAGTGAATTCCACCATTCTGTCTTCCAGGTCACTTATCCGTTCTTCTGCCTCAGTTATTCTGCTATTGATTCCTTCTAGTGTAGTTTTCATTTCAGTTATTGTATTGGTCATCTCTGTTTGTTTGTTCTTTAATTCTTCTAGGTCTTTGTTAATCATTTCTTGCATCTTCTCAATCTTTGCCTCCATTCTTATTCCGAGGTCCTGGATCATCTTCTCTATCATTATTCTGAATTCTTTTTCTGGAAGGTTGCCTATCTCCACTTCATTTAGTTGTTTTTCTGGGGTTTTTTCTTGTTCCTTCATCTGGTACATAGCCCTCTGCCTTTTCATCTTCTCTGTCTTTCTGTAACTGTGGTTTTTGGTCCACAGGCTGCAGGATTGTAGTTTTTCTTGCTTCTGTTGTCTGCCCTCTGGTGGTTGAGGCTAAGAGGGTTGATGGGAGGCTCTGGTGGTGGGTAGAGCTGACTGTTGCTGTGGCGGTCAGAGCTCAGTAAAACCTTAATCCACTTGACTGTTGATGGGTGGGGCTGGGTTCCCTCCCTGTTGGTTGTTTTGCCTGAGGCAACCCAACACTGGAGCCTACCCGTGCTCTTTGGTGGGATTAATGGCAGACTCTGGGAGGGCTCACGCCAAGGAGAACTTCCCAGGACCTCTGCTGCCAGTGTCCTTATCCCCACGGTGAAACAGAGCCACCACTTGTCTCTGCAGGCGACCCCCCAACACCAGCAGGTACGTCTGGTTCAGTCTCCCCCAGGGTCACTGCTCCTTCCCCTGGGTCCCGATGCACACATTACTTTGTGTGTGCCCTCCAAGAGTGGGGTCTCTGTTTCCCCCAGTCCTGTCACAGTCCTGCAATCAATTCCCACTAGACTTCAAAGTCTGATTCTCTAGGAATTCCTCCTCCCGTTGCCGGACCCCCAGGTTGGGAAGCCTGACGTGGGGCTCAGAACCTTCACTCCAGTGGGTGGACTTCTGTGGTATAAGTGTTCGCCAGTCTGTGAGTCACCCACCCAGCAGTTATGGGATTTGATTTTACTCTGATTGCGCCCCTCCTACCGTCTCACTGTGGCTTCTCCTCTGTCCTTGGACGTGGGGTATCCTCCTTGGTGAAGTCCAGGGTCTTCCTGTCAATGATTGTCCAGCAGCCAGTTGTGATTCTGGTGCTCTCGCAAGAGGGAGTGAGAGCACGTCCTTCTACTCCGCCATCTTGGTTAATCATCGGTTGCTCTATTCTTTTATTTTATATATAAATATATTTTCGCTCCTTTTTCCCTTTTTGTGAGTGTGTATGTGTATGCTTCTTTGTGTGATATTGTCAGTATACCTTTGCTTTTACCATTTGTCCTGGTTTCTGTCTGCCTATTTTTTTTTTTTTTTTGTATAGTATTTAGTGCTTGTTATCACTGGTGGATTGGTTTTTTGGTTTGATTGCTCTCTTCTTTCTTTCTCTCTTTTTTTTTCTTTTTTTATCACTTTCTTCTTTTTTTATTTTTAATAATAATTTTTTAATTTTTTTATTGTAATAACTTTATTTTATTTTTTCCCTCTTTCTTTTTTTTTTTTTTTTTTTCTCCCTTTTCTTCTGAGCCATGTGGCTGACAGGGTCTTGGTGCTCCAGCCAGGTGTCAGGCCTGAGACTCTGAGGTGGGAGAGCTGAGCTCAGGACATGGGTCCACCAGAGACCTCTCAGCCCCACATAATATCAGACAGTGAAAGCTCTCCTAGAGATCTCCATCTCAATGCTAAGACCCAGCTCCACTCAACAACCAGCAAGCTACAGTGCTGGACACCCTATGCCAAACAACTAGCAAGACAGGAACACAGCCCCACCCATTAGCAGAAAGGCTGCCTAAAATCATAATAAGTTCACAGACACCCCAAAACACACCACTGGAATTGGGCCTGCCCACCAAAAAGACAAGATCCTCACCCACCAGAACACAGTCACCAGTCCCCTTCACCAGGAAGCCTACACAACCCACTGAACATACCTTACCCACTGGGGGCAGACACCAAAAACAAGGGAACTATGAACCTGCAGCATGCAAAAAAGGAGACCCCAAACACAGTAAGTTAAGCAAAATGAGAAGACAGAGAAATACACAGCAGATGAAGGAGCAAGGTAAAAATGCACCAGACCAAACAAATGAAGAGGAAATAGGCAGTCTACCTGAAAAAGAATTCAGAGTAATGATAGTAAAGATGATCCAAAATCATGGAAATAGAATGGAGAAAATACAAGAAACGTTTAACAAGGACCCAGAAGAACTAAAGAGAAATCAAACAATGATGAACAACAAAATTAATGAAATTAAAAATTCTCTAGAAGAAATGAATAGCAGAATAACTGAGACATAAAAATAGATAAGTGACCTGGAAGATAAAATAGTAGAAATAACTACTGCAGAGCAGAAAAAAGAAAAAAGAATGAAAAGAATTGAGGACAGTCTCAGAGAACTCTGGGACAATATTAAACACACCAACATTTGAATTATAGGGGTCCCAGAAGAAGAAGGGGAAAAAAAAGGGACTGAGAAAATATTTGAAGAGATTATAGTAGAAAACTTCCCTAATATGGGAAAGGAAATAGTCAATCAAGTCCAGGAAGCTCAGAGAGTCTCATACAGGATAAATCCAAGGAGAAACATGCCAAGGCACATATTAATCACACTATCAAAAATTAAATACAAAGAAAAAATATCAAAAGCAGGAAGGGAAAAGCAACAAATAAGATACAAGGGAATCCCCATAAGGTTAACAGCTGATCTTTCAGCAGAAGCTCTACAAGCCAGAAGGGAGTGGCAGGAAATATTTAAAGTTATGAAAGGGAAAAACCTACAACCAAGATTACTCTAACCATCAAGGATCTCATTCAGGTTTGATGGAAAAATTTAAACCTTTACAGACTAGCAAAAGTTAAGAGAATTCAGCAGCACCAAACCAGCTTTACAACAAATGCTAAAGGAACTTCTCTAGGCAGGAAACACAAGAGAAGGAAAAGACCTACAATAACAAACCCAAAACAATTAAGAAAATGGGAATAGGAACATACATAATGATAATTACCTTAAATGTAAATGGATAAAATGTTCCAACCAAAAGACATAGAGTGGCTGAATGGATACAAAAACAAGACCCATATATATGCTGTCTACAAGAGACACACTTCAGACCTAGGGACACATACAGACTGAAAGTGAGAGGATGGAAAAAGATATCCTATGCAAATGGAAATCAAAAGAAAGCTGGGGTAGCAATTCTCATGTAACACAAAATAGACTTTAAAATAAAGACTACTACAGGAGACAAAGAAGGACACTACATAATGATCAAGGGATCAATCCAAGAAGAAGATATAACAATTGTATATATTTATGCACCCAACATAAGAGCACCTGAATACATAAGGCAAATGGTAACAGCCATAAAAGGGGAAATCGACAGTAACACAGTCATAGTAGGGAACTTTAACACCCCACTTTCACCAATGGAGCGATCAACCAAAATGAAAATAAATAAGGAAACACAAGCTTTAAATGATACATTAAACAAGACAACAGAATACACTTTCTTCTCAAGTGCTCATGGAACATTCTCCATGATTGATCATATCTTGGGTCACAAATGAAGCCTTGGTGAATTTAAGAAAACTGATATTGTATCAAGTATCTTTTCCAACCACAATGTTATGAGAGTAGATATCAATTACAGGAAAAAATCTGTAAAAAGTACGAACACAGGGAGGCTACACAACAAACTACTAAATAACCAAGAGATCACTGAAGAAATAAAAGAGGAAATCAAAAAATACCTAGAAACAAATGACAATGAAAACACGATGACCCAAAACCTATGGGATGCAGCAAAAGCAGTTCTATGAGGGAAGTTTATAGTAATACAATCCTACATCAAGAAACAAGAAACACCTCAAATAAACAACCTAACCTGAAACCAAAAGCAATCAGAGAAAGAAGAACAAAAAAACCTCAAAGTTATCAGAAGGAAAGAAATCATAAAGATCAGGTCAGATATAAATGGAAAAAATATGAAGGAAACGATAGCAAAGATCAATAAAACTGAAAGCTGGTTCCTTGAGAAGATAAACAAAATTGATAAAACATTAGCCAGACTCATCAAGAAGAAAAGGGAGAAGACTCAAATCAATAGAATTGGAAATGAAAAAGGAGAAGTAAGAACTGACACTGCAGAAATACAAACGATCATGAGAGAATACTACAAGCAACTATATGCCAATAAAATGGACAACCTGGAAGAAATAGACAAATCCTTAGAAAAGCACAACCTTCTGAGACTG
Organism: Balaenoptera acutorostrata; assembly: GCF_949987535.1. Lineage (NCBI taxonomy): Eukaryota > Metazoa > Chordata > Mammalia > Artiodactyla > Balaenopteridae > Balaenoptera > Balaenoptera acutorostrata. Next base: position 68,572,979 of record NC_080072.1, read on the forward strand.
AACCAGGAAGAAATAGAAAATATAAACAGACCAATCACAAGCATTGCAATTGAAACTGTGATTAAAAATCTTCCAACAAACAAAAGCCCAGGACCAGATGGCTTCACAGGCGAATTCTAGCAAACATTTAGAGAAGAGCTAACACCTATCCTTGTCAAACTCTTCCAAAATGTAGCAGAGGGATGAACACTCCCAAACTCATTCTGCGAGGCCACCATCACCCTGATACCAAAACCAGACAAAGATGTCACAAAGAAAGAAAACTACAGGCCAATATCACTGATGAACATAGATGTAAAAATCCTCAACAAAATACTAGCAAACAGAATCCAACAGCACATTAAAGGGAACATACACCATGATCAAGTGGGGTTTATTCCAGGAATGCAAGGATTCTTCAATATATACAAATCAATCAATGTGATACACCATATTAACAAACTGAAGGATAAAAACCATATGATCATCTCAGTAGATGCAGAAAAAGCTTTCAACAAAATTCAACACACATTTATGATAAAAACACTCCAGAAAGTACGCATAGAGGGAACTTACCTCAACATAATAAAGGCCATATATGACAAACCCACAGTGAGCATCCTTCTCAATGGTGAAAAACTGAAACCTTTTCCACTAAGATCAGGAACAAGACTAGGTTCCCCACTCTCACCACTATTATTCAACGTAGTTTTGGAAGTTTTAGCCACAGCAATCAGAGAAGAAAAAGAAATAAAAGGAATCCAAATTGGAAAAGAAGAAGTAAAACTGTCACTGTTTGCAGATGGCATGATACTATACTTAGAGAATCCTAAATATGCTACCAGAAAACTACTAGAGCTAATCAATGAATCTGGTAAAGTAGCAGGATACAAAATTAATGCATAGAAGTCTCTTGCATTCCTATACACTAATGATGTAATATCTGAAAGAGAAATCAAGGAAACACTCCCATTTACCATTGCAACAAAAAGAATAAAATACCTAGGAATAAACCTACCTAAGGAGACAAAAGACCTGTATGCAGAAAACTATAAGACACTGATGAAAGAAATTAAAGATGACACAAACAGATGGAGAGATATACCATGTTCTTGGACTGATAGAATCAACATTGTGAAAATGACTATACTACCCAAAGCAATCTCCAGATTCAGTGCAATGCCTATCAAACTACCAACGGCATTTTTCACAGAACTAGAACCAAAAACTTCACAATTTTTATGGAAACAAAAAGACCCCGAATAGCCAAAGCAATCTTGAGAAAGAAAAACGGAGATGGAGGAATCAGGCTCCCTGAGTTCACACTATACTACAAAGCTACAGGAATCAAGACAGTATGGTACTGGCCCAAAAACAGAATTATACATCAGTGGAACAGGATAGAAAGCCCAGAGATAAACCCAAGCACATATGGTCACGTTATCTTTGATAAAGGAGGCAAGAATATACAATGGAGAAAAGACAGTCTCTTCAATAAGTGGTGCTGGGAAAACTGGACAGCTATATGTAAAAGAATGAAATTAGAACACTCACTAATACCATACACAAAAATAAAATCAAAATGGATTAAAGACCTAAATATAAGGCCAGACACTATAAACTCTTAGAGGAAAACATAGGCAGAACACTCTCTGACATAATTCGCAGCAAGATCCTTTTTGACCCACCTCCTAGAGAAATGGAAATAAAAACAAAAATAAACAAAGGGGACCTGATGAAACTTAAAAGCCTTTGCACAGCAAAGGAAACCATAAACAAGAGGAAAAGAGAGCCCTCAGAATGGGAGAAAATATTTGCAAATGAAGCAACTGACAAAGGATTAATCTCCAAAATATACAAGCAGCTCATGCAGCTCAATATCAAAAAACAAACAACCCAATCCAAAAATGGGCAGAAGACCTAAATAGACATTTCTCCAAAGAAGATATACAGATTGCCAACAAACGCATGAAAGGATGCTCCACATCACTAATCATTAGAGAAATGCAAATCAAAATTACAATGAGGTGTCACCTCACAACTGTCAGAATGGCCATCATCAAAAAATCTACAAACAATAAATGCTGGAGAAGGTGTGGAGAAAAGGGAACCCTCTTGCACTGTTGGTGGGAATGTAAATTGATACAGCCACTATGGAAAACAGTATGGAGGTTCCTTAAAACATTAAAAATAGAACTACCATATGACCCAGCAATTCCACTACTGCGCATGTACCCTGAGAAAACCATAGTGCAAAAAGAGACATGTACCACAATGTTCACTGCAGCTCTATTTACAATAGCCAGGACATGGAAGCAACATAAATGTCCATGAACAGAGGAATAGCACATATATACAATGGAATATTACTCAGCCATAAAGAGAAACGGAATTGAGTTATTCGTAGTGAGGTGGATGGACCTAGATACTGTCATACAGAGTGAAGTAAGTCAGAAAGAGAAAAATAAATACCATATGCTAACACATATATATGGAATCTAAAAAAAAAAAAAGGTTCTGATGAACATAGGGGCAGGACAGGAATAAAGACACAGATGTAGAGAATGGACTTGAGGACATGGGGAGGGGGAAGGGTCAGGTGGGATGAAGTGAGAGAGTGGCATGGACATATATACACTACCAAATGTAAGATAGATAGCTAGTGGGAAGCAGGCGCATAGCACAGGGAGATCAGCTCGGTGCTCTGTGACCACCTAGAAGGGTGGGAGAGGGAGGGTGGGAGGGAGGGAGGGAGATGCAAGAGGGAAGAGATATGGGAACATATGTGTATGTATAGCTGATTCACTTGGTTGTAAAGCAGAAACTAACACACCATTGTAAAGTAATTATACTGCAATAAGGATGTTAAATATATATATATATAAATATATATATATATATCAGTAAACCAAAATAATAAAAGCCGTGTCATATTTGTACATTAATTCCAAAAAGCAACCTATAAATGACATTGTCCCAAAGGGGTCTGTGTGCTGGGGCCTTTCTCTACTGTCCCCCCTGAGCTGGGTGGGGGAGCACCAGGCAGAGAATCTCCTGTCCTGCTGTTGCTGGGAGACACTGGGGGCTTGATCTGGAGTGTGACGGTGAGGGGCAAGAGAAATTTCCATTCTGAAGCTGTCGCCACAGATGTTCTTACACTAAAGTCCTACTTTAAATTTTTAAAACCAATCAATCAACAAAATTAAGCACTTCCTCCATGACAGAACATATTTAAACAAACCTCAAGAAACAGATTTCCAAGTTTTCCAAGACATTTGCTAAACTCTCTGAGTGATGAAATAATCTTTCCAACTTCTTTGGTAAGTTAAAAATAAAAATCCTTGATATCTAGAAACACATATGAAGGCCCATTTGAGGGTGGATTTGTGGTACAATCAGTGGTTCTTGGTGAGATGTTTGCAGAGATGGGTTTATGAAGATTATCCAAGGTGTTAAAGCAATCTTGTCCTAGGTTTCAGGAAATCTCATCATCCATATTAACCCTATCAGAAGACTGGTGAAATGGCAATCACTTGGAAAAAGCGGGTGTGGTTCAGAGCTCAATGTAAGGACACTAAAGGAGCCAAACTCATTCTTCTCCAGAACTGAGAGCCAGTGTTTGGAGCTCACCTGGCTCTGGAGACTTCTGAGAGCTACCACTACCACCCTTGGAAGCCTTGATCCCCGAGCGGACATTGTCTTATTACTTTTCCAGCGAGGATTGTTTCTACAGCACTTTCAGTGAGTACATAATTTACCATAGAGCAGCTCATGGGACTCTCCTGAGGGGAAAAAAACACAATTTCCTAATTTTAACAGAAAATTGAGGTTGTTTCATTGAAATAATCTTGTGTGCCAACTTAGTGAAATGACTGTATTTCTGTGTTGTCATCTTGTCTTGTCATACATGTTGGAATTAATATGGTGATTAATTTTAGTTATCTGATTTTGTTCATCTCTTAGTTATTCCTATGCATTACAAGGACTGAGAAAGTGGTTGTCTGATATCTTACACGTTTGTGTTTGATGTAGAGCCTAAAAATAATTTTTAGGACTATTTGACTCCATGTGCAATACTTATTACAGTCGACTTTAAAATTGTAGTGTGCCTGTATACACAGGAGACATAATATTCTACACAACAGAAGTAGGTAATGCATGCAATAATTTGGGAGAAAATATTGTTTTAGGGTGAAGTAAACGTTGTCTCTTCAGAAATGTGAGTTATTCTGACTGAAATTTTAAAGAAACTAAGAAATGATTGGGCAAGAGAAAAGTGACACTTGTGTACATACAGAAATATAAGAAAGTTGAGGAACCTCTGTACTTAACTAGTACAAACACAAGGACCCAATTTTTTAGCAAAGTCAGTTTTAAAAAGCATAATTTGTTTTTCGGCGCTGATTATTACCATTACATGCAAACTGCATCTTACCACAGGATGAAAGGGGTGCTTGATAACAGTTTTAAAGACTGAGAAGATATAACCATTCTCTTTCATTTTTGGTTTGATTGATGAGTGTGGTACAGATAAGACAGGAAGGCAAACTCAACCGATTAGTACATCCATGTAAGTTGCTTCTGGTTAGAATAGGATCCAATTTGACAATGTTTAGGTTCCTCTTCATTATCTCTGAATTATTCAGAAAGTGTTTTGCAAAGAAAAAAAGTGTTTGTGGATGTAGATTCAGATTGAGATATAAAAGGACATCCAAAGAAAAATGCCTGACAATTATAGGAAATAATAAAAATACAAGCTTAGTCAAGTATGCTGCACTAAATCAATGACTGGCATTGAACATCATGATTGATTGTTTAGGGCAATCAGGACCCACCACATAGAGCTATAAATTAGGTCAAACTCCTGAAGCTCATGCTATCTAGAGGAAAATAAGATCTCAACAAACCTGAGGTTCTCCTTTAGGTAGGGGAAAAGAGGGCAAGAAATAGTGTTGGTTTGGCAGCTGAGAAAACTTTCTGCAGCTCTTGAGAGTTCTCTTTGTGTCTCAGTTTTCCATTTCTGTCAAATGAAAAATCTTTTGTAAAGCAGTGTATTATTCAGTGACAATCTGTGTCTGATATTCCTTGGGCCCTTTTTATCTTTGGGGTAGAGGAATAAACTCCTGATTTCCTTCCCTCAGAAAAATGGATTCAGACATCCCAGAAGCCTTCCAGAAAGAGCTCACCTGCCTCGTGTGCCTGAATTACCTTCTAGACCCAGTCACCATGGGCTGCGGACACAGCTTCTGTAGGTCCTGTCTCTGTCTTTTCTGGGAGCAAGCCGAAGACCCTGCCAGTTGCCCAGTGTGCAGGCAACGATCAGAGCAGACAAACCTCAAAACCAATTATCTTCTGAAGAATCTGGTGTCCATTGCCAGAAAAGCAAATCTCGGGCAATTCCTGAACTCTGAGGAATGTATGTGTGGGACCCATAAGGAGACAAAGAAGATCTTCTGTGAAGCCCACAAGAGCTTGCTCTGTTTGGTCTGCTCTCAAAGTCAGGAGCACAGGGCTCACAGGCACCGTTCCACTGAAGAGGCTGCCGAGGAATACTGGGTGAGTGACGTCTGTGAGAGCGCTTGGAGAGCTGGAGGACGGTGCAGCTAAGAGAGTAAAAGGATATTACAGTCAGGACTCCCCTGGTGGCACAGTGGTTAAGACTCCATGCTCCCAATGAAGGGGTCCCAGGTTCGATCCCTGGTCAGGGAACTAGATCCCACATGCATGCCCCAACTAAGAGTGCGCATGCCACAACTAAGGAGCCAGCGAACCACAACTAAGACCTGTCACAACGAAATAAGTAAAGTAAACAAATATTTTTTTTTAAAAAGGATATTATGATCATAATGATGATTAAACCCTCTCTACTGGGTGCCAGGTACAGAACTAGTCAGCAATGACAAAGCTATGAAGAAAATGCTGCAGCATACCTGCCTTTATGGAACTTGTATCCGATGGCTGGGTGATAAAGTTAATTGAAATTATTTGGGTGATAACGTTATTATGCTCAAGGCTCTATACAGCCTTCATTTTGAGAAAGAGTCTTTGGCTCTAAAATCTACAAGTGCAAAATGTCTTTTCCATTGGATACAGGTTTCCTAACTCTGGACAAAGAAGGAAGATACAGTACAATGGAATTAGTAGGCAGCAAGCAGCACTACATCCAAATTCTGATGCAAGATGCCCAACTACCTGAAAATTAGCCATGCTCAATAAAATCCTGTTCCTTTCCCTAGATATATGATTCCCTGATGGTGTGTGGTTCTGCAGTTTGGAATCTTCTAAAACTGATCAATAGTGAGGAAGAATAGGGAAATGTGGTGATTTGTTACGGTCCTTCTAGTCTTCCTCTAGGTCCTGTAGCTGACATCCCTGGGTACACTCCATCATTTGGGGTCTGAAACCTCAATCTATTTGCTTTTCTGGTGTTAAAATTCAATTATTTTACAGGAGAAGCTGGCAAACCAAATGAGATCTTTATGGGAAAAGATCCAAGAAATTGAAAGAAATCTCAAGAAAGATGGCAGAGGAACTGACCCTTGGATGGTAAGTATGAGAATGTATTTCTCTTTGAAACAAGTTGAGGCAGACATGCTAGAAACTTATCCCTTAATAATTTGAGGTGAAATCATCATGTGCCATGAAATTCTGAGAATGGGTTGAACACCATTTAAAATTTTTTCTATTTACCATTTGAACCTACAAAACCCGCCTCTTGGGTTTTTTACAATCTAATGGATCAGTAACTACAACAAAATATCCACTAGAAGAATGTGTCACAAGTGCTAAGGTGGAGGCACATGGCGTGATGTGGACGATTCCATGCCCATGATTCAGGATCCCAGGAAAAATTTCTCATGTTTAAGATCAATCCCAGGTCTGAAGATCAAGTGGGTGTTTAAAAATCCGTGGGTTATTTCAGGCACAGATTTCTGTAAGTCATACATTCCAGAAAGTAAAGGGTGTATCATTGGGAACCACAAGTACTTCAGTCTGATTAGTACATGAGCCCAGGTGATACAAAGGAGACATGAACAGGAATTTAAGGGGTGTGCCTGTCATCGTGAAAAGCGACAGCTCACTAGCTAGAGAGTGATATTGGTTCAAGTAGGAGAAAATGTGACATGTTAAAGAAAAACCTCAGGGAGAGAAGGAACAAGGAGAAAGACAGAGACGGAGAGTGAGAGAGTGAATCCATCAATACTGGGAGGGAATATGCAATGGAATGAGGATGAATGACCTTCCAAACAATATGGGAAGGAGGCTGTGGCCTTAGAGGGAGGACAGAGCCTGTTCATAGAAAAAAGGAGGGCAGAAAGAAAGGGCTATGAGGATTGGCACCTGTTTGAGGGCAGTAGGTGAGATTCTTAGGAAGATCTTTCCTGAGGATACCAACCCTGAGAGTAAAATGGAACATGGCTGCTCAGAGAGAAACTCAGGCTGTGGAGTTTGGAGGATTGAGATGAGAAATGAATTTACTTATTAACATTGAGATGAGGATATTGCATATGATGTATGAATCACCCATACATTTCAATTGCTCGCGTGGGGTCTTTCAGATTTGAAAGCAGGCATATGAAAGAAATGATCCGTGAAAAGATTTTCTCCAGATGTTTCAGGAACTCATGAATTTGATGAAAGTGGTTTGAGGAAAGGGTGGGTTTGGCTCTTGATGTAGTTAAAAAACAATGAAAAATAAGTGAAGGAAAGAGGAATAAATTTGATTTCTTAGAAGATACAAATTTGGGATGGATGTAGCTTCCTGGGAGAGAACATGAATCAGAGCAAACTAAATGCTGTTGAAATCCATCTCCCAACAGTTTTATGTGTATCGATATGGAGACATGATTAGGAAAACTTATCAGATGGTAACTCCGTTTCTTCAGGAGGAAGAAAATTACTACTTAGGGAGTATTATAAAAGAAAGCCAAAAGATTTGCAAGCAAATCAGAAAAAGACAAGAGGAAATGAGTGGAAAGAAGACAGAACTCAAAGTAATATACAAAGAGCTCATGAAAATGTCCTATAAACCAGATGTGGAGCTGCTCCAGGTAAGAACTGAGGACTGAAAATATTTTATCTGAAGCTCACACGTTCAATGACCATTAAATGTTACCAGGGGTATATTTATTCATCTCTTGCATCCTAAGGTGGGAGTCTCTTCTAGTTGGAAATATTATAGAAGAAATGCAACTCATCCAAACCATGATTGAGCAAGCTTTACAGAATTGTTATTACGGAGACTCCCCAGGAATATTCCCTTCTCAAAATCTCCTTTTGTAGCTTGCTTCTGTCAAACCCAGAAAGGAACAACTTATGTATTGTCATTCAGTTTTTTGATCTCCAGCTGGGCAATGGGAGAAACTTGGCAAAAGCTCATATATTTCCACCTCCTGTTGGGATATCCTAGTTTGAGTTGCCTTTTTGGAGGGGCATATTACCCTTTTGGACAAGTCCTATTAAAAACGAATTTACAGAGAGCTGAGGGTTGCAGCAATGAACAATCACTACATTTGTCCTTTCTCTCTCTCTCTCTCTCTCTCTCTCTCTCTCTCTCGCTCTTTCTCTTTCACCCTCAGGTTTGTTAATTTATGAAGAATTTAGATTCTTTCAACACATTGTGCCAGAGTTTTCTTTAGGGAGAAAAAGGAAAATGGATTTTCCAGACTGTTTTCTCGTGGTGGTGATTAGATCTCTTCTGAAATTTTCCCCTTACCAAATCCTGGTTGGCTATTTATGAAGAAGTCTAATCTTATGTTTTTTTATTTATTTTTGACAGGAATTGGGAGACAAACTGAAATGGTAAGTCTGATCTGCTGACGCTGACCAGGGCGCTGTGAAAGAGATCAAGCTGCATTTAACAAAGGGAACACATAACTTACTCGATAATACTACATTGCTTGTGTGTGCGTGTGTCTGTGCCTGTTTTGCTGAGTATGATTTCCTGTTCCGCTTGAATCAGAAGTTAGCATCAGAAGTTTGCTCCTGTGGCTTAGAGAGGTATGCGCTGTAGAGCTCAATGCAGGTTTCTAAAAGGCCAGTTTTTCTCTGATTTAAATTATAAAATCATAAACACATTGAAGTGCAAGGACTAGTACTTCCCAGGCATTAGGTGAGAGAGGCAAGTATCTCTGAGAAATGGGGGTGAAATCAGGTCGTGAATTAAAGTGAGAAAAAATTTCCTAAGAATGGCACGATCCCATCCCATGATTGTGGAGAAAAGGATTTTGATAAGAGAGTTGAGCTGAAGGATGTTGACTTTTTCTTAAAGGCTGTGGTTGAGAAGTCCTGGGCAGCAGAAAGTTTAACCTCATCTTCCTCCTTATAGGAGCGAGTCAGCACAGCTGCACATGCCTCAGCCTCTGCTGCCAGAACTCCGTGCACGACCTATCACTGGGCTGATGGACTGGCTTAACCGCTTCCGAGGTGAGTGTCACCCCATCGTTGTGTCCACCCTGCAAGGTCCTTCAATAATGGTCTCTATAGACAATCTTTCCCTCTTCATCTCTCACCTTGTACAGAACAGCCTGCAAATAGGCATGTATAGACATGTGTAGTCACAGAGTCATTAAAATCCTTACAAAATACATGCAGGCTGGTGCAGGGATAGATGTGATTCAGGCCTTATCAATTACTTATAAATTTGATAAATAATTTCTATAATGGAAAAAAAGACATGCTCCAAAAATGGCTCCTTGAGCCCTAGAAATATCATCACATACAATGTCAGTTGTTCACTGAATTCTAGAAAACGGGTTATTAATCCAGGATATTCCAATTTCAGAGTCTAAGTGCAGTTACTCAGAGTTCAAAAACATTTTTGCTTGAAAGTTTCTTGGCAATTGAATGTATGATGTGTTTTTTTCCATTGATATAATCAGAAAAATATATATAAGCCACAAAAATTAAATGCAGAAGCCAGGATTTGTGAACAACAACAAGAAAGCAAATTGGTGGTTGATGAACCACATAGAGCTTCATGATAAACCTAACCCTGGAGGGTAACTTAGCAGGAAGTGGAAGATTAGGCCTCACGTTGGAACCATATATCAAAGGCGGAAATTCCTACAAGGAAACCACTTTTAAGAAGCCATCCTTAAGTTTTGTTTCTGCAGTGTCCATTTGCTAACTTAACTGAGATGTTAGAATGATCACCAATTCTCTATTCTACAATGTATTTTTTTTTTCCCTGAGCAGTGGTGGTGGAGGTGGAGGTGAGTTATACTGTCACAGTCTTGGAGGTGATCAGTGCCCGGCGTCCAGTCTTTTAGATGTCAGGAAAAGTACCCAGCCAGAAGTAGCCATGACCTCCCTATCCTGTATAATCTCTGAATTTTTAGGAAGTTTTTTCCATGGTAGCTAGTTATCTGTTTCCTCAGCAGATATCCCGGCAACCTTTGAATCCAATGTTTCCGGTTAGAACTACACTTCTAATAACCTTAAGGTTTTTTTTTTTTTTTTCTCCCAGTGAGACCCTAGGTGGACCCTCTTCTCTCATAGATAATTTGATTTTTAACATTGATTTTGACTGGAGTATTCTCTCATCTCTCCACAGTAAATATTGCATTCAATAATGAAGTAAGCAGCCAGCACTTCAGGCTGTTTGATGACGCGAGAAGTTTGAAGTATGAGCATGACAGCCTCTGTGTGTCTTTGGATGGCAGAACATCGAAGTATTTTGCTGCATGGGGATCCCAGGGCTTCACCTCTGGCAAACAATACTGGGAGGTGGATGTGGACGGCTCTTGGGACTGGGCTGTAGGCGTCTGTAAGGATTCCTGGACAAGGAAGGATGATGGCATACTGAAGGAATCCAACAGGGACAGCTTTCTCCTTGTGTGTGTGAAGGAGGATCATCATTACCGTCTCTGGACCACCACCCCAACCACTCCTCTGTACATAGAGAAACCTCTGGGCAGGGTTGGCGTGTTCCTTGATTTTGACAGCGGGAGTATGAGTTTTGTGGATGTTGTCAAGCGCTCCCTCCTTTGGAGGTACGAGGATGGCCTGTTCACTTCCCCTGTCAGGCCTTTCATTTGCACTGGCCACACGTGAGGCGGGCTAAGTCAGGACCCTGACTGGATGCTCAGGACTCCTTCGCCGAGGCAACCCTTCTCAGGTGCAGCAAGTCAAGGATACTTCATTGTCTTTAGTTTCTTTCTACTGTAATGGAACCTCCTTTTATTGCCACTTGTTATAAAGATAGTGTCAAATGCAAACTTTTGTTGGTGTCTTCCATCTTCTTGACAATAAAAGCTTGCCTTATAGACATTTGTCTGGAATACATGATGTGGTTATTCACCTGTGTTGTGAGCTTGCTGAACTCACCGAAGTGGGCGTGTGCTTCCCACTTCCTGAGACCCAGTACAGGACCCCAGGGCTTACACAGCATGGACAGACCTGGTCACCAACCAGACCCAGGTCAGCCCCCAACTTTCTCCTCCTTCCTCATGATCTACTCTGTCCTACACATCAATTCACCCTCAGGGTGAAAACCGATTTGACAGAGAAATCTCCACTGACCCTGGAGACGGGGATAAGTCTTCTTTTCTTAGAGAACCCAGAATTTGCAGGTCCTTTTCTTTTACAATAATATAAGGGAAAAGACCTAAAGAAAGGAAGTGCCTCATGAGGGGCACTGAACAAATCTTTGCCTGAATAAATTAATAAATAGACAAAACAATTATCTTATTGGAAAGGAGCTTTGCAATAAAAGTTAGGGACTAGAATCTAAAAGTTTAAATTTTCAGAATTTGAAGGTGGATGTCAAAAACTGATTAGATTACACACATTGAGCTTGAGCCCAATTGATTTTTAATTATCTTTGGAAAAGTGCATCTGTGTGTTGGAGGCTCTGTTAGTGTAGATACTAGAAGTGTGAGGGTGACTGTGTGTATTGCAATCGTGGTGGTCTTAAGTTATTGTTTTATATTATTTTAATTTAACTTAGGATCATCACCTAGGCCATGAAGGATGAGATGGTAGGGCAGGGAACATTGTCTGTTCCCATTTTACCATCATACAATAGAGCATTGGTTTTTGATTTAAATGTTGTTGTCCCACACTGAATTGTATATTCACCATTGTAATTCCACCACTAAATATACTTCCTGAATATATTATGATAAGTTTTTCAATACTGTTAATTAAATTTACTATCTAGCTTATGTTATAAAACTTACTGCATCCTGGTTGCAAGAGCCTCCTGTATTATCTGCTATTTGAAATAAAAAGAATCATGTCTTTGGCACTCATTTTACAGATTTCATGTTGAGCAAGGAAGCAAATGGTATAATTTGCAACATGGTTTTCCAAATACGTTCAACATTTCAGCCAAGGATCGAACCTGCGTCCCCTGCATTGGAAAGAGGATTCTTAACCACTGGACCACCAGGGAGTTCCCTATTATATTTTTTGATGGTTCCTGAAAGTTATTTTACTTTGAATTATACAGGAAAAGAAATCCACAAGCGAGAAGCTATGTTCTATGGCTATGTCTTTTAAACAATGTTTTGCATTTACAAAAAAATTTTTTTCCTGAGTAAAAGCACCAGCTGAAGATACAGACTGCTAAAAATATAAGACATCACAAACCCATTAAAAGACAGTATGCCAAACATACTTATTAAAAACCCTTTAAGGAAACAAAGACAACGCAACCAACAAATTTACCCACTGTGCCCAGCGGCCCTTTCTGATTTCCCTGCCTGTGTTCCCAATAACTGGAACTGGGAGTGCTTACCCCAGTGGGAGGACCCTGGCCTCACCCATGGGCAACTGTGAGGATCCAACAGCGGAAGGCAGCTATGCGTCTGTGAGGGACCCTGGCACCTCCTGGACCAGCGCCCCCAGAACCGTAGACCCTGAGGGCCCCACTGCTGATAGGATGAAGTGGGAGGTGCACACGAGGGGTCTGACCAGCTTTCAACAATTTACCTGCCAACAGGAATCTTTCTGCTACTCCCTCGCACCCCTGTGTGCTTAAAGTTTGGACTTCTTATTTATCTGTTTTTTCTAAACACTTAGCTGTATGACACTAGCTGTAATGTCTCCCTGGGGCCTTCCTTGCTGGCTGTCTTAAATTCTTATGATTGAGAAACTGTGAGGCTCTGAATTTGGACTCACAGGAAGGTATTTACAACAGCTTTATGTAATCGAAATGCCCAAAGCCCGCACACACACATGCGTGCACGTACACATGGGTTGGCTTTCATAAAGCTAGAGTGGAATATTAAATATCAAGTACTGAATGTTTAACTGTAAACTTAAGAACTTGTGCTTAATTTTACATATACAGAGATAACAGAGTGGTCATTAAAAGCACCTTAACATCAGGACAGATGTTAAGTTTTGAGGTTCTTATTTCAACTGCTCTAGGTACAAAATGCCCTAGAAGCGAAGAAAGGCTTCAATAAATACACAGAGACAAACATGATGTAAAGTGCGACTGGCGTCCTCATAGCGTCCCTGGAAGACGAAGAGCCTGAGCTGCCGCTAGCAGGCAGTGCGAGCTGACAGGGAAGCTGTGGTCTGGACTGATCCTCTCCGACACTCTGTACAGTACCTCTTGGTGTCTACCTCCTTCCCTTATATACACGCTCACCAGGTTGGTCACCATGAAGGCCCACAGCTCCTGGTGACTGGTGAGCCGCAAAGCTGTGGTGAGCTGGGCTTCAGCGTTGTCCACGCAGTTGACAGAGACACAATACAAGCCCGGCCGTGTATGCTGAGTGGTTGGAGCAGAGCCGGGGGGTTGCTGGCCCAGCTGACAGACCTGGGAGATCTCCTGCAGTGCAGTGGCCTTATGTCCCGCCACGAGCCTACATGTGATGATGTCCTCAAGCAGGATTACTTGGAAGGAGGACAGAATGGGGCTGCAGTAGAGCACCTGGAGCTTCTCCAGCTACATGAGGGCCTTGTCTGTGGACTTCTGCACTTTCTCTAAGTGGCCAGCTTGCATGGAGTGCATCATGGTCACAAGCAAGCACATGTGGTCCTTGGGCAGCCAGTGGAAGAGGTTGGCATGGTTGCTGGGCAGGATCTTGTCGTGTGCAGCGTGGAGATGGTCTGGATGCACTGCTGCAGCTGCTTCGGGCACAGCTTCACGCTCTTTACCTGCCCGGCACCCAGGTAGTGGGTCACCTGGAGCACCAGGAAGAAGACACACAGAGACTCTTTCTGGATGGGGTTCCCTTGACAGTTCTCAACTATCTGTCCACAGGGAGTCAGCAATGGGTGGACTTCCTGCAACTTACGCTCCGTCAGCTGCAGCATCCCTTTGCTGAGCAGGACCAGTGGCCGTGTGTACTCAGATCCCACCACCCAGGTGGTTCTCGACCACCACACCCAGGAGGTCGCAGGCTGACACCAAGTCCTCTTGGTCCTTGGGCCTTTTTTGTCTTTGGGGTAGAGGAATAAACTCCTGATTTCCTTCCCTCAGAAAAATGGATTCAGACATCCCAGAAGCCTTCCAGAAAGAGCTCACCTGCCTCGTGTGCCTGAATTACCTTCTAGACCCAGTCACCATGGGCTGCGGACACAGCTTCTGTAGGTCCTGTCTCTGTCTTTTCTGGGAGCAAGCCGAAGACCCTGCCAGTTGCCCAGTGTGCAGGCAACGATCAGAGCAGACAAACCTCAAAACCAATTTTCTTCTGAAAAATCTGGTGTCCATGGCCAGAAAAGCAAATCTCGGGCAGTTCCTGAACTCTGAGGAACATATGTGTGGGACCCATAAGGAGACAAAGAAGATCTTCTGTGAAGCCCACAAGAGCTTGCTCTGTTTGGTCTGCTCTCAAAGTCAGGAGCACAGGGCTCACAGGCACCGTTCCACTGAAGAGGCTGCCGAGGAATACTGGGTGAGTGACGTCTGTGAGAGCGCTTGGAGAGCTGGAGGACGGTGCAGCTAAGAGAGTAAAAGGATACTACAGTCAGGACTCCCCTGGTGGCCCAGTGGTTAAGACTCCATGCTCCCAATGAAGGGGTCCCAGGTTCGATCCCTGGTCAGGGAACTAGATCCCACATGCATGCCCCAACTAAGAGTGCGCATGCCACAACTAAGGAGCCAGAGAGCCTCAACTAAGACCTGTCACAACGAAATAAGTAAAGTAAACAAATATTTGTTTTAAAAAAGGATATTATAGTCAGGACTTCCCTGGTGGCACAGTGGTTAAGACTCCATGCTCCCAATGAAGGGGGCCCAGGTTCGATCCCTGGTCAGGGAACTAGATCCCACATTCATGCTAAGAGTCCACATGCCAGAACTAAGGAGCCAGCAAGCCGCAACTAAGACCTGTCTCAATGAAATAAGTAAATTAAAAAAATATTTTTTAAAAAAGGATATTATGATCATAATGATGATTAAACCCTCTCTTTACTGAGTGCCAGGTACAGACTTAGTTAGCAGTGACAAAGCTGTGAAGAAAATGCTGCAGCATACCTGCCTTTATGGAACTTGTATCCAATGGCTGGGTGATAAAGTTAATTGAAATTATTTGGGTGATACGTTATTATGCTCAAGGCTCTATAAAGCCTTCATTTTGAGAAAGAGTCTTTGGCTCTAAAATCTACAAGTGCAAAAAGTCTTTTCCATTGGATACAGGTTTCCTGACTCTGGACAAAGAAGGAAGATACAGTACATTGGAATTAGCAGGCAGCAAGCAGCACTACATCCAAATTCTGACGCAAGATGCCAAACTACCTGAAAATTAGCCATGCTCAATAAAATCCTGTTCCTTTCCCTAGATATATGATTCCCTGATGGTGTGTGGTTCTGCAGTGTGGAATCTTCTAAAACTGATCGATAGTGAGGAAGAATAGGGAAATGTGGTGATCTGTTATAGTCCTCCTAGTCTTCCTCTAGGTCCTGTACCTGACCTCTTTCCCACCTCAGGATCTCCACCCACCCCACCCTATTTACCCTTCAAGTCTGTCTTCACATGCCACTCCCTTACACTAGCTTAAGTTTATACTTCATTTTATATTCCTTTAATATACTCCCTTTTTTCCCCTTTCATACACTGACCCAAATTTTAACTACAATTCCTGTAGCATTTATTCAGTTCCTTGCTCCCTGACTATAGCCTTCATAAGGGTAGGAATGATGTCTGTCTTGTTCATAGCTCCTCCTCAGTACCTAAAACAAATGTTAATAAATAAGCAACAAGATAATCAAGGAATGTATTCAGATGTATTATTCTCAGTATTGAAAATATGTTTACAGATTAAAAGGCAGAAAGTCTCAAATCACAGTGACAAAATTCCAAGTCAAAATATTGTTTGCTAGTAGATATGAATTTAATCATCTAGAGTGATTTCAGGGAATCCCTTATAAATCTTAGACCGACGACATTTTATTTTCATTCTTAGCTTTCCATTTATTCCTGCCTGTTCTCTCCTGTTACTGGCTAATTAAAAGTCTTACTTTTAATCTATATTAAGATTTTCTAGTTCAGGGCTTTTTCAACATCAGAACAATTGACAGTTGGAACTGGTTTTTTCTTTCTTGTAGGGCTGCCTTGTAGGATGTTTAGCAGAATCCATGGTCTCTACCCATGAAATATCAATGGTAACTTCCAATTGTGAAGTTAAATGTGAACCAAAAATTTTTCCACATATCAACAATTGCCCTCTGGAAGAAAAAATCACCCCCATTTGAAACCACTGCACTAGTTGATGGAAAAAAGTAGATGAGACATTGATAATGATGAAATAATATTTGTATTTTTAGATATGACAAGAAAATTTAAACATAAAATTCTCTTCCTGTGTTTGTTTGGGCCTCCTCTCTCCCTCCCTAATGTGCAGTGTGCATCTGCATTCCACACTAACTAGACCTCCTCAAAGATGGGGGTGCCCACTCGAGCATAAAGATCTCTTTTTTCCCTTTCTTCTGATGTTAGCAATGTAACTTCTTGAAGAAGAGCATTCTTTCTCAACTCTGTAAGGGATCATAACGACTTGCTGCTAACTTTGTATGTGTTTACCTGGACTGTATATCTTTGGTGAACTTTATATAAAATATCAATATGTCATTTTGATGTATGATCCCTTTGTCCTGAAAATGTATGTGACTGTTCCTTCCATTTCTTTGTTTTTTTCTTTTCCATAGGTTCTCTTTATTTTTATTTATTTATTTGTTAACATCTTATTAGAGTATAATTGCTTTACAATGGTGTGTTAGTTTCCTTCTATTTCTAACAGGTGGAATAGTTCTCAGAGCTTCTGAGGGTCTGTCTCCTGGGTTATACTCCTCAGTTTGGCTTGAGTGAAATGCTCTTTTTTTTTCCTTATCTTGATTGTTAATTGAATTTTCATTGACAATAGGATCCATAAAATAGTTTATATAGATATGCTCACTGATTCCTAAAGTTGTATATAAAATCTAGAGCATGTAAGGCAGTAACACAGAAGATAGTGGAAAACTTGCTTATAAGAATATAAACATATAAACAAATAAATAATAATATGGAAGAGAGATACAAAAAATATATAGTTATACAGTCCAGCCACACATTTCCTAAAAAAAGACACACTTTTTGATATATACAGAATTACAGATTTGTGTTCAAGGATAGGATGTTGAGGGGAATAATAGACCCTATGGTATGTTTTTACCTGGTTGATGAAGAACAATGTTACTACAGAATTGTTGAGAAATGATGTCAGATTAGTCTGAACATTTACTGAGGCAATGGTTCCTTCACTCCATATAAGAAGCTTCCCTGTACTCGAACTCTCTAGAAACTGTGTTGATCTTGCAAGCACAAGGCTCTACAAATCAGAAAAATTTTTCTTCATCATCCTTTTTTGATTTTTACAGGCTGCTTCCTTTCAGTAAATGTGATTTTTCTACTTAAAAGGATTATGTTAATGCAGGTTAGTTGTGGATGTTTCCCAGGTATCTTGGAAATGAACCATCGGTGAGGGGAGAAACTCACATAGGAAGAATTCCTCGTTGCTGGAGATAAAGTAACACAGAGTGAATGATGCCTTTCCTAAAATGGGATTGAAGGAAACAATTGCTACTAATCTCCTTTCCACATAGCAACAAGTCTCTCTTCTTCCAGTTTTTTGTAGATTTTCTTCCTATCTTTTCAAAAAAAGGTATTTCCTTATGATTTTCTCTAGTAAGAAAACAATAAACTTAAGCCCTTCCCTTTAAAACAGTGGCATGCTTGTACAATTCAGAGTCCCCCCAAGTTTGAAAGTTTTCATGGTCTAAAAGACAAATGTTTTAGGTGAACAGAAATTAAATCCTATAAAAAGGATAGAAAATTAAGGGATAAAATGTTTAAAAAATATTCTATTAAAAATGTAATAAAATATCAAAGACATATGAGGAAATTCGACCAAAATCACACATCAGGAGTTGAGCTGGGGACAAAAATCATATTTTCTACATTTTTCATTATCGAATAACAGTAACTATATTTAACATAATCTTGAATCCTTAGTCACTAGCTAGGAATCAAAGGAAAGCTGACAGGAGGAGAACCTGGGCAGTCATCTCCACTAATTCTTAGTATCTTTAGCTACAGTGATAAAGGCCAACTATATGGTGCTGGTAAAATCAAGCTCACATGGTAAGCACTCAGTTTATGCTTTCAAAGTACCATTTATTTCCTTTATTTTGCCATTTTTATTTGCCATAATTCCTCTCATTTTCCTTAATGTTTCTTTAAAATTATAGCTTTCCCAGGAATTTATCATGGGCCATGTTCTCTTCTCATGTTATACAGTCTCTGTTTTACATGCTTATCTCCTTTTTTGAACTACACATATGCTGAATTTTCTGTATCAGTTTTTTTATTTCCATCGATAATCTTTTCTGAAGAATCTTTTTTTTTTTTTTGAAGAATCTTCTTTTGAAAAATCTCTGACACAAAAAAAGAAAAAAAAAGTGACCAGCTAAATAAATAAATAACCTCTTCTGGGGATGAGAAGACTCACATGATGGGTTTAACTGGCAGTGTTCCCAGTGGCCTCACCTTGATTTCATTACTCAATTGTAAATATGACCCAGATGACATTAATTCTAATAAAGGTCATCAAAACTGAAAGATGTAGAAACGTCTTTAGAATAAGAAATTCTTGATATTATAGCTAAGAAAATGTATCCAGTACACGTTTTCCTCACTTTCCAATCAAAGACAAGTCCAAAGGCCCATAGTAGCTAATTCTGCCAGTATGTACAACTAAATGCAAACTAAATAAGAAGAATATTAGCTATAAAACTTTCTTTGAAAAGGGGCAAAATTAAGCTTATGAAATTCAAGGTGTAATAACTGTTGCTCACTGAAATTTTAGTGTCAACAGAAAGCACTCAGGAATTTTAGGTGGAAATGGAAAGAAGTGATGAGTTGAAGGCAAATAAAGTAAAATTATACAATCTGAGATCACCTGGAGAGATGCAGTTTGTCAAAAGAAGCTGATAAAGAAATTTGTTAGTTAATGAAGGGCTACGTGAAACAGGGGAGAAGAGTAGGGAGAACATGTTCTATGAAAGCTAGGTAATATAGATGGACAGAATAAGGGGACATTTCTGATAAGTATTTCCAAATTTGGAGAATCAATTCTGACTTAGTCTTCCATTTAAGAGATTCAAAGATAAGTAGATATTCCTTGTCCATGACCCTTAGGAGCCAGATGCTGAAAAGGTAAACACTCGACATCTTGACAATGGTGAAAAGCAGAGTTTACTCTTCTTGAGTACTCATTCCTGGTTCTAACCCAGAACACTATGACATCGTTCTTGTTGAAGATCAGTTTATTTTCAATGAACATAACCTCATGTATATTTCTTCTGCTGTTCCTGTCATTGAATTTTTTTCTTCTAAACCAAACCAAACCAAACAAACAAAAGCTTTTAATGTGCATCCAGCACTTCCAGATAAGTCTTGAAGCTTGGTGTGTCATATGCCTAATCTTGACCCAATAGGGTGGAAACACAACTGCTTTGGAACACAGTACATTATTTCCTTACACTTAGATCCCCTTGCTCAGGTTATTTTCTCAGGATGGATAAGAGATGGCATCAATAAGCTCTTTTTTGCACACTTAGAAAAAAGCCAGCTATTGAAGATATCAATCTTCCTCTTGATTATCTGCTCTATATGAACAGACACATGAAAGAAAAACATCCTCTGGGGACTTCCCTGGAGGTCCTCTTCCACTTCAGTGTTCCATCCTTGGTCAGGGAACTAAGATCCCGCATGCCACTCAGGGCAGCCCCCCCAAAAAAAAGAAAGAAAAAAGAAAAACAGTCTCTGAGTCACAGTCTTTGTTAGAGCAAATCAGCCTGTCCCCTAACTCATTTGAGAGATTTTCACTTGCCCTGAGTATCTGAAAGAAGTGAACTCCCAGTTACATGGAATTTAGCACATTACAGTTTATGCAATTTTTTCACATTTCAGTCATCATTTATCCCATGACCATACACCAAGGTATTTTCTTTGTTTTTCTTTCTTGGTTTCTTGGTTTCTTTCTTTTCTTTGTTTCCTTCTTTTTTCAGTTTCTTTTTCTTCTTTCTTACAGGGTATATGTATCATTCTATTTCTAAAAATGTGAATTCTCAATCATGTGTATTACTCTTTCAAATGCAAATCTGTTTTGTTTTTGTCAGTGCATGATGTTTATATCACCTAATGCTAAGTGATTTTATATATATGCCTATTTAAATCCTGTCTCATGAAAGACAAATATCATATGATACCGCTTATATGTGGAATCTGAAAAAAGGGTACAAATGAACTTATCTACAAAACAGAAATAGAGTTACAGATGTAGAAAACAAACTTATGGTTACCAGGGGGTAAGTGTGGGGGAGGGATAAATTGGGAGATTGGAATTGACATATACACACTACTATATATAACATAGATAACTAATAAGGGCCTACTGTGTAGCACGGGGAACTCTACTCAATACTCTGTAATGGCGTATATGGGAAAAGAATCTAAAAAAGAGTGGATATACGTATATGCATAACTGATTTACTTTGCTGCACACCTGAAACTAATACAACATTGTAAATCAACTATACTCCAATAAAAATTTTAAAAATAAAAATAAATCCTGACTGTCTCATTCTAAGTCTTGTTTTCTGTTTCCCATCACTAGGAATATTTACCTTCCACTAATATATATTTGCCATCCTGAGGAAGTCTCAAAATCCAACCTATAGAATAAAATTACAGTATAGTCATTTCAAATCTCAAAATAATAGAATTTCCTTGGCTTATGAATCTGGAAATCAGTTTATTTCTTACATTTTGTTGACATTATGATTTATTATTTTCAGTCCTATTATGTTACCTGTATTTTGGAAAACTTTGTTAATGCCAGAAAAATATTGTTTATATTCACTCTTTCATTTATTTATCCATTCATTCACCACATTTTTATAGTATTCTATGTTTTAAGCATGTGTAAGATAGTGGGAATATAGTAATTAAAAAAATATTGTCCTTACCTTCTTAGTCTTTTCAGTCTAGTAGTATCCAAGCATCTAAGCATCCACCAATTTGATGAGAGAAATGGAGAGAAGCATATGGTATCCTTGGCACATACTTGGCCTTCAATAGACAGTGGAGGTCAACTAAATTACTTAATTCAGTAAAGGGACGTAGCAGGAATGGGATGAAACCTAGAAGCAGTGGCCTTATATTCTGATAGAATTCTCATTCTTATTCAGCACATTTCCACATAAATACACTTTAAAAATTAAGGTTAAATTGGATATTTAGCATAGTTTACAGTGACCTGTATCCTACTTTCAGACAGCAAAATCTACTTCTCAGGTGGTAGGACAAAGATTGAAGTACCAATGCTACCTAGCCCTCTCTCTGAGAGTCCTGAAAATGATTGATTTTAATGAGTCAGGATCCCAGTACATGAAAGTTAGAGAGCTTTAATAGACACACTACTGTCAATGCCAATCTGGCAACACAGTCAGGACGGGGCCACATTTTCAACTCAAGAAAGAATAATGCATATGTGTGCCAGGTGAAATTAGATGTATAATCAAAGAAAATATTGTGCCAGATCATGCCATATATATGTATATATGGAACTCTGTTTAATCAATAACATATTATCTATCAATATATCAAGTTCTGAGTAATCTAATTTTAAAAACTGTGGAATGGTGAATGTACATATAGAAACGGAGGAACATTTTAGGTTTAAATCTGGACAACGGTTCTCAAACTTGACTGCACGTTAGAATCACCTGGGGAGTTTCTAAAACTCCCCAGTTTTAGGCTATGCCCCGGAACATTACATCAGAACTTCTCTGATGGGACACAGGCATCGCCGTTTTCCAAAACTCCTTAGATGATTCCAACGCTCCGGCAAGTTTGAGAATCAGTGGTTTAAAATTCTTCACACATCCCCTATTCACCTCAAGGTGGAAGATTTGAATGATCAGACATCAGCACTTACCATTTGTGTTTTTCTTCCCTTTGCTCTACCTCAGTGATGATCAGCCTTTATATGCCCCGGGAATTACTTCATAGCATAGCAGACGCAAGTCATGGTTAATTCATCACATATCTTGTTAATGGGTGTGGGGGGAGGAAACATTTTTCTTTCTTCTCTTCTAGGTTCTTTGGCTGCTGTAATAATTAAGTTGACATATGGCAGATCAACTGGAGAAAAACAAATTTAATTCGTATGTATGGGAGCTCATAGAAAAATGAGACTCAGAGAAGTGACCCAAGTAGGCAGCTTTTATACCTTTTAGACAAAGAAACAATACATTTGTGAAAAATTGACAAAACAAAGAAGTTTGATCTTAGGGTATTAAATTAGTAAAATAACAAAGTTTGTTTATGCAGCCTTCTTAGCTTTCAGTTTCCTATCTTTGGTGATTAGAATATCTCTCTACATTCTGTTAACAGGAGGATACCTTTCGTATGGGAGATTTATTTCCTGCTTTCAGGGAGACAATGAAGGTTCAGAGTGTCCTTCTTGGTTGTCTCTTAAGTATAACCAATATGTCAAAGTGGCACATTTTGGGGTGGCCTGCACTGAACCACATCAAGTGATAAGTTCAGATGTACTAGGAACACATCCTATTACCACCATATGCAAAATTTTAGATCTTCACTTCCTGAAAATTATGAATTCACTACACTCTAATCTTAAATGATCACACTTAAAATTATGACGAGGTGAGTAAGAAGCATCAGAAGCTCTGGTTAATGTGTAATGCAGATGCACACTGCACATTATGGAAAGAGGATGCCTAAACAGACACTGAAAGGGAAATTTATGTTTAATTTCTCTTGTCCTGCCTTAAAGTATAAATTTTATTTCATCAGTAGTTACAGAGGACAAAAGCAATTTTCAAAGAAGCTGGATGCGGAGCGGGCACTAGAATGGGAAGAGGTGGGTGTCAAAGGAAAGCTTCACTTGACGACTTGTACAGGGCACCCCCAGCTGGTTACTCTGACTGTCATACTTTACCAAGATTTTTTAAAATACAAAATATTTAAAAAATAAAAATAAAAATATTTATGAGGTCAGAGCAAGAGTACAAATTGAGGTCCACATACCACATGTCAAATATTTAAAATGTCTAACTATAGCTAGCAAACTGCTAATAAATATTTTTATCCTCCCACTTTGGCAAATATTTAACTTCATAGAGACATGGAAAGCTGGTTGATATTTATAGTTGTTGGACCTTGTCATGGTGCTGACATAGTTCACCTAGTGGAAAAGCAATCCAGAGAGAAAAAGCTCAGCAGCCCCTGGTTCAGGTGGGGAATTTGGGAGCTCTTGATAGGAGAAATTCCAGGAGGTAAAAGAATGTGCTGACTCCTCTACCTGTAGGATTGGATTGGATATATCTGGAGAAGACCAGAGAAATGCTCTACTGCCCAGGACACAGGCAACTCTTCCACCCATCACTGCTTTTTTTTTCTGAATTTAAGAGGGGAGGACTTCCTTAGTGGTCCAGTGGCTAAGACTCCACGCTCCCAATGCAGGGGTCCCAGGTTCGATCCCTGGTCAGGGAACTAGATTCCACATGCTGCAACTAAGACCCGGCGCAGCCAAATAAATAAATAAATAAATAAATAAATAAACGTATTTAAAAAAAAAAAAAGAGGAGAAAATGTTCTGTTCAGCGACCTTGACAGAAAAAGTGCTCTGCCCGCAACCTCACAACTACTAGGCTCTCACTTCCCTTCCTTCACACCTTCCCCATTTTACTGACTGCATGCAGTGATGTTGGAGGGTCAGGAGAATGGGGGGACTTGCAGCTTCCAAAAGGTTACAACCCATTTTGCCCACACTCTGCCCCATGAATAGTTACCTACTCAGCTGGGTCTCCTCCTGCTGAGGCCCTGCCCTATGGCCCCAGAACCAAAAGGCACCTCCTGCCCTATCCCTTAATAGCTAAACCCAGGGAAACTCCCAGACCTCAGAGGAAGCAGAGGAATGGTGACCTCACAGGGGAAGCATGCCTATGCACAAAGTGGGACATCCTGGAAGATGGGGCTCCCTCCCTCCATCTCTCCTCCCAGCACTTCTTTCAGCTCCTCGGAGCCTTGCTCTGTCTCTCATCCAGCTCAGACTGTTGCTGGACCCAAGGGTTTCTGCATAGCCAAGGCAGTGCTCTAAGAACGCTGTGCCAAGCTCTGAGCTGATTCTTCAGAATCCACAGTTTGGTTTTCCGTGACTGCACGAAGAATATGTGGAACCAGTGGTAACTAGGATGGAGGTTTGCTCAAGGTGGCAAATAACTGCCCCCATAGACAGAGAACTAAATGGACTGAGACATAAGTAGATATAAATTCCATACATGAGGACAACTCCTCTTCCCTTCCCTTGGCCCAGAGGGTCGCTGAACTGAGGCATGTCATCCTTTCTCCACTGTTCCCCCTTAGCCGGCATAAGGAGCGCCAGGCAGAGAATCTCCAGTTCTGCTCTCGCTGGGAGGCCTTGGAGGGCTTGATATGGAGTGTGAGGAGTGGGAGAAATCTCTATTCTGGTGGCCAAAAATGCTGTTACATTAAAGTCTTACACTAAAACACAAGAATAAATCAATCAATAGAGCGCATCCTCCAATACAGAATATAAACAAACCTCAGGTAAAACATTTCTGAGGGCTTCCCTGGTGGCGCAGTGGTTGAGAATCCGCCTGCCAATGCAGGGGACGCGGGTTCGAGCCCTGGTCTGGGAAGATCCCACATGCCGCGGAGCAACTAAGCACGTGCGCCAAAGCTACTGAGCCTGCGCTCTAGAGCCCACAAGCCACAACTGTTGAAGTCCGCACGCCTAGAGCCCAGGCTCCACAAGAGAAGCCACTGCAATGAGAAGCCCACACACCGCTATGAAGAGTAGTCCCCGCTCGCCACAACTAGAGAAAAGCCCGCACGCAGCAACGAAGACCCAACGCAGCCAAAGATAAATAAATAAATAAATAAATTTATTTAAAAAAAAAAAAAAAACATTTCTGAGTTTTCAAACAGGTTTTCTAAAGTCACTAACTGATGAAATAATGTTTTCTAGCTTTTTAAAAAATTTATTTATTTATTTATTTATAACTGTGTTGGGTCTTCGTTTCTGTGCGAGGGCTTTCTCTAGTTGCAGCGAGCGGGGGCCACTCTTCATCGCGGTGCGCGGGCCTCTCACTATCGCGGCCTCTCTTGTTGCGGAGACGCGCAGGCTCAGTAGTTGTGGCTCACAGGCCCAGTTGCTCCGCGGCATGTGGGATCTTCCCGGACCAGGGCTCGAACCCGTGTCCCCCGCATTGGCAGGCAGATTCTCAACCACTGCGCCACCAGGGAAGCCCTCTAGCTTTTTTGTAAGTTGTAAAAGTCCTTGATGTCCAGAAATTTAGATATACAGGTGGCATTCGTGGGTGGGTTTGTTGTAAAATCTGTGTCTCTTGATGAGATGTTTGTGGAGATGCGTTTATGAAGATTAGCCAGGGTGTTAAATAGATCTTTCCCTCTGATTTTAAGAGATCTAATTACCCATATTGGCACCCGTCCAAAGACCTCTGAAATGCACTCACTTGAAAGAAGTGGGTGTGGTCTTCAAGGACTTAATATAAGGAGATTCAAGGAGCCAAATTCATTCTTCTTCAGAACAGAGATTGTGTTTGGAGCTCACCGACTATTGTGACTTCTGAAAGCTTCCATTACCAAACTTGGAAGCCTTGATCTTGAGCTGACTTCGCATTATTACTTCCACGGCAGGCACTGATAAGACTACATATATATATTCCTTAGGTAAATACACAGTTTACATAAGAGGAGTCCATGCTACTTTCCCAAAACAAACAATAATATAATAATGTTAATTTATCAGCAAACTGGGGTAGTTTCTATGTAATGCTCTCATTTGTCGAATTTTAAAAATTACCACATTCTTTCAACCATTTTTATGAATTAAATTATTTTACCATCTTGTCTTGCTATATATTTTTGGAATAATTTGATGATTAATTTTAGGTCTATTATCTATGAATTCCTTGGTTGTTTATATAGATTATAAGGACTCAGAAAGTAGTTTCCAGGTATCGTGTAATTTTTTACTTAGTGTAGATCCTAAAAATGGGTTAGGAGCATCTTGTTCTACTCATATTAATGTATTACAAGTGGTAACATGTGTGTATGTTAGAGAATATTTGCCAAAAGATAAGTAGATAATGCAGTAAATTATCTGAGAAAAAAACTGTTTTTGAGTGTTGGTAAATTACTCTTCAGAAACCTCTGACTTAGAGCAAGCAATAATGAATGTGTCTATAGAAAAGTGACATTTGTAACTGTGCATAAGTAGAAGAAATTAGAGTGACCATTCGTGTGGTATAGAAATTCAGATCAAATAAATGTTTTTTACAAAATAAAAGTTTAAAAGCATGATTTGTTTTCTGGTGTTGATTGTCATTACATGAGAGTTACATCATTTCACAATGGGAAGGACTTCTTGATAATAGTTCCAAAGAACTTAGAATAATCCCTTCTCCTTAACTTTTTGTTTTTAAATACAAGGATGTCAATAATAAAGATAGGAGGGTAAAATTTAAAAACTTACTATACTCATATAAGAAGACTGAAATCTGACCCACTTTTACAAAGATTAATCCTATTAACTCATATATTCAGAAATTGATTTTTAATGGTGATTTCTGTTTGAGATAAAGGATATCAAAGGAGAATATTTAGTTTGTGACTGTGTCTTGTATATGCACATTTTCATGCATTTTAATCAGTGAGTTGCAATAAAGGCATTTTCTAGATCACGGGTGAGGGACAGACGAAGTGGCATTGTGTATATTTCTTCATTTTTACAACCGTGTTTTTTTTTTAATTTTTTATTATCTCTTATAAGGATGTTGTTTTATTAGCCATTACATCCCCAAGCTGATAGATTGTTCCTTGAACTGTAAATTTACCAGAAAATGCTTGTTGACTCAATTAACATAGTTGCTTAGGGAACATGTTGCTTGCATTTTGTCTCATCTTGGAGACTTATGACTTGTGGATTTTAATTTGGTCAAAAGTGTGATTTCTGGCTCCCACATTTACCAGCAGGGTAATTTTGAACAAGAAATCCTGATAGGATGGTTGTGACACTTAAATGAAATAATGAAAGTAGAAAAGCTTAATTAACTACCCTTTGTTAAGTCAATCACTGGCTGGTACTATTACTGATTGATTTTTCACACCAATTAGGACACACTGCCTGGAGCTATAAATTGAATGAAACTCCAGATGTCCAAGGTACTTGGAAGAAACTAACAACACAACAAAACTGAGTTTCTTATATACAAAAGGAAAACTGTTGGAGAGGTGGATGACTCTTGGTTAGGAAACCTTTATAGGAATTTAAAAACTGATTTTGACTGGAATAATCTTTTTTCCCACAGAGACGATTTCCTTCAGTAAAGAAATAAGCATTCACAATATCTAGCTGTTCGACAATGTGAGAAGTTTGACGTGTAGACATGACCATCAAGATGTATCTTTGAATTTTGAAGGATCTAAATTTTTTTGGTATGGTCCACTGTATTGTGAAAGAATTATTTTTTCTTTTTTTAATTGAAGTATAGGTGATTTACAATGTCAGTGTTTGTTAGTTTCAGGTGTACAGCAAAGTGATTCAGCCATATATATATAATATATATATATAATTTTTCATATTCTTTTCCCTTATAGGTTATTACAAAATATTCGGTATGGTTCCGCGTGCTATAAGGACCTAAATATTTTAATGTATGTGAAACATCATAAAACATCACTGATGTGCTCCCCGAGGAGCGGCGGGGCGGCACAGAGACGCAGGAGGAGAAAGAGGCGGGGAAGAGGAGGGGAGTCGCCGCTTCCCAAACACTCTCCGGGGGGCTGTGGGCGACGCCCGCCGCCGAGAGTCCGGACCCGCCTGCCCACGGCCCCTTCCCTCCCGCGCCCGCAGCCCGGGAACAAAGTTGCCGAGAGCCAGCGGGCCGAGGGCGCAGCGGGGCGGCGCTCTGGACGCTCTGCGCGCGCCGCTTGGGGGCGGCGGCGGCGCGGCGCGGCGCGAGGGGAGGCAGCAGCAGTTGGAGGGCTTGGCTGAGCGCAGTAGACGTAGCCTCGGCGCGGCGGGAACGGCGGCCTAGGTGACCCGACTTCGCGGCGCCCGGACCTGAGCCGGTCCTCAGACGGCGGCCGCGGTGCCCGAGTGCTTCCCGGGGACCCCGGGCGGCGGCGCGAGCCCCGGAGAGGAGGGGGCGGTCCTGCGTGCGGAGGAGCGGGAGGCTCTTGCACCCCCCCACCCCCCCAGCCTTCCTCCTCACCGAACTCTCTAAAAATGACTCCGGCCCGCTGGGGCCGGGAGGAGCCGCAGCCGCAGTGCCGGAGAGCAGCCGGGAAGGCGTGTAGAGCCAGGGTCCGGAGGGAACCTTCCGGTCGCGCGGCGCGAAGTTGGCGGAGGAAGCAGGAGCTCCCGGCCGCCGGGCGCCGCGCGACCCTCGCTCCGCCGACCCGCCACCGCCGAGGTTTGGCTGATTGGGCCGAGACAGGCGGGGGGCGGGCGGGCAGAGCGCGCAGGGCGGAGGCGGCGGCCGAGGGCGCAGAGACACCCCGGCCCGGGCCGCGGGGGCAGATGGTGTCCTATGTGGATAACAGCTTCCGCCAGGCGGTGATGAAGAACCCGGCCGAGAGGACTCCCCAGTTCCTGACTGGATAATGACGCATGCTCGTAAGCGTTGGGATGGTGACTACAGGGGATCCTGCTGCCAACCGTCTTAAGACAAATAAGCCTTCCTGATCCTTGGGACCATCAGACACTTAGGATCTAACGCTTGAAAGAGTTGCTTCGCTTGTTAGGTATTGGATGCCATTTGTTCAAATCCAAATGCTCTCCTTTTCTGCCGCTGTTATTATTTAATGAGGGGAGAAGAGAATAAAATAGACTCTTCCACTGGCTGCCCTTGGACAAGGCCCAGGAATGGCAACTGGTACCGTTTTTTATTTTTTATTTTTTTCTGATGGAGCCGTCACATCTGGGGATCGTAGATAGATTGCACATATTCACCAAACGTGTGGAAGATGGATGATAATTTTACAAGCAAAATTCATTTCACATTGTCTCCAGAAAGTTCCTATTCTAAAGGGTTGCTTTATCAAAAACAAGGAATATCCTGCTTTGGTCGTGTTGCACTGCCTCTCATGTGCCTTCTGCATCTGTTTGTTTTACAGTTGTCAATCAGTCAGTCTTCTGCATCTGAAAATGCACGTTCCAGGGCTTCCCTGGTGGTGCAGTGGTTGGGAATCCGCCTACCAGTGCAGGGGACACTGGTTCGATCCCTGGTCCAGGAAGATCCCACATGCCACAGAGCAACTAAGCCCGTGTGCCACAACTACTGAGCCTGAGCTCTAGAGCCCGTGAGCCACAACTACTGAGCCCACGTGCCACAACTACTGAAGCCCTCGCACTTAGAGCCTGTGCTCTGCAACGAGAAGCCACCACAGTGAGAAGCCCGCGCACCACAGCGAAGAGTAGCCCCCGCTCGCCGCAACTAGAGGAAGCCTGCGCCCAGCAGCGAAGACCCAACGCAGCCAAAAATAAATAATAAATTAAATAAATAAATAAAAGAAAATGCAGGTTCCCAGTCACAGTGTGATGGAAAAGCAAATTTCAGTGAAATGTTTCAATGCCTTTCAGTGTTTGAAGTTCCTAGTGAAATCACACATGCTGAGAATGTTAGAACCTAGCAAGTTGGGTCAGAAATCATGTCAAAGACCTTTAGTGGAAATTAGAGAGCCGGGAACTGGTGTCTTTGGTTGGTTGATTAGAATAATAATGACTCGAATGGGGGGGGGTCACCAAACAAGACTTGAAGAGACAAAACCTCCACTGTGACGGCGTGTGGATTGTGCCAAAGAAATGAACTGTTAAACTTTCCTGTTTCCATGCCGGTTGTGGAGAACAGAGTGAAAACCGACCAGCACAGAACTTGGCCTGAGTCAGAAGTGGGCCAGTTACTACTGACACGGCAACGTGAAAGCTTCCCTGACGGTCTGAAAGCAGCACATTTCCTCCCACCACACCTTCACAGAGCAAGTCACCTTAGAGAAACCTACCAAACATTTTGAATATTCGTAAGTGTCTACCTTACTAACTTTGATGCTCATTTGGTTATTACTAATGCAAACTCATGTTTATTTATTATTGTTTTAAAGGGAAAGTACTTGGAAATGTGAATGTTTTCCATCTTTACCTGGCTTTTCAAAAATAATCTTCTAAAAGTTTGAAATTTACTCAAAAGTAAAAAAAAAAAAAAAAAAGCATCACTGATGTAGTGGGGATTACTTGACCTCTGGCAACCATTACTGGGAGCCGGATGTGGGTGACTCTTGGGACTCTAGGCTTCTGTAAGGGTTCCTGGGTAAGAAAGAATGGTACACTGAATCTGAGGACATATTTCTTCTTTTATGTGAGAAGGAAGATAATCATGACTGTCTCTTGACCACTTCCCCAGTGTTGGCAGTATATAGAGAAACCTATATACTGGGTTGGGTTTGTGTGTTCCTTGATAATCACAGTGGAAAGGTGAGGTTTTTTAATACTGCTAAAATTTCCTTCATATGGAGGTGCCCAGCTTGATCCTTCAGTTTTCCTGTCAGCCCTTTGTTAAACACTGGCCACATATAATGAGGGATAAATCAGGAACCTGACTATACCCAGCAACTCCCTATCTGAGAACTCCTTCCCAGTCGAAGTAAATCAATAATACTTTCTTGTCGTTTAAGCTTTTTCTACTTTAACCTCCTTTTATTGCTATTTAATATGAAGATACCGTGAGATAAATTTTGTTGGTTCCATCTTTTTAAAAGTAAAGTCATCTCTCATGGCCCATTATCTAGAATATACGCTGTGGTTGCTCACCTGTTTTGTGAGCTTGATGTAGTTACAAAAATATGTGTGGTGTGTATGATTCCAACTTAATGGTCTTTTTTTTAACTCAGCTTTATTACCAAATACACACTCTCAGACACTTCATTCAGTCCTCAATTCTTTTTTTTTTTTAAATATAAATTTATTTATTTATTTTTGGCTGCGTTGGGTCTTCGTTGTTGCACACGGGCTTTTCTCTAGTTGCAGAGAGCAGGGGCTACTCTGCATTGCAGTGCGTGGGCTTCTCATTGCGGTGGCTTCTCTTGTTGTGGTGCACGGGCTTCTCACTGCGGTGGCTTCTCTTGTTGTGGTGCACGGGCTTCTCACTGCGGTGGCTTCTCTTGTTGTGGTGCACGGGCTTTCTCACTGCGGTGGCTTCTCTTGTTGTGGTGCACGGGCTTCTCACTGCGGTGGCTTCTCTTGTTGTGGTGCACGGGCTTCTCACTGCGGTGGCTTCTCTTGTTGTGGTGCACGGGCTTCTCACTGCGGTGGCTTCTCTTGTTGTGGTGCACGGGCTTCTCATTGCGGTGACTTCTCTTGTTGCAGAGCACGGGCTCTAGGCGCGCAGGCTTCAGTAGTTGTGGCTTGCGGGCTCTAGAGCACAGGCTCAGTAGTTGTGGCGCGCGGGCTTAGTTGCTCCGCGGCATGTGGGATCTTCCCGGACCAGGACTCGAACCCGTGTCCCCTGCACTGGCAGACGGATTCTCAACCACTGCACCACCAGGGAAGCCCCAGTCCTCAATTCTTAAGAGATGTTACCTATACATATTTTTGAAGCCACGATTGATTGATTGATTGATTAAAGAGCAATTAAAGGTCCTGCTTCATACAGTTCATGCCTTGGGGACCAGGCTGGGTTTTGTCTCGCATTTCCTTTCTGTTCTCAGTGAAGTGACCCTTCTTCACCCAGGCTCAAGCCTCACCTTTCTTATGAGGCCTTCCTACCCCACCCCGGCCCAGGCGTTCCTGCAGACTGAAGTGCTTTGTCACCACTGCTGCTGTCTGCTTCCTTCTCCAGATTCTGAGCACCTCACTTGCAGGACTCTCTTCGTTGGTTTTACAACTTGAATGTCCTGCCTGTAACGGGATGGGGCTTGACGCAGTGAATGTGCATGTTCACGGTAAGCGTGGGAGGGACGGAGGTGGCGTTTAACTGATGAGCAGGGCTGGATGGCAGTCTGGCAAGAAACACAGGGTTGCACATCGTGGACAGACTTGGTTACGTACAATCCCCATATCAGTTGGAAACCTCCCTACTCTTGTTCTAGTATATCCTACTCACTAATTCACCCTCGGAGAGAAAAAAAATCTGTTTTACAGGCACATTTCCACTGACCCTCAGGACCAGAATAGGTCTTTCTTTATATAAACTCTGGTCTTTTCTTACATAATAGTGTAAATTGCAAGAGATAAAGGAAGTGTTCAGTGCCATATTCCCAGCAGATAATCTCTTTATCTGCAGATAAAGACAGATAATGCCCAGTGTCTGGGCACTAAAATATTTGATGAGTGAATAAATTAATAAATGAGATGAGATGATTGTCTTATTGGCAGTAGGGTTTTGATTAGGGTGTGCTACTCAATAATCTTTCCTACAGTTTACGTAATATACAGTTTCCTTCCAAATTACATTTCTGAAAGGAACGTAGTTTTGAAACACTTATGATACCAAATATTTCTGA
Source organism: Balaenoptera acutorostrata (assembly GCF_949987535.1). Lineage (NCBI taxonomy): Eukaryota > Metazoa > Chordata > Mammalia > Artiodactyla > Balaenopteridae > Balaenoptera > Balaenoptera acutorostrata. The sequence goes on from NC_080072.1 coordinate 68,606,032, forward strand.
TTAATAAGTGAGAATAGTCATTAAAAGAAATGTTATAAGCCACTGAAAAAGACATAAAATGAATCAGAAGAATAGAAAATGTTGAAGATAAAATGGAATAAAAAAATTACTTCAGCCAGTGGTTCTCAAAGTTTGGTTCCAATTCAAACAGTATCATCATCACCTGAACCTTGTTAGAAATTCAAATTCTTGGCTTACACCCAAGACCTCCTGAATCAAAAGTCATGTGAGTGGGACCTGAAATCTGTAGTTTATCAGTCATTCCAGGTAATTCTGATGACTTCTAACGTTTGAGAAACACTGAATTAGGCTGATTTACAGAGAAACAAAGACTTAGAAAATTTCTTACTTCTCAGATCTAAAGTATCACTAGACACAAATTGATTCATTAGCATTGATTAACTATACTTTAATGAAAAAGGCATAAAGGTGAAGATTAAGTTCTTTTTTTAAAAATTTATTTTATTTATTTATTTTTGGCTGCGTTGGGTCTTCGTTGCTGTGCGGGGGCTTTCTCTAGTTGCGGTGAGCGGGGGCTACTCTTCGTTGTAGTGCATGGGCTTCTCATTGTGGTGGCTTCTCGTTGTGGAGCACAGGCTCTAGGCGCACGGGCTTCAGTAGTTGTGGCATGTGGGCTCAGTAGTTGTGGCTCGCAGTCTCTAGAGCGCAGACTCAGTAGTTGTGGCGCACGGGCTTAGTTGCTCTGGGGCATGTGGGATCCTCCTAGACCAGGGCTCGAACCCGTGTCCCCTGTGTTAACAGGCGGATTCCCAACCTCTGCACCACCAGGGAAGCCCAAAGATTAAGTTCTTAAAGAGAATGTTGAGGATTCCAAAAATAAATTTGAATAACGTTATTGTCATGGACAACACACATAGTCATATTTCTTGAATTGCTGACTACTTAAACTACACTTTTTTTTTTTTTTGGTCTGGGGAAATACAGGAAGCAGACAATATTAAAAAAAATTCCATATGTAGTTAGGTATAAAACTAATGAATTTAATTTACTTTCTTGAAAATTATTCAGAAAAGACATACAATCAGATTTGTAGGAATGTTATTTTTGGAATAATATTTTATTGTAATAATTTGTAGGAATGTTATTTTGTACTTAAAATTCTGACTATATGTGGTATGATGAGATGATTTCAATGTGTTATATAGGCAGCACAGGACAGTGAACCCTGAGAAAGAGGAAACAAATGAGGGAAACCCAGTGATTGACCCACCTTACTGCCTGAAGATTTCTAGGCCACAACACAGGGTGGGGGGACCCTGAGTGTAGATGTGAGTTCAGGGAGTCAAGGTGGTTGGAGTTCCCAGGACTGAAGCCTGGTTGAGGGTAAAGCTGCACAGAGAGACAGAGACAGACAGAGACAGACATCTCTAGAGGGCCCCAAAGGTGGAGTCTACAGCTGAATGCCGGTCAATTAATGTTTGTGAGGAAGTATTCCAGGTCAAGAAAAGAGAACCCCAAAGAGAACCAGTAGAACAATGCCTGCATCTCACACAGGGCTGGGAGTAGTTGCTGTTTCCTCATCCACAATGGGAAATCCTTGAACTACATGAGATACAGGGGAGAGGACGTGGAAGGGGATTGCCCCACTGGTGGGGAAATCAAGCCCAGATGATTAAAGACTTCTCTCTTCCCACTAACAGAGTTTAAAAGCAAGCTTTGAAAGTCAAGATTTCTTCCAGAGTTAACCCCACTTCCACACTCCCAGGCTGTGCAACCATGACTTCTCTGGCACAAAGAGGCAAGACAACAGAGAAATTAAAGGAGGTTCCACCCACACTCTTCAGGTAACAGACACCCCTTCTCCCAATTACTCTGGCCTGAAGGAAGGGCTCTCCCAGGGCCATTGGTGCCCATGCCACTGGGCATTTTGCTGCCATTTTGCTGTTGCTACACAGCGCAGCTTCATGACTGAGCCTGGTCTTGGGTCAGGGGTGGGAGAGAAAACAAGAAAAAAATGAGACTCCCCACCTCCACACTTTTCTGTTTTCAGGGGCCTCTTTGCTGATCCTCTGACGGGAAAGAGAGGGTCTCTTGGAGTTTTCCTGTGAGCTCCTGCTGTGCAGTTCAGAGACTGGGGACTTTCTCTGGTCCCGGAGTAAAGCCAGGAAAGGAAAGAGCCATAGGAAAACCAAATTTTTGTCACTCAGTTCTTTGAGATTATAATTCATTAGACTGATGCGCCACGTGTGCAAGCGCCAGGCTGACCCGGCTCTGCTCAGAGACACCTTCTGGTCTGAGTCTTCTTGTCCCTGACAGTCGATCACTGTCCCCAGCCTCTGCCACCCCTCGCCCTGCTGTGCAGCCGTCGGGCTCACGCGAGCTTTCCGCATGTATCGCAGAAGTGGGCTATGGCAGTCTGGCCTCTGTCAGAGATCGGGACTGCTCCTGATGTGCTGCTGGGTAAACTACAGCAGTGCCTCTCCCACCCCGCTCAGATGCCTCCCCAGTCCAAGAAGCCTCTGCATTCTGCAGCCAGCTCTTCCCCGGGCCCTGGCAGCCCTTGGTCCAGTGCAGAGCTGCGATGTGAAGTATGCTTCATGGGGCTGGAGTGTTCACTGGGCTCAGGCTGGGCACATGCTGGGGCAGTGTTCAATCTGCCATTTCTGCCCTGCCGGGGGAGCCAGCAGGCACACACATACTCCTGAAAGAAGAGTCCAGGCTTCCCACGTCCCTCCTGTTAGTCCCAGAGGAACTCCCATCAGCCAAGGGGGCTAGTCTTCCCTACACAGTATTATACACTAAATGGTCCAAAAGGGTTGTTTATGTACTTCTTAATGAAAAAAGTTTAATGAGAGAGCTTAAGATTTTAAATGGAATGTTGGGGATTCAGAAAATTAGTGAAACATTTTGGAAAATAGATTATTTTCATGGAAGATATACACAGTTATATTTTTTGAGTCATTTGCTTACTATAAAAAGAAGAAAACTTCCTTTCTTTAGTTTAGAAAATACAGGAAACGAACAATAGCCAAAAAATACTCTAGATGTAAGTAGGTAAAACATTAGTGAGTTCAATTTACTTTCTAGAAGATTAGTCAGAAAAGACTTTGTAATCATATATGCTTTATTGGATTATTTAAATTTCTGGGAATACAGTCCTAAAATGAGAGGATTCTAAGTGATTACAGTATACATATAAATTTTACACTAGACATGGATATCAGCAATATTAGAGCAGTGTCCTTTCCTGGGTCAAAATGTCAAGTATATATTCTGAGATGTCAGTAGCAGATGTTATGATATCAGGACGCTGTAAAAATTAAGCCATGGCCCATTGGCACAAAGATGGAGAAAATGACCACAGGAACCAAAGAGAAAGCTTCAAACTCACCTGATGTATGAATGTCTGATTTATGCCTGAACAGGCACGCATTGCATGTGGGTGTAAAATAGACTTCTCAATAAATCTGCTGTGGTATTTACCTAATGCCATCCACGAAAGTCAATTTCATGTGGATTGAGTTCAATGGGAAAGACAAATTCATCAGTTTAAAAGGAGTGAATATTAAAAGAAAATCTTTTTGACCCTTTTTTACACAGGGATTTCCTAATAAAGAAACAAAAACCATAAATTGAATAAGAAAAATGATCAATTAACTACAAACATTAAGCATTTCTGTTATCAAAAGTCATCTTAATGGAAGAGAAATGCTGGGAAAAACACTGTAATCCATAAAACTAGCAAAGGATAAGTGACCAGAATATATCAAGAGACCTGAAAATCTATAAGACCAGTATAAGTCCACTACCCCAAGCACAGAAGGACAAAGCAATAAGTTCACAGGAAAGAAAGACAGATATACATAAAAAGATGCTCAAACTCATTGGATATCAGAGAAATAAAAATTAAAATCACAATCACTACCTTCAGATATTTTTTAAAATAACATTTAAAATATTAATATTTTATTTTAATAATGTTAAAATAATATTTTTTAAAAAATATTAAGCTCTGGTGATGACAAGAGAAACCCAAAATATCTCATGTTATGGGAGTAAAAATTGGTACAGTTCTCTTGGAAATCAACCTCTAGTGAAATTCAAGTTGAACATATTTAGAATCCTGATTGAATAATCTAGACAAGAACAAGTGCTATATGTGGCAGGTACAAATTGGTCATAACAACGTAATATATAATCACCAAAATAATAATAAAAAAGAAACTCTGGCCAATCTCAATTCCATTACTGGTGAAATGGCTAAGTAAATCTAAGTATAGTCTCATTAAAGAACGTCATATGTCCTGATTTCAAACTATATTCCAAAGCTACAGTAATCAAAGTGATATGGTACTGGCATAAAAAAATACATAGACCAATAGAACAGGATTGAGAGCCAGGAAATTAACCTGTGCATATACATTCAACTAATCTCTGACAAGACGAAGAACACACAGTGAGGAAACGATAGGTTCTTCAATACATGATGTTGGGAGACTTTTAAGTTCCTTCCTGCATAGGGCAGTGCTTAGGTGTTACCAGGGCTAAGAAGTGCTCAAAGGAATTAGGAAAGCTCTTGGACTTTCCCAGCAGTCCAGTGGTTAAGAATCCACACTTCCACCGTAGGGGGCGTGGGTTCAATCCCTGGTCAGGGAACTACGATCCCACATGCCTAGCAGCACTGCCCAAAAAAACCCAAAGGAAAGCTCTTATCCAAAGCACTGGGTGGTGCTTAGCAATCCTGAAGCAATCCTGACTGCAGGCTTCTAAAACACTGGACCCACGAGGGTTGAGGGATCCAGTGCCAGGGGTCCTTAGCCCCTGAATGGGAATATCTAAACCTGGGAGTCACCTAGCAAGGCAGGGTCCTGATGGACCGTAGTGACCATGATCCTGGAATTCTCACGCCTCTTCCTTCTTGACCCACCACTGACTCATCTGCCTCAAAGGTCATGGGATTCCTTCTCTTCTAAGTCAGATCAGTGCTTAGTAACCACTCAGAAGAGCTTCTCTTTCCAGTGGGTACTTCCTGCCATGACGATGGGATAGAGGGGGAACACTCATCCCACATCACCCTTTGCTGGGACCCACAGCTTACAGTGCAACCAGGCCTTAGAATCTAGTTTCCAGAAACTCAAATGGAAGCCTCCACCGCAACATCATCAAAACCTGGCGTACGTAATTTATTCAGCAAAACAAATATCTAGCAAAGGCCAATGTTGATAAACTTGACAGTCTAGATGAAACGGGTAAATTCATTGGAAGATACACACTACTAAGGCCCCCTGAAGATAGAAGTAAGTAAAATGAATAGCTGGATATCCATTAACAGAATTGCATCTGTAATTTAATAAATTACTCTCAGACTTCTGTCTTGAGCAAAAATGAAGTAGCAGGGATGGAATTTGCTCTTCTATCTTAAACAAGGACAACCCAGAAATGTGACATATAAAGGCAACAGTTTTCAGACGTTTGACAGTAAGCATCACAGGAGAGTAAACTTAGAGAGAGGGACCAAAGGAGGGGAGCCTTGTGACAGTCCCATTTTACTGCCTGGAGATTTCCAGACTTGTCACAGGGAAGGGAAACCCAGACAGAGCCCAGTGGTCTCCCTGAGTTGAAGAGACAGGGTTGGAAGTTCAGTAAAACCAAGGTGGCTGGAGTTCCCAGGATTGAGTACTAGTTGAGGGTAGAGTTGCACAGAGGGAGCTCCAGAGAGCTCCCACAGCAGGAGCCTTCATCTAAGTACAGATCAGTGAATGCTTGTGAGGAAAATATCCAAGATCAAGGAAAGAACCACCCCAAAGGGGTAGATGGAGCAATACCTCAGGTCACACAGGGCTGGGAATAGTTCCCACTATCCAGAGTGAAAAACCCTCACAGTACAGGGCATATCTTTTAGAATACTTGGGGGGGCAGGGGGGTTGGTATTGTCCCAGTGGTGGGGAAAATCCAGCCCAGATTAAAGACTTCTCTGCTTTCTCCTTACACCATTTATAAGCAAGCCTTGAAAACTGGAGATTCTTCCAGAGTTAACACCACCTTCTGGCCTAGGACTGTGGTGGTCCTCAAGTCAAAGCAACAATAGAAAACACTTAAGAAGATTTCACACACACACCCCACTTTGGACAATAGGGGCCTCTTTCTGGCCCCTCTGGAAAAAGGAAAAAAGGGCTCTCTCTTGGGACAAGGCTTCCCCGTCTGCCATTTTACTGTTGCCACTCACTGCACCTTTTTGACAGTGGCTGATCTTGGGGCAGCACTGGAAGAGAAAAAGAAAAGATAAAAAGAAAAAAAATGATTTCCTCCCACACCTTTCTGTTTGCAGGAACCTCTTTTCCTGGTCCTCTGGCTAGAAATCAGGTGTTTGTGTCTGAGCTTTTGCTGCATGCTTATGCTGTGCAGATCAGAGAACTGAGTCTTCCTTCAATTCAGTCAGTGCCAGGAAGGAGCAGAGGAAAAATAATTCCACCAACTCACCTCCACTGTGGGTAATTATTCAAGTCTTAATTTCTCTCCTCATTTCACTTTCTAGTTTTAATTTTTCACATTCCTCACATGGTTACTTTTTATGGTCAGTTCAGAGTTTTCAGTTGTAATCTGTAGGTGAGACAGACTATGGAGAATGTATTCCATTTTGGCCAGTGCCAGAGTCAATACAAAACTTTTCAGTATGCAACAATTCTTGGACCCCTTCCAAAGATGAGGGCATTATTAGATTGCTTTAAATAATCCCTAAGCAAATATCTGAAAATCTAGTTATAATTTCTTTTCCACTACAACTTCATAGAAATACATATACTCCCCAAATTATTCCCTAAGCAACTTCTCTTTAAAGAGAGAGAGCAAAAGATGGAGAGATGGAAGGAGAAAGGGGAGTGGGGAGAGAAAGATTGATTCTTCTAAAATAGAAGAAAAAAGCAAAAAAAATTTTTCCTTATGATAAGCTCTCCTAGAATCTACTCTTTTAACAGCTTTCCTATCTACCATACATCAGTGTTAACTAGAGTCATTATGTTGGACAACACATCCCCAAAGAGATTGATTTCAATGTCTGATTACTTTACAAAGTTTTAAGATCTAAGTCAGTAACACTCTTTGAAATGAATTTTGACTGTTGACAGCTTGGATGTTTTGTGCATGTAAGAAATTAAGTTTATTGTCCATCCTTGAAAATGTATATTCTAGGTATTTTCACTCTACATATCTTCCTTAAAAGTACTGCAGTATCCCAGCATCTAGGTCTTATTATCTATACTACTACCACTCTGATAAAATATGTGTATATTCCTAAAACTCTCTGTTCATCATTGAGAGCTACTAATAGCAACATTGAGGAATCAGATCATACACAGTCTATATTTTGCCAGTTAAAATGAATTTCTGAGCCATGTACCTGAACAATAACTTAATTCACATCTTTATTTAATATTTCTCATCGCTTCTTGAGCTGCTAATTATGTCTACATTATAGTAACTTTTTTTGGTTACATAGCCTTTGCTTTTAATAATTTTCCTACACATTCATTCATTTGTTCCAATATATTTTTGATGTCTCTCATATCCTTAACCTGGTGTTTCATCCCTGGAATGTGGCTGGGAAGAGGACTAACATTGGCCTTCGCTTCTTGTAGTCTGCAAACTAGAAAAGAAGACCCAAAATCTATTGTGAGTTTTACAAAGGGAAAGAATAAGCTGTTCTTGAGGTCATATTATAATTGACCTAATCTAGTTTGGTAAACTGAGGATTAAAAGAGGAATTGGATTTAGCCAGATGAGTGGAGGGAGAAGAGAATTCTGCGCTGCCCTTGAGTTCCGACAAGGACTCTCTGGACGGAGAATCCTCTGTGCTTTTTGTTCATGCATTTGGCTGCGTTTCCACACCCGTGTATTCTTTAATCTCTAGCAACTTCAGATGGCAAATGAAAAGTACATGTATCCTACCCAATAAAATAAAAGAGATTACTTTTATTTAAATAAAATAGAAAAGACAAATGTACATCGTTAACATTATCACCACTTTAAAAAATAATGCAGCCATTATGTCTCCTGAAGGTAAAATGAAGTTAAACACAGTGAAGTATAATTGATTTTCCCCATTCTAGAAGTCACCAGGATAGGAGCCCCTCAGCTACTAGAACTCCCGAGACCTTGGTCAGGTTGGTGACCTGTTCCTGATCATTTGGGTCCACACCAAATGAAAGGTCTGAGAGGGAAAGAGAAAGAGCGTGAGAGGAAATTACAAATGAGGGAACTTCTGGCAACATTAATAAAGCTTATTATACCACATTCATAATCCAGAAACACCCCTATCCAGCCCTGGGGTCTTTGAACATAGTGGGGTAAGAGTGGGAAGGTGGAAAAGAGACTGAAATGGTCCTCCGCGCTGACACACAGAAGTAGAAAAATATCCTCAGAGTTAAGTAGCATATCATTCCTACTTGTCCAGGATTCCTTGCAAAGTCCTATAATCCAGTTACGAGAGTTTCCCACATTCACCTCCCAGTAATGTTTGCCAGTGGTGAAGGTCTGAGCGCCCCACGAAGGAGTATTCTCTGAACTTGCTGGATTACGGGGCACGTCTTGATGGTCAGGACTGCACTGCAAACGTCTCAGGTCTTCAGTCAGAGCCACATGACAATTTCTTATTTTATGATCCAACGTAACATACACTTTAGTCAAAAGAAAACAGCAAAGTCAAAGAACAGAGTTTTAAAGTTCTGGGGGACGGACAAGTGTGGCGGTGTTGTGGCAGAGGTTTAGCAACCAAATCTCTGGAACAAAGCAAAGCTGGTTTGTCTTATTTGCTGGGAATATTCCAGCCCACCGTGACCATTTTCAAGGTGCCAGCCATTTAGTAATTGCTCCTAAAATTCTGGAACTTGTAACAATTCGCTCCCATGAGCATGTCAGTACCAGCTAGCTCCAGAACACCCCTTTACCAAAGGTGACTAGACAGAGTGTGTCACTGGAAATCCAGAGAAAGAACAGGAAGGGCTTCCTGTCTATCTAAAGAGCCAGAAAATCTCTAATCGTACAACTAGATGAAGGAAAATTTTGAGAATACATAAAGATGTAGGATATCAGGCTCTGGCTTATTTTCACTAACTCCTTAAAAACTGGGGAGTTCATTCATAGATGTCAAGAAAATAGCAAAATGGCCCTTAATCCACTTAAGTCCTCTCATTAATCCACTCTTACAAAATAAAATATAATAGTAATAAATACATTATACATTATATTTTAAATATGATATTGTTGTTATTTTTAGTCCTAAATAGTGATCACATTGCTTAACATTTAAGCAAGCAAAAATAAAATACACCAAAAACCCATTTGTGCCTTTTTTTGGAAGTGATTTCTCTCTTAGGATTTCTAATGGAGCCATCGCTGAATCAGAATCCAACTCATCCCATCTCAGGCCTGCTTCTCCTTTGTCTGCCAGGCTCACCCTTCAGTTGCATTTGTCTTAAGGGGCCCTCTATGCAACAAATCATGGGTTCAATTTGTTTTGTGGTTGTACTTGTTGTATATAAAAATACTTCTGAGCTTTTTAAAAGTCTTGTAATCTTTCAAATGTAATTATTACATTCAATATTCAGATAAACATTTAAATAACAACATTCAGGTGATTCTAAGAATCTGAATATCCACATATAACCACAGTTAACTACAAGATGAAATACACTGAATGGATATGCAGTTTTATAAGGCAGTGTGTTCTTTTTTTTTTTAATTTTAACTCACCACAAGTAACTATATAAGAAACTGTCATATTCGATTGATTGTTTTTGACAGGCTTCAGTTAGCTTTCTCTGACTGATAATTAACAATAAATTATAAAGTTAGTTATAAAGCAGGGCCTGCTTCCCTGTTCTCTGCAAAGAACAGACAGAGCAATGAAGAGAGATCATCAGCATGTCTCTAGTCGTGAAGGAAATATTACTGCCTTCACACAGAGAGCTGCCTCTTACCTCGGAAGCTGTTAAGCCTTTCCAACATCCCAGTGATGGCCCATGTACTGAGCTGTGGGTCCATAGGCTGAGGAATGTACAGCTGCATTAAGTGACTCCTGTAAAAAAAAAAAAAAAGACCCACTTACTAATAGGCCCAAAGGTATCATTAGCAATCCATTGATGGTGCTTCATCAGAATCCTCATAATTAGGTTTGAAGGGTGTGAATTTAACTCCTCAGATGGAGGAACACAACAGTTGCTATTATATTTTACAATCTGTTTCCCTGCTCTTAGCATATCGATCTTAGTAGAATATGTCACCTCCATCATAATTGTGTCTGTTTCCTCCCTTCTAGCTTCCCTAGGGGATCCACACAGCAATTCTCATTTAATTCCTGAAATCTAATAGGTGGCAAATAGTTGGAACTTGCCATCTGATACATATGGAACATCAGCACTATGTTCTTTCTTTTTTTTAATTTTTATTTTTATTTTATTTATTTATTTTTTTTCATTTTCTTTTAATTTATTTATTTATTTTTGGCTGTGTTGGGTCTTTGTTTCTGTGCGAGGGCTTTCTCTAGTTGCGGCAAGCGGGGGCCACTCTTCATCGCGGTGCGCGGGCCTCTCACTATCGCGGCCTCTCTTGCTGTGGAGCACAGGTTCCAGACGCGCAGGCTCAGTAGTTGTGGCTCACGGGCCTAGTTGCTCTGCGGCATGTGGGATCTTCCCAGACCAGGGCTCGAACCCGTGTCCCCTGCATTGGCAGGCAGATTCTCAACCACTGCGCCACCAGGGAAGCCCCTTTATGTTCTTTCTTGATGATTCTACCTCACTCCTCGTCTCAGCATCCGGCTACCTGCTGCCTCTCTGAGCTTATCTGCCTTTCCCATAGACGACCAGGAATAATCCTCAAATATCAATAATTAGAATTTGGAAATTAGGGGCAAGAAAAATAGTTGTCTCTTTGCAACTTCTACAGGAAGGCTTGCAACTGAAACTACACTCCCCTCAACCCTACTTTCACCTAAGGGTAGACTATATAAAACCTGGCAGACTTTTAGAGAAGGAAGGAATAAACGCAGACAGAAAGAAACTTCTCATTAAAAAGGGAGGGTCCATCTCAACAGAAATAACCTGATCACTATCACAATTACCATGATTTGAATAGAGGGGCAAACTTACCTTTTCATTGTGTCTCCCACACCCTGTAAAGAGAAAGAAAGGAAGGCTTAGCTTTCAGCACAAGCTCTCCTGTTTGTTTAGTCTAGTTTGAGGATATGAGATTATACCGGGAAATTCACTATCTCCAGTTTTCTTCCTTGGGGAAAATCATTTGCCATTTCCCTTATCCTTAAAAAGATGAAACCAGTCTCACATTTACATACAGTTGATAAAATCATAATCTTGATAAAATTGAAAGTCAGAAGATGTTCTTAGGGTACACGAATGGCTGTGTATTGTTGTAATCTACAGCAGGATTCACAGCGTTCCCCAAAGTTCTTATAAGGGTGTGAAAGCTAGAACTTCACAACAGAAAGAAGGCATACCTCCCATATTCACACATATTACCGAGTACACATACAAAGTTAAATTATCTGCTCCCAAGCTGCTCTCTTGCAGCTGGTCGGAAACTGTAAATATAGTCATCCCTGAGTATATGAGGGGAATTCATTCCAGGACCCCTTGTATACCAAAATCCATGGATGCTCAAATCTCTTATATAAAATGGCACAGTATTTCCATATAATGTATGCACATTTTCCTGTATTCTTTAATCACCTCTAGATTACTTATAATACCTAATATAATGTAAATGCTATGTAAATAGTTGTCAGCATCGACAAATTCAAGTTTTGCTTTTTGGAAATTTCTGGGTTAAAAAAAAAAAAATTTTCCATCGGCAGTTGGCTGAATCCCCGGATGTGAAACCTATAGGGATATGGAAGGCTAACTGTATAGTAGAGGAATATAACAAGAAGGTTTGGGAGATTTTCTTCTGGATCTGTTACTTGAACTTTTCCACATAGTTATCCTTCTTCCATATAAGGCAAAAGTGATGTTTCGTCTCCAGATTATACTGGAGGAGCAAAAACCACCATCACAGAGGCAGAAGAAGAATCTGGACTTTGGAACCAGAAAAATAATGGAGGCCAAAAAGGATATAACTTCAGTGGCTATAAATGCTTTCCAAGCTGGATGGTGTTCAGCACCCTAACATCCTTCCTTAGTCCTTACCTGGAGCATGTCCACATCTGCTTTAAGGCACAGTTCCTTCAGCTCCTCATATACTCTTCTCAGGAGTTTCCCCATATGAACCATTCTGGCTACATTTCTCCTGAGTCGCTGAAAAACGATCTTGCCTTCAATTGCCAACATCTCTAAATGTTTTTGCTTTTCTTCCTGGAGATATTGATATACCTTAGGGTATTCAGCTCCTATCATCACCATCCGTAGATTTACAAAACCCTGCAGTGACATTGGATTAATTAGATCATGTATCTGGATGGTTTTATTCTTCTCTTATCATCTATTGTCTACGTGTTATGTATAGAATACTTGTCTTAGTTTGTTTGGGCTACTATAACAAAAGCACAATAGACTGCATAACTTATAAATAACAGAAATTTACTTCACACAGTTCAGTAAAGTGGGAAATCCAAGATCAGTGCCAGCAGATTTGGTGTATGGTGAGAGCCACTGCCTAGATAGCTATCTTTTTTTTTCTTTTTTTTTGCTTAATAATGATTAAAATATATTCCACTTTACAAAGCACATTCACATAATTGGTTTTCATTTTTTTACCATATGCATGTATTTTTTTTAATTTAAGTGTAGTTGATTTACAATACTGTGTTAATTTCAGGTATACAGCAAAGTGATTTGGTTATACATACATATATATATATATGTATATATCTATATTCTGTTTTTTCCCAATTCTTTTCCATTATAGGTTATTACAAGATATTGAATATAGTTCCCTGTGCTATAAAGTAGGTCCCTGTTGTTTATCTATTTTATATATAGTAGTGTGTATATGTTAATCCCAAACTCCTAATTTATCCTTCCCCCACTTTCCCCTTTGGTAACCATAAGTTTTTTTTCTATGCCTGTGGGTCAATTTCTGGTTTGTAAATAAGTTCATTTGTATCATTTTTTTTTTTAGATTCCACATATAAGTGATATCATATGATATTTGTCTTTCTCTGACTTACTTCCCGTAATATGGTAATCTCTAGGTCCATCCATGTTGTTGCAAATGGCATTATTTCATCCTTTTTCATGGCTGAGTAGTATTCCATTGTATAAATATACTACATCTTCTTTATCCATTCATCTGTCGATGGACATTTAGGTTGCTTCCATGTCTTGACTAGATAGTCATCTTTTGGTTGTGTCCTCACATGGCAGAAGGGGCAAGCCTCCACAGGGCTTCTTTTATAAGAATCCCATTCATAAGGACTCTGCCTTCATGACCTAATCACCTCCCAAAGGCACGACCTCCTAACACCATCACTTTGGGGGTTAGAATTTCAAAATTTGAACTTGGTGGCGGGGGGGAGGGGGGAACCCAAACTTTTGGACCATACCTTCTGTTTTCTCTGCTCCAGAAGGATGTGTTCTCAGAGAGCTGCTGGTTCACTCCCTTTGCTTCTTTAGATCTCTACCCTGATGTAATGCTCATAATGAGTCTTCCCTGACCAGCATACTTTCTCCCCAAACCTGTACTATTTATACACATCCCTGCTTTAATTTTCTCCCAAGAACTTAACAGATGTGAGGTAATATAAATGTTACTCTTTTTTATTTGTTACATGACTTCTCTTATTAGATTATAACCAACTGAGGTCAGTGATTTTCCTCTTTTTGTCCATTTCTGTATCTCTTTGTGGGCCTAGAACAGTGAGCAATGCATCATATGCCCTCCTATGAATGAGTGGTTTATTAGGAAATCCATCCTAAATGATCAAGATAATTTTATTATTGCCTTTGGTATTTTCACAGCACTGTATGCAGGTTTCGGTTTAACGACATATTCTCTACTATAGCCTGTTGATATGTCTTCTTTAGAAGTGATTGAGTTCTTTGAAAATAAAAATGTAGTTTATTTTTATTAAACCTTCAGTTTCAGGTTCCCAGTTCATATATGTGAATCAATGAATGATACAACCCAAAATCCTTAGGTAGGCGTTCACAGTCTTGCCATGGCTATAATTACATTTCTAGCCATAACTCTCACTGCCTGCTTCATACCCTATGTGCTAATTAATAGGAGCTACTTGCAGGTCCTAGACAATTCCATGATTTGTCTCATTTTTAGCTTTCTTGTCCCTTAGGTGTCTGTGTCATAAATACCCATGAATTTACAGATTCTACTAACACATTAGCATTGGGATGATTTTTACTTGTTTGAGAAGCTTTTCTTAACATTCAAAGTTTATTAATCTCCTACAGAACTCTATTTTTACCTCCATCCCAGTGACCATTGCCTTTTGTTTTGTGATACTGCATTTTCTTGTCCCTGCTGAAGTACAATGTTAGTGGTAGACATTGCTTTATCAAGAAAATCAGGAAAAATCTTTTAGTTACATATTGCGTTCATTCAACATGAAATCCTACATTGAAGGTCATGTTTTTCTATATGTAGCTCTCTCTGATCACTCACTCAGGGGACATTATGATTTAATTCAAGTTCTTCCACTGTAAGTTATGAGGATATTTGTCCCAAGCTGGTTCCAGTGGATCCAGGGTCTACTGCTTACCTCCCATACTCTGAATATGTTGGTCACTTTTTTTATATTGCTCTGATTTTCTTTTTTCTTTTTCCAAATAGACTTCATTTGCATCAGAAGGTTCTCCTGCAAAATAACTATAAATTAGAGTACTAGAAAAGTAAAGGTAGTACATTTCAGATACTTAAAAGAAGATAGAAGGGGATGAACATGGGACAAACAGTAAAGAGAGCAGAGATGTCAGTGATTTTCCTTGGGAACACTAACTGATAAATCTGAGAGATCAACCAAAAATAGAATGCCTAAATTTAGAAAATGTAATCAATTATCTGAGGAATCTAACACTGATAGTGTAGTAACCTGGTCAATTTTCAGAAGTGAATCTTGCTTTATATTTAATTGTGAAATATTAGCCCTCAGTTTTCCTATGGCACTATAAGAAAATATTGGCCAGTGTTTCTAAATCTGCTATAATTAGAACAGGATCATCGTAATCATGGTTGTAGGAGCCAATGACTGTTACTGAAACTAGAGATTTATCCACCACGTTACTTACACTGAAATACCAGCACCCTAATCCTCATCAATTTCATCATCATTCCTCTCTTTCAGCCCAACAGAATTTAAACTTCAGGAGAGCAAGAATGTTGTCTAGTTTCTTCACCGCTTTATCCTTAGATTTCAGAATAGTGCCTGGCACATGGTGTTCAGAAATTCTATTTGTTTATTACATAAAATAATAATAAGAATCAATGTATTTGCCTCATTGCCTATCAGATACAGGGTCGTCCACACTTCAAAGTGCATTCAGAGATATTACTTACCCTGTAGTGCTCTGCAACCTGCTTTACTGGATAGTGTTCATGCGCGGCATGCTCTGGGGAATGAGAGCAGAACAAACACAGCAGGCTCGTGTCAGCTTGACAGAAGTAGAGCTTTACCACTTGGTGTATCCTACACATCTGCTTGGCAGAGCTAGGTAACTGGCAGACAACTGATTCTCTGGTAGGAAGAATATGCTCCTTAGCAAGAATAGTGCTTTTGAAGTCCATTTTCGGAGATATTGCCTTGCACACAGGACAGCAAGTAGCTGTCTGGGCATCTTCCCACAAGAGACAGAGGCAAGGAGTACAAAATCTGTGCCCACAGCTAATGGTGACAGGGTCTGTGAAATTGTCCTTGCAGATGGAGCAGATGAACTCACTGGGGAAACACTGCGTGAAAGCAGATTCCATGTTTCTGAGAAGATAAAAGGAAAGGACATTCTTTACCCTTGGCATGTGAGTTGAACTTTGAGCCTTCTCTCACTAATACACATATGTACCATAGGAGGACAGGCCATGTTTTGAATAGGATGGCGAGGCACAAAGAGAGGCCTACAGACTGGTAAAATGCATTATTATTTTCTAACATTGGCCTCCAGCACTACTTCTCATTTCCCTAGTAGAAATCCAGTATTTTTCACATATATTATCTCTCTTTCAAAGACAAAGAAATCAGAGGTTCTGGGCTCATTCATAGGCAGTGGGTCATACTGTGTCCAAAACTATCACAATTTTCCCCTTTTTTCCTCTCTCTGATTGGTTAGCACAGGGTATTTGTTCCAATTCTGGCCAACGAAATAAGAAACTAAGACTCCTAGGACAATTCCAGAAGAGATTTTCTTGCTTCAGAAGAGATGCGTGGAATTAAAAAAAAACCCTGCTTTTTCTGTTTCTGGACATTTTTTGGATACAATACCCTTTTGCAAAGCCATCTTGTGGTCACAACGTGAACTAGCCTAAGGAGAAAAGTCAATAGTCTAAGGATAACAAAAAGATGGAAAGAAACTGGGTTCTTAACAATGACACTGAACAAGAATTAATTCTGGAGAGGCCAATTTCTGACTAAATTAACATAAATCCCTATACGAAAGACCTAACAGAAGAAAGTTTGTGCTCACTACCACATAAAAAAAGAACTTAGCACAGTATCAACTGTCATATGTAATACGTCAGGGGTTCAACAAAAATTATGAGGCATATCATAAGGCAAGAAAAATGTAGTCTGAACAGACAAAGCAGTCATCAGAACCAGACTTAGATACAACACAGTTGTTAGAACCATCAGACAAAGAATTTAAAATAACTGTGATTAGTATGTTAAAGGCTTTTATAAAAAAATGTAGACAACATGCAAGATAGGTAATTTCAGGAGAGGGATGAAAACTATAAGACAATCAGATAGGCTTGTCTATCTGACAAGCCTATCTGATTGATATAATATATGCAGAGAATATCTGATGATATAATATATCTTATATATCATATATCTTATATCTGATAAGATATAATATATGCAGAGAATTTTGTGTTTGCATTCAGGAGTAGATACAATACAAGAAAGAAAAGTATCAGTGACTATAATGGTAGGTCAATATAAAATACCAAAACTAAACACAAAGAAGAAAAACAAAGAGTAAAAAATTAAAACAGAACAGAGCATCAAAGAGCAGAATGACAACATTAAATGCTGTTTATCATTGTTTAGCATCTGTGTAATTAGATTTCCAGAAGGAAAATAAAGTTATAACAGGGCAAAAGAAACATTTAAAGAAATAATTTTAGAGACTCTTCCAAAATTAGTGACAGACACTAAAAAAAGATCTACGATATTCAGAGACTATCAAACAGAAAAATACAAAATGAATAAGCAAACAAAAAACACACTCAGGCAAGTCGTATTCACACTGAATAAAAACCAATAACAAAGAGAAATTCTTGAAGGGAGCCACCAAAATAGGAAAAAGAAAAATGAAGATTACATACAGAAGAATAAAGATAAAAATTATAGCAGAAAGCTTATCAGAAACCATGCAAGCAAGAAGACAGGTAAGTGACATCCTTAGATTGCTGAAAGAAAACAACTGTCAACCCACAATTCTACATCCAGTGAAAATATACTTCAAAAGTAAAATAAATATTAGAATTTTCCAAAGAAAGGCAACTTGAGGGAATTCAGTGCCGTCAGGCCTAATCTGTAAGAAATACACAGGGAAGTTCTTCAGACAAAAGCATATGATGCTGGGAAGAAAACTGATCTACATGGAAAAAAATGAAGGACACTGGAAATTCAATAAAGACAAAATGTAAGCTCTTATATTTTAATTTCTTTAAAAGATAACTTACTGTTTAAAGCAATAGTTTAACAATGTATATGTTTATGAAACTTATGACAACAATGACACAAGAAATGGAAAAGAGGAATTGGAAATATTATAAGGATTTTACATTACATGAAAAGTAATATAGTATTACTGATGGTGGATGAAGATTATTTAAAGAGGTATATTTTAAACTAACTATATGTATTCATGGATGACATGACTGTGAGTATAGAAAATCCCAAAGAATCTACTAAAAAAATCCTGGAAGTAATAAGTAAGTTTAGCAAGGTCAGAGAACAAAAGGTCAATATATAAAAGTTGATTTTATTCCCATACACAAGTAATGAAAAACTTGTATTTGAATTTTTTGAACCTCACATTTATAATAACTTGAAAAGGTGAATTAACCAAATGCAATAAGTTCTAGAGATCTGATATACAACATTATAGCTATACTTAACAATAATGTGTTATATAATTAAAAATGTATTAAATGGGTAGATCTCATGTTAAGTGTTTTTATACTACAATAAAAAAAAATTAAAGGGACAAAGGAAATTTTGCAGGTAATGGATTGATATGTTCATTGTCTTGATTGTGATGGTGGCTTTGTAAGTGTTTACATATATCAAAAGTTTGTCAAATTGTACATTTTAAGTATGTGGAGTTTATTCTTCGTCAATTATGTCTGAACACATAATTTTAAATTTTAAGAGAGTGAATTAACTAGTTATCATTTTTAACAAAATATGTGCAGGATCAGCATGGCAACAGCTACAAAACATTGATGAAAGAAAAGAAAGATCTAGATAAACGGAGAAACATATCATGTTCATACATTGAACAATTTAATACTGATAAGATGGTAATCTTCCTCTATATGGTCTATAAATTCAGTGTAATCTCTAACAAAACTCTAGAAAAATTTTGTAGGTATCCACAAGATGTTTTTAAAATTTGTTATGGTATACCAAACAAATAGAATAGCCAAAACAATCCTAAAAAAATAAAATCAGAATACTCACATTACTTGATTTTAAAACTTAGTGGAATTCCACAGTATTATGACAACACAGTATTGAGAAAAGGATAGACGTACTGATCATTAGAACTAAACAGAAAGTAAAGAGGAGACCTGCAGAAATACAGTCAGCTGATTTTTTACAAGTGTAATGGCACTTCAGTGGAGAAAGAATAGCCTTAGATAAAACAACAAAAGCACAATCCATGAAAGAAATACAGATAAATTTGACTTTATCAAAATTTAAAACTTTCACTCTCTGAAAGATATCATTATAAGAATGTAAACCAAGCCACACTCTGTGAGAAAATATTTGCAGTCAAACAACTGATAAGGAACTCATATTCAGAATATAAAATGAATACTTAACACTCAAAAATTAGAAAGCAAACAACCCAATTTTTTAAATGGGCAAAAGATATAAACTTCACTGAAGAACATATTTAGATGGCAAATGAGCATATAAAAATGTGCTCAAGCGTTAGTCATTAGTGGCATTGGAATTAAAACCACAGTGACGTATTGCTATATGTCTATTAGAATGGCTAAAATAAAATTTTTAAAAACTGACAACATCAAATGCTGGTAAGGATGCAGAGCAACAAGAACTCTCCTTTACTGCTGGTGGGAGTGAACAATGGTACAGTCACTTTGGAAGACAATTTGGCAGTTGTTTTTTGTTTGTTTGCTTTGTTTTTATAAAACTAAACAAAGAATCATCACACAACTCAGCAATTTCACTCTGAGATATTTATCCAAATGAACTGAGAAGACTGACAAGACAGATGACAAGACTTCTCTGGATCCACAAAGATTACAGAAATGTCTCACTCTTCCTATTAAACCTGGAACTACTATGAAGGGAGACACTTTAGAGGTTTCTCCCCTAAGAGTCAATAGGGAACCCCCTCAAAATTTGCCCCACCTCCTCTCCTGGCTTCCTTAAGTCTCAGCAAAGCCTAACCATGAAGACATTTAGCCTGAGAATTAATATACTATATCCTAAAGAAGCTGGGAGAATTATCCAGCATGTACTTGAAGAAATTGTGAGAGTCCCCTTAGGACTGGATTTTGAGGATGCTTGATCAAGGGGGCTAGAACATAAAACAGGATAAGAGAGAGCTTATTGGTCTGGGGGCACTTTCTCAGGATATAGGATATAACACTCTGGAAGGATATTAGAAGATTAGAACATTTGATGCTTGCAGGCTCCTACAAGCCTGGAAAAAGCAATGGCCCATGCTTAGTAACAATGAACTGCATGAATTGCTCTGTAAGATGGGACAGGACAGGATTAAAAGGCAAAAGGGCATTTGTATCTTGGAGTGGATATATTATGAGGTCAGAAGGTCAACCATAGCATTGTGTTTGTCAATAAAGAGAATACACTATTCACCAAGGTTATCACAAATGTGCTGGTGAGAGGGATCTAGCATCAGAAAGAAGTTCAGTGGTAGCTATCCTCCCCAGGACTGGGATGATAATAAAAGCGTTTACAGAGCTTGGCTACTGATATCAATCAGATGATAGGGCATTTAACCGCCAGATGCCAGCAGACTGCATTTTTGTAATGACTAGCAAGGATTGAGCAGGAACCAAGATGGCTTGACCCACATGGAATTGCAGAGATGGTTAATAAAATGAATAGGATCCCCAGGGGCAGAATAGATACAAGAGAAGCCAAGAATACTGCTTTAAGATATAATCAAAAGAAATCAAGGAAGTGTGATCAGGAGGCAGAGGGTTGTTTTCTCCAATCAAAGTAATGAATGATCCTTTTTTCCAGTTCCCAGGACTGAGACAATTTTCAGACTTAGAACTCCTTGATTGATGAGGTGACCACATCCCTAGGAGTAAGTTCCCTGTAACACCATGACACAGTATTATATACTGTAATGATTACCCGGTCCTAATCCAAAGGGACCTATGACTAATAACTCAAGTGACTGTTCATTAGGAAAATGGGAAGATTCATACATTTTGATTTCACACAGGGTATGAGTTTTAATTGATACCTGGAGACCTGAAGCATAACTATCACTTCATGTTAGACTGGGAACTAATGAGAATCAGGTAAGAAATGCAGCTCTGGAAAATCCCAGAGTATAGTGAGTCTGTTGGGTCTGTAGACCCACCTAGTGGTCATTCTCTTGGTAAGTGAACATGCCCTGGAAACACAGAAGACCTCACTCACAAGTCTGGCAGTTGACGCTCTCTGAGTTCCCTCAGCTGGGGCTGTTGCCCAGAATATCTTCATATAACCTCTTCATGTAGTTGCTTGGGGGCTTCCTCACAGCATAGTAGTTAGCTTTCTAGAGCAAGGATCCCAATACTGTCAGGTGGAAGTTATTCTACCTTTTGTGCAACACAGAGTATCTCATCTGTTATTGCCACAACCCTACCCAGGTTCAAAGGGACGGAACACTTTCAATGGGGAGCAGTATTGAAGTTACATTGTAGGAAGAGAACGAGGGATGGGATATATTGTTGAGTCTATTTGGGGGTGAGGAGGGGAGGAATAAAACCCGCTATATCTGCTCTTCCTAATAAGCTGATCTCAGGGATCTGCATCCAGAGAGTGAGGGCCCTGGATATAGTGGATTCAATGAGATAGCTCCACATTTCAAGCTCCAGATTTCTATTAAATGCATCTCTAGTTCTCTGGAAAATTGGCACAGTAAATATTTTTTCTGTTGTGGGGCCCTTCAAGGACAACTGGACAATTACTCTGAATACAACATAGTAAAAGAGTGTTGACACAGATGTGCACAATACTGAACGGGAGAGATGTTCATCTCCTCATAGAGCACCAGGAAAAGACTTGGTGATTCTAGGACTGAGTGGGGAAGAAGGTCAGTCAGTACCTCTCCTCTGCAGGAAGCCCCTTCTGATGTCTCCATATTTCACTGAAAGTCTTATTAATATGGGCCTTGTGGACTTCTGTCCATGGGAGTATTCCTGAGTAGAGGGTGGCATATCCTGCCTTTAATAGACAGATGTTAAAACCCCATAGCTGAGTCATCCACTGGACCTTACCAGTAAGTGTGGCCTGAAGCGACTGAAACTTGCCCCCACTCTCAGACAGAAATTGTTCTACTCTCACAGTCCCCGTGCCTCCCATACTCTGAAGGGACAGTCAGGCTAGTTCTTATGACCTCCCACTCTTCTGGATTGTGGAAGTTTCTGATGCTGGCTCTGAGACATGGCATCTCTTTGCCAAAATCTAGTGTCTATATTACCATTCTGCTGTGAAGGAACAGGCCCTGTCCTTGCCACAGGTTTTTGACTGTCTTGCTATATGCACCTCTACCCTGACCCTACTGAACCATGATGTCTGACAAAATCACTCTGAAATCTTTTTCCTTCTCCTTCAGTCCTCGGTCTGGCCCAGATCTCAGTACAAAAGTCTGGAATGTCTCTACCCACATTCCAGGGCTCAGCTCTTGCTCTTCACTTTCATAAGATGTGTTGATCGGGGCTTCCCCGGTGGCGCAGTGGTTGAGAATCTCCCTGCCAATGCAGGGGACACGGGTTCGAGCCCTGGTCTGGGAGGATCCCACATGCCACGGAGCAACTAGGTCCGTGAGCCACAACTACTGAGCTTGCGCGTCTGGAGCCTGTGCTCCGCAACAAGAGAGGCCGCGATAGTGAGAGGCCGGCGCACCGCGATGAAGAGTGGCCCCTGCTTGCCGCAACTAGAGAAAGCCCTCGCACAGAAACGAAGACCCAACACAGCCAAAAATAAATAATAAATAAAAATAAATTAAAAAACAAAAAAAAAGACACAGTAGGAAATGGCCAAAGGTCTCAGCTAAGGAACTCACAATCAAGGAGGTGGGTTTTAGTTAGTTGGACCTTCTTTCATTTAGTTCTCAATTTGTAGGGTAGCAGTGAAACGCTTTTTTATGCTCCCACACCAACTAAAATGAATCCCTAGACTGCTCCACCATGCTCTTGAACCTTGGTGTGGCTTTTAATAAGAGTTTCTCAGAGCCACAGAGGGTGTCAACTGCCATTAGAGGTAGATGACAGCAGGATCCCTTTAGGCTCCTAGCGGAGCCACAAAGAGATGGGAGACATACCGAAGCTGTGTGAGCACTCTAGGCATAGTAAAGCATGAAGAAGTGAGTTCGTGAGTCCTGGGATCCTCTTTTCTCCCAAAGACCCAACTCAGCCCACAACCAGGACTCAGCTTTCCTTTTGCTTGATCGCGCCATAGCCTGCCAATTGTCTCTGAATACAGCTCCCTTAGATTAGGGAGTTCTGGATCATCGTCCCCATTCTAGCACTGAGAACAAGCACCCTACTATTACACAGAGCAGAGCTTCTCATAGCTTCTCCCCATTCCTCATTCTTTTGGAGATTTGGTCACTGCAGCATGAGTACAGTATTCCTAGGTAGGAATGCCCACAAGCCCCATCCTGGGTTTACATGAAAATAGACATTTAAGAAGCCTCCTGGTGTCAAAGGTTCTAAGTGGGGCTCTTCTCCCCTCTGTTCCTTGAAATAAGTAATAAACTCACAGAAACAGGGAAGGAATAACCACAAGAACAAATTGGATGAATTTCCTCCTTTATACATACCAATTCAGTGAAAGATAACAGTAAAAAGAACCATCTGTACTATTCCTTTCAAAGCCATTGTATGAAATCTTTCATCAATAATCATCCCTGCTTAGCCTATCACTTACCTGAAACCAGCTTCTCACAATTAAAAGAAAAAAAGAAAAAGCAGATAAAAGAGAAAAAAAAATTCCCAATTTCATTTATCCTTGAAAAACATGGCCTCTTTTTCTTGCTATTTTTCTCCAGAGACAAGATCCCCTCAAAGATTAAAAAGTCTTTCAGAAGTGTGGGAATATCTGACTTTCTTCTCTCCCCTTCTCACTTGCATGTGTGCCTACAAGCTCACACGCTCACACTCAGAGGTTTTCAAAAATATACAGAAATTGCTGTGATATGTGAAATACATTTGAAAACATCATTTAAGCCCTAGAAGATTTGCTTCTGAATTTTTCCCAAGAAGGATATCAACACTGCAACTGATATCACACCATGCGGATCTTTTCTCTTTCTCTTCCCCTCAATCCTTCTTTCAATGTATATAAAAGCAATCTTACCAGTCAATCCCAGTAAATTTTGTTGGCTAATTTTCTTAATAAATTTTCTCCAATGGAACACAAAATTTAAAAAGAAAACTTATGCCAAAAATATTAACAAATATTAACAAAATCATTAATAAAGGCTACTTATGTATTCTGGGTTAAAATAGTTTATTTTTGTTATTTTGTACTTTACAAATTTTTTGCAAGTAGCAAAAATATGAGTGCAAGATTGTATTAGAAGAGGGGATGTAGATGGTTATCCCTATGGTACTCACAGACATTTGAATGAACTATAATGAAGCCTCTTTCATTAATAGGAGCAAACTCAGAACCTGCCAAAGTGTTCTAGAGGGGAGTCTCCAGGTGCAGAGGGCAGTTCTCATTCCAATTCCACTTCTTTGAAGGTTTTCTGGATAACCCCCATTACCATCAAGGTGACCACAGGTGGGTTTGTTCCACATAATATGGTCCTGGTCTAATTTTTATTCAAACAAGGGGCAGAGGTGATGTTGGAACTTTGATTAAAGGCTTAATTCAAACTACAGGGAAAGACAAACTAACAGTAACCAGAAGCAAGGTAATTTTGTTTTATACAACTCACTTTTCTCACCTTCTAGTTGATGCTTCTTCTCAAGGAACCCCTGTTGCCTGATTTTGTCTGCCCCCAACACCAGGAACTGATTCTCTGTATCTCTGCCCACTGTCCACATTCAGGAAGGGGAGGAGACGAGAGAGGGCAAAAAGAAGCTGCCCTTCCCAGCTGTGCTTTGTTTCCTTTATAAGAAGGGATCCTGGTCAGATTTGATGTTAATCATCAAGACTGACTTACCCTAGTATGTGCATCAGAATCACCTGCAGGGCTTGTTAAACCACAGCTTGCTAGGCTTCAACCACAAAGATTCTTGATTCAGTAGATCTGAGGTGGGGTCACAGAGTTTGCATATCTAACAAATTATGAGATGCTGCTGTTGGTGCTGGACCATAATTTTAGAATCTCTGACTGAGCCCATATCCATTAAAGATGATTCTTTTAGGGACTTCCCTGATGGTGCAGTGGTTAAGAATCCACCTGCCAATGCAGGGGACACGGGTTCGAGCCCTGGTCCGGGAAGATCCCACATGCCATGGAGCAACTAAGCCCATGCGCCACACCTACTGAGCCTGCGAGCCACAACTACTGAGCCCACGTGCCACAACTACTGAAGCCTGTGTGCCTAGGGCTCATGCTCCGCAACAAGAGAAGCCACTGCAGTAAGTCCATGCACCACAATGAAGAGTAGCCCCCGTTCGCCACAACTAGAGAAAGCCCATGTGCAGCAACGAAGACCCAATGCAACCAAAAATAAATAAATAAATACATTTATTTTTTAAAAAAAAGATGATACTTTTAGGCTGTACGAAGATGGGCAATTAAAAGAGAAAATCTTACTGGAAAGCATAAGGCTGGAAGCACACTGTGAACTTGCTACTATAGCTTTTTATGGTCTGTGGTGGAGAGAAAGAAGTGGAAAATGCAGGCTCTTTTGCCCGTACAGCTACAGTGCCTTAGGAGGGGTGCAAGATGGCCACTATGCAGTGTCTTTAGTTTGCAGGGCCCAGAAGATCAAGCAACAAGGTACAGGCCTGGTGTCCAGGGGCCCAGGCAGCCCCACATTTGGACCATTCTCTTCCCCATCCCAACCCCACAGGAAATATGTCCTTACAACAGAGGTTCTCAAAGTGTGGTTCTGAGAACTGTGGGAGTCTGTGAAGTCAAAATTATATTTAAAATAATATTCAGAGATTATTTGTCCTGTGGCCTAAGATGGTTTTATAAATGTTATTTTAATTATTTAGTAAATTAATAATTATTTTTAGTTTTAATTTCTAATGTGGCATATTCTGACATTAAAAAAAACCCTACATAAATAAAAAGCTTTTGGGGGCCCGGCCTTACAATAATTTTATTAGCATAATCAAGGTATAATTTATATACCATAAAATTCACCCACTTAATATGTACAGTTTAATGACTTCTAATAAATGTTTATTAAATTTATTTTATGCAACCATCACCACATCCACTTTTAGAACACTCGTCTTTCCAAAAGATCCCTCCTGATCTTTCACAGTCAATCCCTACTCCCATCCCCAGTTCCATGCAACCAGATATCTACTTTCTGTCTGTACAGTTTTGTCTTTTTAGGGTCATCATATGTATGAAATCATACTACACATGGCCCTTTCTTTGTGCCCGCCTCCTTTCATTTAACATAATGTTTTTGAAGTTCATTATTCTTTTTTTGGTATGTGTAATTTATTACATTTTAGCTAAGAGGTATTGCATTTTATGAATATACCACAATTTATTTATCCATTCACTAAATGATGGGCATTTGGATTGTTTCCAGTTTTTAGTGAATATGAGTAATGCTGCTATGAAACTTCATAAAAGTCTTTCATTTACTGTGGGTAGATATTTATGGGTGAAAGTGCTAAGTTATTTGTTTTATATGTTTAATCATTTGAGAACCTGCAGAACTGTTTTTCAGAGTGGCTGGACCATTTTATTTTGCTACCAGCAATTTATGAGTTCCAATTCCTGCATATCCTCACCAACAGTATTGTCTGCCTTTATTAAGCCATTTCATTTTTTACTGTGTAGTGGTATCTCACTGTAGTTTTAATTTGCACATGTACTACTAATAACTAATGATGTTGAGCATCATTTTATGTATGCTATCGACTGGCTGTCTGTGTCCCTCCAAAAGCTGTATGTTAAAACCTAATCAACAATGTGATATATTGGAGGTAGGATTTTGGAGATGATTAGGTTATGAGGATGGAGCCCTCATGAATACAGTGTGTCCTATTATTGTAAAAGAGACTTCAGAGAGCTCCCTCACTCCTAACACGTGAGGACACCCAGAAAAGACAGCTGTCAGTAAACCAGGAGGCAGGCCTTCACCAGACGTCGAGTTTGCCAGCATCTTGATCTTTGACTTTCCAGCCCCTAGAACTGTGAGAAATAAGTTTCTGGGGTTTATGGTATTTTTGTTACAGAAGCTGGAACAGACAAAGGCAATGTCCTTATTTGCCATCCAGATATCTTCTTCGGTGAAGTGCCTACTCGAGTCTTCTTAATTGTACAATGGTTTCTGTTGGATTGTTTGTCTTATTGAATTGTAAGAGTTCTTTTGGATGAAACTCCCTTATCAGATAGTTGTTTGCAAATTCTTTTTCCCAGGCTATGGCTTTTCTTTTAATTTTGTTAGATGCTTATTTGAAGAATGAAATTTTTAATATTGATGAATACAATTTGTCAGTTTTTTCTTTTATGTTTCATTTTGGTGCCATGTGCAAGAAATCGTTGTTAAACACAAGCTCACAAATTTTTCTTTTTCATGAATTCCTCTAGAAGTTTTCAGGAAATACATTTGGGTCAATGAACCATTTTTAGTTAATTTTTTGTATGGTGTAATGTGAGGATGAGGTTCATTTTGCATATAATCCCAAATGTTTAAGCTCTACTTGTAGAAAAGATTATCCTTTCCATTTTTGACTTATCTTGGCATCTTTGTTGAAAATCAATTGACCGTAGATGTGTTATCTATTTCTAGATTCTAATTCTGTTTCATTGTTGTACATATTAATATATCTCACATTATACTAATACTATACTGTCTTTTTTTTTCTTTTTCTCTTGAAAATCCAGAGGTTTTTTTTTTTTTTTTATGGTACATTTTTATTATTAATAAACCAATATGTATATATTACATTAATTAAAGTTCATAGCATCTCTATTCATATTTCCTCAGTTTTTCCATAATGCTTTTTTTCTAAAGAGTTCCATTCAGGATACCATGTTCCATTTAGTTTTTATGTATCCTTAGGCTCCTCGTGGTTGTGAGAGTTTCTCAGACTTCCCTTGTTTTTGATGACTTTGACAGTTCTGAAGAGTATTGGTCATATATTTTGTAGAGTGTTCCTCTATTAAAGTTTGTCTGGTGTCTTTCTTGTTATTGGTCTGGATTAGTATATTTTTGGGAGGAAGACCCCAGTGGAAAGTGCATTCTTATCATAACATGTGTAGGACACATATTATCAATATGACTTACTACTGTTGATGTAAACCTTGATTACTTGGTTGAGGTACTATTTTTCAGTGGAATTTTCCCTTTTATTCCTTCCTTTCATACTGTACTGTTTGGAAAGTTCCTGTGAATAGCCCACTCTTAATGAATGGGCTGTTTATTACCACTGATTAAGGGTAGACTATATAAAGTATATTTGAAATTATTTTGCATGAGATTTGTCTCTTCTTCCACAGTTATTTATTCAATCATTTATTTTATGAGGGGATATTTAATTTATACTTTGGGTTATAATGCAATGCTCTTTTATTTATTTATTTATTTATTTTTTAAACATCTTTATTGAAGTATAATTGCCTTACAATGTTGTGTTAGCTTCTGCTTTATAACAAAGTGAATCAGTTATACATATACATATGTTCCCATAGCTCTTCCCTCTTGCGTCTCCCTCCCTCCCACCCTCCCTATCCCACCACTCTAGGTGGTCACAAAGCACCGAGCTGATCTCCCTGTGCTATGTGGCTGCTTCCCACTAGCTATCTATTATACATTTGGTAGTGTATATATGTCCATACCACTCTCTCACCCTGTCACAACTTACCCCTCCCCCTCTCCATATCTTCAAGTCCATTCTCTAGTAGGTCTGTGTCTTTATTCCCATCTTGCCACTAGGTTCTTCATGACCTTTTTTTTTTTTTTTTCTTAGATTCCATATGTATGTGTTAGCATACTGTATTTGTTTTTCTCTTTCGGACTTACTTCACTCTGTATGACAGACTCTAACTCCATCCACCTCACTACAAATACCTCCATTTCATTTCTTTTTATGGCTGAATAATATTCCATTGTATATATGTGCCACATCTTCTTTATCCATTCATCCGATGATGGACACTTACGTTGCTTCCATGACCTGGCTATTGTAAATAGAGCTGCGATGAACATTTTGGGACATGACTCTTTTTGAATTATGGTTTTCTCAGGGTATATGCCCAGTAGTGGGATTGCTGGGTCGTATGGTAGTTCTATTTTTAGTTTTTTAAGGAACCTCCACACTGTTCTCCATAGTGGCTGTATCAATTTACATTCCCACCAACAGTGCAAGAGTGTTCCCTTTCCTCCACACCCTCTCCAGCATTTATTGTTTCTAGATTTTTTGATGATGGCCATTCTGACCGGTGTGAGATGATATCTCATTGTAGTTTTGATTTGCATTTCTCTAATGATTAATGATGTTGAGCATTCTTTCATGTGTCTGTTGGCAATCTGTATATCTTCTTTGGAGAAATGTCTATTTAGGTCCTCTGCCCATTTTTGGATTGAGTTGTTTGTTTTTTTGTTATTGAGCTGCATGAGCTGCTTGTAAATCTTGGAGATTAATCCTTTGTCAGTTACTTCGTTTGCAAATATTTTCTCCCATTCTGAGGGTTCTCTTTTGGTCTTGTTTATGGTTTCCTTTGCTGTGCAAAAGCTTTTAAGTTTCATTAGGTCCCATTTGTTTATTTGTGTTTTTATTTCCATTTCTCTAGGAGGTGGGTCAAAAAGGATCTTGCTGTGATGTATGTCATAGAGTGTTCTGCCTATGTTTTCCTCTAAGAGTTTGATAGTGTCTGGCCTTACACTTAGGTCTTTAATCCATTTTGAGTTTATTTTTGTGTATGGTGTCAGGGAGTGTTCTAATTTCATACTTTTACATGTACCTCTCCAGTTTTCCCAGCACCACTTATTGAAGAGGCTGTCTTTTCTCCACTGTATATGCTTGCCTCCTCTATCAAAGATAAGGTGACCATATCTGCATGGGTTTATCTCTGGCCTTTCTATCCTGTTCCATTGATCTATGTTTCTGTTTTTGTGCCAGTACCAAACTGTCTTGATTACTGTAGCTTTGTAATATAGTCTGAAGTCAGGGAGCCTGATTCCTCCAGCTCCATTTTTCGTTCTCAAGATTGCTTTGGCTATTTGGGGTCTTTTGTGTTTCCATACAAATTGTGAAATGTTTTGTTCTAGTTCTGTGAAAAATGCCAGTGGTAGTTTGATAGGGATTGCATTGAATCTGTAGATTGCTTTGGGTAGTAGAGTCATTTTCACAGTGTTGATTCTTCCAATCCAAGAACATGGTACATCTCTCCATCTATTTGTATCATCTTTAATTTTTTCATCAGTGTCTTATAATTTTCTGCATACAGGTTTTTTGTCTCCTTAGGTAGGTTTATTCCTACATATTTTATTCTTTTTGTTGCAATGGTAAATGGGAGTGTTTTCTTAACTTTACTTTCAGATTTTTCATCATTAGTGTATAGGAATGCAAGAGATTTCTGTGCATTAATTTTCTATCCTGCTACTTTACCAAATTCATTGATTAGCTCTAGTAGTTTTCAGGTAGCATCTTTAGGATTCTCTATGTATAGTATCATGTCATCTGCAAACAGTGACAGCTTTACTTCTTCTTTTCCAATTTGGATTCCTTTTATTTCTTTTTCTTCTCTGGTTGCTGTGGCTAACACTTCCAAAACTATGTTGAATAATAGTGGTGAGAGTGGGCAACCTTGTCTTGTTCCTGATCTTAGTGGAAATGGTTTCAGTTTTTCACCACTGAGGACAATGTTGGCTGTGGGTTTGTCGTATATGGCCTTTATTATGTTGAGGAAAGTTCCCTCTATACGTACTTTCTGCAGGGCTTTTATCATAAATGGGTGTTGAATTTTGTCGAAAGCTTTCTCTGCATCTATTGAGATGATCATATGGTTTTTCTCCTTCAATTTGTTAATATGATGTATCATGTTGATTAATTTGCATATATTGAAGAATCCTTGCATCCCTGGAATAAACCCCACTTGATCATGGTGTATGATCCTTTTAATGTGCTGTTGGATTCTGTTTGCTAGTATTTTGTTGAGGATTTTTGCACCTATGTTCATCAGTGATATTGGCCTGTAGTTTTCTTTCTTTGTGACATCATTGTCTGGTTTTGGTATCAGGGTGATGGTGGCCTCGTAGAATGAGTTGGGGAGTGTTCCCCCCTCTGCAATATTTTGGAAGAGTTTGAGAAGGATAGGTGTTAGCTCTTCTCTAAATGTTTGATAGAATTCGCCTGTGAAGCCATCTGGTCCTGGGCTTTTGTTTGTTGGAAGATTTTTAATCACAGTTTCAATTTCAGTGCTTGTGATTGGTCTGTTCATATTTTCTATTTCTTCCTGGTTCAGTCTCGGCAGTTTGCGCATTTCTAAGAATCTGTCCATTTCTTCCAGGTTGTCCATTTTATTGGCATATAGTTGCTTCTAGTAATCTCTCATGATCGTTTGTATTTCTGCAGTGTCAGTGGTTACTTCTCCTTTTTCATTTCTAATTCTATTGATTTGAGTCTTCTCCCTCTTTCTCTTGATGAGTCTGGCTAATGGTTTATCAATTTTGTTTATCTTCTCAAAGAACCAGCTTTTAGCTTTATTGATCTTTGCTATTGTCTCCTTCATTTCTTTTTCATTTATTTCTGATCTGATCTTTATGATTTCTTTCCTTCTGCTAGCTTTGGGGTTTTTTTGTTCTTCTTTCTCTAATTGCTTTAGGTGCAAGGTTAGGTTGTTTATTCGAGATGTTTCCTGTTTCTTGATGTAGGCTTTTATTGATATAAACATCCCTGTTAGAACTGCTTTTGCTGCATCCCATAGGTTTTGGGTCATCGTGTCTCCATTGTCATTTGTTTCTAGGTATTTTTTGATTTCCCCTTTGATTTCTTCAATGATCACTTTGTTATTAAGTAGTGTATTGTGTAGCCTCTATGTGTTTGTATTTTTTACAGATCTTTTCCTGTAATTGATATCTAGTCTCATAGCGTTGTGGTCGGAAAAGATACTTGATACGATTTCAATTTTCTTAAATTTACCAAGGCTTGATTTTTGACCCAAGATATGATCTATCCTGGAGAATGTTCCATGAGGACTTGAGAAAAGTGTGTATTCTGTTGTTTTTGGGTGGAATGTCCTATAAATATCAATTAAGTCCGTTTTGTTTAATGTATCATTTAAAGCTTGTGTTTCCTTATTTATTTTCATTTTGGATGATCTGTCCATTGGTGAAAGTGGGGTGTTAAAGTCCCCTACTATGATTGTGTTACTGTCGATTTCCCCTTTTATGGCTGTTAGTATTTGCCTTATGTATTGAGATGCTCCTGTGTTGGGTGCATAAATATTTACAATTGTTATACCTTCTTCTTGGATCGATCCCTTGATCATTATATAGTGTCCTTCTTTGTCTCTTGTAATAGTCTTTATTTTAAAGTCTATTTTGTCTGATATGAGAATTGCTACTCCAGCTTTCTTTTGATTCCCATTTGCATGGAATATCTTTTTCCATCCCCTCACTTTCAGTCTGTATGTGTCCCTAGGTCTGAAGTGGGTCTCTTGTAGACAGCCTATATATGGGTCTTGTTTTTGTATCCATTCAGCCAGCCTGTGTCTTTTGGTGGGAGCATTTAATCCATTTACATTCAAGGTAATTATCGATATGTATGTTCCTATTCCCATTTTCTTAAATGTTTTGGGTTTGTTATTGTAGGTGTTTTCCTTCTCTTGTGTTTCTTGCCTAGAGAAGTTCCTTTAGCATTTGTTGTAAAGCTGGTTTGGTGGTGCTGAACTCTCTCAGCTTTTGCTTGTCTGTAAAGGTTTTAATTTCTCCATCAAATCTGAATGAGATCCTTGCTGTTTAGAGTAATCTTGGTTGTAGGTTTTTCTCCTTCATGTCTTTAAGTATATCCTGCCACTTCCTTCTGGCTTGCAGAGTTTCTGCTGAAAGATCAGCTGTTAACCTTATGGGGATTCCCTTGTGTGTTATTTGTTGTTTTTCCCTTGCTGCTTTTAATATGTTTTCTTTATATTTAATTTTTGATAGTTTGATTAATATGTGTCTTGGTGTGTTTCTCCTTGGATTTATCCTGTATGGGACTCTGTGCTTCCAGGACTTGATTAACTATTTCCTTTCCCATATTAGGGAAGTTTTCAACTATAATCTCTTCAAATATTTTCTCAGTCCCTTTCTTTTTCTCTTCTTCTTCTGGGACCCCCATAATTCGAATGTTGGTGCGTTTAATGTTGTCCCAGAGGTCTCTGAGACTGTCCTCAGTTCTTTTCATTCTTGTTTCTTTATTCTGCTCTGCAGTAGTTATTTCCACCATTTTATGTTCCAAGTCACTTACCCGTTCTTCTGCCTCAGTTATTCTGCTATTGATCACTTCTAGAGTATTTTTAATTTCATTTATTGTGTTTTTCATCATTGCTTGGTTCCTCTTTAGTTCTTCTACGTCCTTGTTAAATGTTTCTTGCATTTTGTCTATTCCATTTCCAAGATTTTGGATCATCTTTACTCTCATTATTCTGAATTCTTTTTCAGGTAGACTGCCTATTTCCTCTTCATTTGTTAGGTCTGGTGTGTTTTGACCTTGTTCCTAAATCTGCTGTGTGTTTTTGTGTCTTCTCATTTTGCTTATCTTACTGTGTTTGGGGTCTCCTTTTCACAGGCTGCAGGTTCGTAGTTCCCGTTGTTTTTGGTATCTGTCCCCAGTGGCTAAGGTTGTTTCAGTGGGTTGTGTAGGCTTCCTGGTGGAGGGGACTGGTGCCTGTGTTCTGGTGGATGAGCCTGGATCTTGTCTTTCTGGTGGGCACGTCCACGTCTGGTGGTGTATTCTGGGGTGTCTGTGGCCTTATTATGATTTTACGTAGCCTCTCTGCTAATGGATGGGCCTGTGTTCCTGTCTTGCTAGTTGTTTGGCATAGGGTGTCCAGCACTGTAGCTTGCTGGTCGTTGAGTGAAGCTGGGTCTTGATATTGAGATGGAGATCTCTGTGAGATTTTCGCCGTTTGGTATTGCATGGAGCTGGGAGGTCTCTTGTGGACCAGTGTCCTGAAGTTGGCTCTCCCACCTCAGAGGCACAGCCCTGATGCCTGACTGGAGCAACAAGAGCCTTTCATCCACACGGCTCAGAATAAAAGGGAGAAAAAATAGAAAGAAAGAAAGAAAGAGGATAAAATAAAATAAAAGAAAGCTATTATAATAAAAAATAAGAAAAAAATTATTAAGAAATTTTTTTTAAATTTTTATATTTATTAATTTTTATAATAAAAATAAGAAAAAATATTAAGAAAAAAATTTATTAAGAAAAAAATTTTTTAAATAAGAAAATAAGAAAAAAATTATTAAGAAAAAAATTTTTAAATTTTTTTAAAATAAAAAATAAGGAAAAAATTATTAAGAAAATATTTATTAAGAAAAAAATTTCACCCAGAAGCATACACATATACACTCACAAAAAAAGGAAAAGGGGAAAAATTAATATATCCTCCTCCCAAAGTCCATCTTCTGAATTTGGAATGATTCGTTGTCTATTCAGGTATTCAACAGATGCAGGTACATCAAGTTGTTTGTGGAGCTTTAATCCGCTGCTTCTGAGGCTGCTAGGAGAAATTTCCCTTTCTCTCCTTTGTTCGTACAGCTCCCGGGTTTCAACTTTGGATTTGGACCCGCCTCTGCGTGTAGGTCGCCTGAGGGCGTCTGTTCTTCGCTCACACAGGACGGGGTTAAAGGAGCAGCTGCTTCGGGGGCTCTGGCTCACTCAGGCCGGGGGGAGGGAGGGGCACGGATGCGGGGCGAGCCTGCAGGTGGCAGAGGCTGGTGTGTCATTGCAGCAGCCTGAGGCTGGCCGTGTGTTCTCCCGGCGAAGTTGTCCCTGGATCATGGGACCCTGGCAGTGGCGGGCTGCACAGGCTCCCGGGAGGGGTGGTGTGGATAGTGACCTGTGCTTGCACACAGGCTTCTTGATGGCGGCAGCAGCAGCCTTAGCATCTCATGCCCGTCTCTGGGGTCCGCACTGATAGCCACGGCTCGCGCCCGTCTCTGGAGCTCGTTTAGGCGGCGCTCTGAATCCCCTCTCCTTTTGCGCCGTGAAACAAAGAGGCAAGAAAAAGTCTCTTCCCTCTTCGGCAGCTGCAGCCTTTTTCCCAGACTCCCTCCCGGCTAGCTGTGGTGCGCTAACTCCTTCAGGCTGTGTTCACACAGCCAACCCCAGTCCTCTCCCTGCGATCCAACCTGAAGCCCGAGCCTCAGCTCCCAGCCCCGCCCGCCCCGGCGGGTGAGCAGACAAGCCTCTCGGGCTGGTGAGTGCTGCTCAGCGCCGAGCCTCTGTGCAGGAATCTCTCTGCTTTGCCCTCCGCACCCCTGTGGCTGCGCTCTCCACCGTGGCTCCGAAGCTTCCCACCTCCGCCACCCACAGTCTCCGCCAGTGAAGGGGCTTCTAGTGTGTGGAAACCTTTCCTCCTTCACAGCTCCCTCCCACTGGTGCAGGTCCCATCCCTGTTCTTTTGTCTGTGTTATTTTTTTTTCCTTTTGCCCTACCCAGGTACGTGGGGAGTTTCTTGCCTTTTGGGAGGTCTGAGGTCTTCTGCCAGCGTTCAGTGGGTGTTCTGTAGGAGTAGTTCCACGTGTAGATGTATTTCTAATGTATCTGTGGGAAGGAAGGTGATCTCCGCGTCTTACTCTTCCGCCATCTTGCCCTGAATCCGTGTGTTTGTCATATATGGCCTTTATTATGTTGAGTTATGTTCCCCCCAATGTCCACTTTCTGGAGAGTTTTTATTATAAAAGGATTTTGAATGTTATCAAAAGCTTTTTCTGCATCTATTGAGATGATCATATGGTTTTCATTCTTCAGTTTGTTAATGTGGTGTACATTGATTAATTTGCAGATATTTAAATCCATGGGATAAATGCCACTTGATCATGGTGTATGATCCTTTTAATGTATTGTTGGATTTGGTTTGCTAATAGTTTGTTGAGGATTTTTGCATCTATGTTTCTCAGTGATATTGGCCTGTAATTTTCTTTTTTGTGACATCTTTGTCTGGTTTTGGTATCAGGGTGATGGTAGCCTTGTAGGATGAGTTCACAAATGTTCCTCTGCAGTTTTTTAGTATAGTTTGAGAAGAATAGGTGTTAACTCTTTTCTAAATATTTGGTAGCATTCACCTGTGAAGCCTTCTGGTTTACAACTTTTGCTTTTTGATAGTTTTTCTTATTACTGTTTCACTTTCATTAATGGTAATTTTTCTGTTCATATCTTCTCTTTCTTCATGGTTCAGTCTTGGGTGGTTATACGCCTGTAAGAATTTGTCTGTTTCTTCTAGGTTCCATTTTATTTGCATATAGTTTCTTGTAATAGTCTCTCATAGAACTTTGTATTTCTGTGGTGTCAATTGTAACTTTTCCTTTTTCATTTCTGATTTTATTGATTTGGGACCTCTCCCTTTTTTCTTGATGAGTCTGGCTAAAGGTTTATCAATTTTGTTTATCTTTTCAAAGAACCAGTTTTGAGTTTCATTGATCTTTTCCTTTTTGTTTTGTTTTTTTTTTAGTCTCTGTTTCATTTATTTCTGCTCTGATCTCTATGATATGTTTCTTCCTACTAACTTTGGGTTTTGTTGTTCTTTCTCTTGTTGCTTAAGGTGTAAACTTGGGTTGTTTATTTGAGATTTTTCTTGTTTCCTGAGGTAAGCTTGTATTGCTAAAAACTTTCCTCTTACAAATGCATTTGCTGCATCCATGGGTTTTTGATCATCATGTTTTCATTTTCAGTTGTCTCTAGGTACTTTTTGATTTCCTCTTTAATTTCTTTAGTGATTCATTGATTGTTTAGTAGCATATTGTTTAGCCTCCATGTGTTTGTGTTTTTTGCAGTTTTTTTCTTGTAGTTGATTTCTAATCTCATAACGTTGTAGTCGGAAGAGATGCTTGATATGATTCCAATTTTCTTAAGTTTACAGAGGTTTGTTTTGTGACCCAGCACATGATCTATCCTGTAGAATGTTCCCTGTGCACTTGAAAAGTGTGTATTCTGCTGCTTTCAGATGGAAAGTTCTATAAATATCAGTTAAGTCCATCTGGTCTAATGTGTCATTTAAGGCCTGTGTTTCCTTATTGATTTTCTGTCTGGATGATCTGTCCGTTGATGTAAGTGGGGTCCTAAAGTCCCCTATTATTATTGTGTTACTGTCAGTTTCTCCTTTTATGTCTGTTAACATTTGCCTTGTATATTGAGGTGTTTCTATGTTGGGTGCATATATATTGGGTTGCCCAAAAAGTTTGTTCAGGGTTTTCTGTAACATCATACAGCATAACCCAAATAAACTTTTTGGCCAACCCAATAGTTACAATTGTAATATCTCCTTCTTGGATTGATCCCTTGATTATTATGTAATGTCCTTCTTTGTCTCTTATAACAGTCTTTATTTTAAAGTCTATTTTGTCTGATATGAGTATTGCTACTCCAGCTTTCTTTTGATTTCCATTTACATAGAATACCTTTCTCCATCCCCTCACTTTCATTCTGTATGAGTCTCTAGATCTGAAGTGTGTCTATTGTAGACAGCATATATATGGGTCTTGTTTCTGCATCCATTCAGCCAGTCTGTGTCTTTTGGTTGGAGCACTTAATCCTTTTACATTTAAGGTGATTATCATTATGTATGTTCCTTTTTTTTTTAATATAAATTTATTTATTTATTTTTGGCTGCATTGGGTCTTCGTTGCTGTGTATGGGCTTTCTCTAGCTGCAGTGAGTAGGGGATACTCTTTGTTGTAGTGAGCCATCTTCTCACTTTGGTGACTTCTCTTGTTGCAGAGCAGGGGCTCTAGGCACAGGGGCTTCAGTAGTTGTGGCTCATGGGCTCTAGAGTGTGGGCTCTAGAACGCAGGCTCAGTAGTTGTGGTGCATGGGCTTAGTTGCTCTGTGGCATGTGGGATCTTCCCGGACCAGGGCTCGAACCCGTGTCCCCTGCATTGGCAGGCGGATTCTTAACCACTGTGCCAGCAGGGAAGTCCCATGGCAAATCAACTTTTAAAGGACTTTTACTGATTTAGAAAGATGGAATAGAGACTAATCAACTTCTAAGACATCTGAACTTTTCTGCATTACAAATAAAATTGTATAAAATTATTATTAGTTTAAGTTTGTAAATATTTGCAAATTGGACATTGAGAAATTTGCAAAATTGTCAGTTTATGTTTTTTGAGTTAAATTGGACAGTTTTGTGTAACTCAGGGTTCTCTCAGCTCTACTTTTCTTCTAAATATAGATATATTTTGGAACAGGTCCTTAGTCTTAACTTTCATGCCCTTGATACTTTTGACAATGAAAGGTTGGATATTTTGTAGAATATCTCTTAAAGTAATTTTGTCTGTTTTCTCATGATTACAAATAGGTTATGCATCTTGACCAGAAAATCACAAAAGTGATGCTGTTTCTATTGCATACTATCTAATGGTGCACTAAATATATTTATGGCTAGGTACTTGGAAGTTATGTAAAAAGCATATTCCTCATCAAAGATTAAATTTATTCATTTATATCATTTAAATTTATTCATTCATTTATAACTGTTTGGACTCATGATTTCCAATTTTATTCAGTGAGTTATAATTAACTACAAGCATTATTTATTTTGAGTTAATTTGTCCCAGGTTTGATCAATAGCAGCCCCTTCAAGATGCCCTCCCTGTCCTTTTGATGTGTCTCCATCATTCTTTGAGCATTTCCTTGATTTCTGGCACAAGATGTTCCAGACTTGCATTTCCTTTTCCGCAGCCCTGGAATAAACCATTTCCCCAAAGATCCTCAGTCCACTTAGAGGAGAATGATATTAGCCAAGAATATATGTGTGTTCACCGCTCCTGAAATGTGCTTCTCCCGGGTCCTCTCAGTGGACAAATCTAAAGAACATGTGTGTTTTTTTGCTTTATAGATTCCACATAAGTGAGATCATATGGTATTTAACTTTTCCTGTCTGACTTATTTTACTTAGTGCAATGTCCTCAAGGTCCATCTATGTTGTTACAAATGACAAGATTTCATTCTTTTTTATGGCATATGTATATGTATAATGTGATATATACCTATCACACTGTTTTATCCATTTATCCAGTGATGTACATTTAGGTTGTTTCCATGTTTTGGCTATTATAAATAATGTGCAATGAACATGGGGGTGTAGATTTCTTTTCTTTTTTTTTTTAATTTGAATGTGGCTCTCTTTCTTAAAAATTATTTATTTATTTATTTAGGCTGTGCTGGGTCTTCATTGCAGCATACTGGCATCTCTAGTTGCGGTGCGCAGGCTCTAGAGTGTGCGGGCTCAGTAGCTGTGGCCCGTGGGCTTAGTTGCGGTATGTGGGATTTTAGTTCCCAAACTAGGGATCAAACTCGGGCCCACTGCATTGGGAGCATGGAGTCTTAACCACTGGACCACCAGGGAAATCTCTAGATATCTTTTCAAATTAATGTTTTTGTTTTCTTTGGGTAAATACCCAGAAGTAGAATTGCAGGATCATATCATACAGTAATTCTATTTTTAATTTTGGGGGAGTTGTTTTAATTACAGGCAAACCACCCTTTCACTCAAGTGAGGTGCCATGTCCCAATGCCTACAGAGCAAGTTTCCAAAGCAATTTTTAAAGTGGAAGGTAAATAGGAATCACCTCACTCTAAACTCTGTATTTATAGATCAGTTTTAAATTTGATTTCACCAAAACTAATGAAATAAGAAAATGTGATTGTCCATGAAGGTTGTCGTTCTCCTTGGCTGTATTTTGTCGGAGTGGGGCAGGGTCTCTTCAGGCCAATAAATTGCAAGGACAGAATCTTTCTTCTCTGAGCAATTCAGAAAACACAATGTTTTGATGCTAAGATACTGGCTTTATAGTATGCCTGCTTACCACACAAAGATGACAATTACCAGGATTATGGTCCTGGGATCTAGCTATCTTCCAAATTGATTGGAGTTGACTTTTTAAAATATTTTTGAGGAAAAACTTGTGACAATGTACAGTTGACTATAATCATCCTTTCATTTTTTTGACACATTCAAAGTCCAGCTTTACTTATTCACTTAGTTCCAGGGTCTTTTATCCTATTTGCAATATGCAAGCTACACTAAGATAGTTTGTTCCAGCATAAAGGAATTTTCAAATTGTCTATGTTGGTTAGAGATTTAGTTTTGCTGTGGAAGAATGACCTGTGTTTTAGGAAATGGAATAGATTTGTTGTTAAAATTTTGGTCTTTGTGAAAGCCAGAGAGCATTCATTGAGCATTATTTCACATCCCCTTGGACCACACCATGGATCTCTTACCCTTTGGCTCTTCTTCCCTTTATCTTTTTCACCCTATGTATGAACCAGAGTCTGCAATAACTTCACCACTCGATCATCTGAAAACCTCTTTCACTTATTCACGAATAGCCTTACTATAAGAAAAAAAGACATTCTGCATGAAAGCTTGTAGTAGTGAGATGCCTGGCAAATGCCTGACAGCCTTTCTCGGGGTGGTCTGAGATTTAGAGAGCAGAGAATAAACACTGAATCATAAATATTGTCAATGCAGTTTAGGGAAATATAGGGTTGACCTTTATTATGGATAGGGCTTGCAGAATATGAATTATATTGCTATTATTATGAGTTATACTGCCCTTGGTCACTCTAGCTGGTCAAGAAGAGGTACCAGTCTCAGCTCACTGAACGAAAAACATGAAATAATTTTAGCTTTTCCAACAACTGCCTCCAATTATAAAATTGTTGAAAACTGATTTTTTGTTATTTTGTCTTGTTAGCAAGCCTTGGACAATACTGTAGAAGAAGGCCAGGAATGCTCTTAGCCACTGGACATTTACCAATGCCTTCATCTGTAGGCATATGGATGTACTACACTAGCGCTGGGAGAGCACAGTACCACAGGCCTCCCTTTGGGATTGTCTGGTTCTTTGTGATGCTGGTGATCTCTGCTGATGTGGTTGTTTCCTGGTCTGTATGCACTTGGTCTGCATGTGTTTCCTTAGTGTTGTCTTCCCTTGAAAGGAGGCAAGCTTCAAAAGCTAGATCAAGTAGGTTTAGTTGCCAGTCTAAGGAGTCTGAATTTTGTTTTTAAGTTTAATGAGAAAGCTTTGAAGGATTTTAATAATAACATGATCTGATTGACTCCATAGAGTTTTCTTCCTAAAGTAACAACAGGAGCAACAGTGGAGGAAGACCCCCACTAGGGGTCTGTTGCAGAAGTCTAGATGAGAGATGACTGGGGCTAGGATTAGATGAATACTGGTGAAGCAGCTGGATTCATGATATATTTTGATTGCAGAGCCAATAGAACTTACTGGTGGATTGGGTGCAAGATGTGAAAGAAAAGGAAGAGTGAAGTGTCAGAGGTACACCAAAAATCTACAAGACAGCTGTTAAAACCATTGCAGAAGGTGGGAGAATATCTTGGTGCTCAACTGGGGACAATGATGTGAATAAGAAGCAGATGATATAATCAGAGGGTAGTAACTTCAGAAGAGAACACCCAGTGATTTATGATGTCAGAGCAAAGGTCCATCCTTCCTTTCTGACTCCATGAGTCCCTATGTGACTCATTCCTACTTCCCCATGAAGTGAATTTTTCTCTGGTTTTAGGACAAGGGGTATCATCAAGTAAAAATAGGTGTCAGGTAAGATGGAATAGAGAAAGGGCTGTCAGAAGGAAGATCAAAAATCTGGAGAGATTTATTCATAATCTAATGATAGGGAAAGTACACAGGGACTGAGGATGTAAATGAGGATAGAGGATGAGAGTGTTGGAAGAAAAAGCATGAGTGGTCCCCTGATCCTAGCACTATTATGTACAAGCTATCATGGAAAATAGGCTGAAGGTACATGTTAATTATAAGGGTTGAGAAATACTGGATAGGAAAACATGGTTTAAAGGCCAAATAAATATAACTTACCAGCGCCAAGGTACCACCTGGAATGTTAGCATCATGGTACACACACCCTGTATTGATAGGAGGACATGGGTGGCAGTCCTCTCTCTGTTTTACACTTTAACTTGGTGGATCTTTTCTAATTTCTACATTTACTGTTGAGTAGAGTAATTGTGACATCAGGAGGAAATCATCCAATCATGGTTTTCTGCTTTTCTTTTAAAATTTCTTCTCACTTACTTTTATTAGTCTTTTACACTTTTCACACTATACTCCTGTCTCACTTCTCACCTGCTCTATGTGTTATGGTTTATTGTACAATATACTAACATTCTCACATCTTAAGTTTGAAACAAATTTTGGGCAGTTTTTAGACCCAGGATTTTAGAAATACTCAGTTGGAATGTATTTTTTGTCATGAATCTCAGCTACCATGACATTAACTTTTCACTTTTTTGGAAAGAGAATGTTGCTATCTCGATGACCAGATCATCCTATCACCTTGTGACATCATTAATGGCATCATGTCTATATCTGTACAGTGAGCATCTAGGCGATCCCTCTTTTATGAAAGATAATGCAACATCTTCAGGGAAAATGTGAAATTTGACACTAGATATTATTTCTTCTCTATTAAATCTTAATTATTAGTATGTTTATTAAGAAACTTACATATACTGCTTTATTAGTACACAAGTCGCACTTTGTTTTCAAACCTTGCAGTGATCCATTTGATAGGATTTGGACTTTGAAGTTACAAGATTGTCTTTTCTAGGATGTGAGAGGAGAAGGGAAAAAAAGATTATATAAGAACAATTTAACTTCACTAATGGAGAAGATAGTGAGATCCTGTCATGTTAGAGACCCTGAATACTGAGCAGATCAAATGTGTTAAATACTTTTACTGAGATTGATTTTCCAATACTAAAAGTTTCCTATACAGTTTTTAGCTTTGAAGGAAAGACTGAAAGGGGTTGGCATAAATCAAACAATGTTGCTTTGTTAAGTGTGCTTTGTAAGATGCAAATATCTTCTAAGATGCTAATAATTAGAAACTGTGATAGCAGCATTCTTTTATATGCTTAATTGAGAAGATGAAATCATGAAATGACTCTGTGTCCATATTTTTACAAAGGTGAAAG
The DNA here is from genome assembly GCF_949987535.1 of Balaenoptera acutorostrata. NCBI lineage: Eukaryota > Metazoa > Chordata > Mammalia > Artiodactyla > Balaenopteridae > Balaenoptera > Balaenoptera acutorostrata. The sequence continues at coordinate 68,648,934 of NC_080072.1, forward strand.
GCTTGCTGAACCAGTTAACTGGACTATTTACAATGGATTGCCAAGATAAAGATTGCAGATGCCACCTATTAAGGCAGCGACAACCTTCACATTTAAGGTAATACTGCTCCTTCTTAGAACTTCTTACATTTAATTACCTATTCAATATTTGCCTTCTCACTGTTGTAGGCTTCCTAAAGGCAAGGACCATATCTTCAGAATTTTTCACAATGTCTGGAATGCTATAGCCTCGTTGAATGAACGAATAATCTAATTTTAATTTGGGAATATTAATCAAGTTGGGAAACTGTGCTAATTAATAGACTGATCTCTTCTATTAGTCAACATATAATTAGCTATAAAAATTGAGATAGGAGTAGGAAAAAACAAATTTCACAAATAACTTAGTCATTTTTTTTTTAACATGTATAGATGAGAGAGACCCAGAAGAATTGAGTAATTCCCCCAAATGGCCAAAACCCTCACCTTAAATACCATCTTTAGCTAAAGACAAAAGGGGGAAGTAGTTTGGGACTTCAAAGGGGAGGAAAGTAATTCACATGGAGATAGAAAGCAGATGTGTAGTAAAAAAAAAGTTTGCTGAGCCAGGCAGAGACAATGGGACACAGAGAGGAATTTTAACAGATTTTTCCAGGTTCCTTCCAGTGTACCACACCTATTCATGCTATAGTTATCTACTTGATAGCTCCATTCCTGCAACAGGTCCTCTAACTACCTTCTTTTAGGCAGTTAGGAGGAAGATCAAAGTTTACTCCTGAGTCTTTGGGGCCTTGATTATTTTCATCTAGAAATAGTATGTATACCAAAGAGACATTTTGAGGTGGCAAATTTTGCTCTACTACAGTCCTGCCTTTGAAACTTCTTTTAAGAGATTTCACAGTCCAGAAGTTGGGTTGATAGATTGCTTTATCTCACTGAGCCAGTTTCTTAGTTCTGACAATAGGTCAGGTCAGTTACTCATTTCAGGAGGCAGTGATGCAAGTGGGCTCTCAAAGTTAGCCCTATAGGGTGCAAGCAATCAGGTATTTACTAAGACGCATTTCTATGGAGACAAAAGAAAAACAAAGGTTCATGGTTGGAGCAAATTGTAAACCTAGTGTCTGAGTCCTGAGAGTTGCCAGTGGAGAAGATTTCTAGATCTTAAGGTCGAAGCATCTTTTGTAGTTTGAAATGTCTCTGATGATGTCATCAGGTGTTCAGGTAAACTTTCTGAGTGGCTTACAAAGTGACAGGCACAGAGATTGTCTAAACATGGGCTATTGTGGTGATCTCTCTTAAGTTTATATCAAGTTGTTCAGCTATAGTTCTAAATGATTCCAAGTCAAAAGGGGGAGAAAAATTGGAAACATTAGTTTGAACAGTCGTTGCCAAATATTTGAGACTAGAAGAATTCAGAAGCCAGTCCAGTTTTTAGGTGGAAGAACAAAACTTCAAAGATGATTGATAGAACTCAAATCTAATATTCATAACTGTGTATTACAGTTTTTGCTGAAACACAATTTTTTCTCTTTAAAATCACCCTCATTTCTACCAAAGAAAGCCAAATTAAAACTAATTTGTTTGCAAAATAAGTTTAGTTTCACTCAAATTGGCCTGATTATTTACTTAAGTCCAGCAAGAATAGCAACTGGCAGTGGAAGCATGGAGTCTTAACCATTGGACCACCAGGGAAGTCCCAGACTGAATTTTTAATAGCTCTCAAGGCCAGCAAGCCAGGCCAAGTATTTGCCATCACACTTGCATGTAATACCTATAGATTTGGGTGAATTTCTCTCTTCTTGAGGTTCCCAAAATATCCTGAGGTTCTTGCATCTGCCAGGAAGTGACCATTCTTACTCACCTGGTAAGGCTGCTGGGAACACTGCAAGTAAGCAAGGTACCAGGCCGGTTTTCTAAGGGGCTTTATAGCTTCATAAAGTCAATCTTAGTTCCTTAAAGCTGTCTGGTCATATCTGATTCAACACATATTCTCAAATATTGCCTTCTAGTCAAAGCCTTGTTAATGTAAACAGTGTTTCCAATTGTGTCCTGTTACAAGGAGAGCAGATTATTAGTGACTTTATGTAAATACAAAGGTATTATACAAAAGTATAATTTACCAAATTGCTGTATGTCATTACACAAGAGGAAAGGTTTCCTCATATCTGAAAATGAAAGATTAAAAAACCAGTAATATTTCAAATGAAAAGTCACAAAAATTATAATAATATTCATCAGTTCATTCAATCATTAATGTAATTGATTCTTGTTGATCTTGATCTGTTGTTAGCAGTTTTAGGAAGCCATCAGTTTTTCAATTAGAGTTCTGTAATTTGTTACCCAGTTCAGTAGTATGGTCTGAAAGTTATCAGAAACCTATATTTCTTCTACAAAATTTTTGAAGGAAAAACCATCAAATACATTTATCAACAATTGCAGTGCAAGAAAAAGAAATTAGACTCTCCTGGCAACTTTTTTGGAGCAAAGAAAAGTGCCTTATCTAAGATTATCAGGGCCTCAGACAATGCAGTGAAGATTGGGGGTATAACTGTTATTGAAAAAAGTTCATGTGCCTGATACACAGTGAGGCCAAATAAACTGAAACATCAGAATTTTGGAGCAGAGAAAGGTTTATTGTAGGGCCAAGCAAAGAGAATGGGTGACTCGTGCTCAAAAACACCAAACTTCCCAATTGTTTGGGGGGAGAAGTTTTTATAGGTAAAATTTGGGGTGAGGGCTGCAGGGTGTGTGGCTTTGTTCTGATTGGTTGGTGGTGAGGTAACAGGGCAGTGCTCCAGGAATCTTGCTCTCAGCCTGAAGTTGCCGTCCTCTACCTGGGTGGGGGCCTTAGTTTTTCAGAAGAACTCAAAGATATTGCTATATATATTCCCTCAAGAGGAACCAGGACCCTGCCCGAAGGCTGCACTGTTGTTTCTTGACTGCTCCTCCATAGTTTCTGTATTCCTTCCCTTCCCTGATTAGCAACTGTTTGAACCTGCCCTTTGGAACTCAGGGAAGGTCAAGGAGGCTGAATGAAGCCAATTTCCTACAAACAAGAAATGAGTGACACAGAAAGGATTTGTACTGGGGAACCCCACAGGGTCCTTCTCAGTTTCATAACCAGAGATGTACTATCTTGTTCATATTCCACCCAGTAGGCACCTTTGCTCTGGCTGCAAAATTGCTTTTGGTTGGATAGGATGAATCCAGTCATGAATTGCTAAAGATTTCCTCCAGGGTAAAATGGATGGATAATGGTGTCCTATTTACAAGTACTGCCTTGTAAACCTTTTAATCACTTTTAAAAAGAAATGCTGGGGTAAACGTGATAGGAGGGGGAGGTTAGGGAGGATGACATTTGTTGAGAAACCACCATGGGTTAGGGTGCAAGGCACCTTCAGTGGTTAATCTTATTAATTTGAACCTACAACATTCTAGTGAGATAGGGAAAAACCCCAGTTACAGAAGAAGAAACTGACAATTTCAGTAATTTGGAGACTTGTTTGGGTAAAGGAAGACAAAAGAGCCCAATCCTATCAGTTCTGAGGTTGTATGTGGTTAGGAAACTAATGTGTTATCAGAGAGCAGCCAGGACCAGAAAGGCTGCCCAAGTGTGACCGGTTATAAATTAGTCAGAATCTGGCAGCAGGGCAATAAACAGTGAAGAAAAAGCTGGAGTTAAATGCATCTGGCAACTCCTAGAATGAGGCTGGTAAGTAGAGTTCTTTAGGGAACAAGCAGGGACATTTTCAGTAGTCCCCACCCCCACCCCCCACCCCCCACCCCCATGCCGAAAGCACACTTTGTCCAGGATCAACAGATTGGACGTTGCCTGCCAGCAAGCAGAACGTGTCCTCCTCCTGCAGGGCTTCCTCTCTCCCCTCGAGGCCCCCCGGGGATCGCAGGAGCCAGGAGTTTGGGGCCGGTTTCCATTCGCCTCTGGACCCACCTGGAGGGCAGAGGCAGGGCTTTGAGGAAGGTCAGCGGAGGCCACGGTCTGCGGCAACCTGGGCGTTCCCCGCGTTCCCGGGCGCGCGCTCTCTGTTCGCCCTCATTCCCGAGGCTCGCTCCGGTAGCCGGCGCCTCCTGCTCAGTCCCGAGGAAGCCATGGCCAAGTCCAGGGGTCGTCTGCACCTCGGGATGTGCTTGGCTGCAGCGCTGGCATCTTTCCTGGGTGGATTTATGGTGGGTAAGTGTACCGACCCCTTCCCCGGATCCCTCCGGCCTCCCCGGAGAAAAGCGGGAGAACCTGGGGCTGAAGAGCTGGGCTGCAGCGCTGGGCGCCGGGCCGGCTGAGCTCCGCCAGTTTCAGCAGAACTGGAAACTGAGTGGAATGCATTTCGGCCTTCCTAATAAAGTGTGCCAGAAATTCAAATTTATTAAATGCTCGCTGAGTTCAGGGTACTGTTAAGGGCTGTTGTGAAGACAATTTAGAGTTGCCACTATCCGCAGGGGTCAAAAAGATGATTTCATTTCCAAGACCATTAATGAGTCAAAACTTTCAACTGCCCTTCTGTAATCATTTATTACATAAATATTTTTCGAATGCTCCCTGTGTGTCAGGTACTGTGCTACGAACTTAACCCCCATGGGAGAACAAGAAAGATAAAGACCCGTGCCTTGATGCATAGCTCATGGGAAAATGAAAAGAATAGCCCTCATTTAAAACTCGTTTAACCAACTCAAAGTTACACATCAGAATTTGAAGGTTTTCTGCATTTGGTATGAAGTTTTTGTAAAGCTCACCATGATCTGTTTCTTAGGTAAGGGCTTTTTTTTTTTTTTTTTTCCCTTCTTCCCCTTTGGCTTCTAGTTTTTATAAAAGTCAAAAGCTATTTCTTGTGTATGTAGTATGCATATGTGTATGTATTTTCCTCCCAGGCTGGCTTAGTAAGCCTCTCAAAGAAACAGCCACTTCAGTGGACACTCACCAAAATCTAAGGTGGAAACTGGTATCTGAGATGAAAGCTGAAAATATTAAATCATTTCTCCGGTAAGTTTGTTTTGTATACTTGATCATAAAAATAGTGTTTAAAATATTGCAGAGTGAGAACTGTATGAAAACTGATTTTATTCATGTGGGTAATCTTTGTGTGAAATTATACAATATCACATTAATTCATGGTAGTTTAAATGTTCCTTTATTCCACTCTTAGAGTAAAATCTACTTGAATGTTGAAGGAGCCTTTCTTCCCCAACTTCATCTGCAGAAAAAGTATCTGGTTGCCTTATTAAGAGATGTTTCAACTTCATGTACTTTGGACTGCAACTCAATGTTATTCTTTGTTCCCTGTGCCTGGGTTTAATCAGGAATTTAATTTAAATGTCATATTCTGCCAGGAAGAGTAAGATGGTTGCAAACTCTGATTTAGAGGAAAGGAGATTAAAGTTTCAGATTCTGTTCTCTACAAATTAAACCTTTATCCCGTGTTGCAAATTTAAGTAACACAAATAGGACAAAGTGAAAGCAAAAGGATCAGTGCAAACCCACCAGTCTCTTAGCAAGAGAAGGAGTGACATTCATTCAGGGGAGTGGTTATGAATTCCTTGAAGGCAGTTATGACATTTATTTCTATATTCCGACTCTTTCAAAGGAGTATCATTAAAAAATTTTTTACTGAATCATAATTTACATAAAATAAACTGCATCCATATAAAGCCTACGATTTGAGAGTATTGACAGATGCACAATATACTCAGCAAACCACCTCCTCAATTAAGATACAGAAAATTTACATCATGCCTTTGCAGTTTATTCCTCCCTTCAACTCCCTTCCTTTGGACTCCTTTATATTTTCTAGAACTTTATATAAATAAAATCATACAGTATGTGCTTTTTTGTGTCTTTCACTCAGCATGATGAATGATTTTGGAATTCATCCAGGTAGTTGCATGTATCTGTAGTTTATTGCTTTTTATTGCTGAGTAGTATTCTATTGAATGGAGAGACTCCAATATGTAGTTGATGGATCTCGGGTTGTTTTTAGTTTTTGATTATTGTGAACAAAGTTGCTATGAGCATATGTTTACATATGATTTCATTTCTTTTTGAATGGCTGTGTTGGATGATAAGCACGTGTTTTAACTTTTTAAGAAAATGATAAACAGGTTTCAAAAGTGGTTGTACCATTTTACATTCCTACCTTAGTATTGTCAGTTGTTTTCATTTTAACCATTTTAGTGGGTGTGTACTAGTATCTCCATTGTGGTTTTAATTTGCATTTTCTTTTTTTTTTTTAACATCTCTATTAGAGTATAATCGCTTTACAATGGTGTGTTAGTTTCTGCTGTATAACAAAGTGAATCAGCTATACATATACATATATCCCCATATCTCCTCCCTCTTGTGTCTCCCTCCCACCCTCCCTATCCCACCCCTCTTCTCATGCACTTATTGGACATTTGTATAGCTTCTTTTATAGGGTCTCTGTTCAATTTTTTTTTCATTTTTAAATTGTTTTGATTTATTATTGAGTATAGGAGTTCTTTCTTTATACATTCTTTTGTCAGACATTTTTGTGAATATTTTCTTCTGTTCTATGGTTGGCTTTTTTGTTTGCCTAGTGGAGTTTTTGAAGGGCAGAGATTTTTAATTTCGATAAACTCCAGTTGAACAATCTTTTGTCTTATGTTTCATACTCTGTGTCCTATCTAGGCCTATGAGAAGTTGTGAAGATTTTCTTATATTATTATTTTTTTTAGAAGTTTTGTAATTTTAGCTTGCACATTTAGGTCAATGATCCACTTCAAGTTAATTTTTGTGCGTGGTATGATGTAAGAGTTGATGATTTTTTAAATACAATTATTTAATTATTCCTGCAAGATTTGTTTAAAAACTTTTCTTTCCCTGTTGAATTGCCTTGGTACTTGGTCCAAAATCACTTGATCATCATAAATCCATGGCCTGTTTTTTGGATTTTATATTTTCTTCTATTGATCTATTAATCTATATATCTCAGTACCACACTATCTGGTTTAGTCTAGCTTAATAGTAAGTCTGAAAATCAGGTAGAGTTAATCCTACAAATTTTTCTTTTTAAAAATTGCTTTGACTGTTTTAAGTCATTTGCATATCCAAATAAATTTTAGAATCAACTTCTCAATTCCTACCAAAAAAAAAAGCCTGCTGGAACTTTGATTAAAATTGCATTGAATCTGTAGATGAATTTGGAAGAGTCTTTCAGTCTCTTCATTCATCATAGGGATGTACTACAGTTTAACTTTTCACCCACTGAGGGACATTTGTTTTGCTTCCACCTGTTGGCTATTATGAATGAAGCTGCCATTAACATTCATGTACAACTTTTATGTAATCATAGGTTTTCATTTCTCTGGGATAAATACCCCAGAGTGAAAATTGCTTGTTTGTAGGAAAAGTACACTTTTAGTTGTTGAAGAATCTGCCAAACTATAGTATGGCTATATCATTTTATATTTTTCATTGGCGTTATTACTCTTTTTAATTTTACCCATTCTGACAGGTGCATAGAGATACCTTATTATGGTTTTAATTTACATTCCCTAGTACCTAATGATATTGAACATCTTTTCCTGTGCTTATTCACCATCTGTATACCATCTTCAGTGAAATGTCTGTTCATGCCTTTGACCTATTCTCTATTTGGATACTTTTTTTTTTTCTACTGAGCTTTGAGGGTTCTTTATATTTTCTATATACAAGTCTTTTGTTGGCTTTGTGGTGTACAGATATTTTTCCTAGTCTGTTATTTGTCCTTTCACACCTTAATTGGGTTGTTTGCACATCAGAAGTGTTTAATTTTTTTTTTTTTTGGGCTGTGTTGGGTCTTCTTTGTGGTGCACGGGCTTCTCATTGCAGTGGCTTCTCTTGTTGCGGAGCACGGGCTCTAGGTGCGTGGGCTTCAGTAGCTGTGGCACGCAGGCTCAGTAGTTGTGGCTTGTGGGCTCTAGAGCATGGGCTCAGTAGTTGTGGCACATGGGCTTAGTTGCTCCGTGACATGTGGGATCTTCCTGGACTAGGGCTCGAACCCGTGCCCCCTGCATTGGCAGGTGGATTCTTTTTTTTTTTTTTTTTTAATGAGGATCTTGAATCAGATGCGTATGTTTTGATTGATTGATTGATTGATTGATTTTGGCTGTGTTGGGTCTTCGTTTCTGTGCGAGGGCTTTCTCCAGTTGTGGCAAGCGGGGGCCACTCTTCATCGCGATGCGCGGGCCTCTCTCGTTGCGGAGCACAGGCTCCAGACGCGCAGGCTCAGCAGTTGTGGCTCACGGGCCCAGCCGCTCTGCGGCATGTGGGATCTTCCCAGGCCAGGGCTCGAACCCGTGTCCCCTGCATTAGCAGGCAGATTCTCAACCACTGCGCCACCAGGGAAGCCCGGCAGGTGGATTCTTAACCCCTGGGCCACCAGGAAAGTCCCAGAAGTGTTTAATTTTAATAAGGTCTAATTTATCAATTTTTCATTCTATAGATCATGCTTTTGGGTTCATGTCTAAGAACTCTTTGTCTAGCCCTAGATACCTTTTCTCCTCTTTTTACCCCCAAATTTTATAGTTTACATTTTACAACATATTTTGTGATTCATTTTAGAGTTAATTTTTGCATAAGGTGTAATGCTTGGTTGAGGGTCATTCTTTTTTTACCTGTGGATGTCCAGTTGCTCTAGCCCCATTTGTTGAAAGGCTATCCATTGCTTTTGCTCCTTTGTCAGTAACCAGTTGGGCATATTTGTGTGAGTCTCTTTGAGTTCTCTGATGCTCTGCTGGTCTATGCGTCTACTCCCTGCCAGTACCATGCTGTCCTGATTACTGAAGTTATGTAGTAAGCCTTAACAATGCATAGGATGATTCCTCCCACTTTATTTTTCTATATCATTTGCCTATTCATATAAAATATAGAATAAATATATCTATATCTAGAAAAATCCTTGATGAGATTTTGACAAGAATTGCTTTAATCTTACAGAGCAATTTAGGGGCACTTTGCATTTTTACTCTGTCTCGACTTTCCATCCATGATGATGGTACGTCTCTACAATTATTTAGGTCTTCCTTTATCAACATTTTGCAATTTTCAGGATGCAGATCTTGTATATGTATTGTTACCTTTACATGGAAGTATTTCATTTTCTTTGCAGCAGATATAAAATCATATGGTGTTTAATTTCAGTTTTCACATGTTTGTTGCTAGTGTATAGAAATACTGTTGATTTTGCATTCTGTGGCTTGTCTAAACTCATGTGTTAGTTCTAGGAGTTTTTGTAGATTCATTAGGATTTACTTCCTGTGTAGAAAATCAGGCCATCTTCAAATAGGGACCATTTTATTTCTCTGTTTTCAAACTGTATGCCATATATATATGTGTGTGTGTATATATATATATATATATATATATATATGTGTGTGTGTGTGTGTGTGTGTGTGTATATATATATATATGTGTGTGTGTCCTTATTGTGCTGATTGTAATTACAGTACTGCATTGAATAAAAGTGATGAGAGCAAACATTCTTTCCCTATGTCTGATCTTAGTGGGAAAGCACTCAGAGTTTCCCCATTAAGTGTGATGTTGTATGTAGATTTTTTGTAGATATTCTTTACTGAGTTAAGGAAACGTCCCTCTATTCCAAGATTGCTAAGAGGTTTGTTGTTTTTTTTTTAAATCATGAATGGGTATTAAATATTGTGTCAACTGGAAAAAAAAAAAAAAGCACATGAGAGAGCTGTGAGTTCAGTGTTATTTGGGGACTTACAGAGGACTATACCCAGGAGACATTCTCTCAGATAGCTCTTTGTAACTTCTCCCAAGAGGTGGAGGTGGGGATGGGTGGAGGTCCAGGTCCGTATATATATGATTTTAGTGAAGGGGGTGCATGCAATCAAGCACACATCTTGGTACACGGTTGCTACTAGTAACAAGAAGGTTGGTGCTAGTCACAAGGAGCAGATATCTCCATGAATAATTTTAGTGCTTTTCTATGTATGAGAAGATACAAGAAATTGGGTAAATAAAATTTTCTCCTGAAAATATCTAACTATCTGAAGGCCTGTTCTGCCAGTTTTTCCCAGAGCATAGAGTATCTCATTCCTGATCTCCACCCTGAATTCCTTTCAGAGTGTGTTGGAGGTCAGTAAATGCAGTGACTAATGAGCTAATCCTTGTAGAACCAGATGGCCAGTGACACACTTTAGTTGGCAGTTGTAAAATGGTTTTGCTCTCAAAATCTTGGCTCCCTGTACACCAATGCCAAGATTAGATACAGAGACAGAGTTTTGGAGGAGAAAGAAAGGGTGGCTTTATTCTTTGCCAGGCAAAGAGGGGAACACAGCAGGCTAACACCTCAAGAACTGTGTCCCCCTCCCTGGGGAATAGGGAGAGGTCTTACAGTCAGGGCTCCTGGTCATGGGTATGCTATAAGGATCAAGGCAGTAACAGTCCTGCATTCTTCTTTCTTCTGCAGTTTCAAAAGGGTGGGGTTGCTGACAAGATTAGGATGTGTGCAGGGCCTCAGGTGGTTTCCTGGCTGCTCCTCCTTTGATTTGCAACTGTTGGAATCTGCCCTTTGGAACTCGGGGAATGTCATGGAGGCTGGAGTCTTGCCTACAAGAAATGGGAGACAAAAAGGCCTCCGTGCCTGGGAGCCCATAGGGCCCCGCTCAGATTCAGTTTTTCTGCATCAATTTATATGATCATATGACTTTTCTTCTTTTCTGCTTTAGCTGATTAGTATGGTGATTCCTTTATTTCTTCACTGACTTTTTTGGGGGGATCAAATTCTGTCAAGAATAGTGTTACAGTCTCCTCCAGGAATGTGAAATTGTCTATTTTTCCCATTAATTCTGTTAATTTTTGCATTATGTATTATGAAACTCATTTATTAGACATATACACATTAATATTATGTCTTCAGGACAGAACTAACCTTTTACCTTTGTGAAATATTCTTTATCTTTGGTAATAATCTCTATATTTAAGCATATTTTATTTGGTATAAATTAAACCACATCAGCTTTCTTATACTTATATTTGCATGATACGTATTCTTCCATCCACTTACTTTTAAAATGTACCTTCTATAGAGAGCATGTAATTGCCACTTGCTATTTTATTAATTTTGGAATCTGTGCCTTTTAATTTGAGCATTTAGTCTGGTAACATATAATGTAACTTGATATGGTTAAACTTAGGCCAACTCCTTTACTGTTCTCTGTTTGCTCCCTTTATTTCTGTTCCTTTACTTCTCATTTTCTGCTTTTTTTTTTTTTTTTGGTAGTGGGGAGAGTATTTTAAATTTTATTTCATTTCAATTTATCTTTTGGCTATAACTCTTTGCATTGATTCTTTTTTCTTTTCTAGCAGTTACTCTAGAGATTACATTATACTTGTCTAACATTTCACTGTATTTTTAAAGTTACTACTGTAGCATTTAACATAAAATGCAGAAAACTCACATTTCTGTATGTCCATTTACTGTCTTTCTATCATCCTTTATATGATAGTTGTTGAAATTATCATATACACATACAATATAAACCTCACAAAACAATGTTATAATTTTTTCTTTGAACAGTTGTACCTATTGAAAGCCAATTAAGAGTTAAATATCTGAGAAATGTAAAATACTATTTTTTTATTGTTTCCAGTATCTTTATTTGTTTCTGAAAATTTAGGTTATCCTGTGGTGTATCTATTTAGTCTGAATAACTTTCTTAAGCATTTCCTGTTATGTCGGGTCTGGTGTTGACAAATTCTTTTAGTTTTCCTTTGTCTATAACACATTTATTTCATCTTAATTCTTGAAGAAAATTTTTCTTGGATATAGATTTCTAAAATCACCTTGTTTTTCCTCCTTTCAGAGCTTTAAATATTTTTTTTTTTACTGTCATCTGGCTGGTAGTGGCATCCGATGAGCAGTCCACAGTTATTTAAGTTATATAACATATGTCATTTTTGTCTTTAATTTTCAGCAGTTTAATATGTGCCTAGGCATAGTTTTCTTCAAATTTATTCTATTTAAGGCTCTCTGAGCTTTTAATTTTTATTTTATTTTATTTTTGGCCACACCACATGGCATGCAGGATCTTAGTTCCCCAACCAGGGATTGAACCCTTGCCCCCTGCAGTGGAAGTGTGGAGTCTTAACCACTGGACCACAAGGGAAGTCCTCTCTGAGCTTTTTGACTTTGTAAACTTTTGTCTTTCACTACTTTAGGAACACTACTTTTTGTTCATTATTTCTTTTTTTTTGGGAAATATTTATTTATTTGTTTGTTTGTTTGTTTGTTTATTTGGCTGCTCCGTGTCTCAGTTGCGGCATGCAGGATCTTTTAGTTGCAGCATGCGGACTTCTTAGTTGTGGCACGCAAACTCCCAGTTGCTGCATGCATGTGAGATCTAGTTCCGCAACCAGGGATCGAACCTGGGCCCCCCACACTGGGAGTGTGGAGTCCTACCCACTGGACCACCAGGGAAGTCCCCTGTTCATTCTTTCTTGAAAATTTTCTGCATCATTCTTTCTCTTCTATCCTTTTGAGACTCCAATTAAACCCTAGAATCAAATGAACAAGGTGAAGTTCATATGGTGTAGTATATTTCCTCCCCATCTGTCCTGTGATTTGATGTGATCACAAAGTTCCATCTTACTTTCGGTGGATGAACTATAGCAAGCTGAAGTTGAGGAATGAAAACAGCTATACTCTTCTTAGAAATTTGAGCTGACTTATGACTGAGGCACATAGGTATCAGGAAAGCTAAATCAAAATGTCTGTTTTGAGGTGCTTGTTTGGAGATATAAGAAAAGAATCTATAGGCAGTAGGGTGGATGTCATTTGAAGAAAGACGCATTCTATATTTCACATGCAATACATGAAAATAACCAATTGTCTTATCAAGTAAGACAGAATGCCTATATTTAAAAATGTGGGGAATCCCCTGGTGGTCCAGTGGTTAGGACTCAGTGCTTTCACTGCCATGGCCCGGGTTCAATCCCTGGTCAGGGAACTAAGATCCTGCAAGCTGCTCGGAGTGGCCAAAAAAATAAATAAAATAAAACAAAATAAAAATGTGTAAAAGACCAGGTAAAATGTAAACACCGTTGAACTCTGTCTGCAGCATATCATAAAGTGTCCAGAAGAAATTACCTAGAAAATTATCAATACATGAGGTGCCAGAAGCAAAACTTGGTGATGCTCTTGACCAAACATTAAAATTTATGTCTGTTTATTTTCTCTCTCCTTTGCTTTAATGTATAATGTAGCATAAGGTGATAAGTTATGTATGAATAGTTTGCATGATGTTATCTTGTTAGAGTTGGCTTTTCTTTTCTTTACATCCAACTGAAGACAGAAGTTGCATACCAAGAATGATGACAAGAATCGAGGTAGAGTGAAATGTGTTGAATTAGGAGCCCAAGACTTTAGTGAGTGAAGAGGGAGTGATCCACATTTTTGACAGCACCTAGAAGGCATAGTAGGTGGTGACTTTTGGTATGAGTTTTAAAAGAGTTGTTATTTTTGAGAGAAGATAAAGGGAAAATATTTGAAAGAGCCCATGGAGAGTAAGAAGGACTCCTCCTCAATGATCATCTGGGCCTGAGGTATGTGGAAGCACGAGCAGGGTCCCCCGAAGAAACCAGTTAAGGCAAGGAAGTCAAGTAACCATTCAGGAACGGGCCGAGGAAATAGAATTGATTGATTATAGAATAGAGATTTATGACCAGTGAAAGAGGCTTCCAGGGAAAGGAAGGTTTCAAGATTGGTTTAAAGGGATTAATGTAGTGGGAAAAAGTTGATTTCTCCCCAGCCACTTCCTTGTTGACAGAGCCTCAACTGCTCATGTTCTCACTCCTTAAGGGGGACCTATGTTCAGTGAGGGTTACCTTCCATCCAGCCCAAGAATCTGGTCTATAATCCAATCATTATAACTTCCTTCTGACAAGGGTTAGTTGGAGAAGGGGTATATGACCCTATTATGCCTGATGAAATGGGAGAAAAATTTAGCTGAGATCCTCTACAAAAAGTTTTCCTTTGTTAAGAGAAACACAAAAGAGGAAATAGCTGTTCTTGTTTGTACTTGCTTCTCCTGAATGTTGCAGCATGAATATATGATGCCTGGAGCTGCAGTGTCCCACTTGGGTCCATAAGGAGAAATTCAGTAAAGTTATTCCCTGTTGCTTTTTGTTTTTTGCACTTCTGTCTTTCATTTCAGTGGGTTGCCTAAAAGATGGGAGGCAAAACTTCATGGTTAATCCTCCATCTTAAATGAAGGAAATATACTCATTTTTTCCCTAATTGTAAGAATATTATTTGTTCACTACAGAAAATAAAACAATAATGAATTATATGAAGTAGAATTTTATTTTTTAAATAAATTTATTTGTTTGTTTTTATTTTTGGCTGTGTTGGGTCTTCGTTGCTGAGCGCGGGCTTTCTCTAGTTGCGGCGAGCAGGGGCTACTCTTCTTTGCGGTGCACGGGCTTCTCATTGCGGTGGCTTCTCTTGTTGCAGAGCACAGGCTCTAGGCGCACGGGCTTCAGTAGTTGTGGCATGTGGGCTCAGTAGTTGTGGCTCATGGGCTGTAGAGCACAGGCTCAGTAGTTGTGGCACACGGGCTTAGTTGCTCCGTGGCATGTGGGATCTTCCCGGGCCAGGGCTCGAACCCATGTCCCCTGCGTTGGCAGGTGGATTCTTAACCACTACGCCACCAGGGAAGCCCTGAAGTAGAATTTTAAATATCCCCACCCTCAATGGTTTTTCTATGCATGTAAAATAACTTCTGTTTACAAACACATTAATTTTTTTTTACAAATATTGTACAATATTAAATATCAGTAACGTGCAGCTTTTTTTTTTTTTTTTTTTTTTTTATAAAGAGGTGACCAGAAATTGGATGAGAGGAGAGAAGGTGTGGGCTGGGTTTTTTTTGTTTGTTTGTTTGTGTTTTTTAAAATTAATTAATTAATTAATTTATTTATGGCTGTGTTGGGTCTTCGTTTCTGTGCGAGGGCTTTCTCTAGTTGCGGCGAGTGGGGGCCACTCTTCATCGCGGTGCGCGGGCCTCTCACTGTCGCGGCCTCTCTTGTTGCGGGGCACAGGCTCCAGACGCGCAGGCTCAGTAGTTGTGGCTCACGGGCCTAGTTGCTCCGCGGCATGTGGGATCTTCCCAGACCAGGGCTCGAACCTGTGTCCCCTACATTGGCAGGCAGATTCTCAACCACTGCGCCACCAGGGAAGCCTTGCAGCTTTGATTTAATGGTATAGAAGTGGAAAGCTTCACAGAGGAGAATATGCTTGAAGAGTCCTAATGGGTGATTAATAGCTTACAGGTGGGGAAGGTGAATGACTAGGAGTGGTGATACAGGGAGATTCATGTAAATAGGATGATATTTATGTCTGAGAGAAGATCTTGTGCAAAGGCTAAAAATGGTGGTCATTTTAGGAGACCAATTAGCATATTAAATGATATAGAGTGAAGAAGTTTATAAGGTGAGTGGTGGGAAATGAAGCTGGAAAGGTGAAACAGTGGATTAGTTGAAAAAGGGCACAAATGCCATGCCTAGTGTGAACTTTATAATGTAGAAGATAGAAGGGTTTTAAAAGCAGTTGATCAAAATGATCAGATGAATGGTTTAAAAATAACATAATTTCTCAAGGTCAGACAACTGCAACTTTCAGACACTAGCCCTGGCATTTAATACTTAGGAAATTATGGACAAGGTATTTAACTACTCTCTGTTTCCTTATTTGCAAAACGGGGACATTGGCAGAAGGGTTGTGAGGATTGAATGAGAAAGCCCATGTGAAATACCTGGTCCAGTTCCTGGCATATAGTAAGTTTTCAATAAGTACTGGTTTTTCTTTACTGTCTGTCTTTTTTGGTTGTACTATGGTTGATTAAAAAACCAATCTACAAAAGTATCATTACCTTACTTATGGAGGGAGAGGGTTTGGGAAACTTTTAAAATATTATTTACCTCAAGCAAAGTGAATTTCATTCAGAACTATGTTTGTGAAGTCATTTAACTGTTCCAAATCATTTAGACCCAGAACCTAGAGAACATTGCTCAAATTCAGTTCAACAAACCTGTATTGTGTAATTCCTGGGTAACAGGCAAGTACTGAGCATTAGGGAATATACAAATAAAAATGCATGGGCTCTAGCTTCAATGAGATAAATAGACAACTGCGTACAATAGTATGAAAACAGCAGTAGAAGTTTATGTTAACAAGACTGCCCAACTGGTCTCTGGCAAACGTTATGATCTTTTTTCAGAATGTCCTCATTTCCTGTTAAGCAGCAAGAATTTAGCACCACTGATATAGAGGCATACCATCCTTCCAGCGTGTTTTCTCATACCTGAACCTCTGCTGATTGAATGTGTTCACCATGGGATGTGTTCTTTTCTGTGGGAACATAGTGTGAAGCCTAAAATATGAGTTATGCATCTAGAATAGTTCTTAGGCACATTTTCTGAATATAGTCTTTAACTCCCCGTTTTATTTTCATTTTAGTTCTTTTACAGAGCTACCTCATCTGGCAGGAACAGAACAAAATTTGCTGCTGGCCAAGAAAATCCAAACCCAGTGGAAGAAATCTGGACTGGATTCAGCCAAGTTGGTTCATTATGATGTTCTCCTGTCTTACCCTAATGAGACAAATGCCAACTACATATCAATCACGGATGAACATGGAAATGAGGTGATTGTTTTACAATATTGTGTTACTTTCAGGTGTATAGCAAAGTGATTCAGTTTTTTTAAAATATATATATATGTATTTTTTTTTCAGGTTATTTTCCATTATAGGTTATTATAAGATATTGAATATTGTTCCCTGTTTTATACAGTAAATCTTTGTTGCTTATCTACTTTATATATAGTAGTGTGTATCTGTTAATCCTATACTCCTATTTTATCCCTCCCCCTCTTCCCTCTTTGGTAATCATAAGTTTATTTTCTATGTCTGTGAGTCTTTCTCTTTTGTATATAGATTCACTTATATTATTTTTTAGATTCCACATATAGGTGATATCATATATTTGTCTTTCTCTTTTTGACTTACTTCACTTAGCATGATATTCTCTAGGTCTACCCATGTTGCTGCAAATGGCAATTTCATTCTTTTTTATGGCTGAGTAATATTCCATTGTATATATAAACCATATCTTATTAAACCAACCGTCTGTTGATGGGCATTTGGGTTGTTTCCATGTCTTGGCTATTGTAAATAGTGAACATTTGGGTGTATGTACCTTTTTGAATTAGAGTTTTTGTCTTTTTTGGATATATGCCCAGGAGTAGGATTGCTGGATCATATGGTAGCTCTATTTTTAGTTTTTTAAGGAACCTCCATACTGTTCTCCATAGTGGCTGTACCTATTTACATTCCCACTAACAGTGTAGGAGGGTTCCCTTTTCTCCCCACCTTTTCCAGCATTTGTTTTTTTAAATTTTTAATTTTTTTTGAAGTATAGTTGATTTACAGTGCTGTGCCAATCTCTGCTGTACAGCAAAGTGACTCAGTTATACACACAGAGACATTCTTTTTTTTATATTCTTTTCCATTATGGTTTTTTCAAGCATTTGTTGTTTGTAGACTTCTTGATGATAGCCATTCTTACCACTGTGAGGTGATACCTCATCGTGGTTTCCATTTACATTTCTCTGATGGTTAGCAATGTTGAGCATCTTTTCATGTGTCTGTTTGCCATCTGTATATCTTCTTTGGAGAAGTGTCTATTTAGGTCTTTCACCCACAAAATGCATTATTCCTTAATAGCAATCCGAAATAATTCTAACTTCATGTGTTTCGATTCTTGCTAGATTTTCAATACATCATACCATGAGCCACCACCAGATGGATATGAAAATGTTAAAAATATTGTACCACCCTATAATGCCTTTTCACCGCAGGGCACACCAGAGGTAAAATAAAAGACATTTTTTATTCAACTCTTTAAACCTTTTTTAAAAAAACCTATGTAGGGGTCTAAAACCAAGATTAGGTGGGTCATACATGCTAATTCATACTTGGAGGCTTGATGCTATATACAGCCTTCCTAAAAATAATTTTTAAAAAAGAAAAAGAAAAACATAAAGAAAATAAATACATGAAAATTGGACCCTGATTAGCAGATGCCACTCTTTGAAATAATTAAGAAACTGCTGAACACGGCTTTAATTCAATAAGGGCAATAGGTGGTTTTCAAGCTTTTTTCCTTTGTTCATAGTCTGACTTTGTTACAGATTTATAGATCTGAATTTATAAATCATACCACAGAAATTCTTAAATTAATACCATGGTTGGAAATCAAACATAGTTAGGATTTTAAAAATTACTTTTATTTATCCTATTTCCCATGGCTCAGGATATGCTAATAATTTCCTCAAGACAGAGCACACTGTCTAAAATGTTTTACATATTGTCTTTTTTTTTTTTTTAACTTTCAGGATACTGAAATATTTTTAAAGACTTCTACAGAATTAGCATGGATCTGTTTATTAAGCCCAAGACAGGAAAGATAACTTTTGATGATGCAGTATTGCAGAGCAAACTTATTCTTTGGTTTTCTCTTTAATTATAGCAGTATTATGTATTTTTTCTTTTGTTTTATTTTTGTTTTCCTACAGGGGGAGCTTGTATATGTGAACTACGCTCGTACTGAAGACTTTTTCAAACTAGAAAGAGAGATGAACATCAACTGCACTGGAAAAATTGTTATTGCAAGATATGGGAAAATCTTCAGAGGAAATAAAGTATTGTGTTATTTGCTTTTCTAGAGGGAAAAAGATAGGATATAACCTGTGAATATAAATGATCAGCTTGCATTATGGTTTCCAAAATTGCTTTATATATATATATATATATATATATATATACACATATATATATATGTAAATTTGCTATTTTCATGGTTTCACAGAAAATCCTGGTTTATTTTTGAGGTTTTTTTTGTTTGTTTGTTTGTTTGCTACCTCACAGATCTAGAAAGGGAAATTATTCTTAATAGTTTTATTACCAAAGCAATGTTTTTTTTTATTTAATTGAAGAAATTTTATATAACCTAAAAAATGAAAATCTCCCATGTATTACTCAATTTCATTGCCCAGACATAATCAATCTTAACAGGTCTTTCCAGGCCTATGAAATATGAATATATTATATGAATATAAATATATGTCTCCATATACTCATATTACATAATTTTTTTTTTTTTTACAAAGAGGGCATTAGATACTATATACTGTATAACTTTATTTTTTCACTCAATAATAACTCAAGGGTATTCTTCCATGTCAACACATTGAGAGTTGTATAATGAAGTGGTTAAGAGTATAGGTAGCTAGATCCATACAACCTGGGGTCTGATCTGGTCTGGGCCCCCTTTTCTCTAGATCTTTTCCTGTGAGCAAGTTCGTTAACCTCTCTGTGCCAGTGTTTCCTCATATATGAAATAGGAATGCTAATAATAACACTAATCTCTTAGAATTCACAGTAGGATTAATCGACTTTAGGTTTGAAAGCGCTTAGGATAATTACCTGTACTTAGTAATTTCTTGGTAACTGCTTATCAAGTAAATACCTCATTACTTTAGATGGCTATGTAATATTTCACAGAATTGATAAGCAGTTTATTT
This sequence comes from Balaenoptera acutorostrata, assembly GCF_949987535.1. Lineage (NCBI taxonomy): Eukaryota > Metazoa > Chordata > Mammalia > Artiodactyla > Balaenopteridae > Balaenoptera > Balaenoptera acutorostrata. Next base: position 68,668,526 of record NC_080072.1, read on the forward strand.
AACCATTGCTCTGTTGACAGATCCTTGGCTTGTCTTAAATTTGTTACTATTACAAATAATTATATTGTTAGCATCTTTGTCCATATGTAGTTGAACATTTGTGTGAAGATTTTTGTAATATAGATTCATTCCTAGAAGTTGAATGACTAAATCATAGTGCACAGTTGACTCTTGAACAACACAGATTTGAACTGCATGGGTCCACTTATACGTGGATATTTTTCAATAATAAGTAGTACAATACTACATGGCTGGACGTTGGTTAAATCCGTGGATGCAGAGGAATGGCGGATACAGAGGGCCAACTATAAGTTATTCTTGGATTAACCCTGCATTGTTCAAGGGTCAATTGTATATTATTTCAAAAGTTTGATGGGCATCATCGAGTTGTGCCAGATTTTACTCTTTCTAATATTATAAAAGAGTGCTTTCTGAATACTGGAAAGTGTTTTAGTTGACTGATAGTTATCTATCTTTCGCGATAATACTTCTGGTAATAAAGAATTCAGTATCTTACAGGATAGATTTTCCTATTTGTGGTCAGTTTGAATTGTTAGAAAAATGTTTACAAAACACTATGGGCAATGTTTCACACACTATGACTGTTCTGTGTAGAATTTTATGTTTTATGTTATGTTATTTATTTTTTGACCACACAGCATGGCTTGTGGTATCTTAGCTCCCCAACCAGGGATTGAACCTGGGCCCTCTGCAGTGAGACTGCAGAGTGTTAACAGTGGACCGCCAGGGACTTCACCTGTGTAGAATTTTAAATTAGTTTAGTTCCACAAATATTTACATCATGCTTACTCTATGATGTACTAAATGTTGGAGGGTGGATAGTTAAAAGTGAGTAAGACAGGGTCCCTGTTCTCAAAAACAGCCTCAATGTAGTAGGGGAGAAAGATGTTTAAAAGGTATTTTATAATGATTTAATCCATCTTGTAATATAATTATATACAAAATATAGAAGACGTACCAAGAAGGGAGACATTAATTTTGCAGTTTTAGGGATAATAGGAATGCTTCACAGAAAAGGCAATAACTTGTTTGGAGTTATGTTGAATAATGAGAGTTGTTAAGTCTACCAAGACAGAAATTGTATTCAAGGCAAAGAGAACTGAATGTGTAACAGTGTGATGATAAAACAGTGTGTAAATTTCCTTATGTCATTAAATTGATTTTATCTTAGATTGGTAAATCAGTCATTTTCCATTTCTACATTATGGGTTGCACATTGCCCCTGTAGGTTAAAAATGCCATGTTAGCAAGAGCCAAAGGAATCATCTTGTACTCAGATCCAGCTGACTACTCTGCCCCTGGGGTACAGCCATACCCAAAAGGATGGAACCTTCCTGGAACTGCAGCCCAGAGAGGGAATGTGTTAAACTTGAATGGTGCTGGTGACCCGCTCACTCCAGGCTATCCAGCTAAAGGTAATAGATAAGCCTGTTATGGTCCACTCATTTTTGCAAAAATATTACTTGCCCTTATAGAAGGCATAAAAGCAAGCAAGCATCTATAGAATAACATTAAAACTGCGTGCAATTATATTTTGGATTGCTATTGCTAGGAATTCAAAAGCATTTCCCTTTTATTTCAGTTTTAAATTTTCATGAAGTGTGGACATGGAGAGGGGAAGGGGTCAGTTCAATTCTCTCTCTACCTTTAGTAGAGGTTCAGAAACACAGATTCTCATGTCCAAAGTAATATTACTCTTACCAAACCAGAACTTGGAGTTTCTGAATTGTCTAATGATTTTATTCTTCTGTAGATCACGTATTTCTATTTTTAAAAATACCAGTGGGTTTTTTGTGTTATTTAATATGTGAAATGTGAAAAGTTTTGACATCTGCATAACCATATCCACAATCAAGATAATGAACATATCCATTACCCAAAAAAGTTTCCTCTCATCTTTTTGTAAAGCCTTCCTCTCAGCCCTACCCCCTCCCTGCCAATCCCTAGGAAATCACTGATTTGCTTTCTGTCAGTATAGTTATTTTGAGATTCATTTATGTTGATGTCTGTGTCAGTATTTCTTTTTTTTTTTTTTTGCTGAATGGTGTTCCATTGAGTGGATACTCTACAGTTTGTTTATTCATTTACTTTTTGTTGGAAATTTGGATTGCTTTAAGTTTTGGAGATATTACACATAAAGCTGCTATGAACAGTTGTATGCAAGTCTTTATATGTACATATGTTTTTATTTCTCTTGAGTAAATACATAGAAATGGCACAGCTGGATAATATGATAGATGATTTTCAAATTGTTTTCCAAATTGGTTGTACCATTTTATATTGCAGCAGCTGTGTATGAGTGTTCCAGCTGCTACACCGTTGTCAACACTTAGTATGGTCAATCTTGTTAACTTTATGTTCTAATAGATATGTACATCCTCCAAGTTACAATTTTTCAAAGTTTTGGTAGCTATTCTAGGTCCTTCCCATGTGAATTTTAGAACCAACTTATCAATTTCTACCAAAAAGTCTCCTGGGAGGTTGATTTGAGATTGAATTAAACCTATAGATCAGTTTGAGCAGAATTGACGTTTTAAAAATATTGAATCTTCTGATCCATGGCACAAGTCTCCATTTACTTAGGTATTCTTTACTTTCTCTCAGCATGTTTGTAGTTTCACTGTACAGACCATGCATGTATATTTTCACATTTATCCATAATAATTTCAAAGTTTTATGCTGTTTTAAATTACATTTTCAATTTCAATTTCCAGTTGCTCATTGCTAGTAAATAGAAATGTTATTTTATTTTTAGAAGAAATATATTGATCTTGTATTATGAAAACTTGTTAAACTAATTCGTTCTACTAGGTTTTTGTGGATTCTACCAGAGTTTTTGCATAGATGATCATGTCATCAGCAAATAAAGACAGCTTTATTTCTTTGTTTCTAATCTGGGTGCCTTTTCTGTTCTTTTCTTAGTGTAGCGTCTGGTACCTCTAGAACATTGCTGAAAAAAGTTGTTGGAGCAGATATCCTTGCCATGTTCCTGCCCCAAAGACTGTCCTAGTCTTTCTCTGTTAAGTATGATAGTAGCTGTATATTTTTTATAGATTCTTTTTATCAGATTGAGGAAGTTCACTTTTAAAGTGCTACGAGTTTTTATCTTAGCACATTTATCTCATTTCACTAGCAATATGTATTGGATTTTGTCAAATGCTTTTTTAAATTTTTTTAATTTTTTAATTTTTGGCTGTGTTAGGTCTTCGTTGCTATGCATGGGCTTTCTCTAGTTGTGGCGAGCTGGGGCTACTCTTCCTTGTGGTGTGCGGGCTTCTCATTGCAGTGGCTTCTCTTGTTGCGGAGCATGGACTGTAGGCCTGCAGGCTTCAGTAGTTGTGGCTCGTGGGCTCTAGAGCGCAAGCTCAGTAGTTGTGGCGCACGGGCTTAGTTGCTCTGCGGCATGTGGGATCTTCCCGGGCCAGGGCTTGAACCCACATCCCCTGCATTGGCAGGTGGGTTCTTAACCACTGTGCCACCAGGGAAGCCCCTTGTCAAATGCTTTTACTGCATCTATTGAAATGATTTTAAGCTGTTCTTATTTATGTTTTTTCAATTATACAGATTGATTTTTTTTTTTTTTTTTTTTTGGCCATGCTGCACAGCTTGCAGGATGTTCTGTGACCAGGTATTGAACCTGGGCCATGGCAGTGAAAGCCCAGAATCCTAACCACTAAGCTACCAGGGGACTCCCCAGATTGATTTTTGAATGTTAAACCAAAACATCCTGGGTCAGACTCTACTTGGTCACAATGTATTATTCTTTTCATAGTGTTGGTATATTATTGGATTTTTGCTAAAATTTTATTAAGAATCTGTCTTTAGTAATAAGGGATATCGTTTATCGCTTATTGCTATCAATTTATTTTCTTGTAATATCTCTGTCTCATTTTGGTAACAGTAACGTTGGCTTCATGGAATGAGTTAAGAACTATTTCATCTTCTTCATTTTTCTGCAAGTGTTTATATAGAATGGGTTTGATTTTTGTCTGTGAATGTTTGTAGAGTTCTTCAGTGAATCCATATGGGCCTGGTGTGTTTTTTTTTGTAGGAATGTTTTTAACTACAAATTCAATTTCTTTAATAGATATATGGCTGTTTAGGTTATCTATTTATTCTTGAGTGAGATTTGGTAGTTTGTGTTGTTTAAGAATTTTGTCAATTTCATCTAAGTTGTCACATTTATGGGTTTAGAGTTGTTCATAATACATTCTCTCTCTTTCTCTTTCTCTTTTTCTGCAGGTAGTGGAGTGCTATTCTCATCTTTATTCCTGACATTAGCAATTTATATCTTTTTTCTTCTTTTCCTGATTTGTCTTGCTAGAGATTTATCAATTTTATTAATCCTCTCAGAGAACCAGCTTTGGATTTCATTGATAATCTCCATCATTTTTCTGTTTCCTATTTCTTAGATTTCTGCTCTGATCTTCAGTATATCCTTTCTCCTGCTTATTTTTGCTTTATTTACTCTTCTTTTTTTACTTTCTTAAGTGGAATCTGATGTCACTTGTTTGAAACCTCCCTTTTTTCTTCTTCTTTTAAAAAAAATATTTATTTATTTATTTATTTGGCTGCTCTGGGTCTTAGTTGCGGCATGCAGGATCTTCGTTGCGGCATATGGGATCTAGTTCCCTGACAGGGATCGAACCTGGGCCCACTGCGTTGGGAACTCAGAGTCTTAACTACTGGACTACCAGGGAAGTCCTGAAACCTCCCTTTTTTCTAAGATAGTGGTAATAATGCTCTAGAGAACTCTATTTTGGCTGAAAGCTGAAGTCCCAATTACGTTTTAAGTCTGACAATACTTTTCATCTTCCTTTAAGGAGAATATTGTTACTGTTTGAGTAAGAACCTTATCACTTATTCACAATATCTCATAAATTCCCTTTAATTTTTCTTTTACAGTTCTTTCTAGTTTCAGAATCTGGGACGCATTTTCCAGGTATCTGGTTAACTGAAGCTTCTTTAAGAAGGATTTGAGATATCCTTGAGGAAATAAAATATTCTTGTAAAATTCAAGAGAATTACATGAAATGTCAAAGCAAGTTAGGGAGTCTGTAATCCCTATAATTGATTTTACATTAAAGTGTAAATGATTTAATTTCTTACTGTCAAATTAAATAGACCATATTAGATAAAACAATAATTGACTCTTGGGGAACTTTAAATTTTGAATATAATTTTAAACATATAGCTAATCTGCAATAGTAATAAAAGAAATACCTTTATACCCCTTGCTCAGATTCTTCAATCGTTTTCCTCTTATGCAATTGATTTTTGCAGAGTACACCTTCAGACTTGATGTTGAAGAAGGAGTGGGAATCCCTCAAATCCCTGTACATCCCATTGGATATAATGATGCAGAAATATTATTACGGTATATTTTTCTAGTTGGATTTGAGAATAAGATATTTTACACTAGTATGTCCATTTTCTCTTCTAAAACGAATACGTTTTGTATCAGAATGACTCCTAAAATAGGAAGAACAGACCACATCTTCTTTTTTTTCCATAAGAGAAGAGCAGTCAGTTTAATGACTAAGAAATAATAAGAAAACATTACTTTGTTTGCTACAAATGAAAGTCTCAAAAGCAAAACTATGTCCAAAGATAAAAATACTGATTTGAGATTTTTCAAGTAGTTAGATTTTCTTAGATCTTCATTTGATATTTGTATTTGACCTGCATTTTAAAAATGTGGTAATGTCCACCACTTACCAGATGTGTGAACTTATACCAGTTACTCAATCTTTCTCTGACTCAGTTTCCTTCTCTGTAAAATGAAGACAGAAATAGTTTCTCCCTGACAGAGTTATTATGAGAAGTAGATGAGATCATGTATATAAAGTATCTATAATATGGTATTCAATTAATGTTTGTTATTATTGTATTGTATAACTGTGTTGCTTTTCAAATCACCTAACTTCTATTTTTGTTTAATGTATGTACCAATACAATTTGATAATTGCTTTGTGAGTGGCAACTATGTAATCAGCAGCTTTTCTAGAAATTTCTTCTCTTTAACACAGTCATGAATTTCACATGTTCAGGATTTCTTGGACCTAATGCTTCCCTATGTAAATAATTAAAGTCAGAAGTAGAAAGGCTGATGCTTCCTATTTCCCCTCACTATCTTGGTTGGTTTTTTTCTCCTTAGCTCTTTTTGTTTTTTTGCCCATGCTCTGCGGCTTGTGGGATCTTAGTTCCCCGACCTGGGACTGAACCCAGGCCCAGGCAGTGAAAGTGCCGAGTCCTAACCACTGGACCGCCAGGGAATTCCTCTCCTTGGCTCTTATCAGTAATATATTAAACATTTTCCTCATTTATCTCAGTTATGGCTCTCTCACTAGAATGTAAGCTCCACAAGCCAAGGAAATTTTACAGTACCTGGCACTTAGTAAATCCTCAATATATACTTGTTGAATGAATGAGTGAAATATCTCATCATCACACTTTATGATTTCTTCTAAGAAATTGTGATGCTCAGCATTTTTCTGTCATTTTTGTGTTCTCTTGACAGCTATTTGGGAGGAACTGCTCCACCAGATGAAAGCTGGAAGGGAAGTCTTAAGGTGAATTATAATATCGGGCCTGGCTTCATAGGGCATGATTCTTTCAGGTAATTTTATGTTACTTTAGTATCCTAGAAAAGGTTTACATGTTTAATGGAAAAATGTCAAGATAAATATTCTGCCAGATATATTTTGCTTATCTTCTTTTTCTCATTTTTCATAATGAATAATTATTTTATATTGCTTAAGAATTACTTATGGAATGATGTATTAAATTCTTCTTCCAACAGTGATATCACAACATTTGTTTTGTAAATCTCAAAAATTACATTTGAGTTATAGCTTTAACATTTTAACTTCCCTCTTCACCTAACCTTTTTAAGTTTTTCAGATAACTGTCAAAACGCTATGCATGTGAAGCACTAGGTTAACCTGAGGGAAGGAGTAAAAGAGAAGAGAGAAAGGAACCAACCTTTGTTGATCACTTCCTGTGTGGGTGGGTTAGATGAGTTAAAATGGGTAAGCAGGTAACTACTGTAAGGCTCAATACACTTAGCATTTTGGGTATTATTGTTATTAACCCACGAGAGCACTTCAAGGAGTGATCACAGAATATGTGTTCATTGAGCTTAATTCTACAGAAAAAATAAGTATCAAGATAGGCAGGAAATGCCAGCGGCAGAGAACAGCTTATACAGAGTTGCAGAACATCATGACATGATCAGAACGTTAAGTACTTTTTTTTTTTTTTTTTTTTTTTAAACACATTTCAGGCATCTTACTTGATTTTATTTATTTATTTATTTATTTTTGGCTGTGTTGGGTCTTCGGTTCGTGCGAGGGCTTTCTCCAGTTGCGGCAAGCGGGGGCCACTCTTCATCGCGGTGCGGGGACCGCTCTTCATCGCGGTGCGCGGGCCTTTCTCTATCGCGGCCCCTCCCGTCGCGGGGCACAGGCTCCAGACGCGCAGGCTCAGCAATTGTGGCTCACGGGCCCAGCTGCTCCGTGGCATGTGGGATCTTCCCAGACCAGGGCTCGAACCCGTGTCCCCTGCATTAGCAGGCAGATTCTCAACCACTGCGCCACCAGGGAAGCCCCGTTAAGTACTTTGATTTGCTTGAAATGTAGAGAGAAAGGGAAACTTAACACTGATAAATCAGAGAAAATATAGCTGTTTTTATTAAGCTAAAATGATTAAATCAGTCTTGTTTGCTAACAATTTACTTTAACAATGTGAAATTGTATTCTTAGAATGTTTTTTAATTTCTGTAAGAGTTTTTTTTTTTATTTCTGAACTTTTAAAGTATTAGAAGTTCAATTTTATTTTATGGGGATTTTAGAAATATTTTTATATAAGTGCTTATTTATCTCTCTCTCTAAATTAGAATGGAGTTCTTTAAATATAAGAGACTTTATTGTCTAATTAGTAATACTCTCTAGAGGCACACAATGAAAGATATAGGCCTTTCTGATTTATAAACAGAAACATACAGAGAAATCAATAAACATATAGCTTCAGTCACAGTTCAAGAGTAAACTCAGAAACAGAACATTTACCTGGTCAAGATATCAAAAAACTGTTCACCTTCACCATGGGCACAAAATCCTATTTGATTTTAGCTCAAAATGGGCAGATACACAAATTTTTTTTAAAAATTGCTAAAAACAAGACTATGTATGTCATTTCTCACCCAAAAGAGATCTTGATCATCTATGGATCCATTTACAGAGATTACCAAATGACAAGGCATGAAACCTTAAATCCTTAAACATTGCTACCACAAATAGGGAAAAATTTACCTACTGTAAGCAAACTAGAAACATAAACAAAACACAGAATCAACAGAAAAAAATTAAGTTAGAGATACAGAGATTCAGCAAAGTTAAAATTCTATTGCTGCTTGGGATTTACATCTGAGAGCCAAAAGAAGACATGTCTGGTTTTAAGCTGCCCATTCTTAGTTCTTCAAGCAGAGCCCATGTACATCTCAGTGGGACTTCCAAAAATGATAAAGGATTTTTTTTTTTAAGTAAAACCGTAATTCTCATACAAATATAAACTGAACATGTGTAAAAATTTTATTTAATGCATTAATAAGGGGACCAGAAAGGAGTTAAAACTGGTTCAAAGGAGAATTCAAAGATGATACAAAAAATGAGCTCCTTAGGAATGCTGAAATGAGTGTGCTTAATAGCTGAAAAACTGATTTCTTCCACATTGGGGGAGGGAAGTCAATTGAACGTTCACTAGAGAAATTGTGCATTTCAGTGGGCGTGAATTATTTGTATTACTACATTACTACAAGTTAAGTTCTGTCACTACAGAGTTGTAAAATAGTCTAGTCAAAGATAATGATAAGCAGAGGTAACTCTGATGGTTGAGCTAAGGTTGTTCTCAGTTTTTCCATACAGGAGTGTATTCATTCAATTCACAATTATTTACTGAGCATTTACTATACCCCTGGTACCATTCTGGGTACTGGGGATTCATCAGTGTACAAAACAGGCAAAAATCCCTGCCCTGTGGAGCCTACATTCTGAAGTTTAGTTTATTTGGAACATGATGAGTTTGAGGTGATAACAGGACAAACAAATACAGTTGACCCTCAAACAACACAGGGGTTAGGGGCACCAGCCCACCGCCTGTCAAAAATCTGCGTATTACTTTACAGTTCGCCCTCCATATCTGAGGTTTCACATCTGTGTATTCAAACAGCTGCGGATCATGTAGCATTGTAGTGCATATTTAGTGAAAAAAATACACGTGTAAGGGCACTTATGCAGTTCAAACCCATGCTGTTCAAGGGTCAACTGTAGATAATTCTTTTTTTTTCCTTTGTGCATAATCTCTATTTCAAATATTTGTTAAAATACCATTAGATTAGATCAAGAACAAAGACAAGAGCAAAGATCATCCCCTGCAGAAACTTAGGAACTATGTACAGAACTTTAAGGAATAGAGGACAACACTTTAGCTGAAACCTGCCTGCTGACCAGAGAAGGGTGTTCTGAATGGACTCAGCAAAGAAAAGGAAATCAGGCTGTTACCGAGCCTAAGCTCTACTGCTCACTGTACGACCAGCCAATAATTGAGAGATGAGTTGCTGGGGCAAGGAATAACTACTTTATTCGGAAAGCCAGCAGACCGAGAAGATGGCGTGCCCCAAAGAACCATCTTGCCTGCGTTAGAATTCAGGCTCCTTTCATACTAAAAGGGGAGGGAGTAAAGTCAAACATTTCCTGGTTCCTGTCAGCCTGCAGAGGGGATGTGTTAATTTCTTCCTCCCTGCAGTCATTCACTGGTGGGCCTGGTCAGGTTGTTTCCTGGGAGCTTAAAAAAAGGAATTTTAGCTTAATGTTCATTACCTGGGAAGCAGGGCTCCCAGAGATGGGCTATTATGTATAATTTAAGCTTATAGGCAACATCCCTTAATGAATAACTTGTAATAGAGTACAAGAAGTATTACAAGGCAGGGAAGGAAAGGTGCCCATCTGAATCAAACTTCAGTTGCCATCAGGGCAAGTCGTGTAATGGTCACAGATGGGAGGCCCTGTGTTTGGAAGGTTCAAATACAGCACAGGGGTTCTATGTGTTTTTATGGCTACACCCCTGGCTGAGGTGCCTTTAGGTCATTGTCACTCAAATTCCTGGCCAGCCAAACTCCCACAGCAAAGAGTCCCAAACTGAGGATCAAATTTCTCTGGAAGTCATTCCCATTGGTGGTGAAGCAGTAGACACCCCAAAGCCAATCTCCCAAGTTGTCCGGAATTTCAGAATTTCGGGAACTTTATTTGCTGAGCCCACATCGTTCACACTGACCCCACTGGAAGCCATAGCAGCACCTCTCTAGATAATTCTTTTAGGTACTCCTGGAGTCAATGATACTAAAAACCAGAAAGATATAAGGATTAAAGATGTAGATGAGCTTCTTTGAGAATCTGAGCAGAGAGCCAGTTTATTTTCATGTTTAGATTAAAATAGATTTTTTTCCTCATTCCTCATTGTTACAGTATTCTTTACTTAATTTTCTTCATTTAATGACATACATCAATGAAGCTGGCTTTCTTACTAATAGATCTTAGGTTCATATACTTAGAAACACATGCTAAAGAGTATTTTTGCTATTAATTTTTATCATTCAGTAGTAGAAACAAATCTTTTACTTAATGTCTTAAAATGCAAGACAACACCCATTGATTAGTTTTCCCCCAAAGGCACTTTTAGTTGAATACTGCGCATGAATTACATATGCATTCAGAAGCACAGTGTATTTTAGGGGGAGAAAAACCAGAATTTGCACTTAATATACAGGATTTGACTTGTTTGTTCTTCCATTCAAAAATGAAGTACTAAGTAGGTTCCCTGCCCACCTCCTGTAAGCCCACCATAGATTAAAAACTTTTGTTCCTTTGTGAAAAAAGAGGGTCAACATTTTCCCATGTCATTTTGGATTTATAAAATGTGAATGGCATTTTTTTCTGACTTTCTGAGCTTGCTTGTACTTTCCCGTGAATTCTAATTTGGTTAATTATAATTGATGAATGAATATTTAAAAGGCAGGCCCAAATCAGAATCAACAGTGATGACCTGGAAAAGTTTCATCGTATAGTTGTCTTGTACATTTTAGCAGGTGCTTCTCAAATTGCCATTTAACAATGGAATTTATCATGTTTCTTATAGGTAGCATTCAGTCAGCCCTTTAACAATGTACTGATAGACTTTTTCAGTAATCTTGGGAAATGTTACCGAATAGCAGGAATTAATATAAATATAAAACACATTAAAAATAAGCTTCTTTGACCTTTAATAGATAATGGGCTGTCTCCCTTATTTTTGTAATTGTATAGGGTGTATTTAAAAATTTTAGAATGAATACCCAAGACATGTTTAATAATAGAATATTTTGAACTTTAAATAAATATCAACAGTAGAGCTATGAGGGAGGAAAAATATAAAATATTGATATTTGGTTTTTAAAATTTGTCTTTAAGGAGCATGCTTAAGTACACAGGAGTAACCTGTCATGATGTCTGCAACTTACTTGCAAGTGATTCAACAATATTACAATTATTGAATTTATGTGGTGGGTATTTGGGAATTTATTGTCCTATTATACAGTTTTCTGTACTTTTGAGATTTCTCATAATAAAACATTGGAAGAAAGCTGTTAGACATAATGTTCTATGTGAAGTAATTTGTTCCTTTTGAAATTCTAGGAAGGTTAGAATGCATGTTCATAACATCAATAAAATCACAAGGATTTACAATGTAATCGGAACTATCAGAGGATCTGTGGAACCTGGTGAGTTGGTGGATTATTTTAGACATTTTATTTTTACAAAGATTACAAGAGTAAGAGAAGATAAATTTTCATCAACAATTGATTTTTTTCTGGCTGATGTGAAACAACTAAATTTAGAATAAGAAAGTATAATTCTAAAAGAAAACTCTACCTTATGGTGTTGATTATTTTCTATGGGGAAACTCAAGCGAGAGGAAGTTTAATTTAAAAACATAAATTACTACTCTTTATAATGTATTCAAAGTTGTAGTTCTTTTGAACACATTTTTTCCCAGACAGGTATGTTATTCTGGGAGGTCATCGGGACTCCTGGGTATTTGGAGGTATTGACCCAACCAGTGGGGCTTCTGTTTTGCAAGAAGTTGTTCAGAGTTTTGGCAAACTGATGAGTAGAGGTAAGTAATGTTTCTTTGGTAGGTGATGACAAAAAGTGACTCGCTGAATTTTCCTTTGTTTTTAGGCAGGTGTACCTAACTATGTATGTTAACAATGATTACAGGCTGGAGACCAAGAAGAACTATCATTTTTGCCAGCTGGGATGCAGAAGAATTTGGACTTCTGGGTTCCACAGAATGGGCTGAGGTAAATAAGACAGAAGTTCTTATTTTCTTGGTCAACAGGGAACAAATATATGTATCTCTGGATAATCACAGATAGGTTCCATTACCTAATATGGTTTTAATTTGGATAAATACCCAAGAGAATTTAGGAATTAGAGTTTGCTTTTACTATCATATCAGATTGGCAAAACAGAATATCCTCTTAATTATTGGGCTACAAACAAATTTATTTATTATTGTCAAAATATTTTAGTTTCTATTTGTATTTGTTTTGTAAAAAATCTGTTAAGTTCCAAAAGTAGTTAAAACTAGCAGGCTGTTTCTGACAAATGAATTAACTTATGTAAAAACTGATACAGATACTTGGAGTTAATTTTCAAGCTTCTGAAGTTTCCTTGGAGTTCTTCCATCTAAGAGAACATAAGATGTTCTGTTAAGGTGACTATACTTTGATTGTAATTTCACATTTACAGATTCCATGTATAACTGTAACCACAGGTATATTTTACCATTCACAAAAGTTCCTGATTGTTGAGTATAATATGATAATTTTGTAAACTGAGTTACAATTTCAAGGGTTTATTTTTCCTTTAGTTATGATTAATTTTTATTTTCATTGGGTCTTAATGCTTAGTCTTTATGTGTCTCTCCTAGGCCCCCTCTTTCATCTTCTTCCCTTAGCCTCTCTGTTGAGTATCTCTAAGTTCTTAAATGTGCAAGATAAGCTTGTGCATTTTTATAAAGGCAAGTGCACCATAAAGCACTTTCCCTCCACCATCCTCTATTTATCTTTAATAAGTCCAGATTTTATAGAATTGTTTTAAAGTATGTCTTATAATTCTTGCCATTGTGTCTAGTTTTTAAATGCTTTCCTTCTGACTCCTTTCCTCTTACTTTACTTTAAAATAATAATATGAAATAAATAAATATGGGAGTAAAATCACACACATACAGTTACTTGTATCACTTATGCTTTATTCCATTTATATTGCGAGGTTTTGTTATTATGTTGGTATTATGAATATGTATTTTGGGATAGACTGTTAATTTAGATGAATCAAATTTCATTAAGGTCATTTACTTTTAGAAATATGTAATTTCTTATGAATGCATGTGTATATAAATACGTCTCTGTTCCTATAATTTCAGCAGCTTAAAATAAAGATAAAATAAATCCAAGATATAATATGCCTTGCATTAATTTAAATACATGTGGGTTAAAAGACAGTTTCAATACTGTTTCCAGTTTTCTACCAGATTCTTGATCACATTCAGCAGCATAGTTACCTTCTTTATTTTTTTTTTATAAATTTATTTATTTATTTTTGGCTGCGCTGGGTCTTCGTTGCTGCGCATAGGCTTTCTCTAGTTGCGGTGAGCAGGGGCTACTGTTTGTTGCGGTGTGTGGGCTTCTCATCGCGGTGGCTTCTCTTGTTGCAGAGCACGGGTTCTAGGCGCACGGGCTTCAGTAGTTGTGGCACGTGGGCTCAGTAGTTGTGGCGCACGGGCTTAGTTGCTCTGCGGCATGTGGGATCTTCCTGGACCAGGGCTCGAACCCAGGTCCCCTGCATTGGCAGGCAGATTCATAACCACTGAGCCACCAGGGAAGTCCCACCTTCCTTAAATATAGTTAAGGAAACTTCTTTATTTCTACTGTAAGTCTGTTATAATGGGAACTGTGACTCTATCTACAACAGAGTCGGCTGTGATCTGGCCTGTGTGGGCAACTGTAGAGGCAAGAATCCTCATTTGTGTGATAACCACTTACAGCTTTAAATGATTTTATTGTAACATGTTCTTATAAGGTACAAAGCTAGAGGGAAAGAGAAGTAAAGTGGTCTCTCAGCATATTCTCATCTGAGTGTGATGACATTAGTTTTTCTCTGCTTTATTTTTCTTGGATGTGTGTGTGTGTGTGTGTGTGTGTGTGTGTGTGTGAATCAGAGAGAGAGAGAGAGAGAGAGAGTACATCTTTTTTTATTGCCCATCCTTCTTTCCCTCTTGTTTTTTTCTCTATTCTCCTGCTTTTTTGTTCTTTTTCTTCATCATGTCTTTTTAAAAAAAATATTTAGATAAATGGAAATTTCCAACTACTCACTTTTAAAATGATAAATTTACATGGGTGTCCAATTTCAGTGGATCTCACACTTTAATGTATGTAAGGATTGCCAGGGATACCTTTTAAAAATTATAGATTTCCAGACCTTACTTTGAGCAATTCTTATTCAGTAGATCTGGGGTGGGACTGAGATTCCGTGAGGTTTACCCTTGATATTCTGCTGCAGGGGATCAAGGAACCACATTTTCAAAATGCTGTTGCCTCAGGGCTCACTGCTATTGCTATAAACAGTAGCTACAGCATCATAATGTTTTTCTTGTTTTAACTGAATTAATGTTGTCAACCAATCAGATAATTTCTCAGAAATTATTGTCAAAGGCATAGGTATTTGATTTATAAAGGTATTTGTAGACCAATCTCATACTAAATTATTTTTTTTACATTCTCACAATTGTAAATGCTGTGAGTTAAGTAACAACTTTTGCTTCAACTATAGGAGAATGTAAAATCACTTCAGGAGAGAAGTGTTGCTTATATCAACTCAGATTCATCTATAGAAGGTAAATTTTATTTTGGGTTGTTATTAAATAGTATACCATCATTTAAGTCTGTAAATTCAGCTTGTAAACTTTCTAAGATTATCCTCTCCTATGAGACACCTCGATAATACCTCCATTTTCCATTTTTACCAGAGAGAAAATCAATATGATTCATAACTAAGCTATTGATCCTAATTTCTTTAGTATATTTACCATTTGCCTATCTTGGATTACTAGTTAAAACTCTAGTATTTAATTACATTCTTCATGTGGAGATAGTAAAAGGATTGGTCTACAGAATATTTCATACAGAAATACTTCCTGTATGTACTGGAGCAAATTTGAAGTGAGTACAAACTACAGACTACCTTTTGACCCTGACATGTGACATTTATATCTATAGGCTTTCACTGTATTATTATTTCTAGATAAATGTCAAAGCACACTTACTAGCTACTGACATGCTGTAGTCTAATGTCTTGATATATACTATTGAATTGAATGAATGAGGGAAATCCCTGGCCGTCCAGTGGTTAGGACTCAGAGTTGTATCTCTGACGTGGACCCGGGTTGTATCCCTGGTCGGGGAACTAGGATTCTGCAAGCCGAGCGGCGCAGCCAGGGAAAAAAGAAAAGAAGGCTGAATTGAATGAATGAAGAAAGAATACTGTGGCCTTATCACTTCCTTTGCTAAAGTCTCCCTAAGTGATACTGCCTTACTGAAGGATGAGAGCTGCTGCCTTAGCAGCAAAGTCCGCCTATGCCCTCCAATGTCCTAAGTGTGTACCGCAGCCTCTCTCACCCCTGAAGAATTATTTCCACCCTATTTTTAATTCTCTGGGAATGATGCCTTCAATTTGAAGTTTATTATATCTTGTTTATAATTAGAAAATAAAGTTAGAATTAAATAGATTGGAGTTTCATTGGAAGTATTAAAATACTCTGTGTGTCTTATTTATTTTTCAGGCAATTATACTCTCAGAGTTGACTGTACACCCCTTCTTTACCAATTGGTGTATAAACTGACAAAAGAGGTATATAAGTAGTTCTGTCTTAATGTTTTCTGATGAATAGTAAGTGAATAACTTGTTTTCTAAATTAGTGATACTTATTTTTAAACTGGCGACACATAGCTGATTTGTATTGATATGATAACTAAGAGAACAAAATCTTTAATATAATATTTACTTATGTGATATAACTATGAAAATAGTAGCACTAGTTTCTGTCCTAATAATAGTTCTTAATAATTGTATAAATTTGTTATAAAGTATGGGGTCTATCATTTCGTCTGGCATAGGCATTTTTATATAACAGAAAGAACGCTGAGCTGGAATGGAAAAGCCTTTGTTTCAAAGATTGCCTTGGCTACTCATTCATTCATTCATTCAACAAGTGTTTATTATGTGGTTACTATGTATCAGGCCCTATAAAATGAATTCTAGCAGCAGCAATGATAAAAGGAAAACATTACTGAATCCAAATACTTTGTAATCTAGAGAGGATACAGGCCTATAAAAGAGGAACTATATATATTTCACTAGACTATTGGATACTATATACAATGAAGAACAATTGTGGAACAGAGAAGCTAAAATCCTGGGGCAGCTAGGGAAGTGGGAAAACATTAGAGGATGTTTCCTGAAGAATTAATGGTTGGGCTGTAATATGGAGCGATGTGAAGGTAAGGGAGACGCTTTCTCAACAGAGGATGCAGTACCTAAAAAAGATGTGGAGGTATGAAAGAACATATTTCTTGACCTGTAGGTAACTTAGTGTGACCTAAGCATAAAGTGTTGGTGAAAGGCTGGTACAAAATGGGGCATGACAAATAGGTCAAGGGATTCAGAAATTTGGTGATGGAGAAATTCAAGAATCTTTAACAAGGTTATACATTATCATATTTATTCATTTAGAAAGATTACTCTGTATCAGTGTAGTGAATAGGTTAAGCTGTAGTAAATCTAAAAGCAAAATGGAAATAATTCCACATGCTTACTTAGCACACAGGAATTTTATAAATATTACTTATTGATATATAAAATACTCTGAAAACTCTAATGTACTCTGAATCTCTAAAAATTATGTAATCTATTCATTAAATATCTGTGTACATCATTAAATAATTACTTGTTATAGGATTTAACTATAGACGTATTTCTTTCAAGTAGGTATCACGTAGATGACAATGTGAAGTAGGTATCACTTTCCTGTAGGTACTATTTCCCAATCTTCCTTAATCTTGCCCTTTCCTTTTCACTGTTAGTGTCTTTAACATCTTATTCTCCCAAATGAGAATCCTCTCATTATTCCCATCACAACTCTCTCACTGTATTGGGTAGCGTATCTCCTTGATCCTTTCATTGGAATGTCCCATAAAAACATCTCATCTGAAAGCAAGTTGTAGAGACAATCTTTATTGGGAGAACCCTTCTCAGGATATGCATTCATGTTCTGTCCTACAGAGGTGGCTCCTGCCTTTGATGTGAGGGATAATAATAATTTCAGGGCCAATAAGCAGAAGTTTCATTCTATCCCCCCTTTGTACAAAGGCAGATGCTTATCTGTGGCCATACAAAAACCCAGTAGAAAAAGGAGACTTTTATCCTCCTAAACTGTTTATTACAATTTTATCAACCCCTAGTGTGTGTTGGCACGGTCAAACCGTGCTGGGGAGTGTGGTGGAGAGGGCTGAGCTTAGAGAGAAGGGAACCTACCTGCCTGATAGAAGCAGGAAATGGACAAGGTGTTGAAATAATGGGGGAGAACCAGCAATTATGACAGCGCATATAGCTGAAACAGAAAATTCTGATCTTAGCTGTACAGGCCATAGGGACACAGTTCTGGTTGGTGCTAGACCTGGATGGTATGATTCCGGGAAATGAAGAGGATTTTGCAGGGAATTCAGTTCAAGCAGTTTGTAGGAATTGGAGCAGGATCTCAGCTGTTGCAAATCGGCAGAAGCAGAGTACAGAGTAGAACCCAGTCATTTGGCTGGAAATGAGCAGAATATCCCTGAAGCTCCCACAAGCTGGTGGGGAGGGGATGTCTCTGTGGGGTGCCGAGACTGTTTTTAAGCTGAGGACCTCGTATGCTATGATGAGGGAATAACCAACTCTGTTTAAAGGCCTGAGAAGATATCAGAGAAGATATTGTTTGGATTAAGATGGGCACCATTATCCCCATTTCCACATGTGGGAAACTAGGGTTTAAAGAAAGGAAGCAATACACCAAAGGTTATAATGCTTTCAGCGTTTCATAAGTAGGGTCTGTCTTTGGTCCATTTTTGAACAAAGCAGAGCTGTAAACCAACAAACAAATAAAATGCAGCCAATATGTACGATGATTTTTTTTCCCACCACATGCTTCTGCTTTTCTTAGAGTGGAGAAAGAAAAGGAAAGTATAAGTTTGTAAGTATGTGTTTAATGAGGGTAATAAAAAATGTTTATGTATATACATAAGTTCTTAAAATTCCCAACTAGAAACCTGAGGTTATGTAGTTTTTTTAAAACCCATCAAATTCCAACATTGTTTAAACACAGACTTTCTAAAATAACAGTTCCTCCTCACCCCACCTGCCCTACAAAACCAGGACTCATATTGACAATTTCAAGCTCAGCTTCTTAATGTCTGTCTCCTGCCCTAAGGCCTCACTGTAGGTCATCTTGGACAAAAGCAATTTACTAAAGTAAATATTATATATATAAAGTTTTCTCCCAGTGACTTCCCACTAAAAGAAATCTAAGCTGCCCAACACTGAAGTGATGACACTTGTTAAAAATCTGAAATGCTATTAAAAAGTTTACCAGTATAAGCAAGACATTTTTTCCTAAGGACATGGCAAAATTACAAATAAGTGGGAATTATAAATGAACGAGAATTTGGGCTGGATTTTTTCCTTGCGATTTGCAAAAACATATTTTTCTGTAAAGAATATGATACACAAATGTTCACGTGGATAAACGTAGAAGTCGATATTAACATGTGGTTTTATATTGGCGTAAATTTAGTTGTTCTACTCTTATTCCCGATATTTGATTTATCTTTCCAGATCTCCAGCCCGGATGATGGTTTTGAGAGTAAATCTCTTTATGAAAGCTGGTTAGAAAAGGACCCTTCATCTGAAAATAAAACTTTGCCTAGGTAAATTACTTGTATGTACGTTTTCTATCACACGATCAGTTGAGTTCCCCTTTGCCCCTTGTTTCTCCAGACAGGCAATTCTCAGATGTCTCAACAATTTGAGAGTATTTTTGCAAATTTTTAGTTAAAAATTATTAGCCATTATTTTGCATTCTTGCATAAAATTACATTCAGATATGTATTAAGTACATTAATAAATACAATTCAAGTGAAGTAAAAAAACAAATGATGGATTATTTCTTTCTAAACTTATTAAGGTGCATTATCAGTAACTACCAAGTTATGCCTTTACCTTTAATTTGTTTAGATTTTATGTAAGAATTAAATTTTACTTCTCATTTATACAATAGCAGCTTTCTTGTATTTATTTTATGTTTATATTTGTTTTCTACTCCTATACTATTTCTAAAACCAGCTGGTGGTAGCAATTTATAGCTTCACTCCATATTGCAAATAAGTCTTGTGAAAGTTTAAATGTATCTCCATTATGTTTTTTTTTATTACAGGAATATTTTTAAAAATATTTATTTATTTATTTTATTTTTGGCTGCATTGGGTCTTTTTTTTTTTTTTAAACATCTTTATTGAAGTATAATTGCTTCACAATGGTGTGTTAGTTTCTGCTTTATAACAAAGTGAATCAGCTACACATATACACACGTTCCCATATCTCCTCCCTTCCACATCTCCCTCCCTCCCACCCTCCCCATCCCACCCCCCCAAGCGGTCACAAAGCACCGAGCTGATCTCCCTGTGCTATGTGGCTGCTTCCCACTAGCTATCTATTTTACATTTGGTAGTGTATATATGTCCATGACACTCTCTCACCCTGTCACATCTCACCCCTCCCCCTCCCCATATCCTCAAGTCCATTCTTTAGTACGTCTGTGTCTTTATTCCCATCTTGCCACTAGGTTCTTCATGACCTTGTTTTTTTTTTTTTTTCCTTAGATTCCATATATATGTGTTAGCATACTGTATTTGTTTTTCTCTTTCTGACTTACTTCACTCTGTATGACAGACTCTAACTCCTTCCACCTCATTACAAATACCTCCATTTCATTTCTTTATGGCTGAGTAATATTCCATTATATATATGTGCCACATCTTGTTTATCCATTCATCCGATGATGGACACTTAGGTTGCTTCCATGACCTGGCTATTGTAAATAGAGCTGCAATGAACATTTTGGTACATGACTCTTTTTGAATTATGGTTTTCTCAGGGTATTTGCCCAGTAGTGGGATTGCTGGGTCATATGGTAGTTCTATTTGTAGTTTTTTAAGGAACCTCCATACTGTTCTCCATAGTGGCTGTATCAATTTACATTCCCACCAACAGTGCAAGAGTGTTCCCTTTTCTCCACACCCTCTCCAGCATTTATTGTCTGTAGATTTTTTGATGATGGCCATTCTGACCGGTGTGAGATGATACCTCAATGTAGTTTTGATTTGCATTTCTCTAATGATTAAAGATGTTAAGCATTCTTTCATGTGTCTGTTGGCCATCTGTATATCTTCTTTGGAGAAATGTCTGTTTAGGTCTTCTGCCCATTTTTGGATTGGGTTGTTTGTTTTTTTTGTTATTGAACTGCATGAGCTGCTTGTAAATCTTGGAGATTAATCCTTTGTCAGTTGCTTCATTTGCAAATATTTTCTCCCATTCTGAGGGTTGTCTTTTGGTCTTGTTTATGGTTTCCTTTGCTGTGCAAAAGCTTTTAAGTTTCATTAGGTCCCATTTGTTTATTTGTGTTTTTATTTCCATTTCTCTAGGAGGTGGGTCAAAAAGGATCTTGCTGTGATTTATGTCATAGAGTGTTCTGCCTATGTTTTCCTCTAAGAGTTTGATAGTGTCTGGCTTTACACTTAGGTCTTTAATCCATTTTGAGTTTATTTTTGTGTATGGTGTCAGGGAGTGTTCTAATTTCATACTTTTACATGTACCTGTCCAATTTTCCCAGCACCACTTGTTGAAGAGGCTGTCTTTTCTCCACTGTATATGCTTGCCTCCTTTATCAAAGATAAGGTGACCATATGTGCGTGGGTTTATCTCTGGGCTTTCTATCCTGTTCCATTGATCTATATTTCTGTTTTTGTGCCAGTACCAAACTGTCTTGATTACTGTAGCTTTGTAGTATAGTCTGAAGTCAGGGAGCCTGATTCCTCCAGCTTTGTTTTTCTTTCTCAAGATTGCTTTGGCTATTCGGGGTCTTTTGTGTTTTCATACAAATTGTGAAATGTTTTGTTCTAGTTCTGTGAAAAATGCCAGTGGTAGTTTGATAGGGATTGCATTGAATCTGTAGATTGCTTTGGGTAGTAGAGTCATTTTCACAATGTTGATTCTTCCAATCCAAGAACATGGTATATCTCTCCATCTATTTGTATCATCTTTAAATTGCATTGGGTCTTAGTTGCGGCACATGGGATCTTTCGTTGCGGCGCATAGGCTTCTCTCTCTAGTTGTGGCGCACAAGCTCCAGAGCAGGTGGGCTCTGTAGTTGTGGCATGCGAGCTCTCTAGTTGTGGCTTGCATGCTCAGTAGTTGTGGCGCATGGACTTAGTTGCTCCGCAGCATGTGGGATCTTAGTTCCCCGACCAGGGATGGAACCCACATCCCCTGCATTGGAAGGCGGATTCTTAACCACTGGACCACCTGGGAAGTCCTTCCATTATGTTTTAAATGCTTATTCAAAAAAACAGTAGAGTAGAAAAAAAGATTTAAAAAACATCCCAAGGTCTCAATCTCAAAAACATTCTAATAGTTTAGAAGTATATAGTTAGGTTCTTAATGCATATGTAATTTTATATTCTGTTTTACTGACTTATTTTTGAATGAAAATCTTCTATGACATTACATTTTTTTCCAAAGTTTTTATTTATTTATTTATTTTTGGCTGCATTGGGTCTTTGTTGCTGCACACAGGCTTTCTCGAGTTGAGGCGAGCGGGGTCTACTCTTTGTTGTGGTGCGCGGGCTTCTCATTGCGGTGGCTTCTCTTGTTGCACAGCACGGGCTCTAGGCGTGAGGGCTTCAGTAGTTGTGGCACGAGGCCTTGGTAGTTGTGGCTCGCGGGCTCTAAAGCACAGGCTCAGTAGTTATGGCACACGGGCTTAGTTGCTGAGCGGCATGTGGGATCTTCCCGGACCAGGGCTCTAACTCGTGTCCCCTGCATTGGCAGGCGGATTCTTAACCACTGCGCCACAAGGGAAATCCCGTCAATACATTTTATATGTATATGTTTATATATTATTTATATATATGTATGTATGTAGTGGCTTCTTAATTATATGCAAAGCAATATATTATAATTAGATTTATTTCTGAAATAAACTAAGGCACTTTGAGTCTTCATGATCTTAAATGTAGACTTTCTCATGGCAGTTTTCTTACTAGACTATAGTTCTCTGAGGGTAGAGACCGTATCTTATTTGTTTTTCCCTCAAAACAAATACCATAAATGCTGAAGATACGGAAGATATCATAGTTACCAGGCTGCCATATTTAGTGTCACTGCCCGACTCTGGTTTTAATCAGTTCAGATTTATAGGTTTATCACACATATAAATAGGTGTGATAGGAAAGTGTTTTGAGGGTGGTGTACCTTTTCTTAATTTTTATAAATGTACCATACAATTCCTTGCAGTTCTTGGGACAGGATTCATGGTGCCGTCTATTTCATTTTATATTATTTATTTATGCATTTATTTCTTCGTGTGTGTGTGTATGTGTATCATATTTTACATTTAGAATCAACAAGCTGGGATCTGGAAGTGATTTTGAAGCTTATTTTCAGAGACTTGGAATTGCTGCAGGAAGAGTCCGGTACACTAAGAATAGGGTAAGCCATTGTATTATTTTGGATACATAGCACTTCATCCACATTCTCTTTGTTAGGAATTCTGTCATTTAGTTGTTGGGTACCAGGCACCGAGTGGACATGTGGCCTGGGAAGAATTGCAGGGATAGAGATAGCCTGCAGGTCCTTTCGTAGATGGACTAGGAAATAATTTGAGCTATTTTGTGAATGTTCACTGC